>NC_141700.1:174118121-174746121 GCF_964263255.1 Lissotriton vulgaris | reverse complement strand
TTTCAACTGCCATTTTGTGAATGATTCACAAACCAATTACGATTCATAACTTTTGCTTGGTGGATAAAAAAAATGCAGAGGCATGAGAAGATACTATAATGAGTTTCTGAAACCTGGGCATAGGAGATAGGAACTTAAAGGTGTGAAACACACAAGACTGCCTGCATTGCATTGTTGCAGGGCCACAAGCAAAACCAATGACATTTCCCAGTTGTGGCTACCAATGCACACAATATTCGTTATAACTTGCATGACCTGCCTGCTCAAAACATCAATGTGTCATTGGTAGAAAAACAGAGAAAAGAGTCATCAAGATGGTAACATGGCAGCTGGTGTGAGTTATGGCTTGTGTTGTGTGCTTTGGTAACCATAACTGGTGAATTTAATTGGTTTTTGCTGTGTGATTCAGAACCTTAACCCTGAGTTTAACAGTTTTTCATGAATATTCATACCAATATAGATGCAGACACCAATGTGTAGTTATATTTCATGAACTTCATATAAGCTCTTTCCATTGAAAATGCATTTATTTAAATGCCTATAACTTTTTGACCGCATGGACAGATCTGCACCATATTTGGACGTCATTGGGTATCGTCAGCTGTGGTCTGGCTTGCCAAAATCATGCAGTATTTTGCAAAGAAAGACAAGCTAAGAGGTTGAAAAAAAGTGTATTTCCAGTTTAGTTTCCATAAGGGAATTTTGCTTGTGCCTACAGTCAAAACTGCTGAACCAAACTTGGCATGAAAATAAAATTTTACTTAGTAAAACAAATGTGTTTGTTGGTTTGGGGAAAATCCATAAGCTAGCTTTTTTCAAATGTGTTGAGCGGGCTTGACAGGGTTAAAACTTTTGTAAATCGCTGCCATTTATCTAATGGATCAGTGATTTTTTTTTACTCCTTTCTGTCACATTTCACATTTTTGAACAATAAAATTACCTGGAGAAGAGCTCTGTTGACTTTCTCCACCATCCTCAAATTTGAAAATTGATTCTGATTATTGATTTTTGCACAATGGTAAAATATTTCCACACAATTTTGGGGCCCCACGCAAGGAGTCTAAAGTACTGCACCAGCAAAAACATTCAGAAAACAAGGTGTAATAAATGAGCCAAAACATGACCAGGCTGGCTTCTATTTAAAGTAGAGCCTACATTTCATGAAAAACGTGAATTGGATACTATTTGCACCTTTCACAAAGGATTAAATAAAAAGAATGAAAGGGTGCTAGGCAGAGAACTAGACAGAAAGAAGTAGAGAAAAAAGTAGGGCGAGAGGCAAAGGTCATGCACAGTGAAGGGAGTGTGTAGTGAGGTAAGGCACTTGTGGAGGGTAAGGCACAGGAGATGGCAGCAGGGGCTGGTGCCTGCAGAGGGATGAACAGAGTGCCTGATCACAGGCGAGGCCTTTGACCAAACCCCACTGCATGTTTGCCATCTGCACACAGCAGAAGTCTGCATCCAGTAGGGGTTTAGGAATGATGTGTATCATTAAAAAAAACTCTTAAAATGAACTCAACAAAACACTTTTAAAAACTTGAGGGCCTGATTTTGAGATTGGGGGATGAAAATTTACACTGTCAGGGAAATGAAGTAAAGTAATCTGTTGCACTGAGGGAGTACCCACCCGCCAAAATTTGAGATGTCTGCCGGCCCATCTGTTGCATTTACAGGAAGCACCATCAAGCAGTGGCGGTCCGTTCATTATGGGCGTTGGGAAGTTTCCCCCCCCTGCGCTCAGCCCCCCCCGCACTCAGCCCGTCTTTCAATTGAAACAGTTCAATGACGCCGAGGACTTGGAGAAGCAGAACTCAACTGTCTGCATGACGCCAGACCGCCCTGAAGGGGGTGGGCGGTCTGCCGTCATTTGTCAGACGTCACCAGGCCAGGGGCATGCAGCACCAAGTGCGCATGAGTGGGGACGGAGGGTGAATTTTCGCACCGTGTCGACTCATGCGCACTTGTGTTTTTGCTTGGTTGCGCATGCCCATTAGGAGCCCTTCGGCCTCCTAATGGGCATGCTGCGGGCGAGAAGTCCTGTGCCCCCCCAGGCGCCAGGATTGGCCGAGAGGGGCTGTGAGCTTGTGACGTGACGTGAGGGGAGCAGAGCCCAGAGGTGGCACGGACCGGAACCGGCAGCAAGGTAAGGTAAGAGTGTGTGTGTGTGTTTTTCTTTTATTTTAAAGTGTTTTGTGCGAGCGTTAGTGTATGCATGCATGAATGTTTGGTGGAGAGTGTTGTCGTGAATGGGTGTGTTTGTGTGTATGCGTGTGTGAAATTGAATACATTTCTTATTCTTTGAGTGTTGTCTGTTGTGTATGTGTGTGTGATTATGCGTCCCACTGCCAGCACCCACGGAAGAGGACGTGAGGTCGGGTAAACTGTGTAAAAAAACAAACCTGCAGCTTCACACCTCACACACTAAGGCGTCCGTAGGTGGAGGGTGGAGAGGGGAGGGGGGAGGTGGGAAAGAGGGGGTTTAGTTTAAAAACGAAACTAAACTGTCTCTCTTCTGCTGTGATTTCCCTTGGCCAATGCATGCCGATTTTGGCCAGATTTGGTTGATTTATGAGTGTATTTCAATGTTGGGGTGGGGTATCTTTGGATGAAATGTCGTACCCCTTCCAGTAGATCGGTTGAGTTGTGACTTGGGGAGGGTGTTTGGAATCGCTGGAACTAGTGTCCCACCAAGGTTGAAGATGATTGAAGTACTGGAAATACGGAAAATACCATTTTTCGAGAAGGTCCGGTTTGCAATGTTATCCTATGGAGGTGTTGGGGTATTTCTTTCGGAAAGTGAATAGTTTGGATTTTTGCCCATAAACGTAGTTTTGGGTGATGGAGCTAATAAGTGGGGTTGTGTAGTATATTTGTGAGACATTTTGGTGTGATTGGTGATGGGGAACTTGAAGTGTTAAAAATGGAAACGTTAGTGGAGGTGGGGGGTCCCCATGTTATCCAATGAAAGGAGATGGGTTGTGTTTAGGGTTGCGTAGCTCGTATTTTTGCCTATAAAACATGTAGTTTCAGCTATTGTGATTGATAGCTGGGGCGATTGTGTGTGTGTGAGAAATTTGACAGTAATTGGTGTTGGGGAAGGGGTCGATATCGCAATGTCGAGGAGGGTGTGGGTTTCGCTTTTTATCTAAAGGAACCGATTTGGGGTGTGTTAGGGGTGTCCTAGTTTGTGCTTTTGCCTATAAACAGGTCGTTTTGGTTGATGCAGCTGACAGTGCGGTTTGATTGCAATTAGTAACAATACCAACATGTTCAGTTGTGTTAGTCACAAGGTGGAGTTTTTCTGAATACTTTATGAGACACCTATCTCTAGAAGATGGACCATTTCAGGCAGGCCTTTGTCACTGAACACTTGAAATGTTGTTCTTATGGGGGCAGTAAAACCACAGAAGGCATGATGCATGTTCTGACGGCGTCATTGTGCAGGTCAGACGCAGCACTTTGTTTAGCCACTCATTGGTGTTAACATTGTCGAGGTGAAAGTGGACATTTGCAAACTAGTCGAGAGGGGTTTCTGTGACCTCAAATTTGCTTGAAAATGCTCCATTTGTCCACTCTTTTTTCAAAAATTTCCCCAGGTAGGTTGTTTGGGGTCGCTCACCACAGTGCAGTACAAAAAATATTTTACGCCCTACCACTTTCAAATGTCACCAGCCGCCGGTTCCTATAAATGCATTGAAAGTTTGACGGAGGGCTACGTCAACATGACAGAGCAAGACGTCAAACTGTAATTTCTTTTTTTATTTTCAAATGGAAAATCCTGCTTTGGGATTTTCTTTTTTAATATAAAAACAACCAATGACCTCCTCCCATAGGGGTCAATATGCAGTTTTTAAACGCCGATTACCACCAGGGTTTACTTGATGGTGATAGGCAGTGCTCAACTACTGTAAATAGGGCAGACAGACCCATGACCAAACCTCTGAGGACCCTTGCTGTATAAATGAGGTGCAGATGGAGGGTAGTCTCCTCTTTCAAAGAACTCAAGTTCTAAATAGGATGGGCGTATCTTCAATTTGGCGGTGAGTGTACTCCGCCACCGTTACAATGGAGTACCGTCTCTCCCAAAGTCTAAATCATGCCCTCAGTTATGGCTCTGGCTAAAATGTACTACTTAAGCTTACTAGATTAATTTAGGGTGCACATACAGCATGTCATAACTATTATCACCAGCCATGCTCAAAACAGCCATTCGCTATTTGCACCAGAAAAAAAGCAGTATATCAAGATTAAGCATGGCAGTTGACGTTAGTTACGGCATGTTTTCTGTGCCACCTTAAACCACAATACTAGTATTTTTACGCATTGAAGCCAGAGCCATACTCAGTTATTAATTGTATTGTTTTCAGTGACAACAAACTAACCACTGATACGAGGATAATCTATTTTTAACATAAAGTTTTTTTTTTGTTTTTTTTACATTAGATGCGTATTGTACACTTTTAGTCATAAAAACCATGGACTGTTAATTTCAGAAATATCTAAGTAAATTAACTACACCCTGACTTCTTTCCACATCGATCTCGGTCAATTCTTGTTGTCTTATATTAAACAAAAAAGCCAGAAATCCACAGTGAGTCTAATTATACAGCCATCGCTATGAAAGAACTAGTGAAGTCAGATGGAGTTAGAAAGAGGGGGAGGACAGATTAAGAAGATGCCAAGTAAACATTTTTCTGTCAAAAATCCTAAATGCACACATTTTAGATTGGAATGCATATGCTACAATTGAAACAGATCCAAATCAGCTACTGCCACGGCAAAAATAAACTCAGAATTGTAACATTTAACTGAGCAATACTCATCAGTTGGCTTCCTATAAAAGATGCTCTTTTTTTGGTTTATATCTGAACACCTGTCATCCACCTAAAAAAAGAGGCATCCAGAGGAAATAAACAACCATGCTTGGTTTGCATTCATTGAAATGTGCAGAGTGGAGCTGGATTTCGGTATTCAAGAAACCTATTAAGAAAGGCATGTCCTAGCAACCAGATTAGGAACAGCGGGGCCCAGAAAATATATAAATTTTCACTGCATATTTGGATGACCTCATGGTGTAGACTCTCATTTAATCGAGTCCTCAACGCCTTACCAACTGCCAGTACATTTCTTCCCTCCCGCCCCACCCCAGGCTCCTGAGCGCTACTTTTTTTTAGCTCACCTCAGAGGCTGCCATACGTTTGTGAGTGAGAAGCAGTGCTAAATGTGTTTAAAAAGAAAAAAGAAAATTAAAAATTAAGTGCACGTTCCCAGAGCTCCCAATGGATCCTGCTGCTTGATCTCCAAATGCCAAGTTTGCTGAATCTCAAGGCTGCTTAGTTTTGATTCCACTTCCTGTCTCTTTATCTCACTCTGATTTCTATCCCTGCTTTCTCCATTTGCCGCTGTTTTCCTATCTTTCACTTCTCCCTTCTTTCTCCCTTTTTGTATTTCTCTCGCTTGCTTTGGGTCAAAGTCTTATTGTGAAAAAGAAGTGCTTGGCCCCAACAGTAAGTGCTAATGCCCACCGTCTGGATACACTGGCACAATTAAGCACTAGGGGTCGGCGAGGTCCACAAGCCCCTTGGGGTCCCTAGAGTACGTGGGACGTGCAGTTTCCTTGTTTCCCCACCAAAGTTTGCCTCCAAATGAAGCATGTTCAGCTCTTCCTCAGAACCTCTTTTGAAGAAGGCTGTTGATACGGCAAATAGACATGCAGAGAGTGGTCAGCCAAACACTGATTAAGCCAACCAGATGACAGATTGAAATAAACAAATAATACTCTACAGAAACCATCAGTAGGACATTGTTTATGGAGACTGAGGGCAAATAATCATGTAGTGAATGTTGCTACTTTGCACAGGTTTAACTATGAATTTGGAAACCAGGTGTACAAACTGGCTTCAAGTTTTGCACCCAGAAAAAGAGGATTGATCTGGTGTCAATGTCACAGAGCATACAGAGCATATAACAACTCATCACCAAATGATTGACATGGTGTGTTTCTCGGGCTTGAAAATTGAAGCGAGGGGTTTAGCCCCACAAGGGATCATGTTGTCCTGGACTTAATCTACCCGCTTTTGGCGATCAAATACTTCTCAAAGTCCAAATATGGGTCACAAATCCATCTGTGTGGCCCTGTGCAATTTAACAAGGTGCGGGTGAGTGACCTGCCTTACCATCCCTGGGTTTGAGATAGGCAAGAAAGGCCAGATTTCCTAACTCAACCCATGAGCTGATGCATAATTTTCACTCACCAGTGGTGGTACATTTTCAAGTTGCAGTATCTTTCTTGAGATCTTTTTTGCTCCATGACATACTTTTGTTACATATCAAAGGGCAAAGGGGAGTGCTGAATTTTAATTTAAAATAGTCCATATGGAAGTGAAGAAAGGCTTCCTTGAAACACATTGCACAATCATCATTAAGGCCTGCTCCTGTTGGTCTATACAGTGTTCAAGCACTAACAGGAACACAAGCACATCCAGATTGGTTTTGGTTTGTTTGATGGACTAGAATGCAGCTTTAGTAATTCCAGTGGCTGAGATTAAATTGAGTATTCCATCCTGCAACTTTTTGGCTTGGGAGTGCAATTTTTTAAAATGTGCATAGAGTGGGCCTTGACTCTGTTTGATGTATCATTGAGCCTGTTATGGGGTGTTAGGTTACAGTGCATTAGGGACCTGGGTGGCTTTCTGGCAGTGCGACCGGTGCGGCCACACTGGGTGCTGACCTGTGAATGGGAGCGCTAACCTCAGGGGGTGAGCTGTGTTAGCAATAACCTATGATTGGAGAGATGAAGGGGACTTTTGCCCAGTGGTAGTGAGAGAATCCGAGGTGGAGGTCAATGGGGGTGGGGTTGCAGAAATGTTTGTCGCATCCGGCGCCACCAGTGCTAAAGCCGCCCTGTTAGGGACAGTCGTACATGTCAAAGGTGCACAAAACCATCACACATTGCATTTGTTCACACATAAATTGCATGTCAAAGTTATACTCATTTGTATTTTTTATAGGAGTGTATAGCATGAGGAGAAGACATGCAGCAGTAGTGTGCACGTGTGCTCACACACACACACACACATACACACACAGCGCATTGGAAGCTTGTATCACACTAGCATAATACAGAAAAGGTGAAGGGTAACAAAGCAGACGTTGACCAGATATGTGTGCCAGTGTCTCTGCTGCCAACCAGCCTCTTCAGAGTGAATGGTGAGCTCGCAGGTGACCCATGGTCAGTGTATGCGTCTCAGAGAATGCTGTTGTGGCCACATGTAACTCCAAATTGTGATGCATGTGGGATTTTTCTTCTAGGCAGAGCTGCATCTGGGCTGCCCTTCACCTGCATGAAGCCTGTCAGGACTGGTGCCTAATTCAGGGATTGTAGGCAGGTGCATTACTAATACCACCACAGATGTCCCATAGTGATTCTACATTGGAATAAGGGTAAAAAAAAGCCTTGTTGCTAGTGGAGCGAGGGTGACCAAACAGAAAAATATAATTTATCTTAGGATAGGGAAATTGTTTTTCAATCTCGAGACACAAAGCACTACCAAAGGCAATAGGTCTCCCTTTATTATGCTTAGTGCATATATCTGTTTTTCTATACATTTTAGACTATGAAAGATAGACCTACGTTCTTCGCCGATGCTTGTTTGTTGTTGCTAGTTTACATGCTTTCTGTAACATGTTTAACTCGTGGTCTTGCAGGAGGACAGACAAGAAGTATGCATCCTTAGTGTGTGTTAATTTATTGATGTAAGAACAGGATTCATTTGAAATCCAAAACTACTTTTAAATAATTGGTGTTTTAGGAATGTGATACATTTGCATAAATTGTTTATCCAAATGTATTAATGAGTTAGTAAGTAAAAGCAGACATAGGTTCTGTGTTTTGTTACAACATAATCTCAATTGCGAGTCACAATTTGCAAATCACAAAATGGTATGTACAACAGTGTCTGAGACACTGTTTGCGATTCCCAATGGGGTTGCAAATTGCATGCCTCATGAATATTAATGAGGCTGTCGCAATTTGCAACCCCATTGAGAATGACTTGCATTACCAGGGATGGTGGCAATCTGGGGTCAGCAGACCACCATGTCTGGGACTGTTTTGTCAATAAAACTGTTCCTTTTTAAATGCAGCCTGTTTTCCTTAACCCCTCCCATGCTCGTGACGGAACAGTTCCGTCACGAGCCTCGGGTGGGCTGTGCTGGTGACCGAACGGTTCCGTCACGGCCCGCTCGCCGCGCCTGCGCTGACGTTCTAATGGGAGGGCGGGTCCGTGACGGAACCGTTCTGTCGCAAGCACAGCTCACCTTAGGGCCGTGACAAAGCGGTTCCGTCACGAGCACGGGACCGCCGCGCGGCCCGTCTCCCCCTTAGCGCTGCGGCGGAATAGCCGCCGCAGCGAAGGGGTTAAAGAAAAACGGGATGCATTTAAAAAATAAAAATTAAACTTTTCTGTTTTATTTTGTATGGGCAGGAAGTGATCCCTGGGACCACTGCCTGCCCTTAAAAATATTTGTGCATGAATTCACGAAGGGAAAGGGGTCTACTGGGGCCCCCTTCCTGTTTGCGAGTGATTCACCACCTTCCTGAGAAGGGTGGTAAACTGTGAGTGTTTTGCGACGCAAAACATTCATACAGAGTCGCTATTAGGAGCGGACGTCCTTGGAACACCCCTTCATAATGGCGAGTCGCTAACCCTATTTTGCGAGTCGAAAATTAGTTGTGACTCGCAAAATAGGGTTGGTACATGGCCTACATGTTTTTTTCGGTCGCAAAGTGACCTAAAAGCCCTTTGTGACTGCAAAAAACAGTCGTTCATCTGGCTCAAAATTCATAAAGAGTTTTTTTTTATTGAATAGTAAGATTTATGTAATTCATTTGCCTACTACCCTCTCAGATAGCCTACTTGTGGGTGAGCAATAATTTGCTGCCAGCCCAATAGTAACATTACTTTTGAATTTTATGATTACATAAATGAGAAGGAATGTTTTTTGCTCACCTCTTAGACTCAAGATATATTCAGAGGAGTGTAAGATTAGCTTAAACTGAGGGTTTATTAAAACACATGGTAGGTCTGATTCACAAGGCATACTCTTGGCTCGCTTTGGAATTCAATAGTGAGCCAGGAGTGCTATAAAAGTTATCCATACCTTCTCATAGCAAAATCTTTGTGAATTGAGCCTGGTATATTTAATGTTTGCTGTCTGTTCTCAGTTCTGTAATGCCCTATTACTTACCAGTAAACTTAATTAGTCCTGGTCCCCTTTGTCCTGGTCCAATTCATGATGTATGGAGGTGACCATTTCACAGACAGAAAAACGAACAAAGGAATGCTGGGACCCCTACCCCACCCCCTCTTTCTGGGAGTACTTAACCAGTACTTACCCAGCACTCATTATGACCTACCAAGCCCCCAGCAGGAAGGCCAGCCACCGGGAGGTAGAGGTTTCATGAATGGGACAAGGACAACAGGACCAGGAGTAATGAAGATTACTGGTAAGTAATAGGGTGTTATCCCTAAGCCCCTTCAGTCCTCTCCCCATTCATGATGTATGGAGCATACAAAAGCCAGATTACCTGCCCTTTGAACCACCGAAGAACACCCAGGACACCACATCAAAAGCAGCCCAAACGAAGCAAATGGGAGAAACTCAGGAAACACAACCAGGAGCACACAGCCCGCAATGCTCCCAACCTAAAAGGGCCACACACCCCAAAACAAGCAGGAGATGATCAAGGTGAACAAAAAAGCAGAACAGCAAGCCCACAGTGCTGCCACATAACCACGGTGAAGGGCACCAAATTCCACACAACCCAGCGCACAGCCAAACCACGCCAAGAATGCCCCGCACCAACACTGGAGGAGAAAGGCCAGCCAAAGGAATTACCAGTGACAGCCATCAACAGAAGGACAGTGAGAAGTCCACCAATGAAAGAAGACCCAGAGTGACCAGAAACACTATCACCACCAGGGACAGACCACAGGGACATTATCAAGGCACCGGATGAAACAGGACCCAATAATGCAGCTGGAGACACCAGCCTGAAAGGCAAACAGAAGGAGAAGCCACCACAGGCACAAAGAAAGCATCTAATCACAGAAGAACAACAAGCAGGGAAGCCCAGCCCCCGGAGCCCCCCAACACTCAAACCACCAAGCAGAAGAGGGCCAGCTCAGAAAACCACCACAAAGGTGACAAGCCAATACGTAAGGCTGGCCAGGAGGTACACAACACAGACCTCAAGTCCAAAGGAAACTCCCCTGAAGGGAAACAGCTGTGACACCACAGGATGTGAAAGAGAGAAAAAACAACCCAGTACGAGAGACCCAAAGGAGTACCACAACAGACCGATCACCCAACGGGGAACAAAAAGCCAGAAAGACCCTCACAGGGCCACAAGGCTGCCAATGCCCATGGTTCTCAACCTTGACTCAGAGACACAGCAAAAGAACTAACAGAGAGCACTCCAAGGCAGACAATGGAATAAACGACCAACAACGCCAAAGGCCTGCAAAGCAAAACACAGAAGAGAGCTAAGGGCAAGTTGGGGAACTCCCTAAAGCCACATGCTCCATCAAGAACATAGATTGATACGGCCAACACCAGGACCCACTCCACCCCCTCCAGGGAGACCCACAGCTGACCAGCCCAAAAAAGGCAGGAAGCCCCGCTGCCAAGGCACACACCCAGAGGACCAGCCAAGGAATGGACAACACCTTCACACTCCAGACGTCTGCACACGAACCCCAGACTGAAAATCGGGGAACAAGTGCAAGACGGGGAAAAAAACAAGCCAGAAAATGACAAAACAAGGAAGGGAGGAAGCATCGACCCAGAGCAACCCTCACCAACCTGACAGGCAGGCCCGTGAGAGAGCTCTGATGATCCCACAACCACTGAAAAACCCAGGGGAGGACCAGGCTTCATGGCAAAAGCGTCCAGCACCGGTCACCAGTGCTGTCTCAGGGCGAGCGTCAATGCACCCGACTGGGAGAAGAAGACATAGCTGCGACACTGGGGCAGACCAAGCCATAGGCATTCACAAAGAATATACATGAAACAGGGCCACAACAACCAGAACACCACTCAATGAACCCACAGCTTCACCCTCCACGGCCCCCGCAAGGAAGGAGGCACAATAAGCGCCAGAAACCGAGCCACCTGACGACCAACCAGGAGAACCAGGGAGCCAGAAACCAACATCCCACCTGGACTGGAAAAGACAGGGGGAGACCAACTGTGACCATCCACAGCACATCCATGACCCAACAGCCAGGACAAGGGTTAACGGGATGCAGGGCCCCCAGCCTAAACCAAGAAGGAGGAAACCCTCAACTGAACAACAAGCCAATTAACCAGCTCGGAGGGCAAAGGACAACACAAAGATCCACCTTAAGTGAGTCCCAACACAAACCACATAAGGGCTGACCCTGGACCCTATGACATCCCATGTCAATGGGAGATACAGACAGCTACAGGTTCCAGAGCCCCATGCCAAACACAGGTCTGAAACAAGCACTATGCCCAGAACATAAGGACAGGGGAGCTACAAAGCACACAAAACAAGGGGGGCGGCCAACAGCCCAATATAGCTGATGGACGAAGAGGCACCCGACAAGCCAGCCGACTGAACCAGAGAGCAGCTAGAAGAGACAGGAAGAGTAGCCACCAGAAATCCAGGCACCACAACAGGAAGGCCGAAACAACCCAGGAGAACAAGCAACAGCATACAACACCCAGGTCAGTGACTCAAGGCCAGAAAAAAGGAAAACCAGATACCTGTAAGAAGGAGCACAACAGGCAACCTCCAACAAAGCAGCAGGCCACAACCAACTGCCCCGAGAAGCAAAGGAGCCATCAAAGATGTCCCCAGCGCAGCCCAGATGGCTGGAAGCAGAAGAACGGCCACCAAAAGACCAGCACAAACGCCCCTGAACAGAGGAAGGAGGCCTCCATCATGGTGCCCCCACAGACTCGGAAAAAGTGGCACAGGGGCACCAAACAACCACTTCCCAGAAAAACTCCAACCCCAAAGGGCCGAGAAAACACCTACTGTAACTTAGCTCAACCAAGGCCACAGAGGCAACACACCACAAAAACCGGCCAGGAACCCAGAGCTAAAGCTGCAGGACTTCAAGAAGAGGAAGGGAAGTCATAACGACCCAATGGCAAACACCCTAAAGGTGACCTCCAAGATTCAAAGGGCCCCAAAGGCCAGGACTGGTCTTGCCCCACAGGCTAGGCCCCCCTGAAATCAGTAGGCACCCAGAACAAGGATACAAGCACAGCACAAATAACAGTATCAATCTTAGGCTCATTGAAAACTTATTTCGGATTTATCTAGGTGTTTTCTATCAAACGTATTCACCTCCTTTGTGATTATGAGGTCTGCCTAGGCATATGTATATCTGTTGACTATCACTCCCCTTCAGTCAAGCCGGATGGTACAAGGGGTCCATGTGATGCAACCGAGTCTGACCAAGTTGCTGTCAGTTTACCAATGATAAGCAAGGGTTGGATACACCAGTTGCGCTGCTAAGGTGGGGTCCGATAGGTGGAGTGTGGGTAAAGGTCAAGGGAGGTGCAATGGTCTAGAGTGGTGGTGTCAACAATTGGAGATATGTTTGAATTGAGCATGATACTTACCGTTGAAGGCCTTCGACAAAATCTGAGCTACCACTAGGATAATGTATGACAATGTATTGCACTACCACTTTGTACATATCATACACCACACATGGGGCAGTGAGAACGCTGAGTCCTTGGAACATAAGACCTTGCAGGCCATATTGGCTATTGGCATTGGTGGAAATGAATTACAGTTGCGTAGGAAGGGGGGTGCTCTGGGTGCGGGCCGCCCTGGGTGTTATCACTGAGGGGGGTGACAAAATGGCAAAAATATGTATTTTTAACACATATTTTTGCCATTTTGTCAAGCTGGGGGTGACAAGAAATGTTCTGCACCGGGTACCGCCTGACCTTGCTATGCCACTGACAAAGTCATGTATCTTGATGTTGCTCTGAGGGCTGTTGTTGATACTAGCTGGTTAGCTATTCAGACATGACGATATGTTGATGTAAGAGTTGCTATATCTGGTAACTAATACTTTTAATGCATAGTCTGAGTGTCAAGAAATTCCTGCTTTAAATTATTGCAGTTAAGTTATTTACACCAGATGAACCTGACCTCAAATTACCTCACTAAGGGCCATATGCATCAACACATTTCCCCAAAGACACAAAATAGTCAAAACTCTTTGATACATCTGGCCCTAAGAGGAATGTCACAGATACTAAAAGGCGATATAGCATTATATATAGGGCTCCCAGTTTTCCGTTTTTACTGATTTTTACAGATAAACACAGACAGAAACTATTATTTTCCTGTCTGTATTTATTTTTAAATAAAAAAAAACCGAAAAATAAGCCTTCTTTGAATGCTTTTTTCTGCTGTCAATCATGAGTGCCAGGCCAGTAGATGTACAGATTGAGAGGAAGGGGAGATGAAAAAGACAATAGATTTCCTAATTAAGCTGAAGTATGTGCATAGCTACAGTTATTTATGCTATCCTACAATGCAAGTGTTTTCAAATAACGATATTGCCCTGTATATGGCTGAACCCATTAGGACATTCGAATGCGAGTATACATTTATCAGTAAAATAAATATGGAAAAGTACCCATTGCAGCTTTATTTATAAAGAAAACACAAAATTAAAATGGATAAATACAGAAAAAATGAGCAAAAAATAAATATGGATAAATACAGACGGAAATATTGAAAAAATAAATACCATAAAACCGGGAACCCTAATTATATAACATGTCAGTCATTATTTTTAGGATGGTCCTAGAGGTGCCTCTACGGCCTCCTGCAATTAAAAAGAATCTTAAAGAAAAAGAAAAATACATAAATATATAGACTCACTTTGGGATCCGCCCTCTTTATGCATTGGTAGATTCAACTGATATTCGCATTTTTCTTCCCCAACTACATTATATAGCGGGGGGCGATGTGCCGGCCAACTTTAACCATTGGCTCTCTTGTGCTGTGAGTGACAGCCTTTTGACCTGATCACATGTGCACATCTGCCTAAAAAGAAGCGCACTTCAGTGCCAGGACTAGTTTACCAAAATGTTTTTTTCTTTCCGCTCTTTATAATTTTTAATCTTTTTTTAGTCATCTGCGATCAAGTTGCTGTACTTTAAAGCCAATGTACTTATTCTTTGCTACAATAAGAATCATATTTTCCTGTGATTTCTATTAAAACTAATAAGCAAACATTTGTACCTGTTAGAAGTACAGATACCAGCTATACCAGCAAATACCAGTTCTACTCTATTATAATTACTTTCTCACTTCCATTTTTTATTGCAAGCATATGGCCACCACATTTACAGGGCAGCGTATTTCTTCCTTCTTTTCATATTTGGGACATATGCTTGCATTAAAAAAAAATGCACCCGCATGCCAAGATCCTACTTCTTGGCTTTACCAGTGCCTGTTCAACATAGCTGTGACTGCTCACAGAACCATACATCTTATGTCATATGTTTTTCTGTACCGTGACCACGCCGTGCTCCGGAAGCTGGCCGCGGTATATTTTCATCGTAAGCAGTGCATGGCAAAATGTAATACTTTAATAACATCTGCTTATGTCAATATTCTCTTTTACCTCCCTGCCTTTTTATATCGCGCCGCAATTCGAGATTCGCAAAGCATTGACACATTCAACGGAAGGATGCTTTGTGAGGCTCACTTTAGCCTGCACCAGCTATTTACGTGACAAGCTAAGTGGTGGACATTTGACCATTGAATCGGTAAAGCGACAGAAAGCTTGCAAATGTCACCAGGCAGATGTCACATACGTTCGAAACAATGCCAGGGCATTATTAAGGCAGAAATTTCAAAACATGCATTTATTTATATTTTCAATAACTGTATGTTTAAAGTAATTTTCCCCACTGCCCCATTGCAAATTCTAGGTCACAGAACGATTACATGAAAACATGTGTCTACGCGCTAAAGTCTTCTTTCGACGTTAAAGGCAGGGATGGGGAGAACAGGATATAAACAGAAATCATTTGAGCTGAAACACCTGAGCTGGTTATTTCGATTAGCTAACACGATCCCATGATGTCATTAATGGGCATTACATAAGCATTGCAGACTGTAGAGCAGACGACCGAACTACAATAATGGAATGTTGATGTGTTTAATGAAGTTTGTTTCATTTGCTTAATAGAGAAAGTTATAATTTCTAGGGTCACATACTCACAAATTCTGTAGAATCACTATGTGGAAACTGATCTGTTATATTAGCATGCCAATACACATATATTGTAGTTTAAAGTGTGTGGTTTGAAAACATTGTGGGGGTAAACTGGGATCTGACCTCTCATTTGAATCTTGGGTGGAGTTTGGCGGGGGCTAGTCAGAATATGTCAACGTTTCTATGTTAAATTGTTACTTTCAAGCCTTGGATCATTTAAAATATATAACTTTTTGCATCCTACGAATTATTATACATCTATGCATCTGTATGCATTTCTTGCCAAGTGATAAACATTTTTCTTACCTAATTTTCTTTGATTAACTGGATAAAAGAGTCAGGACTGATTGTTCTTAAAACATCTGAGACATGACAACTAGTAGAAGTTAGTGTTTAAGTTATGTAACTGCTCATACTACATTGGAAGGACTGTAGGAATGGGCACTGGAATTATGCTGCAGTCGAGGTTGTGCAGCACAGTTGACTAAATGATGTGGTAAGAATAGGCACATTATGCAGAGAAATATGTCACATTCTGTGGCACTAATATTTCACGAATTTTTAATTTTACCACACATTTATACTGTGGTCCAATAATTAAGATCATATTGTCTATTTCTGTATACAACACATCCACACATGAGCAAGTACAACTCCTTTACACATCTTTTTTTAGTTCAATTCAAGACTAGGGAGTAGGCAGCGGCGGTCCGTGCCGGTAAGCGTGGTGGAGAGGGGGGGAAGTCGACAGACGATGTTGACATGGTCCAGTTTGGAGGTATGATAATGTGATGAGCTGAAATATCTTATCCTGTTGAGATTGAGTAGAGGCAATGACGGTGGTTGCATGCCTTTCAATACTTCAATACAGCTTTCTAACTATTGCAACGGATTGAGCAGAAACCTTCAAAATGCAGTTTTGGTTGCATGGATGGTTGGATGGTGATAGCTGTGATAATTTATGTCTGT
Source organism: Lissotriton vulgaris (assembly GCF_964263255.1). Taxonomy (NCBI): domain Eukaryota; kingdom Metazoa; phylum Chordata; class Amphibia; order Caudata; family Salamandridae; genus Lissotriton; species Lissotriton vulgaris. Next base: position 174,729,865 of record NC_141700.1, on the reverse strand, counting down.
CTTTGCTCTTTAACCTATTCAGGAAAATCAACAGTACATGTGCATGTCCAAATATAGCCCCTGAAAGAATTGCAGAAGGTTATTTGGAGGTTACTAAATAAGGAAACATTTGGGAGTCTTTGAAACTTAGTGGGACAACAGAAGTTGTAGTGTAATCTTTGGGACTGTCATTACAGAGCACACCCTTAAAAGAGTAGCACATTGCTTGGTCTACACCAAGTAAACTTTGACTTTTGATTTATTATAGCCTTATAGCTCAAGGTAGCTGGCTATACTGGCCATTAAAGGCCTGCTCCAGCTTTAAAGGCCCGAGCCAAAGGGGAGGACCTTTAACAAGGGAACAGGCCTTAAATGGTCTGTATATCTCAGCTACGGAGGGCTATAAGGATATTAGAACATTCTGCCACTAGAGGGCAGAATGTTCTAACAAATAAAACAAAGGCTTCTCGGAGCCCGATTTAAATCCCCTGTGGCTCCTTAAGGCCTTTGTTCACAGCTAAAGCTGTGAACTACATAAGAATGTTGGCGCTCCGGGTTTCTACCTGCCATTAGAAGCCCTGAGCACTCCGTTGTTTTCAATGGAGCTCCCAACATTCCAAAGTTCTAATAACGGGTACATCAAGTATATGCCATATGTGAAGAGATTAGCATTTTTGCTGGTATATGGTGTTAGAATACCGCTAAGCCTCTGAGGAAATTTGACAGTTGAGGAAGCAGTTCTTTGTAATGATTTGAGAAGTTGGTGGCTAAAATCAAATACTATTTCCATTAGGTGAACACCATGATAGTATGCACATTCTTTAAGTCAAGAAGTGACAAAATGTATCAAATGGAGCTAGGCATGTTGATGGTGCAAGGTTTCACTTGTAAGGAGACCTATTTGTACTCATCCCTCTTGAAATAAACTGTAATACACTAATTAACATGTTTTGTCTTATTAACAACGCAAAACACAACATTTCGAGTAAGCTGGGGAAGCTTTTCAATGGGCTTCGTACAAATCGTAACTCAAGTAACCCAAAATGGCCACCGCAGCGCGGGAACTTTTCTGCGCATGCGTCTGTCACACTCACATGACATGACGTACTCTCTGCTTTGGAGGGAAAACTTTGCTTCTGCGTACTAAAGCTAAAGATGGCTGCTCTATGTTTTCATGTGCTAACGCTGGCATTCGAGCTTTTACTAAGTTGTTAGTTCTGCCTAATTCCTAACGCTGTTGTTAAATTAAATGAATGGGAATAGAGTAGAGATAAGTGGTATACAGTGCATTAATTTATTCGCTGTTCTTCTTTGACTTTGCTATTAGCTTGTGTTTGGACCAATCAAGTACAATGTTGCTCCATCTTGGGTCCCGCGACTGCGCATGCTCTGCGTTCCCAAGAGTCCACAAGCCATGGCATTGAATTCATGCCAACAACAGTCTTGCCTAAAGATACGCCTTGGAAACTCACCCCGCGACCTCAAGAGAGGAAAAAATGTTGATAATATGTTTAACATTGTATTTAATCTCAGAACATTAATTGTTGGGTGGAATAAAATGCATGGGAAAATTAAAGTTATGGGCGGGAAGATAATTTGCATTATTGACTCAAGTGACCTCATAACTGGTATGGTGTGATGACCTCTACTCGTCCTTTGACCAATCAAATTGAGGGAATACACACATTTTGAACATTGGGGGGTGGTACACTGCCCTGGAAATGGTATAACTAAGGTAGGCTTAGCTAGTTAAATTGTCCGACTTGTCCAAATAGCTGACCTGTCACTGACCCAAGGCACTCAATAGGTGATCGAGAGCAGAAGTGCTGGTGGAGCACTCTGTCAGAAGATTCCGGAGCAGAGGTGCTGGCGGAGCACTCTGTCAGAAGATTCGGGAGCAGAGGTACTGGCGGAGCACTCTGTCAGAAGAATCGATATCCCAATCGGGGTTCTGGGAAGGAGTTCGATAACCCAATCGGGCTTCCTGAGGGAGAAGATTCGCTTACCCAATCGGGGTCCAACTGTTAGCCGCAGAGATGGGTGTAACACTGGTGTTGCATTTAGCTGAGGGTTCCTGGTTCCATCCTGAATCCATCCTAATTTGGTCTTCACTGGTCCTGATCTACACCTGTGCCGTCTTACTGGCATCTGAAATACAAGAGGTCCTGTCTTTTATCCCAGCCTGTGGCCGAGGGTTGGTCTTCAGACCATTCTAGGTAAATATAAAAATCCTGTGGGTATGTCATTTTATTGTTTCCCTTTCTTACCCTTCCTATGTTTCAATGCTTAAAGAAAGTATAATAATTTCGCATCATCTTGCTTTGTTTGTATTCTTTCTAATTGATCAAGCTCTGACTGATTTAGTATGGACTCTGACATTTAAAAATGTACTTAGATAAAGTGTTATCTTTCCTGAGTCTGTGGTTATTTTAATGAGTGCAAATGTTTATATACTGCCTATTATGCTAACTCCCTTGATCCCTAAGGACTTTAGGAACCAGCGACAAGGATTGGTAAGACAAAAGGTATAGGTCCTAAACGGTTAAATATAATCCTAATTAAGCGTAGGCTTCACTGTTTAAAAGTGTGTATGTGTTTATGGGCCCAGGTGAGTATGGTAAAATGTCGGGCAGGTGAGCCCGCGCTCTATCAATGTGACTACTGAGATGCTCTGGATATATTCTACCCACTATTCACAAGAAGGGTGGTCACTTGAGTGTATTTTTGTATGCAGCTAACATAGTCAGTATTCTCAAACATGGGCACTTTTTATTAACCTCTTCAGCGAGGCGCGAATTTTCACGCTGTGCTGAAGATTCTAAAACGGGCGTGGTCGTGACGGAACGGTTCCGTCACCAGCACAGCTCAACCGACGCTCGTGATGGAACCGTTCTGTCACAAGCGTCGAAGGGGTTAAAAATGAATGAAGCAGAAATGGCTATATTGATATCATCTTGAGAATTAAGGTTCAATTAGTTGTTTCTCACTGCACAATACAGATAAATCATATGATGGATCTATAATAGGATTTTTTTAATATGTGCTGTAACTTACACTTTTGAATTCATCTTTGTTTTGCATGGATACGTTTATTGGTTTGGGGATTTACAATATCTGAATGCAATTAATATAAATGAATATTATATTATTTTACTCGCAAAACACTGTTTATCATTTGGGGAACAATGTAAGTATTTGGAGAAAATATTGAAAACATATTTTGATAAAAAAATATTGTGTCAAGAATGTCAGGATTTCAAAAATTTCATTGACAGAAATATTGAAAGTAAAAATATAATTTTAAATGTTGTTTTTAATGTTATAAATAATATCGATTTAGATAATATCATTTTATGTAATACTGTCTGTAAGTATTGATTTGTATGTAAATCATTGTATTGTGATTAATTCTATGTTTATTCGTTGTTATATATCTGGTATTCACTAAGAATTTATTAATTATGTAATTGTTGCCATTTTTTTCTTTAGTTTATTAAGGAATAAAAATAATTGATTTATATATTTTTAATCACGGCATATTGAGTTTTAATGGGATAAGGGTTGGGAGATTTTTAAAAAGTGGGTTTTTTAATGTAAATGTAATGTTGATTATTTTAATGCTATGCAAATTAATATTGTACAAATATTAAAGCTATTTTCTACATTCATATAATAATTTGAATACATGATAATTTATAATTAATTATAATATATAATAATTATAGTAAATGTACAATAACTATTTCATTTTGCATATCACAAAATATTTAAATTACAAAATTGTCTTAAGATATAAAAATATATAAACATTGCATTGAATAAAGTAAAATATCTGATATGTTTAACAATTTTTTTGTGAGAAAATCATAATGACATTTTTTTACAATATTGTTATGTTGGAAATTATGAAGTTATTGTAATATATATTGTATTCATTTTTATTTGATACATTTTTTATATAATTTCTCATTTTAGGATTGTTAATGCTTAGGGATAAAGATTTATTTGTATTTTATGGCTCAAGGTTTAAAAATGGTAGTAAATATTTAAAAAAGAAAATAATTATTAATAGTGCTGAAAATATTCTTTTATATGTTAATGTTTAAATATGAAGTTTACGTTAGTGTGCTTTTTATTACAATTTTTGTTTATTTCAAAGATCAAAAATTTGGGGCGAGTATGGAGTACTGATTGAGTATATAGCTTTTCTAGTCTGTTGCACCTTGCATAAAATGTTTTAGGTTGCAGTAGAAATTGTCAATTTCACCCCTCTAGTGTCCAGCACCTTCCTCAAATTGTCTTAGATTCGATTGGGAATACTAAGGGGGTCATTAGGCTGTAGGGAGGATCACCACCTCCCGCATGGCGGTGGCGATCAGCCCTACATCCGACCCCGCCAGCCACCCATTCACCCCTCCACATTAGTATGGCGGGGGTACTGCGGCGGACGGGAAGACCGTCCACCGCTTTTCCGCCCGGTAGACAAGTCGACTGGGCGGAAAAAGGGTTTCATATGGCACCAGCCATATTAGAATGGGGGCTGAAACATGCCTTTCCATGGAGGCATTGCTGCCACTGAAAGGCATGCAGAGTTTCCTTTCGGGGACCCGTCGCGGGCCCTGTGGGACTCTGGGGGATTGGGGGTGCACATGGGGGGCACCTATGGTACCCCCCTACATTGTTATGGGCATGGTAACAGACACCTCGCGGTCATTTCCAGCATTGTGGCGGGCGGTGCAGTCAGCACCGCCCGCCACAATGCTGGAAATGGAGGATATTATAAGGAAAATGGCGAGCAAGGGATTTTGTTGTTTTCCTATTTCTCAGCACTATTAGGACCTGTATTGAATAATCAAAGTACCTAAACCTGAGATCAATCAGTGGCTGTACTATGTTATTAGTTTTTAGAAAAAGTCCAACAAAGTCAGAACAAAAAGTGTTACCACACTAACACAATATATACGATGAATGATAAAAATGCAAAGAACCAGGATTTTGTGTTGTCTGAATAAATACTAATGTCCTATTGTGTGATCTAAACCAATAGAAACTATCATTTCGCCACTAGTTCAAAACATATGCTAAGATGGCCGCCCTGTTTGCAACAGGAAACACTGTTCCTGTTGGCATTGCGTAACATCGCGAGAATACGTAACTCACTAAAAGTTTGGACGCGTTATAAATAAACACTGATATGCAAACAGTGTTGCAAGCCTTAACCGGATTCATTTGACGTTTTTGGCGCGGTCACGGCCGAGATTGAAAGTAAGTTATTCAAAGCATAGATCCCCTTTACCGCTACTATCGGTCATAGCGACCTTCCAGAATCTCTCGGTTTCCACCCGAACTGTTCTGAAAGTTAGTATACCTCTGGCATCTATGCGGTATATTCCTTAACCTCGACTTTACCGACAGTCATGCATTTTTTGATTACATGGGTACCCATTTAATTTCCGAAAAGTATGGTACCGACAATCATATTAACGCGTCCAAACTTTTAGTGAGTTACGTATTCTCGCGATGTTACGCAATGCCAACAGAAACAGTGTTTCCTGTTGCAAACAGGGCGGCCATCTTAGCATATGTTTTGAACTAGTGGCGAAATGATAGTTTCTATTGGTTTAGATCACACAATAGGACATTAGTATTTATTCAGACAACACAAAATCCTGGTTCTTTGCATTTTTATCATTCATCGGATATATTGTGTTAGTTTGGTAACACTTTTTGTTCTGACTTTGTTGGACTTTTTCTAAAAACTAATAACATAGTACAGCCACTGATTGATCTCAGGTTTAGGTACTTTGATTATTCAATACAGGTCCTAATAGTGCTGAGAAATAGGAAAACAACAAAATCCCTTGCTGGCCATTTTCCTTATAATAAACTTTGCCCGAGCCCGCAAGGGTATATTGGGTTGCTCACCTACATATCCAGGAAATGGAGGATGTCACAGCCACAGTGGCAGTGGCATCCTAATCGTCAGTGCCGGACCACCGCACACAGGCGGTCGGTCCCAGCTCCGCTAGGGTGGCAGGCAGACGGAAGTCTGCCCGCCATCCTAGTGGCCCCCTAACTGTCACCCATTCATTGTCCCATTCATTGTCCATCGCCTTCTCTCAATTGATTTAATTTGGAATATTACTAGTAAATGTTACCCCTCTTGCGTCCAACACCTTCCCCAAATTGGTATGGATTAGAGTGGAAATAGTAAATGTCACTCTTTCTTATCCAGCACATTCCCCAATTTGGTAAAGCTTGGAGTGAAAATAGTAAATGTCATCCCTTTACTGCCCAACATCTTCCACAAATTGGTTTAGATTGATGTGGGAATAGTAAATGTCACCCTTTAGTGTCTAACACCTACATCAAATAGGTATGAGTGGAGGGGCAAGTTATAGTTACCTTAGGGCTTGTAATATAGTTCCTTGAGATAACTATAGCTGCTGTTTTTCCAGGTTTTTTGTATGTAAAACCTGAACCTAACTATAAGGTTCCTGTAATGTTTGGTTTTCTATTGAACTTCTAAGGTTTTTTAAATGCTATTTCCGAACTGTAACATTCCTGTAACCATTACTTTTTGCAGTGAATGGCAACAATTTTTAAACTATAACGTCCCTGTAAACTAGGTATGTGAGTGGGTGTGTGAGTGGTTGTGTGGGCATGTAAGTGAGTGTGGGGGGGTGTGTAATTGCATTTGTGACTGGCTGTGGAGGTCTGTGAGTGGGTGTGTGACTAGCTGTATGAGTATGTGAGTGGCTGTATGGATGGATCAGTGGGTGTGTGAGAGTTTGTGGGGTATCTAAGTGGGTGTATGAATGTATGAGTGGGTGTGTGAGAAGTTTTGTGGGTCTCTGAGTGAGTGTGTGAGTCGCTGCACAGGTGTGGGAGTGGTGGGTTAGTGGTTGCATGAATATGTGTGTGGGTATGTATGTGAGTGTGTGAGTGGGTGTGTGAGTGCCTTGGGCCTGTGAATAGGTATGTGAGTGGTTCTCTGGTTCTCTGATTGGGTGAGTGAGTGGCTGTGTGGGTGTGAGAGTTGGTGTGTGGGTGGTGCTCTGGGTGTCTGAGTGGGTTTTTGAGTGGCTGAATGGAAGTGTGAGTGGTTGTGTGGGTGTGTGAGTGGGTGACTGTTTTAAAAAAAAATGGGATCTGGGTCCACGGATGCACATGTTGTGTATAGTGAATGTACTTTGATGTAATGATGTTTCCCTTTTTTTTTGGTAAATGTTGTATATAAGTTGATGTAAATATGTGTCATACTTGTTGTGTTGTTTCTCTGACATAGAATTGAAGATTTTTTCAGAAAAAGAGAATTGAAAGAAAAGGTAAAAATAAATATACCTAACATATCAAATTAAGGTTGATGTGTTGCTTATAATTAAGAGCTAACAAAAAGAAGTGGGGCGGCATTTTTCTAAAGAAACGTATATATAAGGTCCAGCCATTCCCACATTTCAAGGGCCTAACTCCTTTACACTAAAAAGTATAGGGCGGCTGCACACTCGCGAGAGTAGAACACGGGTATTGTAAGCTGTGCCCTAACTACTTATCATAAGAAACGCGGGGGGCCCTCTGGTCCCTCCGAGGTAATGTCGGAGAAAGACACATTGTCCTTCTCAGAATCACACATTCAGAACCTGATAGCCTCATCTGCTTTTGACAATATCACTCTGAGCACCTCCGCACAACAACAGAACAAATCGGATAAACTTATTGGACTGAAGAAGAAACATATCCGGACAGAGCTCCACGGACACTTTCTCCTGAAACACCTCAGGGGTGGGACCATCCCATGGGGTCTTCAGGTTAAAAACGTCCCTGTCATATTCACGGAGGATAGCGAATACAAAAAAGGTTTTAGTTGTATAAATACCAAATGTAGCCGGGGTCTGATGGTCCACACCATCAAAACAGCCCAGAGACTTTGTGTAAAGGAACTAGAAGAAATTGAGGTTCTCAAGAAGAGTCTACAGGAAAGCCCGGCGGTTACTGATGCAAAGACACTGCTTGAAAAAATTGACAAAGACATCCAAACATTTAGAGACATTACCATTAATTCTAAATCTGCACAATACGAGAGGGACTCAAAAGCATTTACACTAGAAAGGGCCTACCCATTCCTCAAGGAGGATTATTATACTCAGACGGAGTCACGTGGAGCCCTATACAGCTTTCAGGGACGATCAAGAAACCGATTTAAAACCTTCTCTGACACATCCTCTTCCTCAAACTCATCAGGTCCAGAGGAAAGAGGGAATAATCCAAACAAGATGGGGCCTTTTTTAGAGAAAGGCCAACAGGCCAAAACCCGGTTCAAAACCCCATGGGAAATGCGCACTCGGAGACATTTTTACAAATCATAGAACCCACACCATCGACAATAGTGAACCTATCCACGAAAGTACTAACCAGTGACGAGGAATCTGTCCTCAACCTAGGTTTGAAATTTGTTCCCAGTCAGCAAACTGATTTTACTAGACTCAAATTGGAAACCATTGCCTTTTGTAGAAAAATCCGCCTACGAGCCTTTTTTGCAAACAAACCACCTGTTGTTGACGCAGAAGTAACAGGTTTGAGGAATAAATCCACCTTCATTCCCTACCAAAATATCCCCAAGCAGGTCGTTGCGTTTGAACAGATCATGCTATCATCGATAAATAAACTGGAGAGGAGCAAGAAATATGTCAAACAAAACATTACTAAAGGCCAACGTATAGCCCTTAAAAATTTGAAAGATGACCTGTCGGTTGTCATCAAACCCGCAGATAAAGGCGGAGCAGTGGTCATCTGGTCTAAAGACAAATACCTCAAAGAAGGGGCAACACAGGTGAACAATGTTGAGTGGTACAGAGAACTCCCTGAGGACCCAGTTAGGGCCATTCAGGGACAAATCTGTGAAATCATACAAAGTGGTGTGGAAGATGGATTTGTGGGGCAGAAAGAAAGTGAATTCTTGATAAAGAAATTCCCAAGAACGCCCATTTTATATTTTCTACCCAAGATCCACAAGAACCCGGAGGAGCCCCCAGGACGACCAATCGTCTCTGGGTGCGAGTCTTGTTTGGAGTCGCTTTCGAAATACATAGACTTCTTTCTGAAGCCCTTTGTTGGTGGTGTAAAATCATATCTGAAAGACACCACTGACTTTTTGCTAAAAATTGAGGGAATGAAATTTGACCCAATGACGGAATTGATGGTGACAATGGACGTTACGTCCTTGTACACCCAAATTCCTCAAGATGAGGCACTAGAAGTGCTAGAACTATACCTTGAGAAGAGGGATAGGCCCCATCAAGTACCAACCTCGTTTATTCTGCAACTAGCGGAAATACCATTAAAGAAAAACTACTTCAGGTTTAATGACCGATTTTATATGCAGATCAAAGGTACGGCGATGGGCTGTCCGTATGCGCCGGAGATGGCCATACTTTACATGGCGGAGTATGAGAACAGATTCATCTATTCCAACAATCCCTTCAGTAAACACATTAAACAATGGTTGAGATACATCGACGACGTGTGGCTCCTGTGGCATGGGTGCCACGCGGAGTTGGTGGACTTCCGTATGTGGATCAATAGAAGGCACCGTGAAATCAGGTTCTCATTGGAGTCCAGTAATGACAAGATGACATTTCTAGACATTGAAATAAATTGCACGGATGGGTATTTGAAGTCGTCTCTCTTTAGAAAGAAGACGGATAAAAATACGATCCTTCACCATCAAAGTGCACACCCCAGAAGTCTGAAGGATAATCTGCCTTATGGGCAGCTGCTTCGGATCCGAAGAAACTGCTCTGAGGTGACTGAATATGAGAAACATGCAACTAGGTTTTGCGAGGAGATGAAGAATCGAGGGTACCCTAAAAAATTGTTAAGTAATTCTAAGAAGAGGGCACACTATACCCCTCGTGAGTGCTTACTTGAACGAAAGGTGAAACAAGACCTGGATAGGTTGGTATGTGTGACCACTTTTGGACCCGATACACATAGAGTACGGCAAATGGTCCTGAAGAACTGGCATTTGTTAGAGGAACTTGAATGCTCATTCCTGCGGCCGCTATTTGCCTATAAGAAAAATAAGAGCATTGGCCAATGTGTAATCAGAGCGGATGTACTAACCCCCAAGCCAAAAAGTGATCTACTCTCGAGATGGGGCCTGAAACCAATCGTAGGGCACCACAAGTGTGGAAACTGCATATCGTGCGAGTCCACAATAGAAGGGTCAGAATTTGAACACAGGGGAGTAAAATGTAAAAACAACAGTTTCTCAAACTGCAGGACACAAAACGTAGTCTATGCAGTTGTCTGTGCCTGTCAAAAGATGTATATAGGAAAAAGGACACAACAGGTTAACAGCAGGATTACCCAACATAGGTCAAGAATTAAAAAGAAGGTGGTGAGCGCTCCAATGGTCCAACACTTTTTGGTTTCAAACCACAGTGAGATGGACTTTAAATGGACTGTGCTAAGCACAAGAGTGTCATCAGGAAGCAAAGGTCCAATTGATATTGATGAGACACTCCTTAGAAAAGAGGCATACCTGATTCTGAAATTTAACAGCACGCAAAATGGACTAAACACTCTTTCTGAGGTGTCTAGATTATAATGGAAGAATAGTGTGGGGCTCCACGGGGGTTTGGTAATCCCCCTTGATTGAAGGGCATAGGAATAATGAGGCCATGCGGAACATCGTTGTTCCCGAAAAGTGTAGGGCTAAACTACAAATAGTCGCGTCTCCACGCGACTCCAATGCCATATAAACTACAAATCCCAGAAGTCCAACGGTCATGTGACCGTCTTAAGTAACCTGGCAACCTGGCCGCCGCCCTCCAGAGTGAACAAAGGTTTAGCGATAGCAACAGCAAGCTGCACAAAGGTGAGGAGAGCCCTGAGAGGGGTTGAGTTGGGCACGCAAAGACTGGTACACTTAATGGGGATCTAAAACGCGCTCCGGTTTGTCTTTTAAACAGTGTATGAACCGGAGATTAATACGGAAGCAATCACGCGGCGCACATAAAGAGAGTCCGGAGGACCGTTTTTAACAAGGTTGCCCGCAGACACAAAACAAGTTGATCATGGAGTGAGACGCTCCCAAAGCCCGCGGTGAACCGAACAAGGTATGATGGTGGCAATAAGCTGTCTAACACGTTTTGAAAAATGACATGAGCCCACTAGTAGTAAACCAACTTTGCATTGCCCCTAGGTGAAAAGCATTACCGTGCCATAGGGAGACGCCCATACACGGACCTAAAAGACAGTATAAGGTATGTCTTGCAGTGTTTTTGCAAAAGTGACCGCAGGGCGAGAATTGAGTTCGGCTCTAATGGGATTTCTTAATATCCTTTAGACTGCAGCTCAAAAGACCCAGAACCAGACATAGGATAACTACAGCTACAGTAAAGGTAACATGGACCTTAAATGTAGGATAACACAAGCGGAGTGATAATATGAGGCTTTGGGAATTGACACTGAAACAGTGTTCTTTTTTCCTTACACACATGCAGATATATATATGCCATGTTGTGTATAGTGAATGTACTTTGATGTAATGATGTTTCCCTTTTTTTTTGGTAAATGTTGTGTATAAGTTGATGTAAATATGTGTCATACTTGTTGTGTTGTTTCTCTGACATAGAATTGAAGATTTTTTCAGAAAAAGAGAATTGAAAGAAAAGGTAAAAATAAATATACCTAACATATCAAATTAAGGTTGATGTGTTGCTTATAATTAAGAGCTAACAAAAAGAAGTGGGGCGGCATTTTTCTAAAGAAACGTATATATAAGGTCCAGCCATTCCCACATTTCAAGGCTAACTCCTTTACACTATCAATTATAAAAATGGCAGCAGCAACTTTTCTCTCAGGTTGCTGCCAACCAAACACAGCATTGCTCTCAGCGTATGGATCCGTGGATCCTTCATGGCAGATCTGCATCTCTAGATATACATAAACATTTTTTCTCTAATAACTCCAAAGGTACCAAACATAAAACACCAAAATATGAAAAAGCATTCTTTCTGTATCAAGAGCTAGCATTCTGCCAAATTTGTTGTAATTCCATTCAGCGGTTCATTATGAGGGGGCCCCGTTTTCTCGGTCCCCGTTTGACGTATCGCCCTAACACTGTTAAAACTCCAAATCAGACAATTAACGTGACATCTACCTTCAAATGTAAATCACGCTGGGTTGGCAAGAGAAAATCTCCTTTGAACTATACTGGGAGAGATCTAAGTCATCAGCGGAATTCCAAGATGGCCGCCGATCAAGATGATGAGGTGACGGTCTAGTTGATATGTTCCTCCGCAGGTGTTGAGCTTAGGTGAAGCGCGCGATCACTAACTGATGCGCACTTCACTAAAGAAGTTTCTTGAGTCGGACAAACGTTTTCAGAGCTCCCAAATAATTTCCTTGTTCCTGTTAGTAGCGCTATTTCAACTTTTCCTTTCACCGCGCATTTAAAGATATCGTGAGCGGAAAAGGATTCCTTGAAAAAACTCAGTGTTACCTGTAAAAAGAAATTGTGCTTCCTAGCAATTTCCTTCTTCACTCGAGTCTTCCTTTTGATAGTGTCTTCAACAAGAAGCCTCCACCGGCAGCGGTTCCTGAGGAGAAGATAAACAAAGATGAGTTCATAAATTCTAAGTTCTATGTAATGACAATCCAGGAAGAGCACTTACCTAAGAATAGCGACCTTTTGGGCACCTAAAAGAAAAGAAACAAACGGACATAGGTATTCAGATAGTTCAGGTAGTAATACAATCCATAGGTTAGGTAATATCTAGGCATTTAGAATAATTAGTTAGCGCGCATATTGTAGAGTAGGTTAAATTAGGTATTTAGAATACTAGTTTGGCATACATAATTCAAGTAGCTAGGAATTTAGGTTCAAGACTATAACATTACAGATCCATTAAAAAGAAGAATGTTGGTTGATTAAGTCTACTAAGAAAACGTAATGGTAAGAGGTAAATTAATGAGACTATTAAAAAGACAACTAAGTCTGAATACTGAAGTAATCATTATCTTGTTATAACAGTTGTCATCATTCTAAGAAGTCAAAAAAGACAAGAGCGCAAAATAACAAGAAAAGAAGAGAAACAAGTTATCTGGAGCATAAGGTCTAAACAGATAAGATTCAGAGATAAAGTAAAGCGTAGGTCAGGAAATATGTTAATGTTTGTTCTTTAATATAATTAAAGTTTTCTCCAAAGTTTATGTCTGCGGGACAGACTAAGCAAGAGAAGCAGAAAGAACAGTTCCAGAGCGGTCTCTTCTGTTGTTTCTTATTTTATCTACTCCCCCTTCCCCCTGGGGGGTTCCTAAGGGTCAAGTTTTATAACAGACTGTGAGGCATCCTTCGGAGGGAGTTGGGATATTAGCAACTCTGTTCCTGTGCAAGTTTTGGCAGTAAGAGTTTCACTTCAGACCTTGACAGAGTGAAGTGCCCACGTGTGTAAAACTTTCACCCGAACAGAATGGCTGAGGGCATTAACTTACGAACCCTAAGAACAGTCTAAGAAGCTATCCAGAAAGAGTTGGTAGCAGTTAGAGAAGATAATCGGAGACTTAGACAAGAGATGGTGAATTCCAGGATAGAAACCGCAGAGTTAGGTCAGAGTGTAGGACAACCACTAGGTTCAAGAAGAGAAAACGTGAATACCCTAGCTGAAGGTTCCAATAGACTAACCCCACTAGTAATTCATTCCTTATCCCCAGTCATTCCTTTAGCCCCTCCTGAGCGATTTAGTGGGGACCCCCAAAAGGCGCAGATATTCTTGACCCAATGCTCTCGTCACTTTATGCGTCGCCCTTCCATTTTCCCAGATGCGCAGTCCAGAGTGGTGTTTGCCATATCTTACCTGAGCGGTGACGCAGCGTCATGGTCGATGCCATTAGTTTCCAGAGTTGACCCCATATTGCAGGATTACGACAAATTCAAAAAAGAGTTCCTGTGAATTTTTGACAGACGGAAAATCTCTCAAGCTGTCGAAAAGAGTTACTGGAACTACGCCAGGGCAATTATGACTTAGTGGCTTACCTAGCCCAAATTAACAAATTGGTAGTTGAGACAAATTGGCCGGAGAGTAAAAGAGACGCAGTATTTTATCGTGGGCTGCGTGACGAACCCAAGGATGCCTTAGCCCAAATACCCAACAGACCTACAGAAATTTCTGAATTAGTGGACTTGGTATTAGAAATCGGTTTTCGCCAAGGAGAAAGAAGAGGTGAAAAAAGAAAAGATTTTAAACCAGTTGTGCCAAGATTTGATAGAGCAAAATCGGAGAGAAATCGAACTATGGATGGACCATCAATCCGGAGCCGATGCAGATTGGAACTATCAGGGGTCCTTTAACTAAAGAAGAAAAAGAGAAAAGAAGAACTGGGAATTTGTGTATGTATTGTGGCTCCAACGGACACTTTGTAAGAAACTGTCCAAAGAAACCCAAGACATCATTTAAACCGAAGGAAAACTTGCAGCACCACCTGTAAGAGGAGTTGGACAGTTGAATGCTAATCAAAAATCATCTCCAAAACAACAGGTAAATACCTTGCAGTCATCTTCACCCCACTTGATTTTATCCATGGAAATCAAATTCCGGCAAATAATTTTGACTTAAGTTTCCATGATGATAGACTCCGGGGCTACGGGAAACTTTTGCGATTTAAAGTTCGCAACTAAGATAGGATTGAGAGCAATTCAAAAAACCAAGAATGAACCTGTGCGAGCCGTTGACGGTACTAACCTATCGTCCGGACCAATTGTAAGCCATACTGAACAGATACAACTGAATTCAAATGATGGCCATGAGGAGATATCCAATTCAATTTAATTGAAGAACCACGGTTTCAGTTTTTTTTAGGTTTACCGTGATTAACGGAGCATAATTCTACCATCGATTGGAGTGCATGAACAATAACTATGGATTCTACTTACTGTAAGGATAATTGTTTTGGGGGAAACGAGAAGTGCTACAAGGCAAATCCTGCTCACTCTTTATGCATGACTAGTACATCAGTGTGCATTATTAGCTCCCAGGAAATTCCTCCGGAATACCAAGAATTTGCAGAAGTATTTGACGAGAAAGAAGCCAAACAATTGCCCCCCCCATCGAGCGGACAACTTTAAAATTGACTTGGAGCCTGGTGCCAATATGCCATGCAGTCGAGTCTATGCATTAACAGAAAAAGAACATCTGCATCTGAAGGAATATTTGGATAAGTGCTTGGCAAACGTTTTTTTACGGCCGGCTCAATCGCCGGTGTCCTCGCCTTTGTTTTTCGTAACAAAAAATGAAGGAGATCTGAGAACATGCATAGATTATCTCGCCATAAATAAAATCACAAAGAAGAATTGTTACCCACTCCCTCTCATCTCAGTCTTATTAGATCAAGTCAAGGGGGCCCAGATATACACTAAATTAGACTTGAGAGGATTTCATTAGAATGAAAGAGGGCGACGAGTGGAAGACCGCCTTCAGATCAAGATTTGGGTTATTTGAATACCAAGTCATGCCATATGGTCTGTGTAATGCCCTGGCAGCCTTTCAGCACTTTATAAATGATATCCTCAGTGAGTACATCGACCAATGTGCAATAGTATATATTGACAACATTTTAATTTACTCCAGTGACAAAAGCAAGCACCCAGAACAAGTGAGCAGAATTTTACAAAAGCTTAGAGAGAATCGACTATTTTTAAAACTGGAAAAGTGTGCTTTTAATGTGTCCAAGGTGGAATTTTTGTGATTTATTCTTTCACCAACTTGTATGAACATTGGCAAAAGAAAAATTAAAGCAGTGGTTCATTGGAAATCTCCTGCAAGTGTGAAAGAGGTGCAGATTTCTAATGGTTTCGCGAATTTCTACAGGAGTTTTATCAGCGAATTTTCACTGAAGATATTACCTCTCACAAGGCTGTTGAGGAAAGGGATTCGCTTCGAATGGACAGAAGAAGCTGAAGAAACCTTTAAATTCCTGAAGAAAAGGTTTTACCTGGGCCCCAGTACTTTTACATGCAGATCCATCAGAACATTTTATGTAGAAACAGATGCTTCCGATCAAGCGATTGGTGGAGTATTATCCCAACGGCACAAGGAAGCAGGACAACTGCATCCAATCGCCTACTGATCTAGAAAATTAACACCAGCAGAAGTGAACTACACAATAAACGAAAAGGAGTTACTGGCAATAAAAGATGCATTCAAAGAGTGGCAACATTACCTTATGGGAGCTAGGCATCACATGACAGTTTTTACCGATCATCAGAATTTAAAGTTTTTGAAATCAGCTAAAACTCTAACGCCCAGGCAACTTAGGTGGTCACTGTATTTTTCGGAATATGATTTCGTAATCACTTAATGACTGGGGGCTCGGAATGGAAAAGCAGATGCCTTGTCCAGGTTGGGGATGGATATCAGCAAGCCTCGAGAAGAAAGTCAAACAATAATACCAGATTCAAGGATCATTTGTACAACTACACCCATCACTGTGAATGAACAGATTATCCAAATCATGAGTCCAGTGGATATGCAGAAGTTGGTCCAGGAAGAACCCAACAGAGAAATTCGACAGCAACTGCTTTATCACAAATAGCTCTGTACTTACCTACTTAAGAATTACAACATCAAGTAATGTACGAATGCCATGACAACCTCTTAGCTGGACATAAAGTTGAATCTAGAACTAAGGAACTAGTCAAGAGACATTACTGGTGGCCTCGAATGGTTACTGATATTGAGAATTATGTTAAGACATGTGAAATCTGCGCTCAGGGAAAATCGGAACGACAAGCCCCGAAAGGGTTGTTGCAGCCTCTGCCTACCCCTCCTGGCCCTTGGCATACCATCACGTTACACTTGATAGTTGATTTGCCTTCCAGCCAAGGGTATAATACAATTTTGGTGGTGGTGGATGCATTTTCTAAAATGGCACATTTTTTGGCCTTAAAGGGGGTACCAACTGCTAAGCAGTTAGCTAATCATTTTAGTACACATATAGTCAAATTTCACAGAAATCCAAGAACGATCATCTCAGATCGAGATCCTCAATTCCTGTCCCGTTTTTGGAGAGCTTTTCTGGCGGGTTTAGGAATTGAGGCTCGATATTCCACCACTTACCATCCCGAGAAGGACAGTCAGACAGAGAAGGTTAACCAAGAATTAGAGCAGCATCTGAAGTTGTTCTTTTTGCAACAAGATGGAGATTGGTCAGATTACCTCTGGGCAGCTGAATTTGCATACAACAATACTAGAAATGTTTCAATGGGTTATTCTCCATTTTATCTAAATTTTGGTAGGCATCTTAGTTATACTGTGATCCATACAGAAATCTCTGTCCAAGAGGTTTAGTAACTCATTTAAAAAAGGTTCACCAAACTGCTTCACAAAATTTAGAACAGGCTAAAAAGAAGTACAAGATTTATGCCGACAAAAAGAGAAGAGAGGGTCCTAGTTTACAAGAAGGATATAATGTTTGGTTAAGCACTAGAAATATGAGGTAAAAAGGGAACAGAACATTTATACCTAAATTTATAGGTCCTTATCCCATTGAGAAACAGATAAATCCTGTAACCTGCCGTTTTAAACTACAAGCTAAATGGAAAATTCACTGTGTTTTTCATGTTTCCTTACTAAAAAAGACATCACCACATCTACGAAAAAATATTTACCACCAAAACCAATCCAATTTGAGTCTGGAGTACAATATGAAGTTAAAGAAATTCTGGACTCCAAGAAGACTAAAGGACAACTGTATTATTTGGTGGATTGGAAAGTTATGGTCCTGAAGAACGGTCTTGGTAATGCTGGTCGGATGTCCATGCCCCCAGATTAGTGAAGACTTTCCATCAAAGATGTTCAACCAAACCAAGAATGGAAGGACCTCCTTTATGGGGAATACTGTCAGAACTCGAAATCAGACAATTAATGCGACATCTACCTTCAAATGTAAATCACTCTGGGTTGGCAAGAGAAAATGTCCTTTGAACTATACTTGGAGAGATCTAAGTCATCGGTGGAATTCCAAGTTGGCCGCTGATCAAGATGATGAGGTGACGGTCTAGTTGATATGTTCCTCCACAGGTGTTGAGCTTAGGTGAAGCGTGCGATCACTAACTAATGCGCACTTCACCAAAGAAGTTTCTTGAGTCGGACAAACGTTTGCAGAGCTCCGAGATAATTTCCTTGTTCCTGTTAGCAGAGTTATTTCAACTTTTCCTTTCACCGCGCATTTAAAGATATCGTGAGCGGAAAAGGATCCCTTGAAAAAAATCAGCGTTACCTGTCAAAAGAAATTGCGCTTCCTCGCAATTTCATTCTTCACTCAAGTCTTCTTTTTGGTAGCGTCTTCAACAAGAGGCCTTCACTGGCAGCGGTTCCTGAGGAGAAGAAGATAAACAAAGATAAGGTCATAAATTCTAAGTTCTATGTAATGACAATCCAGGAAGAGCACTTACCTGAGAATAGCGACCTTTTGGGCACCTAAAAGAAAAGAAACAAACGGACATAGGTATTCAAATAGTTCAGGTAGTAATACAATCCGTAGGTTAGGTAGTATCTAGGCATTTAGAATAGATAAGTTAGCGCGCATTATGTAGAGTAGGTCAAATTAGGTATTTAGAATACTATTTAGGGATACATGATTGAAGTAGCTAGGAATTTAGGTTCAAGACTATAAAGTTACAGATCCATTAAAAAGAAGAATATAGGTCGATTAAAAGTCTACTAAGAAAATGGGATGGTAAGAGGTAAATTAATAAGACTATTACAAAGACAACTAAGTAGGAATACTGAAGTAATCATTATCTTGTTAAAACAGTTGTTGTCATTCTAAGAAGTGAAAAAAGACAAGAGAGCAAAATAACAAGAAAAGAAGAGAAGCAAGTTATCTGGAGCATAAGGTATACACAGATAAGATACAGAGATAGAGTATAGAGTAGGTCAGGAAATATGTTAATGTTTAGTTCTTTAATATAATTGAAGGTTTCTCCGAAGTTTATGTCTGTGGGACAGACTAAGCAAGAGAAGCAGAAAGTTCCAGGGTAGTCTCTTCTGTTGTTTCTTATTTTATCCATTCCCCCTTCCCCCTGGGGGTTTCCTAAGGGTCAAGTTTTATAACAGACTCTGGGGCATCCTTTGGAGGGAGTTGGGATATTAGCAACTCTGTTCATGTGCAAGTTTTGGCGGTAAGAGTTTCACTTCAGACCTTGACAGAGTGAAGAATCCACGTGTGTAATACTTGCACCCGAACAGTATGGCTGAGGGCATTAACTTACACACCCTGGGAACAGTCTTCTAGGCTATCAAGAAAGAGTTGGTAGCAGTTAGAGAAGATAATAGGAGTCTTAGACAAGAGATGGTGAATTCCAGGAAAGAAACTGCAGAGTTAGCTCAGAGAGTAGGACAACCACTAGGTTCAGGAAGGGAAAACGTGAATACCCTAGCTGAAGGTTTCAATTGGCTAACCCCACAAGTAATTCATTCCTTATACCCAGTCATTCCTTTAGCCCCTCCTGCGCGATTTAGTGAGGACTCCCAAAAGGCGCCTATATTTTTGACCCAATGCTCTCTTCACTTTATGTGCCACCCTTCCATTTTCCCAGGTGCGCAGTCAAGAGTGGCGTTTGCCTTATCAGACCTGAGTGGTGATGCATTGTCATGGTCGATGCCATTAGTTTCCAGAGATGACCCCATATTGCAGGATTACGACAAATTCATAAAAGAGTTCCTGCAAATTTTTGACAGACGGAGAATCTCTCAAGCTGTCAACGAGTTACTGGAACTAAGCTAGGTAATTGTGACTTAGTGGCTTACCTGGCCCAATTTAATACATTGGTAGTTGGTACAAATTGGCCTGAGAGTTAAAGAGCCGCAGTATTTTATTGTGGACTGCGTGATGAACTCAAGGATGTCTTAGCCCAAATAGCCAACAGACCTAGAGAAATTTATGGATTAGTGGACTTGGTATTAGAAATTGATTTTCGCCAAGGAGAAAGAAGAGGTGAAAAGAGAAAAGATTTAAAACCAGTTGTGCCAAGATTTCATAGAGCAAAATTTGAGAGTAATCGTACTATGGATGGACCATCCAATCTGGAGCAGATGCAGATTGGAACTGTCAGGGGTCCTTTAACTAAAGGAGAAAAAGAGAAAAGAAGAGCTGGGAATTTCTGTATGTATTGTGGCTCCAACGGACATTTCATAAGAAACTGTCCAAAGAAACCCAAGACATCATTTAAACCGAAGGAAAACTTGCAGCACTACCTGTAGGAGAAGTTGGACAGATGGATGCTAATCAAGAATCAACTCCAAAAGAAAACCAGTTGGTGAATACCTTGCAGTCCTCTTCACTCCACTTGATTTTATCCATGGAAATCAGATTCCAGTAAATCATCTTGACTGAAGTTTCCGTGATGATAGACTCCGGGGCTACGGGAAACTTTTGCGATTTAAAGTTCGCAACTAAGATAGGATTGAGAGTGATTCAAAAAACCAAGAGTGAACCTGTGCGAGCCATTGACGGAACTTACCTATCGCCCGGACCAATTGTAAGCCATACTGAACAGATACAACTGATGGCCATTAGGAGATAATCCAATTCAATTTAATTGACGCACCACAGTTTCAGCTTATTTTAGGTTTACTGTGGTTAACAGAGCATAACCCTACCATCGATTGGAGTGCACGAACAATAACTATGTATTCTGCTTACTGTAAGGAGAATTGTTTTGGGGGAAACGAGAAGTGCTACGAGGCAAATCCTGCTCACTGTTTATGCATGACTGGTGCATCAGTGTGCATTATTAACTCCCAGGAAATTCCTCCGGAATACCAAGAATTTGCAGACGCATTCGACTAGAAAGAAGCCGATCAATTACCCCCCCATCGAGCGTACGACTGTAAAATTGACTTGGAGCCTGGTGCCAATCTGCCCAGCAGTCGAGTCTATGCATTAACAAAAAAGGAACATCAGCATCTGAAGGAATATTTGGATAAGTACTTGGGCGAACGTTTTTTTACGGCCATCTCAATCGCCGGTGTCCTCGCCTTTGTTTTTCGTACCAGAGAAAGAAGGAGATCTGAGAACCTGCATAGATTATCGTGCCATAAATAAAATCAAAAAGAAGAATCGTTACCCACTCCCTCTCATCTCAGTCTTAATAGATCAAGTCAAGGGAGACCAGATATATACTAAATTAGACCTAAGAGGAGTCCACCATTTGATTAGAATGAGAGAGGGCGACGAGTGGAAAACCGCCTTCAGAACAAGATTTGGGTTATTTGAATACCAAGTCATGCTATATGGTCTGTGTAATGCCCTGGCGGCCTTTCAGCACTTTATCAATGATATCCTCAGTGAGTACTGTCTTCGACCAATGTGCAATAGTATATATCGACAACATTTAATTTTAATTTACTCCAGTGACAAAAGCAAGCACCCAGAACAAGTGAGAAGAATTTCACAAAAGCTCAGAGAGAATCGACGATTTGGAAAACTGGAAAAGTGTGCTTTTAATGTCTCCAAGGTGGAATTTTTGGGATTCGTTCTTTCACCAACTGGTATGAACATGGTCGGAAGTAAAATTAAAGCAGTGGTTAATTGGAAATCTCTTGCGAGTGTGAAAGAGGTGCAGAGCTTTATTGGTTTCGCAAATTTCTACAGGAGGGTTTTCAGTAAATTTTCACTGAAGATATTACCTCTAACAAGGGTGTTGAGGAAAGGGATTTGTTTCGAATGGACAGAAGAAGCTGAAGAAGCCTTTAAATTGCTTAAGAAAGGTTTTACCTCGGCCCCAGTACTTTTACATGCAGATCCATCAGAACCATTTTATGTAGAAACAGATGCTTTGGATCAAGCGATTGGTGGAGTATTATCCCAACAACACAAGGAAACGGGACAACTGCATCCGATCGCCTACCGATCTAGAAAACTAACACCAGCAGAAGTGAACTACAAAATAAGCGAAAAGGAGTTACTGGCAATAAAAGATGCATTCAAGGAGTGTCAACATTACCTTATGGGAGCTAGGCATCAGGTGACAGTTTTTACCGATCATCAGAATTTAATGTTTTTGAAATCAGCTAAAAGTCTAACACCCAGGCAACTTAGGTTGTCACTGTATTTTTTGGAATATGATTTCATAATCACTTACCGACCAGGGGCTCAGAATGGAAAAGCAGATGCCTTGTCCAGGTTGGGAACGGATATCAGCAAGCCAAACAATAATACCAGATTCAAGGATCATTTGTACCACTTCACATATCACTGTGAATGAATAGATTGTCCAAGTCATGAGTCCAGAGGATATGCATGAGTAGGTTCATGAAGAACCCAACAGAGAAATTCAACACCAACTGCCTTATCACAAAGCAGCTCTGTACTTACCTACTAAAGAATTACAACATCAAGTAATGTACAAATGCCATGACAATCTCTTAGTCAGACATAAAGGTGAATCTAAAACTGAGGAACTAGTCAAGAGACATTATTGGTGGCCTCGAATGATTATTGATAATGAGAAATATTTTAAGAGATGTGAAATCTGCGCTCAGGAAAAATTGGAACAACAGGCCCGAAAGGGTTGTAGCAGCCTCTGCCTATCCCTCCTGGCCCCTGGCATACCATCACGTTAGACTTGATAGTTGATTTGCCTTCCAGCCAAGGGTATAATACAATTTTGGTGGTGGTGGATGCATTCTTTAAAATGGCAAATGTTTTGGCCTTAAAGGGGGTACCAACTGCTAAGCAGTTAGCCAATCATTTTAGTACACATATAGTCAAAATTCACAGAATTCTAAGGGTGATCATCTCAGATAAAATTTCTCAATTCCTGTACTGTTTTTGGAGAGCTTTTCTGGCGGGTTTAGGAATTGAAGCTCGATATTCCACCAGTCACCATCCCGAGAAGGACGGTCAGACAGAGAAGGTTAACCAAGAATTAGAGCAGTATCTGAGGTTGTTCTTTTTGCAACAAGATGGAGATTGGTCAGATTACCTCTGGGCAGCCAAATTTGCACACAACAATGCTAAAAAGGTTTCTACGGGTTATTCTCCATGTTATCTAAATTATGGTAGGCATCCAAATTCTACTGTGATCCATACAGAAATCTCTGTCCCAGCGGTAAGAGATTTACGGGCACATGCATCATTGTTGGTATTTGCGATTCCTAAATTGCGAAAATTAAGGAATCGCAATTTAGAAATGGCAAACACCTATGCATTAAAAATTCGCATTTTAATTTGAGATTCCTTATTTTTCCTTATTTGCGATTCCCAATTTTGCGAATCGCAAATAAGGAAACCCTTCCCATTGATTCCTATGGGCCAAAAGGCCCATAGGAATGAATGGGAAGGCATTCAGATTTTGCGAATTTCATTTTGCGAATCGCAAAATGTGAATTCAATTTCAAAGGTGCAGGGGGGGTCCAAGTAACCCCTCCCTGCACCCCTGAAATTTAACTTAAAGTGCAATTTACACACACACATGACCCAAGGACATGTGTGTGTGTAAATTAAAACTTTCAAATATGCAACTAGTGCATGTTTGAAAGTTTTCGGTAAATTAGCATGAAGTTCAACTTCATGCTAATTTACCCCTTCCAAATTGCGAATTCGCAATTTCAAAATAATCATGCATTGCATTTAAGAAATCGCAAAATTGCGATTTCTTAAATGCTATCGCAATTTAAGAATTCGCAAATAAATTGCGATTTCTTAAATTGCGAAAAATGCCAAAACCTTAATGCATCCCAAAAAAGGGATTTGCATTCGCATACGGCCGATTTTTGCGATTCGCACCGTTTGCGAATGCAAAAACCCTTGATGCATGTGGGCATTAGTAACTTATTTGAAAAAGGTTCACCAAACAGCTTCCCAAAATTTAGAACAGGATAAAAAGAAGTACAAGATTTATGCAGACAAAACTAGAAGAGAGGGTCCTAGTTTACAAGAAGGAGATGATTTTTGCTTAAGCACTAGAAATCTGAGGTAAAAAGGGAACAGAAAATTTTCACTTAGATTTACAGGTCCTTATCCCATTGAGAAACAGATAAATCCTGTAACCTACCATTTGAAACTACCAGCTAAATGGAAAACTCAGTGTTTTTCATGTTTCCTTACTAAAAAAGACGTCACTAGATCTACGAAAACATTTACCACCAAAAACCAATCCAATTTGAGTCTGGAGTAGAATATGAAGTCAAAGAAATTCTGGACTCCAAAAAGACTAAAGGACAACTGTATTATTTGGTGGATTAGAAAGGTTATAGTCCTGAAGAACGGTCTTGGGAATGCTGGTCGGATATCTATGCCCCCAGATTAGTGAAGACTTTCCACCAAAGATTTCCAACCAAACCAAGAATGGAAGGATCTACTTTGTTGGGGAGTACTGTCAGAACTCCAAATCAGACAATTAATGCGACATCTAATTTCAAATGTAAATCACGCTGGGTTGGCAAGATAAAATGTCCTTTGAACTATACTTGGAGAGATCTAAGTCATCTGTGGAATTCCAAGATGGCTGCCAATCAAGTTTATGAGGTGACGGTCTAGTTGATATTTTCCTCCACAGATGTTGAGCTTAGGTGAAGCGCGCAATCACTAACTAATGCGCACTTCACTAAAGAAGTTTCCTGAGTCGGACAAATGTTTGCAGAGCTCCGAGATAATTTCCTTGTTCCTGTCAGTAGCGCTATTTCAACATTTCCTTTCACCACGCATTTAAAGATATTGTGAGCGGAAAAGGATTCCCTGAAAAAACTGAGCGTTACCTGTCAAAAGAAATTGCGCTTCTTCACAATTTCCTTCTTCACTTGAGTCTTCTGTCTGGTACCGTCTTCAACAAGAGGCCTCCACCGGCAGTGGTTCCTGAGGAGAAGAAGAAAAGCAAAGATAAGTTCATGAATTCTAAGTTTTATCTAATGACAATCCAGGAAGAGCACTTACCTGAGAATAGCGACCTTTTGGGAACCTAAAAGAAAAGAAAGAAACAGACATAGGTATTCAAATAGGTCAGGTAGGAATACAATCCATAGGTTAGGTAATATCTAGGTATTTAGAATAGATTAGTTAGCGCGCATTATGTAGAGTAGGTTAAATTAGGTATTTAGAATACTAGTTAGGCATACATAATTAAAGTAGCTAGGAATTTAGGTTTAAGACTATAACGTTACAGATCCATTAAAAAGAAGAATATCGGTCGAATAAAAGTCTACTAAGAAAACGTGATGTAAGTGGTAAATTAATAGGACTATTTAAAAAGACAACTAAGTAGGAATACTGAAGTAATCATTATCTTGTTAAAACAGTTGTCATTATTCTAAGAAGTGAAAAAAGACAATAGAGCAAAATAACAAGAAAAGAAGAGAAGTACGTAATCTAGAGCATAAGGTCTAAACAGAAAAGATACAGAGATAGAGTGTAGAGTAAGTCAGGAAATATGTTAATGTTTATTCTTTAATATAAGTGAAGTCTTCTCTGAAGTTTATATCTGCGGGACGGACTGAGCAAGAGAAGCAGAAAGAACAGTTCCAGAGCGGTCTCTTCTGTTGTTTCTTATTGTATCCACTCCGCATTCCCCCTTGGGGGGTTCCTAAGGGTCAATTTATATAACGGACTCTTGGGCATCCTTCGGAGGGAGTTGGGATATTAGCAACTCTTCCTGTGAAAGTTTTGGTGGTAAGAGTTTCACTTCAGACCTTGACAGACACATTCCAGACAGCAGCTGAAGTGAGTGGCAAACTAGTTTTGAATATATTTCCTGAAGATTCATCAGATGGCGCAACAGTTATCAGCAAAATAAAAAACACTTTCCCTATGGAAACTAGGCCCTAACTATAACTACCTAGTGGTGACCCTCAGTAGGTTTTATATATAACTATATACCTATAACTATATAACTGTAACTGCTAAATTCCACTGGTTTTGTATGAGTAAAACTTCAGCCAATCTATAACTTCTCTGTAACCCTTGCTTTTTTCAGTGAATTTCTAAGTTTTTAAAAATTCCATTTCCTAACTGTAATTCCCCTGTACCCTTTGTTTTTTTTAGTGAATTTCTAAGGTTTTTTAAATACTAATTCCTAACTATAAAGTCCCTATAACCTTCATTTTTTCAGTGAATTTCTATGGCTTTTTATGTAGTAGTCGTGTTTGCAGAGTGATAAAGAAAGGTGGGTGAGCCTTCAACCAGCTCTCAGAAATCCTGCTGTTTAGGACTTGCAGGAGGTACCAGGGGGGAATTATTGGCCCCCAGTTTCCTCAGGAGTAAAGTGGACTTCATCTCCCTACTAGTAGTGTGCCAGGAGGTGAATTTGCAGCATGGTGGAGAAAGGGGGCTAGGCCTCCAAAGACGTCTTAGCAATCCCACTGTGTGGGACTTGCTGGAAGTAACAAAAGGGGTTGTTGGCCTGCAAGGACATTCTTGGGGCCAACTACTACTCCTGTTACCTCCAGTAAGTCCCACACAGCAGGATTGCTGAGAGGCTATTAGATTCCACACCCCCTTTCCCCACCACACTGCAAACAAACTTCCTGGCCAACTACTGGTTGGGGTGAAGAAGTCCATTTTAGTCCTGAGGCCCTCAAGAGTGAAGTGGAATTCATTACCCAACCAGCAGCGCACCAGGAGGTGTGTTTGCAGAGTGGTGGAGAAAGGGGACGTGGCTCCAAGTTCTCTCAGCCCTACTCCTGTTTGGGACTTACTGGAGGTAACAGAAGGGCTTCCTGGAACCCAAGGACCCTCCGTGTCCAAAGTAACTTCATCGGGGGAGCTTGAAGGCCCTGCGGTCCCTGCC
The DNA here is from genome assembly GCF_964263255.1 of Lissotriton vulgaris. NCBI lineage: Eukaryota > Metazoa > Chordata > Amphibia > Caudata > Salamandridae > Lissotriton > Lissotriton vulgaris. The sequence goes on along the minus strand of NC_141700.1, from coordinate 174,703,095 downwards.
GGCTCCCCGCATCCTGAGGGAGCTGGCATTTTTTTTCACATAGGCATGCAGCTCCCTGTGTCTAAAAGCAATTTGTGCTCTGCTTTGGGCAAGCAAGACCAAAATGCTCTCGCTTGCTCAAAGCGGAGCATTGTTTTCTAACAAACTGCAATGTCTCAGTGATGGGCACCCTGGGACATTGCTAGAGCCAGCCCTGGAGGAAGGCGGTCCTCAGTGGCATCTAGGGCTCCATCAGGGTGGCTGGTCGCCCCCCTCCTTTTCCGAATTTGCCCTGGGGAGGTGGTGGTCCCCAGGGCTGGGGGTCCGCAATGGACACCCTGCATATATATAATTTGAGGCCTGGTGAGATAGTGATCCCTGGGGCTGGGGGCCCACAATTGACCCCTTGCATATATATAATTTGATACGTGGGGATGAGGGGGCTGCGCAGGCCCCCTGTATTTATATGTATTGTTTATTTTCCCGGGGAGGTGGCAGTCTTTAGTGCTGTGTCTGGCCGGGCACACACACTAATAGATTATTAACCCCAGGGAGGTAGCAGACTCTCGGGCTATGGGAGCAGCCATACGAGCCTCCCCCACATTCATTGTATTCTAAAGCCCTCGGGGAGGTGGAAGTCCCCAGGGCTGTGTGGAGCTGTGTGGACCCCTTCATCAGTTTACATATGGTAGGTGGTGGTCCCTGGGGCACAGGGATGCCACATGGGCAGCGCCTGCATTACTGTAACAACTGCTCCCGAGAGCTGGTCAACCTGGTGGCCTTTATTTGATAAAGAGCAGGAACCACGCATCACTTTTAAAAACAATTTCGGCAGGAGTGGCAGAACCTCCCTGACTTCCGCTGATTTAAAAAAAAAAGAAAATGCTTTATTGGCCCTGAGGGACCCGCAAAGAGGTATAGGAGGTCAGGGTGTTTCTACCCTGCCCCTTTTTCTTTTTGTAAATTCTTTTTTCTGTGACTCCCTTTAACCAACACTTCCTGATTTGAAGTTTTGGCAGCCAATCAGATCTCTGCACGAGATCAGGAGGGGTTGTGGACCCACCACATTTCTATGGTGCAGAGACAGAATATTGAGTAAAAAATATCGAGTTGCACAAATATCGAGTCATTAATTTTGGTGGTCAGAAATATCCACAGCAAGAATATCGTGGTCAAGAATATCGAATTAAGGTAAATGATATTCATTTTAAAAATATAATTTGCAAAAATGTAGTTGTTAAAAAGATTGTGTTTTATCATTGTTTTATATTTTAGTATATATTTTATATGCATGTGATGTATGTTTTTTGAATAAGAATTGTTTGTATTTTTATTATATGTTAACATTTTAAGTAGTAATGATTTTTTTTATTTGAATTTTGCAATTTTAGTTCCTTAGCGGGTTGCTGGTTTATAGGGGAATGGGGGGGGGAGTAACTTAAATATAATGAATGTATTAAAATAATTGTATTTGAATTTTGCTTTTTTTAGTTCTGTAGGGTTGTGGGGTTATAGGGGAATAGGGTGGGAAGTAATTTAATTATATTAAATGTATTGATTCATTTTAATTTATTAATATGTGTTTAATTGAGATGTTATAGTGTTCAATGTGTAAAGTATTTTATTATTAAATAATTAATAAGTGGTTGTTAATTAATTTTAAATAATTAATTGCCAATTAATTATGGTAATTGTGTAATTATTTGTGTGTGTGTGTTGTGTTGTTTATAGGTGTAAAGGGTGGGAAGTCATTTATTTATTTTTAATTTATGAATCAATAATTGGTTGTAAATTCATTTTAATTAATTAATTGGCTATCAATTTTGGTAATTAATTTTAGGTGTGTATAATTTTGGTAATTACTTTTTTAGGTGTGTATTGTGGTGTTTCTAGGTGTAAGGGGTGGGAGTAATTTATTTTTAATTTATGAATTCATAATTGGCCTTGAATTAATTTTAATTAACTCATTTTGGTAATTGTGTAATTAATTTTAGGTGTGTGTTGTGGTTTTTATGGATGTAAAGGGTGGGAAGTAATTTAATTTTAATTGATGAATTAATATTTGGTTGTTAATCAATTTTCATTGATTAATTAGTAATTAATTATGGTAATTGTGTAATTAATTTTAGGTGTGTGTTGTTTATTGGAGTAAAGGGTGGGAAGAAATTTGTGTTTAATTAATTAATATATAGTTGTGAATTAATGTTAAATATTTGATATTTATTATAGGTAATTGTTTATTTTTGTGTGTGTTGTTTTTATTTTTAAAGGTGTAAATAGTGGGTATTAACTGTAATTATTTAATTACTAGTTATTATTAGTAATAGTTTTTAATTTTAAAACAAGTTTTGAGTGTGTTTTATTATTTTATAGTTTAATTTAGGTGTTGTGGATATTATAGGGTCAAAGTGTGTGCAGTCAATTAATGTTTCTTAGATTTTTAATAATACTATTTTTTATTTGATTATTATTTATGTTGATTATGTAAATAATGCAATTACAAATATTGAAGTGTGTTTTTATTGGTGTGGTGTTATAGGGTAGGAAATGAAATAAATACATTTATGTTCTAATAATTTTTTTGTTTGTAAATATTTTCTATTTTAAAAGAAGTAATTGTTTGTAATTTTCTTTTTTTATTTGATATAATATTGGTAGGTTTTTGGTATATGCATTATATGTAATTAATATTATAATAAGTGTTCTTTTTATATGTTTAATATATATTTTTTAATGCTGTTTAGTAATTTGTATTTTTATTTTTAATATATATATCTTTAAGTGTTTGAGTGTGATTGGATTTTTTTTTCACTATCCAACACTTTCCCTACTGTTGCACTCACCGATGTGGGAATAGTATTTTTTATCTCTCAGCTGTCCAACACTTTCCCTGCTGTTGCACTCAACAGAGTGGGAATAGTCATTTTTATCTCTCTGCTATCCTGCACTTTCCCTACTGTTGCACTCACTGGAGTTGGAATAGTAATTTTTACCTCTCTGTTATCCACACTTTCCCTACTGTTTCCCTCACCGGAGTGGGAATAAATTATTTTACCTCTCCGCTATCCAACACTTATCCTACCATTGCATTCAGTTGAGTGGGAATACTAATGTTTACCCCTCTGCTATCCAACATTTTCCCCACTGTTTCACTCTTTGGAGTGGGAAGAGTAATTTTTGCCCCTCCGCTATCCAACACTTTCCCTACTGTTGCTCTCACTGGAGTGGGAATAGTAATTGTTACACCTCCACTATCCAGAATATTCCCTATTGTTGCAGCCACTGCAAATGGGAATAGTAATTTGTACCCCTCCACTATCCAACACGTATTCTACTGTTGCTCTCACTAAAGTGGGAATAGTCATTTTTACCCCTCCGCTAGCCAACACTTTCCCTACTGTTGCACACTTTGGAGCGAGAACAGTAATTCTTTCACCTCCGCTATCCAACACTTTCCCTACTGTTGCTCTCACTGGCGTGGAAACCAACATTTTTACCCCTCCACTATCCAACATGTTCCCTACATTTTCACTCTTTGGAGTGGTAATAGTAATTTTTACCCCTCCGCTAATCAACACTTTCCCTACTGTTGCTCTATTTGGAGTGGTAATAGTAATTTTTACCCCTCGGCTATCTAACACTTTCCCTACTGTTGCACTGACTGTATTGGGAAATTGTAGTTTGAATATTTTTTAATGGTTTAATGTTTTCATTTATTCTACAATGTTTATTTACCTTTTAAATTATTCATATATATATTTTATTTTGATATGATTTTAAAGTTTTAAAATAAATTAAAGATAATAGTTTATTAAATATTTTAAAGTAAATATATAAATGTATACAATTTTATGTTTGTGTGTTTATTTTTTTTAATTAAGTTTATGTCTTATATTTGTAAAAATGTATATACAATGTAATTTATTTTGTTAAAATTAATATTAATATTTAATGTATATTATTTTATTTTATATATATATATATTTAAATTGATAATTTTTACATCTATAGTTTTTTACGTCAATAATTTTTATTCAATATTTCTGTACTTACCAATGTAGATATGGGAGTCAATATTATTTTAATGTACACATTTTTTTTGATATTTTTAACAGCAATTTTTTTGACAGTGATATTTTATATATACAACTGAAATCTCTTTAAATTTCTCCACAACTACTGAACAGATTTACACCAAATCACAAAAAGGCACTTCCTTAAAAAAATTGGATCTAATTATGTTCAGCAGTCCGGGTTGTACTCGTGCCTAAAGGTCCAACGGAATTTAACATGGGGAAAACGCGATTTTAAGCACCCTGGTTCTTATCCCCGGCTTGACGGATCACACCAAAACGTTCAAGACTGCAGCTGAAGTGAGCGGTATGGCAATTTTGAACATTTTGCGAAGATTCATCAAATGGCGCCAAACTAATTTGCAAATGAAAAACCACTCTTCATTTTACTTTATATATTAATGCCCTAGACAAAAATTTAGACCAGGCCAGCTTGGAGATTCCGCATGCAGGAGAAAGGACTATTCGGGTTCTCCTACACGCGGACGATGCTGTCCTACTAGCCCGTACAACTATGGGTCTTCAGAGGCTTTTGGATGCATTTGGCACATATATGAAGTCTGTGGACTTGACAGTGAACACTGCTAAATCACATGTCATGTCAATGGGCCAAAGAAATAGGAAAGCAAAGAAGTTCTTTTGTAATGGATCAGAGGTGTCCAGGGTGACCTCTTTTACATACCTGGGGGTTTTATTTGACGATAAATGTTTCTGAGTCCCCCAAGAAAAGGCTAAAAAACATGCAGTTGTCAGATCAACGTCAGCCTTATTACCGTTCGGACAGCGCTTGGGGGAAAGACCCTTGGAAGCCATGCTCAGCATGTATAGATCCAAATGTTTGGCTATTGCAATGTAAGGGTCAGCCATCTGGGGATATAAACATCTGGCTGGGGTTCAGATAGCAGATAACAGATGTTTACGTATCCTTCTGTCAGTACCTCAATCAACCCCCACCTTTGTTATCCATCAGGAATTGGGGTTGGGTTACGTGTCTGACCTGTTGAGAATAGCTCCATTGATATGCTGGCTTAAAGCCTGGCTCAACACAGATTTATCGCTGAATCACCTAATCATGAGGGATTGTGTCGCCTTGGATAATGCCAGCAGTATTCCATGGCTGTCCTATGTTAAGTCTATCCTTTTGAAACTGAGGCTCCCTGAACTTTTTAATGCCCATGAAAGGATTGTAAAGGAGGATGTGAAATAGGTTAAGTTACAATTCACGAACATTTTGATAACAGAACGTGAAGAGCTGGAGATAAAGAAACCCTCTGTTAGGGCTCATTACTTGACAAAATCCTCACCACTAATGGAGCCATATCTAAGAATCGTGACAATGCCATTTCACCGCTGGCTCCTGACCAGGTTCCGTTTTAATTTAATTCACTTCTCGCTTGGCAATCTGACGGGCTGGTGCAAGCCAGAGGATATAGGCTCATGTCAGTCTGATAATTTTTCACCACATGATACGCTGCATTTTATGTTATTCTGTAAGTATTATAGTGATATTCGCAGGAGGTTCTTGGTCCCCCTTCTGAGGGATAGGGGTTTCCTACAGGTTAGACCTTCATTGATTTATCTCCAGATGCTGAATCACACTTGGGACATTTTTAGCATTGCTAATTTTATTTAGTTGCTGCGCTTCGCTTTAGGAAAAAGAGACTCCCTATGCTACATGTTGTATGAAATTCCAAATGTTATATTTTTATGCGACATTTTTTGATTAGCTCTGATGAATTATACATTTGCTGCTGATACTTTTTACTGTTTAATTTTATCATTACTCATGTGTACTGTTTGATGATTTGAAATGGTCTTTTGGATTGTCTGTATCGTACTTTTATGATTCACTGGGTGTATGAGTTTAAGAGTGCATGTGGAAACAGCTGTATGGGCGGGTGAGTGTGTGTATGGATGTGTTGGTGAAAATTTGGATGTCTCAGTGGTACATGTCCAAGTAACTACATATGTAAAAGGCAGTATATGTGAGAGTTGGAGTATATAAATGACTATATGTGAGAGTCAGTGATTGTGAGAGTGGCTGTATGGATGAGTGTATACTTCCATTATTGATTATATAAGAGTGTAAGTAAGCGTTAATATTTGTATGAATATATGAGGTGGGGTGTGTATAACTGTGTAGGTGAGTAAATGGAACTAGGATTCATTCTTTCCATGTCTCACTATGATGTGTGCATGAGTGAGTATGATGAAGGGTGGTGTGTCAGTGTCTGTATAGCTGTATGTGTGCATATGATAGTGTTGTATTGATCAGTGACTACATGTATAAATGGTTGTATGGGTAAATGAGTGCATGTGTCTAAAGACCTAGGAATTAGTGAGTGCGTTTGTAGTAACTGGTTTCGGTGTTTTGAGGGTTTTGAAAATAGAACTCTGTATTTTACAGGGGGGGTATCAAAGGTTACATTAGGGTGTGAGGAGGGGGATCAGATTGTCACGTGGATGATGTCATCAGTGATGTAATTTGAGATGTCATCAATGATGTCATCAGTGATGTCACTTACCATGTCATGAGTGATGTAATATGTGACGTCATCAGCAGTGCATTGCGGGGGTGCGAACTAACTATAACAGGGGAATTTCTATGGTTTTGTATGAGTCAAATGTCCAACTAACTATAACGTTTCTAAAACCTATGGTTTTTTCAGTGAATTTCTAAGGTTTTTTAAAAGCTAATTTCTAACTATAACATGCCACAAACCTATGTTTTTTCAATGAATTTCTAAGCTTTTTTAAATGTTAATTTCTAACTATAACGTGCCTGAAACCTATGTTTTTTTCAGTGAATTTCAATGGTTTTTTTAAATGCTGATTTCTAATTATAAAGTTTAAAAAACCTGTTTTTCTCAGTAATTTAGATTTTTTAAAAATATTTTGTAACTTTAATATCCTAAAAAATAGTTTTTGTATTTTTTAAATTTATTATTTAAACTATATAATATCTTCTTGTTTTGAAAATATTAAACAACTACATATAGTATGAAGGGGAGCTCAGCCCAGAGCCACATTTGAAGATTAACCCATGTCATAGACCAACTGATCAAGCAGCTCCAATACCCAAGAACCCTACAACACCCACCACCACCCCCAGGAACCCACCTTCCTTCACCACCGAGGCAGCGCAGAACAAGACAGCAAACTTTCTGAAACAGCATGGCCTCTCAGCCACACAATAGCTGAATATTGGGACAGATGTGAACAAACTATATGTGAAGGAATCAATTCACCCATGAATAACATTGCACATAATGCAAAGTGTAACAGTGATGTGCTGGACACATCTCAGTATGGACAACACACACACCTCTCCATGTGCACAAATACTACTGGTGCTTGTGTTGTGGACAGTGGACCAAACCATGTTACATCAAAAACTAGGGAAGATCTCAATCATGTAGCTGTGTCGTCCCCCCCCTGCAAGCATAAGCATAACCGGAGTGGGCTGGTCCGATGTATGCTACTTCAGCATAAGAGTGTGAATAAATAGACCAGAGCTTTGGGAGTGGTTCACTTGTGGGAAGGCCAAAGCATCTGCCAGGGCGGCACCCCTCACCCTGCCACGAGGCCGCCGTTGTGACCGCCAGCCTCCTCAGCCGATCGCTGGCTTCCGCCACACAGGCCCTCAGTGGCACAGCACCTCGGACTTATGTCTGTACAAACTAATGCCTTTTATATACACTGCGGACAGCAAGGCTCACAATTCAGATCGAGTCGCGATTGCAGATGACGCAGTTCAGTAGGCAACAGACATTGCTCAAGTTAACAACACGTGGCTGTGGGCCCTTTCTCACCGTTGCCTCCGGCCTACACTGCGGTGAGTAGGACTCACAATTCAGATCAAGTCGCCATTCAATATGACGCATTCCAGTACACAACAGACATTGTTTAAGTCAACATGACGTACCTGTGTGCTCTTCCTGAGCCCTGCCTCCAGCCTACATGGCGGTGAGTAGGGCTCACAATACATATCAAGTCGCGATTGCAAATAATGCTGTCCAGTAAGCAACAGACTTTACTCAAGTCAACGCCACGTGCCTGTGGGCCCTTCCTTACCATTTCCACAGCGGTGAGTAGGGCTTACAATTCAGAGCAACTCACAAGTGCAGATGATGCAGTCATGTAGGCAGAAGATATTGTTACCAGTACGGTCTGAACGGACAACGCATCATCGACACAGTAGATCCCACATTTGCAACTGTGTTCTGAGTCCTGAATGGGAGTGACCCCAAGTCCGTGGCAGCAACCACAGCAACACCAGACTCCCTTCTTTCAGTGAGGCATATTTACGTATACAAGGCTGGTGACACGTGGACGCACTAACCCTGTTCAAGACAAGCCGATCCCACATGTGGAACTGTGTACTGCATCCTGAATGGCAGTGACCCCAAGTCTGTGGCAGCGACCACAGCATCAGACTCCCTTCAATCAGTGAGGCATATTTCCATATGCAAGGCCGGCGACACTTGGTGCTACTAACCCTGTACAACACAAGGCACAACACGTGTTGCCACTAAACCTCTTCAACACAAGCCGATCCCACATGTGCAACTGTGTCCTGAGTCCTAATTGGCAGCGACCCCAAATCCGTGGCAGCGACCACAGCACCAGACTCCATTCAATCAGTGAGGCGTATTTCCATATGGAAGGCCAGCGAAACGTGGTGCAACTAACTCTGTACAACACAAGGTGTGACATGTGGTGCCAGTAACACTGTTCAACACACCCCAATCCCACATGTGGAACTGTGTCCTGAGTCCTGAATGGCAGTGACCCCAACTGTGTGTCAGAGACCACAGCACCAGACTCCCTTCGATCAGGGAGGCATATTATCACCACAAAATCGAATTGAGGAAGAATTCAATAGACAAGAGACATTGCTTTGAGTGCGCCCCCCATACCATGCATCATCACAGGGTACGTACACAATGAGCGCCAAAGGTGCTACTAACTCACTATCCCATAAGTCATCGCCACGTGGCCTTATTAATGCAGAATTCAATAGACAAAAGACATTTCTCCGAGTGTGGACCCCCTGGACCATGCATCATCGCAGGGTACGTACACGAAGAGTGCCAAAGGTACTACTAACTCAGTGCACCATAAGTCATCGCAAGAAAGAGTGAACAGTTTTATGTCAGCAGTGAGGCACACTATTACCCGAAAATCACCTAAAAATACTTGAAATATAAAAAGAACAGAACAATCGAAGTACATTAACCCCTTCGATGCTCATGACGGAACGGTTCCGTTATGAGCATCGGTTGGCCTGTGCTCATGATGGAACCGTTCCGACATGAGCCCGTTGGCTCATTAGAACCTTCAGCACAGCGCGAGAATTCGGGCCGCGCTGAAGGTGTTAATGATTACAATGCAGTGATTTAGAAGATGTGGAATGCAAATATGGACATACAATATGTTGCAGATAACTGAATTGCTGTTTCTCGCTATGTCACGTCGCATATTGCCAAGTCTGAGTAGACAGAATTGAAAGCAATGTGGGAAATAAATTCACAGGAGAAGACACTTAGCAAAAATTTGTACAGCTTCAGCTTAAAGATACTTTCACATCGAGAAATTAGATCCTATGAATGTTCATGTCAATAGACATCTGCAAGTTTATATTCAAAGTCAAGAGGAATCATCTGGATAAGCCTAGGTCTTGCTGCGGCACGAAATTAATAACAAAAAAATGATATAAAACAAGTTTGTGATTATATAGAGTTAAGTTTCTTTGGTAGTCAAGAGAAGTGTACAGAAAATAAAATTTTGATAAGTGCACGTGTTCAAGAAGAGATGGAAGATAATAGTGATGTGAAGTTTCTTAAAGAAATACCAAAGTTTAAAGTAGTTTCTGGTGAAAATCCCAACTAAGTATAACGTCCCTCAAATCTCCACAATATCCTTTTAGTATCCTTGCTTCAAGAACTTGTTTTGTATCACGTAGTGCCACTGAACCTGAACTACGCAAGCCAGTGGGTCCACCAACCTATGCACATGGCAGTGGGCCCTGGCTCACCACTACCTCTGGCCTACATTGTGATCAGCAGGGTTAATAATTCAGATAGAGTCGCGATTGCAGATGACGCAGTGCAGTAGACAAGAGACATTGTTCCAGTGCGCCCCCTTCTGCACCAATCATCATCACAGGCTCCTACATTCACAATGCTTCTGGTGCCACTAACTGTGCACCTCAACTCAACGCCACGTGGCTATGGGCCCTTGCTGACTGCTACCTCTGGCCTACACTGCTGTCATCAGGGCTCACAATTAAAATTAAGTCTTGATTCATTAACTACGGAGTCCACTAGGCAAGTAACTACTACAGGCCTAAAACCTACATATTATCCTTTTAGTATCCTTGCTTCAAGAACTTTTTTTATATCAGTTATTGCTTTAGTACAATCACCAAATTCATCTTCAAGTGCAAACGAACACTCCGTACAAGTCTACAATGTGGGCAGCAGAGTTCGCAATTCGAATTTTAGACACATGGTGCTACTAACGCTGTTCAACACAAGCCGCGATACTTGGTGTCACTAACCTTGTTTCACACAAGCCAGTGACACATGGTGCCACTAACCCTGTTCAACACAAGCTGACCCCACATGTGGAACTGTGTCCTGAGTCCTGAATGGAAGGGAACCCAAGTCTGTGGTAGCGACTACAGCACCAGACTCACTTCGATCAGTGAGGCATATTTCCATATGCGAGGCCGGCGACACATGGTGTGACTGTCAGGTACCCCACAAGGCTTACCTTTGCATGTGGAGTATTCTGACAGAGACAACAAGAGCTACCACCCCTGCACCCACCTAACCCCGTGGGAGAAATGAAGCACCCAACCCGGATGAGATGGAACCAGGGGAAGGGAGCCGATAATAATGGGTTGCTGTCTTGGGTGCAGACGAGGCACTCTGGATAAGAGTAGAACTGCTGACACCAACTGGATGGGACAAAGGGACACCCAGTTAGAACGAGACCCACACCTCCCACTCCAACGTACACCTCTACACACATACAGAAAAACAACCCGCTGTCTTTAGGGTTTCTAGTAACCCCCCTTTAGTCTGCGCTCCAGCGCGGTGCGGTACCCCCAAAGGACTGTGTTCCAGAACTGTTAGGTAAACCAAAAATAAAGCGATCCTGCTCAATGAAGAAATCCCAAAGTATACTGGTAAGCAAGCGTTCCTGCACGATGAGCAAACCCCTCAAAGATAGCTGGCAAAAGGAAAGGGATATGATGCAAAAGGAAAAGCGCCATGGCGCAATAGGTATAATCCCTGTACCCAGGCAAATAAAAAGCGCTCCTGCGCTATGAAAGAAAACCAAGGAAAGCGCTCCTGCGTGGCTACAATACTCAAAGGAAAGCAAGCGCTCCAGCGCGATATCAATATGCAAGTACAACGGCAAAGGAAAGCGCTCCTGCACGGCTACAATAAACAAAAGAGAGCACGTGCTCCAGCGCTCCTGTGCGGCTGGAAGGCGTTGCTCGAAGGACGTTCGCTGGGCAGCAGAAGTCCTCCTGTACCGGTTCTGATGCGAGTCTCATAGCAGTTCGCTTCAACAGGAATGTTCAGGATTCGAAGCGCCGATCCGGCGGAACCTCGGTGGTTAAGCGGATTCCCCCGGAAGCGCATCATCGGAGGAGGCGGACCCTCCGCAAGGCTAGACCGCTTCTCGACTTCAGAGCGGAAATGAGGATGCAGCGTTCCGTAGGTGTGTAGCAGGCGCTGTACGGCAAAAGCCGCGACCAGACTGTACCCCCCCAAAACACAACCCCCCACCCCAGGATCAGACAGGAGTGGCAGGGCGAGGAGAAAGCGGGAGGCCAACATGAAAGGAACGGACCAGGACAGGGCCATGACGCACATGTGACAAGGGCTCCCAGGAACGCTTCTCAGGACCGTACCCCTTCCAGTCTACCAAGTAATAGAGTCTCCCCCGGGAACGACGAGAACCCAAGATGGCCCTGACCTCGTACTCCACATGGCCCTCCACCTTCACAGGCAAGGGAGAAGAAGGGTGTACAGTACGCAGAAGTGAGACATGAAAGATGGGGTGTATTTTCATGTGTGAAGGCAAGGAGAGCTTCATGGAAACGGGGTTGACTACCCTCTCGATGGCATAAGGACCCACAAAGCGTAGAAGGAGTTTTTTGGATCCATGCATGTTGAGATGACGAACAGAAAGCCACACCTTGTCTCCCTGCCGGTATAAGGGTTCCTTCAGTGTGTGTACGTCAGCATGCGTTTTGTAGCTTGCCTTGGCCAATTCGAACCGGGCTTGTTGCCATAGGTGGCACAATGCACTGTGATATGCCCTGACTGTGGGCAACGGACTGTCCTGAGGCTCCTCCCAAGCCATAGTGCGGGGATCCTTTCCTTGTAGACAGTAGAAAGGAGACATACCAATGGCTGAATGCTTTCTGTTGTTATACGCGTACTCTGCCATCCATAGCACGTCTGCCCACTCCTTTTCTACAACAAGCAGCAGGCAGCAGAGGTACTGCTCCATGGTGTGGTTGGTTCTCTCGGCTTGCCCGTCTGTCTGGGGATAGTATGAAGACGAAAGGCGTACGTCCAACTCCATGATCCTGCATTCCTCATTTCAAAAACGGGACACGAACTGTGAACCCCTATCTGTGATCACCACCGAAGGAATGCCGTGCAGACGAACCACGCTCTGCATGAAGATTACAGCCAGTTCGGTTGCCGTGGGTAGTTTTTTCAGCAGAACGAAGTGTGCCATCTTGGAGAGGTGGTCCACGATGGTGAGAACTGTGGTATAGCCGGTTTTGGTGACAGGGAGTTCGACTCCGAAATCCATGGAAATGGTGTGCCATGGACACGGAGGAACAGGAATGGGATGTAGCTGTCCTGTAGGAACTTCGGACCTGTTTTTCCCTTGAACACAAACGGCACAACAGGTTATATGGTTTCTTGTGTCCTCTTCCATGGTAGGCCACTCTGTATCAGGTCTAGGGTTTTGTGGTATCCTGGATGGTTGGAAAGTACGTGATCATGACACATGGTCAACGCTTGTTGTTGTCAAGCCGTCTTTGGGAGGTAGTACCTATTTTCTCTGAGTAGGAACCCTCTTTCCTGGGTCACGCCTTCGCTTCCTCCTGTCAGATTGGCAGGATCGATCAGGCTTACGTCCTTTCGTAGTTGGGCCAGGAATTCCGAGGACAGTACAACCCCCTAGAAGTGCTGTTCTGGAATGATGGGAACAGGCTTGTTAGTGGGCAGCGTGTCGTCGGTCTCTGTTATTTGAGATAGTGCATCTGCCTTGGTGTTCTCTTTTCCTGGTCTGTAGGTTATTGTGAAGTTGTATTCGTTGAAGAACAGGGTCCAACGAAGTTGCCTGGCTGTAAGGGCTTGTGCTGAACGTAGGAACTGGAGATTCCTATGATCCGTGTAGATGGTTACAGGGTGTTTGGCGTCTTTTAAGTAATGGTGCCATTCCTCGAATGCCATTTTTATGGCCAACAGCTCCCGATCAGACACCGTGTAGTTGCGTTCTGCAGGTTGGAGTTTCTTGGAGTAGTATGCCACGGGATGAAGGAGCCCCGTACCGGCGTCTCTTTGTGACAACACGCCCCCCAATGCATCCTGCGAGGCATCTGCTTCTACTACGAATGGCATCTATGCGTTAGGGTGAACTAGAACGGGGGCAGTGGTGAACAGTCTTTTCAGTTCCTGGAACGTGTTGTCTGCTTCTGCGTCCCAACAAAAGAAAACACCTTTGCGAAGCAGCCGGGTGATAGGAGCCACCATTCCGGAGAATCTCGTAATAATGCAACAATAGTAATTGGAAAACCCCAGGAACCTCTGGATGCCTTTTACGGATGTTGGGGTTGGCCATAACAGAATGGCCTCCACCTTTTTGTTATCCATCTGTATACCAGCCGGGGTGATGATATGACCCAGGAATTCGACAGCCTTTGTGTGAAAAACGCTCTTTTCCAGCTTCACGTACAGACGGTGTTTTATCAGCTGTTGTAGGACGGCACAAACGTGCTGGACGTGTTCCGTGGAGTTCTGTGAATAGATCAGAATATCATCGATGTATACGATACAGAAGACGTCGATGTAGTCTCTCAATACCTCATCTATGAAGTACTGGAACGCTGCGGGGGCGTTGCCGAGTCCGAAAGGCATAACCTGGTACTCGAATAGGTTGAATCTGGTCCGGAAGGCGGTCTTCCACTCGTCACCCTTCCGGACTCTGACAAGGTGATAAGCCCCCCACAGGTCCAACTTCGTGTAAATGGAGGCGTTTTTCACCTGGTCCAGGAGGCAGGAAATCAACGGTAACGGATACCGGTTCTTTACGGTGATGGCGTTCATAGCCCTGAAGTCAATGCAGGGCCTCAGGTCTCCCTCCTTCTTAGCCACAAAGAAAATAGGGGAAGATACTGGAGACCTGGAATGGTGTATGAACCCGTTGTTCAAGTAGTCATCCAGATAGGAGCGTAGATGTTCGTTCTCCTTCTGTGTGAGGGAATAGATCCGACTGCAAGGAAGTGTGGATCCAGGCATTAACTCGATCCTGCAGTCGAGCGAATGATGGGGTGGCAGGGTATTGGCCCCTTTTTCGTCGAACACGGCTGCCAGGTCATGGTAAACCTCTGGTATGTCTGCTTGGGTGACCAACCCCATACCCAGCAAGGGTAAGGAGTGTGCTTGTATGGTATGCACACCGAACGGTTCATCACCTGGATAACAGGAGGCACTGCAGTGGTCCGAATCAAGCAAGTCGTTGTTGCCTTGTTTGAGATTGAGTAGCTCGTTGTCAGCGGCCTGAACGGAAGTGTGACGGGCGAACATTCTACACATCGTTTCCTTAAATACCGGAAGGTTGTATAACATGGGATCGTCATTTTCCACTAAAGATATGGACGACTGGGATGCATCCCCGCCCACGTAGGAAAGGATGTAGGCTGTCTTTGAGGCGTCATCCGGGAAGGCGGTAGCTCTGGCCATGAAGTGCAGATGGCACGGGTGGATGAACACGCTAAACTTGGTGCTGTCGCCATAGAAGCGTTCAGGTGCTGCTAGCTGCACTGGGTGAGGTGTGACCACTTGTATCGCCGTGTCCGGGTTGGAAGCAGACGAGGACCCCCCGAAGGTGAACAATGGTGGTCGTAACAACCCTTCCTGTCTAAGTCTAGTACTCGGGGAGGGACCCCAAGGGCCTGTAGCGCCTGCCGCCAATTGGCTTTGTATGGCCGTCATGTCCTGGCGTAGGCTAAGGATTTCAGCCTGCATACTAGTCAGCATGGCCGCTATGTCTTGCAGGGATATATCCGTGTCACTCATGTCATCTGGGCGAGATAAAACGCATGGGCTTCGAATTCTGTCAGGTACCCCACAAGGCTTACCTTTGCTTGTGGAGTATTCTCGCAGAGACGACAAGAGCTACCGCCCCTGCACTCACCTAACCCGGTGGGAGAAATGAAGCACCCAACCGGGATGAGATGGAACCAGGGGAAGAGAGCCGATAATATTGGGTTGCTGTCTTGGGTGCAGATGTGGAACGTCTCTGTGTCAACTACCTGAAATCCAGAATCAGAGCTTCCGCTGGAACCGATGCTTATTCCTCTATCCCCCAACGTAGATACCAAGGTCACAAGGACTTCAGCATCCAAGAGCGAGGAAAGGGGATTGGGAGTGAGAGAGAAGCACACCACGTCTGCTTCGATTACTCTGGTCAGTTCTTCTCTTGTCTGCTTCTTATTTTCCTTTTATTTTATTTCTGGAATAAACAATTGCACTAAACATTTTTTCTTATGCTCTAATTGTACCAATTACCTTACTCCTAAATTTGTCCCTGTTCTTGCAGAGTGGCTAGCTGTTCTCTATTTCTGTTGCATCAGTAGAGGATGCTATCACCTTGAAGAATTTTCTATAAAATACAAAACACTATTATATTTATTTATTTATTTATTTATTCAAAGTTTTATATAGCGCGAACAAGATCTTTGCAGATATCAGAGCGCTTTACATAAACAAAGGGTAGGGGCAACAAGAGGGTGATTAAACAAACTATGTGAAGCAATATAATAGTCGGTAGTAAGTGAGTAGCAAAATAGGATAGCAATCATGTAAAAAATATAATACCAATAAACAATCAGGTAACCAATAGTACAAAAGCTGTGCAATGTCTTTGATCCAGCAACAGTAGAGTTCAGGTGAACTTAGCCATAAGGATGGCTTTTACCTCTTTCTTTAAGAAAGCAGTGGAGGAGATAAGCCTGGTTTCAGGAGGGAGTGCATTCCAGATCCTGGGTGCCATTCCTGAGAAGGAGCGTTTGTATGTTTTTTCCTTCCGGAATCTTCGAGGTTTCAGGAGGAGACTTTTTGTGCTTCTATTGGATCTCGAGCCTCCTGATATAGTCAGCTTTTGAGTGAGGGAGTTGGGTGACTTGTGGTGAATGGCCAGGTGTGTCATACAAGCATTTTCAGCTGTATTCTGTCTTCAAAAGGCAGCCAGTTCAGGGATTTTAAGTCAGGGGATATATGTGAATGTTTTCTTGAGCCAGTGATAAGTCTCGTGGCAGCGTTCAAGGAGGCTCTTAGGGGTGCGGTTGTTGATAGGAGGAGTCCGCTGAGAGCCACAATTCCGTAGTCTATGCGAGGGATGACTAGGGCTTGTACAGCATTTTGGAAGTCCTTAGCTGGGAGGAAGGGTTTAAGTTTCCTCAAAGTGTTGATTTGGAAATTAGCTCCTTTAGTTGCTTTGCTAATGTGCTGCTGCATGTTGAGATTGGCGTCAAGTGTGATGCCTAAGGATCTCGCGGAGTCCACGATGGTGGGTTGGACATTGAGTGCAGTTAGGTGATTGAGCCAGGTTTGGGTGGTGGCGATTTTCGCAGGAGGTGAGATCAGAAGGAACTCAGCTTTTAGAGCATTTAGTTTGAGGTGATTGTTGGCCAACCATGATTGGGTGTTTCTTAGTGTGGAGTTCAGAAGTTTGATGTCTTCCGGGGATTGTAGCTTGAGGTAAAGTTGAGTGTCATTGGCGTACATATGGAAGTGTACATTCGATGCTTGAAGCAAGGTGGTGAGTGGTTCCATGACAAGGTTGAACAATGTGGGGGATAGGGAAGATTCTTGTGGGACACCTAAAGTTACAGGCACAGATGATGACAACACGTTGTTGATCTTGAACTTCTGAGACCGGTTATGTAGGAAGGAAGTGAACCATTTGAGAACAGTCCCGGATAAACCCATGCTGGTGTTTAACAACTCCAGTAGATTCTCATGTTTGACAGTGTCAAATGCTGAGGAGAGATCAAGAAGGATGAGGAGGCAGGAATCGTTGCGATCAAGGATTTGGAGGGCATCATCGATTATAGCCGTTTCCGAACTGTGTTTGGCTCGGAAGCCTGATTGATGAGGGTTGAGGAGGTCAAACTGATCAATGTGGTTTGTCAGTTGGAGTTGTACGCATTTTTCCAGCAGTTTGGCCAAGGTGGGGATATTGGTGATAGGGCGGTAATTGTTTAGGTCGGCCGGGTCAGCTGTAGGTTTCTTGAGTATAGGAGTGACTTGCCCTACCTTGAGGGAGTCTGGGATGAGTCCTTGTTGAAGGGAACTGTTGATGATTTTAGTCCAGAGTGGGAGGAGCAAGGGGGTGAAGTCTTTTACAGCATTAGCAGGTAGGGGGTCTGTAAGGTGATTAGAGGGCTTCAAGGTGCCAAGCAGTTTGTGAATTGTTTCTTCAGAGTAGGTGTCGAAGGCCGTCCATGACGCGTTGTTTTTAGGTTGAGTGGTGGTCATGTTGAAGGAGCTGGAGTATCGGCTTACATCATTGAGGAGATCCCTTCTTATATTGTCGGTCTTTAGCTTAAAGAAAGCAGAGAAGTCTTCACAGTGTGGTGTATCACTTGTTGTGCTGTTTGATTGTGAAGGTTGCATCTTGGTTTGAGTTTTGACTAGTTCGAACAGTTTTCTTGGTCGGTTTTTTGCTTGGTCCAGCTGGTGGCTAAAGAAGTCAGATTTCAAACGCTTGATTTTCCTAAAGTAGGCATTTCTCTTATTCTTAAGCGTTTTAAGGTGCAGTGCTGAGGGGTCAGATCTCCAGGTGCGCTCTGCCATTCGCATAGCACACCTGTCCTTATTAAGTCTACCATTATACCATGGGTTTGAGTTCTTAGTGGAGACTCTCTTCAGTTGCAGGGGGGTGGCTTCGTTGATTATTGAGGTCATAGAGTCGAGGTAGAGGTCGGTCAGAGATTGAACATCAGAAGCGCCCGAAGGGGGAAGGAGGAGACTGCAGGTGTGGGAAGGCAAGGAGTTGGGGTTAAGATTCTTCATGTCCCTTTTCCAGCGCCAGGATGCCCTTGGGGCGACTGGACCGCGCTATATACGTACACCTACAATACAACAATACAATACAGATCTTGGTTTTGGTGGGTTGAGCCGGGTTAAGTTTAACTTTTTCGTTGATGAAGAATGTGATAATGTGGTGGTCTGACCAGTCACAGGGTTGGATTGCCCCCAGTTGGATAGAGTCCTCTTTGGCGATGATAAGGTCGAGGATAGAGCCTTTGTCGTGTGTCGGGCTGTTGCAGATTTGGGTGAGGTCAAGCGCATTAAGGAAAGTTTTGAGACTATTCACCACTGCGTCTTTCTGGTCGTTCCAGTGGAGGTTGAAGTCACCCAGGTAGATTTGAGTGATCTGCCGACCGGCGTTGGATGATATCGTGTCCATGAGTTGTTGGGTGAAGATGAGGTTGTCCCCGGGTGAGTGGTAGATGACAGGTAAAGAGCATGCAGGTTTGCCCTCGCTGGTGATATCGAGGCAGATGAGTTCACAGGAGGTGAGGGAGGGGGTGGTGACTTTAGTAACAGCGAGGTTGCTCCTAAAAATGCATGCGATTCCCCCGCCCGTCTTGCCGGTCCTGTCGAGTCTAATGATGTGATAGTTGGGGGGGACTAGTATGTCCATTATAGGTGTTGAGGCTTCAGTTAGCCACGTTTCAGTCAGAATGGCTAGGTCAAGGCCCATTGATATGATGAGATACGCGATGTCGGAGGAGTGTCTCAGGGCCGATCTGCAGTTGAGTTGGATGCATTTGAGTCTGGGGGTAAGTAGGGTGGTCGAGTGTTCTAGAGAGAGGGGGACTTTTCTGAGATTATTGGGGACGGAACTTCTGTTGCTTAGTGTGGGGGGCCTAAGGGGATTTGTGAGAATCTTGGGTATGGGGAGGTGTGTGGTGGTTGTGTGGTTTAAGGGGCCTGGGCCATATGAGCGGAAGAGGGTGAATAAGTCGCTGTCAGAAAGGGGGTTGAGGGCGCGACGGGGACGGCAAGTGTGATTGCGGGCAGGGATAGAGGGCCAACGCGGGGAGTATTGGGTGACAGGGTCTGTGTGGAGGGTAGGGGACTTGTTGTGCGAGGAAGTGGTGGTGGGTAGGGGGTGTCTGGGGTGTGTGAACAGAAGTTCTTTGATGGTGTGGAGATCTTCTTTGACTTGTAGGAGGGTGGATATAATCATGTCCAGAGTTGGATTGGGGATGGTGTTGGGGATGGGAGCCGTGGGCGAATGGTTGAGTAGAGAACTGGAGTGGGAACTGGAGCGGGGGGAGGGATGTGCTAGCGTAAGTGCAGGGCTCTGCGGTAATAGTATGTGGGGTGGCATTCGATGGGTGAGAGAATTTGTGGGTAAGGGGTGTGGGTGAAGTAGGGGGGAGGTTGGTAGCATAGATGAGGACGATGGGGGGAGGCGGCGCAGGTGAGTTGAGGGATGAGTGGAGGCTGGAGATGGGGGGGTGCCAGTAAGATAGTGGGGACTGAGAACGGGGGGAGAGAGGAGGAGGGGTTGAGGTAAGGGAGGTGATGTGTTCTGTGAGTCTAGTTGGGAGAGTGGGGTAGTGGGGAGTGAGAGTGGGGGGGAGATAGGGTGGGAGATGGTCCTGCCGCGGGGCAGGGGAGATAGGTTCAGCGCAGTGGTGGGTTCTGCGAGACTCGTAGGAGGTGTGAAGTGGGGGGTAGGGAGGGTGGGGGTATGGAGGATGTATGAAGGAGAGTGATCTTCGCCGGTGGATGAGGGGTGTGGAGAAGTAACATCGGGTGGGTGACTGACTACCGCACTGGGGGGAGGGGAGCGGTGTGAGTCGTTCAGATGTTGTGATAGGTTAGGCATGTTAGATTGACGATTGGAAGTTGAGGGTATTGTGTAGTCTGAGATGTTAGGAGTGGAGGTCCGCCATTTGGAGATATGTTCTAAGAAGGTGGGGAACAGGTTGTCGAGTAGGTCAAGGTTCCTATCTGTGGATTGGAATAGGATGATCCCGTTATTGTAGATGGTGATAGTGGCTCTGCCAAGGAAAAGTTGGGAAGGTGTAATGGAAAGTGTTAGCCCATGAGCGGATTTTCTAGTGGTGGAGATAGTGAGAATGGAGAGGAACGCTTTCCTCCACTGTGCTCTACGTAGAGTGTAGAGGATGAAATCGGTGCTCGTGGCACCATTAATCAGTGAGAAGTAGGTGTCCACAAACGGGGTTTCAGGGTGGGCCTTCAGCAAGTTGTGTTTGGCGTTTTTTTTGGTGAGCTCGGGTGGGTAGTTAATTTTGTATGTGTGCTTGCCCATGCGTCCCATGGTGGAAGAGGTGTAGGTAGAAGAGGGGGTGTGTGTGTGGGTGGGTGGGTGTAGTTACAGGGCTGTAAGAATATAGCCTTAGGTATGGACAGTAAGTGAGGATGACTAGTCTAAGATGGCCACCAAAGTGGAGGACTAGTCTAAGATGGTTGCCAAAATAGAATATATAAAGAGACAAGAGTAGTAGTCCTTTGTCTGTTGTTGTTGGGATTTAGCAAGTTTAGTTTCCCTTTCTACTCTGGGGCAAGTCGGGTTAGTCCAGCTTCTATTTTGCTTGATGGGGAGGAGAGAGACTTATCTCCGTTTTGGTGACCTCTGACCGAGTTGGTATGCAGCCTCGTGGTCATCTGGGGCAGTGGGGCGATTTATTGCACCAGTTTATGGCCCCCGCCATTTTAGACAATGGGAAGACCGCCAAGTCGACCAACACAAATTGAATGCAGATAACAATTTAGTATTCTGGGCGGAGAGTGTAAAAACCGGCATGAGTGTTCAAGGTAGTAATTTGCGTGCAGGTACCTTATTTAATTTAATTTAATTTAATTGTGGGTTTATATAGCGCTAGAATCGACTCCCGGAGGAGTATCTCCACGCTTCGACCGCTGGGGAACCCGTCCTGGCTCACCCTGAGAGATGGTCCCTAATGGGTATCTCTAAGGTGCGACCAAGCATCCCCGGCGGTCTGGGGGGGCCGTTGTGAAGATGAGGCAAGCTAATGCCCAGAGTTGCCGAGTGTGGTCCCTGACTGGAGTAGGCACCGAGGCGAGAATTATCGAGCCCGCTGACCCTGGTCCACGAAAATTCAGGACATCGTGGTCATCAGCGGCCGCGCGTATCACCCCCTGCACAGTCTGCAGTTCCGCTCACGCTAGATCCCGGTGGCAGCAGAGGGGGCGCGGGGAGTGGGAAACCGAGGTGAAGCGCCGAGCTGTATGTCTGGGCAGCAGGAGTTCAGCGCTGGATTTCAGGCACTCAGAGGACAGGCTGCACTGAGGCTGCTCGATAACAGCATGCTGCTCTGATATTGCTCGTCATACATGCCGGGCACATCGGAGGCGCTTCGATTGCCAGATTAACCTGGGACCAGGTATCCCGGACTCGAACTCATTTGATGTCCAGCGCCTCCCAGGCGATCCCGGGCTACAGATCAGGATTAACAAGGGCGGCAGCGCGCATCTGTGGTTGTCGCAGTCGCGCTCAATCAAGCTCAGTTATCCGAATCTGCCGCTAGTCCGGTGCAAGCGTGGGAGCCCTCAGACCTCCCGTGGGCAGCACAGCACTCCCGGTGGAATCCAGCCGTGCCCAGCGGTGCCAGTCTCCTCGATGGCTGCCAGATCTGTAACAAGCTCAGCTATCCGAATCCGCCGCTGGTCCGGTGCAAGCGTGGGAGCCCTCAGACCTCCCGTGGGCAGCACAGCACTCCCGGTGGACTCCAGTCATGCCCAGCGGTGCCAGTCTCTTTGGTGGCTGCAGGATCTGTAACAAGTTCAGCTATCCGAGTCCGCCGCTGGTCCGGTGCAAGCGTGGGAGCCCTCAGACCTCCCGTGGGCAGCACAGCAGTCCCGGTGGACTCCAGTCGTGCTCAGCGGTGCCAGTCTCTTCGGTGGCTGCAGGATCTGTAACAAGCTCAGCTATCCGAGTCCGCCGCTGGTCCGGTGCAAGCGTGGGAGCCCTCAGCTGACTCGCACTCCTCTGTTGATCAGCGCCTACCAGACGATACCGGACTCGAGCTCCTCCGATGTCCAGCACCTCCCAGGCGATCCCGGACCTCAGATCAGGAGCACGGACCCACGATGAGCTCCAGCCGTCCGCAAATCAGGTACAATTGTTAAGTATGAATCTAGTTACTTGTTCGGGTTGCGATTCCTCGAGGTAGTGGGTGCTAACAGGGATAAAATCCAATAATGGGATCCCAAGCACTAGGAGCTCTTAACGAGAGCTCCTACCAGGTGGCCATCTTGACTGTTCTTGGCTCAAATGTCTTTTACTGCCTAACTCTTGGAATTCTAATTACCTTCTATGCTTTCTTTATCTCTTCTAATATAGACAAGCTGGTATCCAGGAGCTGACAATGAAATGATGTCTTCTCTAAAGGTGGTAAGTATATTATATATATATATATTCACACATACAAGCTGAATGACCTCTGACTATTCTCTTGTCTGCTCCTTTTATTGCTATGCCTTTCTTTTCCTTTACTGATAGTCTTGAGCTTCTGAACTAGGAACGATATTACTTCATAGCTATTTCTCTCAGTCTCTTATAAGCACAATTGTCCTTAAGTACTTGTTCTATTCTGCTCCAACTCAAATCCCTTGTACTTGTAGGGAAATAAGTATAGCCATGTATATATTTTTCTTCTGAAACTTCCCTCAGGAATACTTGAACTTTCTCCAGAAATCATAACTAAACTGAAACACTTACCGCAGCTGCGGTAGAATGATTGCGCTGGACTTCCACAAATACTCACTGACCAGACTCTTAGTTCGAAGAAGCCGCTGCTCACAGGAATTGAAACAGGCGAAAAGACGCAACCGTTTCCAGCTAAATTGTCAGTTGAAGTGCGCAGCTCCAAGGGATTGGAACCGCGAACTCAGCTGAGGAGAGTCGAGCGGTAAAACAACTTGACCCGCAACTCAATGAAAAATAACAACGCCCATGTTGGAATTCCGCCCACACATTGAAGGCAGTCTTTTCCCAAACCTAACAGAACGCTATTCTGCACGATGTCCTTTTGGGCCCAAATAGCGTCTTGGGAAGATCTTGGACCTTGAAACGAGTAACTGAGTGCTAAACTGGGGGACCTATTGGACCGGTCCTGACAGTTCCCCCCTCCAAAACTCCTCCTTGCCTCTCACTTGGCTTGCCTGGATGTCTCTTGTGAAATTCCTTAATTAATCTAGGAGCTGTTACATTTACGGTTCCCAAGTTCTTTCTTCAGGACCGAAACCTTTCCAATCAATTAGATAGTAAAGCTTCCCATTCTTGAACTTGGAATCAATTATTCTCTGAACTTCAAACTCCTCTTCAGACTGAATTTGAACAGGCTTGGGGACCCCCTTCTTTCTCAAATTTGGCGGATGCCTCCTGACTAAGGATACATGAAACAATGAATGCACCTTAAATTTCTTAGGAAGCTGGAACTGCACACTAACTGGGTTAATCACCTTTTCCACCAAAAAGGGGCCGATGAACCTTGGTAGAAATTTCCGACTTCCCTTTATACGTAAATTACGTGTGGACAGCCAAACCATTTCTCCAGACTCATAAATTGGACTTGGGCGCCTTTTCTTATCTGCCTGTTTCTTATAGGAAGCCTTAGCTTTGATCACATTCTCAGTTGCCTTTTAATAAACCTTCCTTAGATTTTGTACTATTATCTCAACTGCTGGTACATCGCTCTCCTGTCTTCCTACATAAGTATTTGGATGTCTGCCTGAGTTCAAATAAAAGGGGGTGAATACAGTACTAGAATGTTTAGCAATATTATAGGCAAACTCGGCTGCCCAAATGATGTCTGGCCACTCTCCCTCATTATCCATCAAGAATAATCGCAGAAACTGCTCCAATTCTTGATTAACTCTTTCCGTTTGGCCATCAGTCTTGGGGTGAGAACTGGAGGACAAACGAGAGTCTATATCCAATCTTTTTAAAAAGGACCTCCAGAAACGAGAGACAAATTGGGGACACGGATCAGATATGACCACTTTTGGAATACCATGCATCTTTACTACATGCCGAGAGAACAAAGAAGCCAATTGAGTTGCATTTGGAATGGACTTTAACGGGACAAAGAGACTCATCTTAGTAAAATGGTCCATGACCACCCGAATGACAGAAAACCCCTGGCTGGAAGGTAATTCCACGATAAAATCCATAGACACAGTATGCCAGGGATAAGGAGCTTGGGGTAAAGGGTGAAGTAAACCTTGTGGAGCCATTCTAACTGACTTTCCTTTGAAACACTGCTCACAAGAGGGCACCTATTGTCCCACCTGAGCTTCCATGGACTGCCACCAAAAATCTTTTTGCACTAATTCCAAAGTCTTTTTCACACCCTTATGTCCTGCCAAGATGTAGTCATGAGAATGCTGTATGATCATGGTTTGAATCTCTTCGTTGGGAATAAAAAGTTTTCCTTGTAAATACGGTCGGCCATTTCTTACTTCCCAGACTTCACCTTGTTGGACCCATTCTTCTAGATTAAATGAAGCCAATTCCTGATCCAGTCTCTTTTCCAAATCCGGAAATGAAATTACACCAATGATTCTTTCTTTGGGAATTAACAATTCCTCTTTCAATTCTGGAGATTCTTCTCTTGTTACCAACCGAGATAAGGCATCTGACTTACCGTTGGTGGAACCAGGTTTGTAAGTCAGCACAAAATTATAGTCTGCAAAAAATAGGGACCAACGCAATTGTCTTGGGGTCAGTGTTCGAGCAGACTTTAAGAATTGGAGATTACGATGATCTGTAAACACTGTCACTTCATGTCGAGCACCCAACAGATAATGTCTCCATTCTCGAAAAGCGTCCTTCACTGCCAATACCTCATTATTGGCTATGGAGTAATTTACTTCAGCGGGAGTTAACTTCCGGGAACGATAAGCCACTGGGTGAAGCTGACCGTTTGTCTTATCTCTCTGAGACAAGATTCCCCCAATAGCCAGATTAGAAGCATCAGCTTCAACAAAGAAGGGTTCCCCTGGATCCGGATGCATCAACACTGGGGCAGTGGAAAAGGCTTCCTTCAATTCGCAAAAGACCTTTTCTGTGTTCTCTGACCACTCAAATTTTTCTCCCTTCTTTAGTAATCCAGTCAAAGGTGCCACCTTCTCAGAAAAGTTTTCGATGAAGCGTCGATAAAAGTTGGCAAAGCCAATAAAACTTTGTACTTGTTTCACACTCGTAAGAGATGGCCAATCCCTTATCGTCTTCACCTTGGAGTCATCCATGGATACTCCCTCTGGAGAGATAACAAATCCCAAAAATTCCACACGTTTCAAATTAAACACACACTTCTCCAACTTGACATATAAATGTATAAATGATGCTTCAGAAGCTTCTTCAGAATTGTTCGAACATGTTGAATATGCTCCTGTACCGTTTCAGAAAATATGAGTTTGTCATCTATGTTGAAAACCGCAAAGCGATCCAGACACTCTCGCAGTATGTCATTAACAAAATGCTGAAAAGCTGCAGGAGCATTACAGAGTCCAAATAGCATTACTTGATATTCAAAAAGACCCATCCTAGTTCGAAAGGCGGTCTTCCACTCGTCTCCTTCAGCCATCCGTACCAAGTGATAAGGTCCCCTCAAATCCAACTTGGTATACACTCGTGCTCCTTTTACTTGATCCAACAGCTCAGATATTAGTGGCAACGGATATCTATTCTTCTTGGTGTCGGAATTCAGGGCCCGATAATCTATACATATTCTTAAACTACCATCCTTCTTAGGAATAAAAAAAGTGGGAAGAGACTGGCAACTGAGAAGGACGAATAAACCCGTTGGCCAAATATTGATCGAGATAATCCTTGAGATGTTGATTTTCTTTTTCGGAAAGAGCGTAAATACAACTGCAGGGCAGAGAAGCACCTGGTTCCAATTCGATCTAGCAATCGTAGTCATTATGAGGTGGCAATTTGTTTGCTTCGTTCTCGTCAAACACTGCTGCCAAATCCAAATATTCTTCCAGAACTTCTTGTGTCGCCAAAACACAGACTGACCTAGCTTGACTGGCTAAAAATTGTGAGGAAGAGACTGGAACAATTTCTGACTGTTCATTGTGACAATGACTCTTGCAATATTCTGAATTCATCTTAATTGTTCTTTTTGACCAATCAATAAGGGGATTATGTTCCGTGAGCCAGGGTAAACCCAAAATGAGCTGAAATTGAGGAGCATCTATGAGACTAAATCTCAAAATGCTAACATGTTCTCCAGGACCTGTCAGTCTTATCATTTCTGTATCATGTACGCTGAGGCCTGATGACAAATTGGTTTCATTGACGGCCCTCACAGCTTCTGGTCTCTCCTTCCTGACAAACTTAATTCCCAGCGTTTTAGCAAAACCTATATCACAACAGTTACCCGTGGCTCCTGAATCGATCATCACAGAGATTCCTTCAAAACGGGCATAGTCAAATTCAATTACACTGTTAACGTTCAGATGCGGAGCCACAGATTGTAATGTGTTAGCCACAGAATGTGGATTTGTAGTTGGCTCTTCTTCTGCTCCCACCAGGGCAACTCCCTTTACTGGTGGAGCATGTCTTTTACTGGCAACTGCTGCTTTGGTTTCTTGGAACAATCTTTCAGAAAATGCCCGAGTTGCCACAATACATACACAATTTGCCGTTTCGCCTATGCTCTCTCTCTTTCTTTGATAACGGTCCTCTCACTGAGCCAATCTGCATGGGTTCTTCATCTGAAGGTGCATCTTTAGTTCTTAGACTTTCAGACTTAAATCAATCATATCGTGGAGGATAGGACTTAAAGTCCTTTCTTCGTTCACATCTTCTCTCACTCAAACGCTGATAAATCTGTAGCACTAAATCAATTAGTTCTGAAACCTCTGTAGGTCGCTTGGGAATTTGGGCCAGACCATCCTTAAGTTCCTCCTTTAGACCTCAATAGAAAATGGCAGCTCACTTAGCTTCTGGCCAGTTGGTTTCCACAATAAGCTTGTTAAATTGAGCTAGGTATGCCACCAAATTTCTATTCCCCTGGTCGTAAGTCCAGTAGTTCGTTATCAGTGATTTGAGATATGGATCTCCGGTCAAAAATTCTCAAAAATTCTTTCTTGAATTCTCCAAAGTCATAAAAATCGGATCGTTATTATTCACTAATGGTAACGACCAAGCAGCCGCATCTCCACTCAGGTAGGACAACATAAAAGCCACACTTGACTGGTCTTCTCTAGCATTTTGCATGCTCATGACGAGCTGAGCTCGTCATGAGGCACGGTGTTCCGGTGCTCATGACAAGCTCAGCTCGCCATGGGCCATGGAACACTCAGGTACGGGGAGAATTCCCCTGCTGGGCTGAGCGTTCCACGGGAGCTAATGCACCTGTGACGAGCTGAGCTCGTCATGAGCACAGGAGCACTGTAGCTCATGACGAGCTCAGCTCGTCATGAGCATGCGGGCGCTGTGCGTGCCCCCTACCCCCCAGCACAGCGGGCGAATTACCCCCACGGCGAAGGGGTTAAAAATTACTGGCTTGCAAAGATAGTGTAAGGAACATTGGGTGAAGAATGTCTGAGCCTTCTGCGGATCCCTGCTAAACCTTTCTGGAGCCGCCAAAGGAATGGTGGGAGACATAGCATGAATTACCTGAGTGGTCAACTCTGAGGTGGAGGGAGCTGGAGCAAAGGTTTGACGCTTAGATTCCTTATTACCCACTAAACTTTCCACTGATAAATCATCTAACCTCTTTCTAAGAAATTGATTCTCCTGGCTTGACCTCCTTACTTCTTCTCTGCGTGTCTTATTTTCTGACTGGGCTTCACTTAACTGAGTCTGAATCCCATTCAACACTGAAGCTAGGGTCTTAACCACATTGCTGCTGTGGTTATTTTTCTCCTGTGCTGGATCTTCCCATTTCCCATTGTTCATGACGAGCTGGGCTCGTCATCAGTGTTTGAGGAGGCTACACCATGACGAGCCCAGCTCGTCATCAGCCTCGAAGGGGTTAAAATCGATTCCCTTAGCCATCCTGTTCGAGCGGAATATTTAGGTATTACGTGCACTTCAATATGTCAAGTATCTGAAATCCAGAATCAGAGTTTCCGCTGGAACTGATGCTTATTCCTCTAACCCCTAACCTAGATACCAAGGTCACAAGGACTTCAGCATCCAAGAGGGGGGAAAGGGGATTGGGAGTGAGAGAGAAACACACCACGTCTGCTTCGATTACTCTGGTCAGTTCTCTTGTCTGCTTCTTCTTTCCTTTTATTTTATTTCTGGAATAAACAATTACACTAAACACCTTTTCTTATGCTCTAATTGTACCAATTACCTTACTCCGAAATTTGTACCTGTTCTTGCAGAGTGGCTACCTGTTCTCTATTTCTGTTGCATTAGTAGAGGATGCTATCACATTGAAGAATTCTCTATAAAATACAAAACACTATTATATTGTGCTCAAATGTCTTTTACTACCTAACTCTTATAATTCTAATGACCTTCTATGCTTTCTTTATCTCTTCTAATATAGACAAGCTGGTATCCAGGAGCTGACAATGACATGATGTCTTCTTTAAAGGTGGTAAGTATATTATATATATATATATATAATCACACATACAAGCTGAATGACCTCTGACTATTCTCTTGTCTGCTGCTTTTATTACTATGCCTTTCTTTTCCTTTACTGATAGTCTTGAGCTTATGAGCTAGGAATGATATTACTTCATATCAATTTTTCTCAGTGTCTTATAAGCACAATTGTCCTTAAGTACTTGTTCTATTCTGCTCCAACTCAAATCCCTTGTACTTGTAGAGAAATAAGTATAGCCATGTATATATTCTTCTTCTGAAACTTCCCTCAGGAATACTTGAACTTTCTCCAGAAATCGTAACTAAACTGAAACACTAACCGCAGCCGCGTTAGAATGATTGCGCTGGACTTCCACAAATACTCACTGACCAGACTCTTAGTTTGAAGAAGCTGCTGCGCACAGGAATTAAAAAGGGGCGAAAAGACGCAACCGTTTCCAGCTAAATTGTCAGTTGAAGTGCCCAGCTCCAAGGGATTGGAACCGTGAACTCAGCTGAGCAGAGTCGCCCGGCAAAACAACTAGACCCGCAACTCAATGAAAAATAAAGGCGGCCATGTTGGAACTCCGCTCACACATTGAAGGCAGTCTTTTCCCAAACCTAACAGAACGTTGTTCTGCAAAGTGTCCTTTTGGGCCCAAATAGCGTCTTGGGAAGATCTTTGACCTTGAAGCGAGTAACTGAGTGCTAAACTGGGGGACCTATTGTACCGGTCCTGACACTCTGGATAAGAGTAGAACCGTTGACACCAACTGGAATGGGACAAAGGGACACCCAGTTAGAACGAGACCCACACCTCCCACTCCAACGTACGCCTCTACACACATACAGAAAAACAACTACCTGGTATTGAAGGCGTCAAGCCTCCAGACGCTGTCTTTAGGGTTTCTAGTAACCCCCCTTTAGTCTGCGCTCCAGCGCGGTGCGGTACCCCCCAAGGACTGTGTTCCAGAACTGTTAGGTAAACCAAAAATAAAGCGCTCCTGCGCAATGAGGAAATCCAAAAGTATACTGGTAAGCAAGCGTTCCTGCACGATGAGCAAACCCCTCAAAGATAGCTGGCAAAAGGAAAGAAATGTGAAGCAAAAGGAAAAGCGCCCCAGCGCAATAGGTGTAATCCCTGTACCCAGGCAAATGAAAGCGCTCTGGCGCTATGAAAGAAAACCAAGGAAAGTGCTCCTGCACAGCTACAATACTCAAAGGAAAGCAAGCACTCCAGCGCAATATCAATATGCAAGTACAACGGCAAAGGAAAGCGCTCCTGTGCAGCGACGATAAACAAAAGAGAGCAAGCGCTACAGCGCTCCTGCACGGCCGGAAGGCGTTGCTCGAAGGATGTTTGCTGGGCAGCAGAAGTCCTCCGGTACCTGTTCTGATGCGAGTCTCGTAGCAGTTCGCTTCAACAGGAATGTTCAGGATTCGAAGCGCCGATCCGGCGGAACCTCGGTGGTTATGCGGATTCCCCTGGAAGCGCATCATCGGAGGAGGCGGACCCTCCACAAGGCTAGACCGCTCCTCGACTTCAGAGCGGAAGTGAGGACGCGGCGTTCTGTAGGTGTGTAGGAGGCACCGTACGGCAAAAGCTGTGACCTGACAATCCGCAAAATCCGCGAATTCTCGCGAATTTTTTTTTTGTGTGTTCGCGCGGGTTTCTGCCAGGTCGCGAGGGTTTTTGTACAATTTCGCAAACACGAACTTACCTGTCGGGTCGCAAGTTTTGCGAACTTGTTGTTTCTACATGTCCAGCCTGTTTGGGACACTCTTCTTCATCACTGCCACCCTCTGTCACCACTGCCACTCTCTGGTTTTCCCATGCCACCCTCTGGCTCACCCATGCCACCCTCTGTTTCATCACAGCACCCTCTGGTTGTCCAGTGTACATTATTGTGGCAAAGCAAAGCACACCTTCCCTGCCTCAAGTGACCTGAATTAATTTGGGGCTGATTAATGTGTCACAGAATATTTTTTTAGCTGGCACCTGCTTCCTTAGTGCTTCCTGATTAGTGATCTTTTGCACTTGCTAAGTGCTTTCATTGTTGCAAAATTAGTTACAACACCTGCCCTGCCCCAACTGACAATAATGAATTAGGGGCTGATTAATGTGTCACTGGATTTGAACTTCCAGCCTGGCTCCTGCTTGTCTCCCTTAGCTGTAATTCAGGACCTTTGTGGCATATGTGTAACTATTCTGAGGGTCAGAGCAGGGTCACATAATAGTTGCAAGTAGGCAACTGAACTCTGGAGGGGCCCCTCAGGAAGAACTACAGGAAATGGCTACTAATGATGAGCTTGAACTTTTGAACCTGGTAAGTAGTTTCAGTTTTGCTAAGATCGTATTTCTGCAATTTAGCGCTTATTCGCGGGCGCGAAGTTGAACTGGGAAGCCGCGAACTCACGCGAACAGTGCGAGCAAGCCATAAAATCCGCTGCTCGCGGATTTGCGGATTTTGCAGGAAATTCGCGAATCTCGCGGATTGCGAATTTACCGAAAATCCGCAAAATCCGCGAGCGGAACGGATTTTCCGCCCATACTTACCAGTGACACATGGTTCCACTAACCCTGTACAACACAAGGCGTGACACGTTGTGCCAGTAACCCTGTTCAACACAACCCAATCCCACATGTGGAACTGTGTCCTGAGTCCTGAATAGCCGTGACACCAACTTTGTGGCAGCAACCACAGCACCAGACTCCCTTCGATTACTGAGGCAAATTTGCATATGGAATTCATCGATGTAGAAAGTATTGCTCACGGAAGTATAAGTCAAAGGATACATTTTACACAAAATGTCGATTTGGCTTTCCACATCCAGTAATTTCCAAAGGAAGAGTGAACAATTTTATGTCAGCAGTGAGGCATACCATTATTTGAAAACCACCCAAAAATACTTACAATTTAAAAGAACAGAAGAATCGAAGAACATTAATGATTACAGTCGGGTGATTTTGAAGATATGGAATGCAAATATGGACATACAATATGTTGCCGATAACTCAATTGCTGTTGCTCGCTTTGTCACGTCATATATTACCAACTCTGAGAAGACAGAATTGATAGAAATATGGGAGGAAATTTCACAAGAGAGGACACTTAACAAAACATTGTACAGCTTCAACTTGAAGATGCTTTCACATCGATAAATTGGATACTACGAATGTTCGTATAGATTGACATCTCCAAGTTTTTTGGGTTTTTTTGCAGAGTTTTATATAGCACAAACTTGACCCGAACTGAACCGGGTATCAGAGCGCTTTACATAGCACCAGTTACTTTACATGAGGACACACATTCATTTTGTTAGGCACTGATAGATTAATTGAAATGCCCAGAATCAAGTCAAAGTCAAGAGGGATCATGTGGATAAGTCTTGGTCTTCCTGCAGAACGAAATCGAGTTTTGAAATCTGTACAAGAATTTGAATACTTGCCACTGAATAAACCGGAAAGTACAGATATTCTGAAAACAAATATGTTCGATTCGTACTTTCCAAATAGACATCCATACCTGGAAAACATATATCTATATGAAATACTGCAACATTATAGTTTAAAAAAGAAATTCACAGAAAATATAAATGAAGGAAAACATGCTGTAATTGGATCTGAAGGGTGTTTGGTAAATCTGCTTAATCACAGGAAATTAAGTTGTGATACTCCAGATACAAGAGAGTTTTTCTATTTAGCTCTTCTGCAACTCTTCAAACCTTGGCGGACTGAAATGGAATTACTTGGACATTGTGACTGCTATGAGGATTCTATCAATGCATGTAAAGATAGCATTGAATGTACAATTTTTCCAAATTATCTCCAAATGTTGAATGAAGAGATTAATCAAGAAAGAACTATTGCAGCTGTAATAGCTAGAGATAGTTCTCCAGATAGTCAAAGTTCACACGACACACAATCTTATCTTGCTTTTTATCTAACAGACTGTGACTTCTGAATCAACATTCACCCCCAACATCACCAGAGCTGAACACGTGAAAAAAATCTGCGTGATGCGTGGCCATCTTGACAATTAACTCCCAACCTGAATTGTGAGTTCAGCTGTACCGCATGTACGCAACGGCTGAGGAGGTTGCTTCGGCACGTGGAGGATCCTCTGACTTACATGCCGGTGGCAGAAGGTGAGCAGAGAGACTTCTTTCACCAGCAGCGGCCAGTCACCTCTGGGCGGTGGGAGGTTGCAGAGAGGTGTAAAAAGGGGCGTGGCCTCATTACACCTCTCTGCAATGCAGCCCCCTGGCGCCTACTGGAGGTTCCTGGTGGGCTAGTTGGCCCCCAGGGACCCCCAGTATGAAAGGGGAATTAGTTCCCCCTCTACAAATGCGCCAGGGGGCTGCCTTGCAGAGATTGTAAAGAGGCAACGCCCCTTTTTACACCTCTCTGCAAGGCAGCCCCCTGGCGCATACTGGAGGTTCCTGGCGGGCTAGTTGGCCGCCAGGGACCCACAGTATTCACGCAGAGTTAGTTCCCCCTCTGCAAATACGCCAGGGGCTGCCTTGCAGAGACGTGTAAAGAGGTCATGCCCCTTTTTACACCTCCTTGCAAGGCAGCCCCCTGGCGCATACATGAGGTTTCTGGTAGGCTAGTTGGCCCCCGGGGACCCCCAGCATTCAAGGGAAATTAGTCCCCTCTGCAAATGTGCCAGAGGGAGTGTTTGCAGAGTGGTGCAATCCGTCACCTCAAGCCCCGCCCCTCCCTGCACCACTCTGCCACGTTTGCAGAGGGGGAAGTAATTCTCCTTGAATACTGGGGGTCCCTGGGGGCCAACTAGCCCACCAGGTACCTCCAGTAAGCGCCACTGAGCTGCTTTGCAGAGTGTTGTAAAAAGGGTCGTGGCCTTATTACACCTCTCTGGAATGCAGCCCCCTGGCGCATACTGGAGGTTTGGTAGGCTAGTTGCCCCCCAGGGACCCCCAGTATGCAAGGGGAATTAGTTCCCCCTCTGCAAACCCGCCAGGGGGCTGCGTTGCAGAGAGGTGTAATGAGGCCACGCCCTTTTTACACCTCTATGCAACGCAGCTCCCAGGCGTTTACTGGAGGTTCCTGGTGGGCTAATTGGCCCCCAGGGACCCCCAGTATGCAAAGGGACTTAATCCCCCAACTTAGAACGCGCTACGGGGCGCATTTGCACAGTGGTGACGGTAGGGGGCGGGGCTTGAGGTGATATGTGTGCAAACATGCCCTGTGGCGCGTTTTAAGTTGGGAATTGATACCTCTTCAATCCAGAGGTCCCCTAGGGGCCAACTAGTCCAACAGGTACCTCCAGTAAGCGCCACAGAGCTGCGTTGCAGAGTGTTGTAAAAAGAGGGCGTGCCCTCTGAACACCTCTCTGCAACGCAGCTCCCTGGCGCATACTGGAGGTACCTGGTGGGCTAGTTGGCTCACAGGGGACCTCAGGATTGAAGAGAAATTAATTCCCAAACCTAAAAAGCGCCACAGGGCATGTTTGCACACATGTCACCTCAGGCCCGCCCCCTTCCTTCACTATTGAGCGCAATATTCCTCTAAAATCAGCGGAACTACGAATTCCGATTTACTCACCTGTTATCATGAGAGACGTCAATGCTGCATCTTTGAGCGCACCACTGATCCTGAAAAGTAATTCTAACCATACTTACAGTAACTTGAATTTCCTTCCATAGGATAGCATTGACTGGTTTCACTTGGAAATTTTTCTAAGTGTGGAGTTTTGGAACTTTAAAATATTCCTCTAAAATCAGCTGAACTACGAATTCCGATTTACTCACCTGTTATCAGGAGAGACCTCAGTGCTGCATCTTTCAACTCACTAGTATTCCTGAAAAGTAAATTTAACTGTACTTACCAGTAACTTGAATTTCCTTCCATAGGATATCATTGCCTGCTATATAAAATATATACAAATTAAAAAAATATTAAATAAAAAAAATATTACAATTTCAATATTTTTAAAAACATTTTTTTCAATTTATCTTAAAATTCTGTAATGTAATTTAAAAAATAAAATATCTAAAAATAAATACTTTAAAACAATGTAGTAAATTAGCATAAAAAATATACCAATTAATACATTTAAAAATGATCATTTACAAAACCTTTGAAATTCACCGAAAAAACCATAGGTTTCAGCCACGTTATAGTTAGGAATTAGCATTTAAAAAACCTTTGAAATTCACTGAAAAAACCATAGGTTTCAGCAACGTTATAGTTAGGAATTAGCATTTAAAAAACCTTTGAAATTCACTGAAAAAACCATAGGTTTCAGCAACGTTATAGTTAGGAATTAGCATTTAAAAAACCTTAGAAATTCACTGAAAAAACCATAGGTTTCACACATGTTATAGTTAGCTGGACATTTCACTCATACAAAACCATTGAAATTCCACCTTTATAGTTAGTTCAGCTAACTATAACTCGCGTGCCTTCAATGCACAGCTGATGACGTCACATATTACATCACTCATGACATGGTCAGTGGCATCACTCATGACATCATTGATGACATCTCAAATATCTGTAAATTTTGTGGGAAGACCATCTCCTACGGAGAACGGAGCGTAAAGCTCATCGTCCTTGCTGGGGACAACCATAAATGCCCCAATCAACCCTAATTTTTTCTTTTCTTTTAGTTTTTTGCTCCAGTTGAGCCATTTTCAATTCCCTGTTTTTTCGTTTTTCCCCATGAAAAATACAAAAAAAATCTAAAACTGTTCAGAAAATCCAAAAAAAGTACAAAATGTTCAAAAAACAATATAAAAAATATAAAACAACAAAAATAAGAAAAAAAACAGTTCTTTTTAGAACTACCTCCAATTTCTAAAAAAAGGCAGCATTTTTAAAAAACTCTATCATTCATTTTTCCTCATGGTACGCTCCCCGGTCCGCTCCCCGATGCGCGTACCGGGCACGCCCCCGCGCTAAACAAAAAAAAAAAAATTTTGCCCCGCGGGGCCCTTTTTAAGCCCCCACATCAAACCTAGGGGGTCAGGGGGGATCTACCCTGCCCCCTTATGGTCATTTCCCCCTTTGTTTTGGCCACCTCTTGTGTCTCGATACTACCGAGACACAAGATGGCGGCCGCTCCGGACTGTTTTGAATGTTTACAGACACCACAGAGCCAATCAGCTTTCTGCGCGCAAGTCGCATGTCGCGCCTGGTGCGCTCCCCGGTGCGCGTACCGGAGCGCGCCTATAGATATATATATTTTTTTGAACCTAAATTACTCAAAATCCACTGGAGCACATATCTTGAGACCTAGCAAAGGCACATCGGGCTACCAGTCCCTACAATTTTGCCAAATTTGGTGGAAATCCATTCAGCCGGTCGGGCTAAGAGTGAAATCGACCGCACTATGGAAATTAACATGGGGAAAACGCGTTTTGGGACCCCCCTTTTATCTCGGCCCCCGCTTGACGCATCCCCCCCAAACTTTCAGGGAAGGACCGGAACGCCGCGAGGCCATTTTGAGGAAATCTTCAGTCAGATTTGTCAACCGGCGCCAAAGTTATTCCAAATAGAATTTTGAGATTTAACATTGAAAAAAATCCTAACTATAACTATCTACTGGCGACCGCCAGAATGTAATATATATATATATATATATATATATATATATATATATATATATATATATATATATATATATATATATATATATATATATATATATGACACTAACTTCCTTCGTGGATTCCTTTGCAAACAAAGAACGAAAGAACCGTGCCCAAACTCTGTTTTTGCATGTGAATTAGATTTATTCAGTCATAAATCGGCAGTCCTGCCCGACGCGTTTCGGAGCCCAGCTCCTTGGTCACGGGTCATTATTTTTTTGTTTCAATAAAGTATATATAGAAAAACATAAGTGTGGACATCACAAAAAATCAACATAAACATAGGACTACCGCATCACATCAGTAGGTAAGGAAACATGGGCGCCATTTTGTAGTATTCCATTCCCTATTCCAAAGCATGGTTTATATCAGTCTCATATTGGTAAAATATAATTACAATTCATTGTATGGAATTCATTTCGGCAAAATAATATGACCAATGTAAATTTATATACTTTACAAGTAGAATTCAGTTTCTAGAGAAATTATCCTATTTCCAATTAATCAATTGGTGGTCAAAAGTATTGATATTATACAAATTTGTCAATTCAGCCCCAGTGGGCTACTTAAATAACCATATGTACTTAGCAACAGAATAAGAAATATTTTGTACAATTCTGCCCCAGTGGGCTGTTGTATATGGCAATACTGGCTTCCTCAATAGTGTTCCATTTTACAGATGCTGGTGTCTCCGTCTCCTATGATAAAATATACATATACATATACATAAACATAAAGTGAGTTCATAGGTTTTTTTAAAATGTCATACTAAACAAATAAAATCAATACAGGCTACTTTGGTTCATACAGCAGTTAACACGTTATCCTAGATGGACCGCAAGCTATTCGTCCTTATTCAATCCTACAGGAAACATTGTTTCATATTTAATGATCATTTTTGATTCCCTGCGTCTAAGTTCTTTCAGGCGATTCCCCCCTCTTTCATCCTTTGCAAGTTAGTCTAATGCACAGAATTTAAGGAGATCGACATTTTTATTATGCTTCTCCTTAAAATGCCGAGCTATCGGGTATTGTTTGTCCTCATTGACGATAGCTTTTCTGTGCTCTAGAACCCTCTTCTTGACTTAATGTATAGTGCTGCCTATATAAATTTTTGGGCAGGGGCAGATCAGGGCATATACACAATAATCCGATTTGCATGATAGATGTTTGTCTATCACAAATGGTTTATGATGTGTCGACAGCTCAATTTGTTTCATATTGTTACTATACTTGCAGGCTTTACAAGCTCTGCAAGTATAGAACCCTTTAATTGGTGTTCTGTCCTGCTTGTCCTGCACCTCACTACTACACAACAGATCGCCTAGAGCTTTACATTTGCGATAGGTGATTTTGGGATTATCGTCAATACATTTCTTTAGGGTATTGTCAGTTTGTAGCACACTCCAGAACTTTTTCAAACAACCCAGTACCTCCCAAGCTTGGCTGCTAAACGTTGTAATGAAACGTAATGGAGCGTTGACATTTACTTCCACTCCTCTATCCACTAGCAATTCTTTTCTGTCTACCAGTAGGATTTTCTTACATGCCTCTTTCACAATCTTTTCAGGGTACCCTCTTTTCATAAAACGTATGGACATGACCTCCATCTTGTCTAGATATATATATATATATAAAGAAGAATGAGGCGGAACACAATCCAGGTGATGCGAGTGATTTATTCACTTACAATATTATGACGTCACAATAGACATGGTAAAGATACTCTATCGTGCCGATTGCAACACAGACACAATTAAACATTAGTAAACCTCAAAATTAGGATTAAGAAGAAAGCAAATGGGGCTGGAAATAAATAATAACCCAGAATAAATTGTGCTCACATCGGCGGCACATATACTAAAATTGGAATGATACAAAGAAGATTAGCATGGTCCATGCGCAAGGATGACATGCAAGTTCTTGAAGCGTTCCACATTTCTTCTTACTCAGTTATTTCATTCACTTTTCACAGATGGTCAGGATATCCGTCTGTCATGGGATGATGCAACTATAACTATTCTAGCTAAACCCAATAAGAATCCAAGATCCTGTGAATCTTACAGGGCAATCTCTCTCTTAAATAGTGATCATAAACAATGCACTCAGATAATAACTAAAAGCCTGGAAAAGGTTAAAGGATCCCTAATACACTCAGATCAGAAAGCTTTTATGAAAGGGAGGCAGCTCTTTGAATTAACACATGATCTAATTGGAGCAATAGACATGATTCAAACATACAAAATTCCCTTAGCTGTAATGACTTTTGATGCCGCTAAGGCATTTGACTGTGCCAGTTGGCCATTCCTATTCCAAATAATTCAGCGTCTTAACTTAGGGGAAACCTTTTAAACAATTGTTAAAGCTATCTATAAAAATCCATCTGCTAAAATCCTTGTCAGCGACAATCTTACTAGGTCAATAAAAATTACTAGGGGCACCAGGCAGAGCTGCCCCTGTCTCCCCTCCTTTTCAATATATATATTACTGCTGGCATGTAAACTAAGCGTCTGTCAGAATATCATCCATTTTAGGTGTAAGGGATGGGAAAAGAAAATCGGATTTTCTACCGATGACCTTATGATACTAACAGGGAATCTAGAGCAGTCATTGCTGGCAATAAGTGATCAATTGGAGAGTTTTTGAAAGGTTTCCGGATACATGATTAATCAACAAAAGACAGAGCTGATGAAATGGAATACCCAATATAGGAGTGACCTAACCAAAAGGGAAATTAGATATCTAGGGGTTCGAATAAGTAACAATATAGATAAAATAGCCCAAGTTAATTTTGAAAAAGTGACTAAGGCGGTCAAAACAAAGTTGCACTCATAGAGCGCCCTTCCACTTTCCTTTTTAGCTAAATATAATCTCATAAAAATGTCAATCCTCCCTAAACTCACTTTTCTGTTTAATACAATTCTGTTAGAATTCCCAAAGTTATGGTTTAAGAAAGTACAGGGGTGTTCCTCTAGTTTTATTTGAGATAATAAAAGCGCAAGAATAGCCCCAAAGAAGTTTATAAGAAAGAAAGCCCATGGAGAAATTGCTACCCCAGGCTTATATCTGTATTATTGCACTTTTAAAACATTTCTGGCACCTTTTGATGGAAAGCTCAACATTCTCCCCACTTTTCAAGGCCCTTACATTCAGTTTCTCTCAACAAGAAGATTTTTTTCTCCTAAACATTGGTCATCCAAGATTTTTCAAGAAGGTGAGACTGAAGATCTTGGGGGCAGCAGTTAAACTCTGGGTACAGTTGAGAAGACTTCTAAAAATCCCACATAATAGTGATGCAACTTTAATCTGGGACTCTTCAGGCACTCCGGCTTGTTTGGAGAATGCTCCCGCCATTCCACTTAGATCTTGTGGTATCGACACCTGGGAACGACTTATAGTGGACTCTGAACTAATCTAATGGCAGCACTTCTCCCTGGTTTGTAAGCATTCGGTTTTGAAATTTAAGTATCTCCAACTTTCAAGCTGGGTAAAATCCTTAGGAAAAGAGCTAGAAGGGGAGGCGGCCATGGTGTCAAAAATCTCTTCACGACATACAACTCGGAAAGAAATCGCAGAGTGGTATTGGTTGTTAATTCAAAGTGGAGAAGTTACGAACGCTGCCTAGACAGAGATTTGGAAGAGAGACCGGCCAGACTCCGATCTTGAAAAATTGGGACAAGTATCAATGTTTCTTTTATGGTCACATGTTACAGCTGCACCCTTAAAAAAGAATCATCTATTCTCAGTACACAAAGAATACTGGACTCCACAGAAAATATAAAAAATGGGAAGTCGTAAGATCAAGAAATGGCCAAAATGTGGAGAAGATAGTGCCAACAAGATCTATACGTTTTGGCTATGTCCCTTAATCCAAGCTTTCTGGCAGAAAGTGGGTAAGGAAAAACCAAAGGGGATGGACGGAGCATTGACAATACAAACACTCACCCCCAGTCAATTGATCTGGGTTTAATCCATCACCGTTCTTTAGCTCTCTCCGCCACCCCAGTTCAGACATGGCCATATGCAAATCAGTCTGACCCTGTGCCTCATGGGAACAATCCAGCCCGAACTGCCAAGCATGTCTTCCCTGGACCGGAATCAAGCTTCTCAGGACCGGTAAGACCATATCAGATATTATGGGTCTGGAGGTAAAGCTTAGTATTCCCTCTATAATCTTTGGGGTGTTACCAGAGAAATCCGATAACCAAATTCTAACAAAAAATCATAAAGCTCTTTTCTTTGCACTGGTTCTAATTGCACGTTGGGAATTATGTATTAAATGGAACCTTTCCTGTTCCCCAAAGCAATGGATTTACTCCATACAAAGGGTATCCTTGTTAGATCATTCGGGCAAACAGGTCAAGAAAACAAAATATTTGGAAATCTGGGATAACTCTGTTGAGAATTTTTTTTTTTAAAATTGATACTAGTAAGCACTATACACTCAATACCACACTTTGGGTTCTCCTATAGTCTAACTTGGGTTTTATACTAAAGATCTTTTGCTATCTTACCTATTCACTTAATAATTAATATATTTTTCTCTACACCTGGTCTTCAGGTTTTTTTTTTGGTCCAATGATTATCAATATGCTAAGGAGGCTGCTTTGGTGGTTGGACCAATATAAAAAGCACTGGTCCAAAGAAAAGCTCTAAGATTTGGTGTTAACCTAAACCAAGAGGCTAAGTGTTGACCCGGAGATAAAATCTATCTTTCTCTCCATGGGGAAGTGACCGGGGATAAATATCTTCTGCCCACAGGTTCGGTCTATACACTTTCTCTTGGAAATTAAAGCATAACTTGGATAAATGAGGGCTAATAAAAAAACAAAAAAAAACCAATCTGGAATCAATTACTTCCAAAATCAAAAACATAGGGGCCGATTAGGATGGAACCGTCTGCCACAGGGGCGGAGGTCCCGTGCTTCGAATTAGGATGCACCTGCCACAGTAGCGGGTGCATCCCGCATTTTAACATTGTGGCTGGCGATGGTGAAAGCACTGTCCACGGCAATGCTAAAAATGCATGTTGTGCGTTTCAAAGCACAACATGACAGGCACCGCCTGCCATGTTGTACTTTGAAACGCAGAGGGGTACCATAGGTACCCCCAATGTGCACCCCCCACCCTCCCTTCACCCTGGGGGCCTGCAAAGCAAAGACCGTATGTCTTTCCACGGAGGCATTGCCGCAGTCTAAAGTCATAGGACCGCCGACATCGTAATATGGCTGGCGGTGTCTCGCAATGAATGGTAGAGGCCCAGCCCCACATGGGTGACTGGGACTACAACGTGCACCAACACATAAATTATTTCTTGCAATAAACAGTTCAATTTGTTTTCTCATTTGCTTATACAAAAAGCTTTTATATTTCCATCAAAAAATGTTGAAGTAATTTACATCAAAAAAACTTTTCAATTACATTTAAGCAATTCCATGTTTTACATACAATGTCAAAAAATACATTTTAACTTCACACCCAATGCATTTCGAGACCTTAGTCTCTTCTTCAGGGGTATAGCTGTAAAAGAAAATGTATCATGAGACCAAATC
Source organism: Lissotriton vulgaris (assembly GCF_964263255.1). Lineage (NCBI taxonomy): Eukaryota > Metazoa > Chordata > Amphibia > Caudata > Salamandridae > Lissotriton > Lissotriton vulgaris. The sequence continues at coordinate 174,660,983 of NC_141700.1, read as the reverse complement.
AATCACAAGAAATAATTCATTCATAAGATTCTACTCTATTCAAGTCAATTAATTCCATGCCAATCACCAACACCTATGTATCACACAAAAAATCAAGCCACAACTTACTTGAAGTCCTCAATGCTTCCCTACATGAAAAAACTGCAAAACAAACCACAAAATAAACAAAAGTCCAAAAAGAATTCTTACTAAACTCAAATACGTGATATATCAAATCCTATGTACCTTCATTTCACTAAGTGAGTTCTTGTCAAGATGGGACGATCGCTAGCTTCCTCAGTACTAGTCAAGCTGCAAGATTATATAAACACTTGTCAAAATCACACAATTCAACGAGCAAAGGAGCGAATGAAATGTGATTAGCCATACTCTTACCTAGAATAGTGTTCAATAGGTTTAAAGCCGGTACAACAATTCTAGGATAGTCTGAGAATAAAGAAAACGTCCGGTTACCAACCAAACTTTTTTGGAGGTTCACAAACTGAAATATTTCAACCTTCTGATCAATTTCTTACCTATAGCTCAAAGGTCAGCTAGAGAAATCCTCCGTTCCTGATGCTGTCATCAGACGCCATGAAGCTTCCGAACTTCAAGTGTTGAAATCATACTTCCGCGTCACATGATCGGAAAGCTTTAGATCATAAAACAAAAAAACGGACTGTGTGTCAGTAAGGAGCTCCGTAAAGAAGCAACAAATGCTTCGATATGTGTATATCTGATGTTTAAAATCAGAAAAATGAAGATAATGAGTATGTTTTATTAAATAGTATCCTTTAGGCAAGATACGAAAATAATTATTGGAGGTGCAAACGGCCCAAAGGGAAACGTCCGCGAAATAATCTTTCCTAAAATCATACTTTAAGGAATTGGTAATTTCATATACCAAGAAAGAACTCCTGAAGTCCTAATCTGAATACCGTGGTGTTCAGATCAATGGATTGAGATCTATCGAAATAAAGGACGGGCTCGTTTCTTGCCTCATCTCTAATGCTCATTAATGGAAGTAAATGAAGGACTAGCTCTAACTCTAGTTCTGATTCTCAACTAAAAACTCAATGATGAATGTGTACACGATTATATTCTGATAAAAATACATACATTATAATTATTATGGAAATACATATAGCAATACTTTCATTATGCTATGTTTAAACAGGTGTTCATCAAAGTTAAATAAAAATTGTGTAAAAGTGGATAATGTGTTGAGATATGAATGTTATTGTAGTTAAGATTAATTTAGGAGATGAAAAGAACGTATTAAAGGAACACGACATCTCTAATTTGTCGTTAAGTCCCGTGTGATTAAAAGTTTTAAGATGTTTGATCCAGTATACTTCCCGTTGGAGAAGCTTCTTTGAATTGTCAAATCCAGGTAATTTGACCACCTGCTCAATGATTTGGAATTTGAGTTGTGCTAGAGTATGCCTGCTTTCTTTCCAGTGTGTAGCCAATGGAGATGTTGCATTGCCTGTTCTTATTCTGCTCTTATGTTCTGAAAGTCTTGTTTTCATTTTCGGTTCTGTCTTTCCGACATACAACAGCCCACAGGGGCATTTGATGACATATATTACGTTTTCAGAATCACAAGTGCTATAGCTCTGTAGAGTAATCCTTTCTCCTGACAGTGGATGTGAAAGTGTGTCTCCCAATATAGCATTATTACAGTGGATACAATTCCAACATTTAAATATTCCTGTTTTTTGCAATTTCACTTTTTTCTTTTTTGTCAATAGTTCTTTAAGATTGTTTGCCCTGGTATACGCGAACAGGGGTTTACTTTCAAATAATTTGTGGAAGTCTTCTTCTGTCTTTAGTATTTCCCAGTGTTTGAGTATAGTTCTTTTAATATCCCAAGATGCTGTTGAATATTTGGAAACAAAAACAGTTCTCTCTTTGATAGGTCTCAATGTTTTTTTCCAAGAGTTTTTGTCTAGGAATCTTACGTGCCTTTTGAATTTGATTTTCAATTAAATTCTCAGGATATCCTCTGGTCAGATAATTATTTTTTTGGTGCAAACAGGACTCTTCACATGTTTTATCATCTGAGGAGATGCGACAAATCCGTTGGAACTGTGAGAATGGTAGATTGTTCACCAATGACGGTGGATGAAAACTGCTGTAGAGTAATGCATTATTTTTGTCTGTGGCTTTTTTAAACACACTGGTGTGTAAGATTCCATTTTTCAATTCAATCTGCACATCTAAGAATGAAACTTTATTCTTATCCATCTGATAGGTGAACTAGATCCTTGGATCTGCCAGATTTAGTGTTTGAATGTTATTTCTTAGTCTGTCTTCTGTGCTCTTCCATATTATGAATATATCATCAATGAATCAACGAAAACATATGAATCCTTGCTTCCATGTTTCATCCTGTAAAATGTAGTCATTTTCAAACCTTGCCATAAAGGTGTTTGCGTATACCGGCGCTTCTGGAAAGCCCATGCTAGTTCCATTTAGCTGAATGAAGAATTTGTCATCCCACATGAAATAGCTGTTTTGCAGGCAAAATTCCAGAATTTTTAGAATAAAACTTTTAGGGGCATCCAAATTTTCTTGACTCAGTAGGGCCCACTCTACTGCCTCTATTCCACTTGCATGTGGTATCGAAGTGTATAATGACACTACGTCAATGGTACACAAGATCCAATCGTCTGTAACTTCATCCTTAATCTTTTGTAGACATCTCAAAAAATCAGATGTGTCCTCAATATATGTTTCCCACTGTTGGACAAATGGCTGTAAATGGTGATCAATGAATCTTCCTAAGTTTTCAAATAAAGAACCACATCCTGCCACGATGGGTCTGAACGGAGGATCTGTTTTGTTTTTATGAATTTTTGGTAAGAAATAAATCCTGGGACGTTTCGGATACATGTTCAATAAATATTTTTTTGTTGTAGTGTTAATCCAGCCTAGTTCTTCTGCTTTCTCCAGAATTTTATTCAAGTTCTCCATGATTTCAGAGGTTGGATCAGTATCCAACTTTCCATATGTTGGTGTGTATTTTACATGTTCTAATGCTTTTTTGTTGTAAAAATCTTTATCCATAATTACCAAGCCTCCTCCTTTATCTGCTTTTTGAATTTGGATATCCGTTCTGTTTGCCAATTCATTCAATGCACTGTGCTCTGCTCTGCTTAAATTTTTTTGTTTTCTCTTGTAGTTTATTTTTTTCAAGTCTTGTTTTACAAGTATCTCAAATGTGTCAAGGGATTTGTGTGAACTAGGGGCCTTGAAAGTACTCTTGGCTTTGAAAACTGGAGTTTATTTGGTCGGATCCTGGGGACAAATGTTCACGAAAAAGTTTTTTAATCTAAGAGTTCTCATGAATCTGAATATAGCAATATCAGTTTCCAGTTCTGAAGAGTTGTAAGTGCTTACAAAAGAAGTTCCTTTGTTTAAAACTCGGCTCTGAAATGTTGTCAACTTTAGTCGTGATATGTTTATGACTAAATTCATTTCTGAGTTTGGCTCCGTAATCCTGTTTTGGATATTTCTTTCTCTTTCTCTTTTTCCTTTTCTTTTACCTCTCCTTGTTTGCTTGTCTGTATTGTTGTTAATTCCTCTGGTGGTGTCTCGCAGACACCGCCACCATATGTAAGCACATTTTTCTGCAGGTCACGAAGGCGAGCAGTGGAAAAATGGCGGACGGTCTTGCCGTCCGACGCGGACTCCCCTGCCATCCTAATGTGGCGGGGGAATTTCTGTGAGGATGGCGGACGGATTACCCCCGCTGGCCCGACAGTGGCTACCGCCAGCCAAGCGGGGGCACTCCGTCCACCATCCTAATCGGCCCCATAGTTTCAGAAAAAGTGTATATATGTATAAACTTTTACAGTTAATGTGGTACCAATTGCTACATGTATTGGTAAATTAGAATTATGATGCCTGGATGAGGCGGTGAGTGGCAATCGGGGTTGCTTTGTGGGAAGGTGGGAGCGTAGCTGCATAGGTCGGAGGGCGCTGTGGGTTTACGTTTGGACTTGCCACTGGTTGTGTGTTGCTCTCTAATGCCCACCAGTGTCAGTGTGCTGAATTTCCTGGAGCTGTGTCACGCAGTGGCTATTATTGTTGCCGCTGCGTCGTCCAACAGATATGAGTGTTTTTTCGCTTTTGGAGTATGAATAGCTGGGAAACGGATTGTCAGGCAGTGGCGCTTTCCCTATTTGATGAAAATGTAGACCTGAACAATATTGCCACGAACATTGGCATTGTTGCCAACACCTTTGAACACACACACAAGCAGAATTTATTTGTACTGGAAAAACTGTGCAAATAGGTATTAAATAAATGGTGGGAGGTAACTTCCCTTACCAACTACACTGAGGTTGGATGAGTACTCAGAGGCCTGCGTATTTCTATTATACCTACCTACGAGAATGAAAATCAACGAACTATTGGAGGAATTGGCAACCTTCATGGCTAAAACGTGCATAGACATGTTGGAGATGCTCATTAAATATGCCCAGATTGATATTGACAAAACCAGGCAAGAATTGATAAAACACAAAGAGGAAAAGATAGTAGTGGACTTCTTAAAAGCACTGGCGGGCCACCTAAAGAGTTATGAAGAACCAATCAAAATAAAGAAACATCGCACATTTTAGCAGGACAAGAGAGACTACGTGGAGGGAAGGATTTTAATATACGCTAAATGCTTTGATAGGGTTCAGAGGGACCGACAATTTTTCCAGCGTGACAAATAAGACGTAGCCTCAACAGAATCTAGCTCAGATTTGAGCTCAGATGCAGAACGCCAAATTTCAGCTGTGCCTTTTAGGTGTGTGCCCTCTGACTTTTATAAACGAGTTTGCAATTCGGAAACAGCAGAAGGAACAAACAACACCCTCAGCAGTAGAAGGAAGAAGTAACTGAAGACCAAGAGGAAAGGCGAAGAACAAAAAGATAGATTAAGAATAACTAGAAGAAGTAAAAGAAAGAAATTCTGGCACAGAAGTACATCCTGTAGTGATACCTGTGACAAGACCATCATTAATGTATCATTGCGAACTCTACCCATCGATGAGGAAACTCTTTTAAAAATGGGACTATCTTTCTGCCCCACTAGTGACTGGAACTATGTGGATGCCAGGATTGACCTATTCCTTTATATAAGGAAACTGAAACTAATGAAACTACACTTAATGGTTAAACACGGATAAGAACAAAGAACCAATAAGAGCAACATGCAGGTTTCATCACACTTACCCACCAATTTTTCAATGGATGAAATTGGAACTGTCTTTGCAAATCCATGAATTGGAAACCAATCGTACACAAAACAGTGATGAATCACTGGGATCCAATTGCAGACTTTGGGGTTTACTGTGGATACCGTTCCAATAAGCGGTTTCAAAATGTAATCTAAATTTAATCCCAATGTTGACCATGACAACATTGAGGCATTCCACTCCATACTAACATATGAACTGGCCAAGTTGAGAAATGATAAAAACTATTGCATCAAGGACAACTTTAAGAAAAAACAGAGAGAGGCACTCAAAGGTTTGCTGGAGGATTCCAGAATAACGATCAAACCATCAGATAAAGGTGGAAATGTTGTATTAATGAATACAGAGGACTATGACAAGGAGGCCACCTGGCAGTTAAATTATGAAAACTAATATGAAGTCATCAGTTGGAAGGAATATGAAGATACAATAATAAAATATTATAATCTTCTTAACAAGTGGTGGAAGGATGGGCTCCTGGATAATGATGAATTCCAATTTTTGAAAAACAATAACCCTAAAGTGCCATGTTTATATTTGTTACCAACAGTGCATAAACATCCCATGAAACCACCAAGGAGGCCGATTGTGTCATCGAATAATGGCCTCCTAGAAAATACATCCATCTTCATGGACAACTTTCTATTCCCATATGTTTTAGATCTTAGATCGTATTGCAAAGATACAACTGAATTCCTAAAGAGAATTCATGTTATTAAGTGGGAAACTGGCTATGTGATGATTTCCCTTGATGTGCGTTCATTGTATAGATATATTGATCAACAAAAAGGAGTTGAAGCTTGTATGTATTATCTGCAATGACAATCCATAGGTATGCTGAATCACACACTTATGCTGAAATGAATTATGCTTTTTTGTTTACAAGAAAACATCTTTTTATTCAACAAAACACTGTATCGGCAGAGATCCAGTACTGCCATGGGAACCCGGTTGCCCTCAGCCTGGAAAATGTGTTTCTCGGCTGGTGGGAGAAGCAGGTGGTATGGACCGATGCCCTTAAGAAATACACAGAACATGTCCCATTATGGTTGAGATACATGGATAATCTCTTCATCATTTGGGATGGAGGTTTAGAATTGTCTGAGGAGTTCATCGATGTATTGTCAACCAATGATTTGAATCTTAGTTTCACTCACTGTATGAGTGAAACTTCCTGTGACTTTCTTGATGTCAGAGTCACAGTATATCAGAACAGATTCACTACTTGCATGTACAAAAGCAGCAGAGACAGTTAACTCAGGAATTGTATGAAAGCCTTGACCAAGCTGAATATGCGCTAATTCGGGCGGTAAGAGAAAAGAGGCATAGCTTCCAAGCACAAGTGGAGGTAGCATGTTATAAGACCAAGATAAATGAGGAATGGGCTAAGGGCAGCGCCATAAAATACCAAAAGTATCAAAGGGAATGCTATGAGTTTGGGGAGACTTCAGGCAGGTTTCTGGCTAAGAAAATCAGGAACAGGCAGGTAAAAGACACAATTACTGCAATAGAAGATGGTAATGGGAAAGTACTAGATACACCAGTGGCAATCTTAGAAGTGTTTAGAGGTTTTTATGAGAGGTTGTACACAGAGGAATATGAAAGTAAGGATAGTGCAAAAACATTCTACAAAGACCCATATAGAAAAACACTTAGTTCAGAGGACACTGCATATTTGAAAATAACCCATAACTTTGGAAGAATTAGTGGAGGCTGTTGGATCCCTAGCAGTGGGGAAAGCCGCCGTGAAGGATAAGTTACAGCTTGAAGTCTATAAGATCTTTTTAACAGAAATATAGTCAAATATGTGCCAAGTATTTCTGGAGGCTCAGAAAGGGGACTATGTAGGTATCAGGGACCCCCTGGTTAGGATATGGCTCCTGGGTCAGGGAAAACAATTTTTGTGCAAAGGTATATGCCCAGGCAGACTCACAAGACAAGAACTGGCTTTTCTTTAAAAACACATTATACAAACATAAATCGAGAAATTAGCGCAATGGACTGTAATGATATCAAAAAATAATTTTTAATTCCGATTTAAAAAAATCATACATGAAATAGAGGTCCGCGGCTAGATCATCATACCTCTTTAAATAGTGGCGGAGCCTAATCTGGATGAGCAATACATCACCGGATATAAATAGTAGTAGAAAAAGGACTTTGTGAAATCCTCCTTTTCTACACGGACCGCTGACGGAAGCACACGCGTTTGAGCGACAAAGCAGTAAAACGGTAAGAGCCCGATAGACTTCGCAGTAACGAAGCGGAACTCCGTGAAGCCACACTCCATATGTCTGGCGCCCAATTCTGAACGTAGTTTCTCTCTGTTCTTCTCAGACTTAGCGGGTCTTGTACCTTTAACGAACGTCAATCCCGCTGAATGTAAAACATTAGAATCACCGAGTGGGGAGAAGAAGGAAAAAAGGAAAAAAGCGTGAAAGATTCGTAGCCCTTCTAATTTTAACCTGCAAGTGATGCCAAGGTAAAAATATAAATCGTAAAGAGCTGAATTTTGAGGAATGCTACGATTTAAATATAAAAAGTTACTGATAATATCGTCTACCCTTGTGCTTTAAGGTCTGGCTACAAATTGCACTTACGACGGAGGCAGGCTCCCGAATAATTTCATTTGCCTGCTACACTGATGCAATTAACCAGTCCACCGACTAACATCTACACAAGATCGTTTTCCATTTACGTTGGGGAAACTACCACTTAGCAAAGGTAATATTAAAAGAGAGATAATCGAAAATAATTTTGGAAAAAAGGAACTTTTGTCTTAAAAGATTAAAAAAAACAGGCTTTCTTTGACAAAACAGGTGATTAATTACATGAGCAACTACGCACTACAGTGGCGAAACGACGGAGAGTGTTTGAAGTCTCTTTCTCAAAGTCCGCAAGATTTAGATGAAGGTAGAAGTGAGATGGGAGCAGTGAATCATGTTTAAACAGGTAAAAAACATGGGATTATGAAAGTGAGAACAATAGAGATTAGGAGGGGGCGCTAGAGGGCGCACTGTGGAATGGCTGGCTAGTGAGTCGGCTCCGCCGGACGGTCGCGAACCTAGCGTCCTTTGACCCCTTCAATCCCCCGCTACCGCCGAGTTAAACCGAGAATTGGACGTCGGAACTCGGTACCCACGTCGCCATGGCAAGGAAGTGACACCAAATGGGCTGTTTGGAGGAGATCTGACCCAAATGGCAAAGAGCTGACTGCGGCGATCCAAAATGGCCGCTCGCGAGGATCGGCTGATCGGAGCTCACGGGACACGCAAGTGAATTGAGATCGGGTGCCTACCCGGCGCCGCAAGGAATGAGGGCGCTGACCACCATACGAGGCGGAGAGACGATCGAGGACCGCGGCTGGGTTCGGAAGCGCCGTGCATTGCTGTGCGTTCCACCAGAGGCAAGATGGCGGCGCCCCTGAAACGCAAATGATCGGCGGCGACGAACGAACGAGGCGGACACGGAGATGTTCCCCTCTGATGCCTGGCAGCTGTGAGTAGCTCTGGAGGTGTGTGGGAACGGAGACCTCCCTGCCCTTGTGACTAGCTGAGCTGTGCAGCGGACCCCTAGACGGCGTTCCTGTGGCGATGACAACGAGGTGAGTGGGCGGACTGTGACTCACACAGGGCTGGGGGAGTCCACGCTGTGGGAGTTGCCCGAGGCCGCGCCACAGACCGACGCAATCTGGCCCCAAAAAAACACACCAGCCCCGCCGGACCAAGAGAGTGTCTACCTCCAGCGAGAGGGTGCGGAGGTGCGGAGATCTGTTTCTGCTGTGCCCCGTGAGGTCCCCAGACAGCGGCACCCACTGAACCTATAGGGCGCCATACCATCACGGGCCCAGCAATACCCACACTCGTATTTACCAGCTGATGACCACGCGCACAGCAAGGTGGGGGGCCACTGCAACGACTCATCGCGCCAACTCCACGGCCAGTGCGACGGCGGCTAGCAGCCCTAAGACAACCAGGCGCAGTTCACCAAAGCCACACCACGAGATGGGGAAACCGGACAGGCAACAGACCAAGCTCCAGTTTGAAACTCGGAAGCAGGGCAAGAATACCGCGGCGGACCCTGAAGCGGAAGGGGGCCAAGAACTGTCGGAGAGCACGGGCATGGAATCGGTGCTACGGGCGATCCAGCAGAGCCTACAGGAGATGAATGGTAAACTGGATAACGTGGTACAGAGGGTGGACAACATGGCGGCAAAAATTGAAAAGCACGACGAACGCATAGTGGAAGCCGAGCAACGAATCTCAAAGGTGGAGGATGACCACAGAACCACGACTAAGACCTGCAGTGGCCTTGTGAAAACAGTGGAGAGCCTACGAGCCAGGGTGGAGGACCAGGAAGCCAGGTCCAGGCGCAATAACGCCCGGATTTCGGGTCTGCCGGAATCCACAAACACAGGGAGGATGGAGACCTACGTCGAGGCGCTGGTGAGAGAGATCTTTGGCTCCGAAAAACTGTCCCCAGTGTTCCTGGTGGAGCGTGCACATCGTTCGCTGGCACCCGTCCCAAAGCCTGGCGCTGCCCCACGCATGGTCATTGCTCGCATGCTTAATTACAGAGATAGAGACACGATCTTACGGCTGGCCAGAGAAATGGGTAAGATCACTCATCAGGGAAACACTCTGGAGTTCTATCCTGATCACACCATGGCGGTCCAACTGGCTCGGAAGGAATTCGCTCCGGTGAAAAAGAAGCTGAGGGAGCTGGGCCTGGAGTACGCCATGCTGTATCCGGCGAAGCTCAAAATCACCAATGGCGGGAAACCGATCATACTTCAGACGGTGCAGGCGGCACAGGAGTACATCAAACAACAAGGAAAGCGAAGGAAACCTCAAGATCGAAATGAACCAACGAGCGATGTTGAATGATAAAGTTTGATTCGAGGCAAGGCTGGGCTGAGCTTCGGAACTCATATGAAAGTCGCAGGCTGGCTGATGCTGCAACCGACTGTGGGAACTCCTACGGGACTAGGTGACTGCGAATATATTGGGAGATGGCTTGGCGATGCACTTACGAACTTACTGTGAGTACGGAACTTGTTAACGATATGCCGCTGCAGGGACACTCAGGATGTGAGTATCAGAAGTGCTGTCAATGATGGGGGTGGTTAAGTAGGCCAGCTGATGGGGGTGTTGGGCCGAAAACCCCTAGAACTTTGGCAAGGTCTGTCGTAGTACAGCTTGTCTGGCATGAGGGACAATGTCCGTGGCACAGTACCACATATCCGATGAACTAAGACACATTATTGTGGTGGGTATGAAAGTCTGTATTGGTGCCATTTCAACGCGGTTGGTAATATTGGTGGGATTGGGGGGTTAGGAAAGGTTACACGTCTGTTGTATATTGTTACTTACGCAAGCGACTGTCCACATCCACTATGTGGATGGAGATGTGTGAACCTGGTGACACCCCCATGAGGGTGTACCCCAAGACATGTTTGATACCTAAGTTAAAAGTTGTTCAGGGATGGCTTTGGCAAAGTTTGGGTGCTAAAGTGGGTGGGGGGAGGGCAGAGAATTCAGGAACTATTCAACTACAACCTTTGTGTCTGAGAAGCATGGCAAACTCCTTAGTCGTGTATTATAATGTGGACTATGTTTTCTTTCAACATATACTAATGTCACCTTCGATTGTTATGTGGTGTATCACTGCGCACACACACTGTAGGAGGCAGACTCGATGCCTGGCGTATATAATCACCATTCACACACATGCTCATGTCACGTAGTAGTATGCTAAAATTCCTCACTTGGAATGTGCGGGGTCTAGGCAACCCGAAAAAGATTAGGCGGTTGTTTGCTTATTTTGACCGCTTAAATGTTAACATCGTTTTCTTACAGGAAACACACTTGGCACGCGACGGCACATCCACACTAGGTGCTAAATGGGCAGAATCTGTAACCAACTCGAGCTACTCGTCTTACTCTAGGGGTGTGAGCATCCTAATACGAAAGGGGACAAACTTTGAGATTACAAACATACACAGGGATACAGATGGGAGGAGCGTTGTTGTGGCAGGCACGATTAGACGACAGAAGGTACTGTTGGTGAACACGTATGGCCCTAATGTAGACGACCCGGGGTTTTTCAGTAAGGTATGGCACACCATCGCTGACCTACAGACACATCACATAATATGGGGGGGAGACTTCAATGTCACCCTGCGCGACAATTTGGACAGGGCAACACATACTTTGGAACAGCATGGGAATGCCAGGACAATGCTGCAGGACGCCATGGAGGACCTGCATATGGTGGACTTGTGGAGAATGCGTAATCCAGGGGTGGCAACAGCAACACACATAAATGCGGCGAACAACAGTTGGTCCAGACTGGACTACTGGCTGGGTACACAGGAAGTACTTTCATGGGTTGTAGATATCAAACACTTACCACGAACACTGTCCGACCACAACCCTGCTGAAGGTAGTTATCCCACATTATGACCCACCACCCTTCACTTGGCGCTTCAATGCAGCTGCATTGCAAGACCCTGTATACGTCACCACCATACATAAGGCAATAGTAGATTACTTTGACCTAAACGGCCCGACAACTGAGGACCCAGGTTTGCTATGGGAGGCCTTTAAGGCTACGGTCAGGGGAGTCTGCATTAGCACGACCTCAGGCATCCTCAGAGATATCCGACAGCAACTGCACACACGCGAGGCAGCCATTCAAGCACTGGAACAGACATACACCCAAACAGGAGACACCAGAGTACTGGGGGACATTCAAACGCTACTGACGGAACATAACAAATTTGCAACAGACGAGCTAAAATATGTAACCAAGCGGGCAACTGTTAGGCGGTATGGTGAGGGGGGCAGGCCGGGCAGGGAACTGGCCGCTAAAATATGCTCCGGTAAACCACCACAAAATATAGCGTCCATTTGTACTTCAACCGGGGAGGTGATTACGGATGTTAAGGGGATACTTAAGGAATTTATGAACTCATATGGCACACTCTATGAGGCACGCCCGTCACCATCACAGGCTGAGTTACTGAAGTACATGGAGGATATAGAAATGGCGTGGCTAGCAGATGGGCATAGGAAATACTTGGAAATACTTGGAGCGCCCTATAACAGTAGAAGAAGTTACAGACACCATTAGGCGCCTACCTAATAGCAAGGCGCCGGGGCCAGATGGCTTCGTAACGGAATTTTATAAAACGTATGCTGATTTACTCGCCCCGCACTTGGTGCAACTCTATGGGGCGGCACACGAGGCCCAGACGCTGCCGGCATCTTTGAGGGAAGCCTTGCTCATCGCATTACTGAAACCGGGCAAGGAGGACAATAAATGTGACTCGTACCGCCCCCTTTCGCTGTTAAATGTGGACACAAAAATCATAGCTAGTCTGCTGGCAGATAGGTTGAAACCGCTTATGCCGTTGTTAATAAGGCCTGATCAATCCGGATTCATCCCTGATAGGGCCACCACGCATAACACCCGCACATTGTTCGCATTGGCGCACTATCTGTGGAGAAGTGTGGCTCAATGCTTAGAGCGGCAGACCTTGATGCAGAACACTGGCCAGGGACCAGGGTTCGATTCCCGCCTCGGCGGCTTTCGGGCTTAAATTCCTCTGACCGGATATTCTCGCCTCAGTGCCGATTCTAAGCATGGGTCCCACGCTGCAACTCTGGGCAATAGCTTGCTTAGTCTCCACAAAGGCCCCCTGATACACAAGGGATGCCTGGTTTCACCATGGGATGCCCAGGAGTGGACACCCCACAAGGAAAAGCCAGGAGGGGTTCCCTTGTGGTAGGAGTACAAGCGCCGGGATGCCTCCGGGTCACTGTTCGCGCTATACAAATACACCACATTTACATTTACATTTACATCTGGCGCCGGAGAAGAAGGCTGTGGCAGTGTTGCTTGACGCTGCTAAGGCGTTTGACACTATTGGCTGGCCCTTTATCCAAGCAGTACTGGTGCGTATGGGATTTCCGCTGATCTTTCTGGGATGGGTGTCGATGCTATACACAAACTTAACTGCACGCATCAGAGTGAACAGGTACATCTCGGAACCCATTCAAATATGCAGGGGTACTCACTCTCACCGATGCTCTTCGCGTTAATCGTGGAGCCGCTGGCCTGTAAAATCCGGCAACACCATCACTACTCGGCGCTACAAATGCCCTCCCGACCCATACACATCTCGCTTTATGCGGATGACATGGTGTTGTATGTTAAAAATCCTGAACAGCACTTGAACCCGCTACTAAGAGAATACATACAATTTGGTCAACAATCCGGATTGCAGATAAACTGGAATAAGTCCCTTGTCCTATCACTGACGGACAGCACACGTCCGACACAATTGGACTACCCGCTGGAATGGCAGGAGGAACCAACAAAATATTTAGGAATATGGTTTCACAGAGACCCTGAATTGGTCATTCGGACAAATTATGGGCGAACCATAGCGTCCCTTGAAGACAAAATTAAAAGATGGAACAGACTTCCTCTATCCTTGGCGGACAGGGCCGCGATCGTCAAAATGGTACTTTTACCGAAGTTCCTGTATTTATTTAACAATATTCCGATAAAACCTCCAGCTGCAGTATTCCGTAATATCAATACGCTGGTACTTAGTTTGCTTTGGGCGGGGAAACAAGCGAGGATGGAACTGCGCACCATGACACTGCCATATGCTAGGGGGGGGGTTTCAAAGTTCCAGACTTCTACCTATACTACTTATGCGCTCAGGCGCAATTCGCACACTTCTGGTACCACGACATACCCTTCTTGACACATGTGGCTGTAGAAGCGGGCGATGCTGACCCGATCCCGCTAGCCAGCATACTGACGCATAAACGCCCTAGGCTACACGACCACGACATCAATCCGGTTAACGCTACCTCGGAGGCATGGAGACTGATGGGGAAAGCAGCAGACAGCCTACCACTCTATGCACCCACGCTTCCACTAGCACATCACCCGGCCCTTTCGGTAACACAAGAACAGGTTGGCATGGATCTGTTTAAGAGGGCTGGCATTGACACAATGGGGGACTTGTATATAGATGGTGAATTCCTGACCCTGGATAAGTTAAAATACATCAGCAACCCGTCCCCACTTTTCAGATTTAACTACTTCAGGCTGCAGAGGGCACTCCAGGAGCACTACCCTACACACCCAGAAGAGCCAGAAACACTTGAACCCCTACGACTGCTCCTCACTACACCCACAGCGTCTCACCTAGTCTCCAAGCTGTATGCAAGTATACAGGGGGCGGTAGGGGGCACTACACACAAGGCTAGGGACAAATGGAGCGCTGGGCTGATAGAACCCCTAACTGACGAAGAATGGGATTCATCCTGCATGCTTACTGGCATGTTGACACCAAACGGTAACCTGAAAATCATTCATTACAAGTACTTACATCAGGTGTACCATACGCCTCAGCGACTGTATAAATACGGCTTGAGGGAGGATTCACAATGTTGCAGATGTAAACAAGAAGATGCGGACTTCATGCATCTAGCATGGCACTGTCGTAAGGTGGCGGGATACTGGGAACAGGTTACGCACATTTTAAATGAAATGCTCGGAGTTTCCATGCAGTGTGAGGCAAAAGTATGTCTGTTGGGTATTGTTCCGCAGCTTCGAGCCTTGAAACGCAAATTCTGCGCGGTTGCACTACTGCTAGCCAAGAGAAGGGTGTCTCTCCACTGGAACAGCAAGAGAGCCCCGGATGTAAAGCACTGGATTGAGGATATGGTTTATTGTCGGGACACGCTCAACACATACGAGGAGGAGTTGCCAGTCAGATCTAGACCCAAAGACTATTGGGGGTTCCTGCGTACCTATTTACTAGAACATGGAACGTCAGGATCGGAAGCGGACACTGAGTAATGTATACATCTGTAGGTGAAGACATAGAGCGAAAGACTATATAATATTGGTACTGAGGAGGGAGGATGCTGTGATGCAAAGTGTTTGTAGCAACAGGAGAATTACAGGTTGGGTAGTATATTGTTATGTTTATTTCAGTTAAACAAAAATGTGAAAATGTAACACTACTGACGAATAAGTAAGCGAATACAGCACTGACGACAATCTGTGGGCTATCAGATAACACGCCGCCGGTCCGCTGGATGTCGGCTGATGGGCCGTGTACAACTAACGTAAATTTTCTCTGTTGTGGGTACATGGAGCCGGCCCACTGCGGTTGTAGGCGTACACAATGTATGTATTTTTTTTATGTGACGGAAAGTGCAATAAACATCTTACACCAAAAAAAAAAAAAACAATAGAGATTAGGAAATAAAAATCATATGAATCTTTGTGCAAAATAATAAATCGTTGTCTCTCTCTCCAAAACAGACTTCACATACCTACTCCAAATATTAAAGGAAAGGTGCCTCACTCCCTTCAACCGGGTTGTTTAAATGTGTGTATATCAAAAAGAATTTTAGGTAAGACCGAGTTAAGAGAACAATAACAAATAAATAACGAACATCGATAAGGTAAAGAAGGTTATATGTGGTAAATCCGGATTAAAATTAACCTTCAATTACCGATCTTTGAACCCAGTCTGGATAATTGCTATTAAATTATGGTAAATGAAGTTGTTTATGAACAGAATAACCCCTGTTTTTTCATAGAATGCATAAAATCCTGTTGAACTTAGGCCATATGGCATAAATAACCTAGCAAGTATTAGAAAAATTATATAGGGAATAAATTAAGAAAAAAGTTTGACAATACCAAACTATAGTTACCGCTATAGACACCTTCTAATGTTACATAGGAATATGTTACGCCGATCTCTAGATGACAGCATTTAATGTGTTTTTTACCTTTCAAATTGTTCTTAAACGTTTTAAAATTATCATGAACTATCAAAAAAATCCTTGTACTATAGACAATATGAGATATAAATGTTTTCCAACCTCTTTTGCTAACAGTTCGCTCAAAAATACAAGTCTGGCTATAAAGATTTTTTATCAAACAAATAATATTTTGTTCAGAAACATTTGATGTACATAATTAACAAAGATGCAATGAACTGTCATTTTGATGTCAACTAAAACATTGTTTTATTTTGTTTAGGAAAGTGGCTGAATATTCATTTGTCCTGATGAAGACAAAAGATATTGTCGAAACGCGTTGACAGATACAGCCCATTCCTCCATAATCAGGGATAATTTTTATTGCTAACTGTGATGAATTCTTGTGATTTGCTACAGAAAGATTACATCAAGAATCATTAGCTTTTATTGTGTATATCATGTATACAGATCTATATGTATTTATTCATTTTTTAATATCGGAATTAAAAATTATTTTTTGATATCATTACAGTCCATTGCGCTAATTTCTCGATTTATGTTTGTATAATGTGTTTTTAAAGAAAAGCCAGTTCTTGTCTTGTGAGTCTGCCTGGGCATATACCTTTGCACAAAAATAGCTCAGAAAGGGGATGCACCGAAATCATGGGCTGAGGCCGGTATAGTTATTTTTCTAAAAAAAGATAAGCCACCTGGATCTTATAGACCTAGTTCGCTCTGGCAACAAGTCTTTCACACGTAATAACCCCTATAGTATCCGTGCGACAACATGGATTTATCCCAGGTAGAGGCACAGCCAGTCCCGTCAGCAGAGTAGTCACTATGTTGGACATTGCTAATGTACAGAAAACATTATGTGGAGTAGTGCTACTCGATGCTGAGAAAGCGTTTGACTGTGTCTCCTAGGAGTTCCTTTAGGCTACTATGAGGGGGCAAGGCTTTGGACCAGGGTATATCCAAGCCTTGCGAACTATGTATGAAACACCCAAGGCCCTCCTCTACTATTCGCTCTGTATATTAACCCCTTTTTAAATTTATTGGAAATGTGGCTGAATGTACCAGGAGATTGACCCGGGATGGAAGTTACTATATTAGCATATGCGGATGCCATTGCTGTGATCTCACCAGACCCAGCTAAATCCATACAAGAGATTGAACAACTAGCAGCTGTATTTGGTGAAAAATCCAGATTTAAGCTGAATATTACAAAAACACAAACAATCTGTACAGTGCTAGCATGTTTTAATGACGCCAGGGTTACAGAAGAGGCTACATATTTGGGCATTCATATATTTAGAGAAGATCGTAATATCCAATTGGGAACCACTGGTATCCAAAATAAGGAGGAATTTGAATAGACTAGAAGGCCTGCATTTATCTTTAGTTGGCAGGTGTAATGTGTTAAAAATAGATGTTCTACCTAAAGTACTGTACAATTTTAGATGTGTCCCCTTGGTACTTACTCGGAAGCAATTACAGAAATTACAATCTATTTGCAGTAGCTTCCTGTGGGCACAAGGAAAACCACGTATTATAAGAAAACTCGCTTTAAGGTGCTTCAAGCTGCATGTAAAGCATGGTATCAGATTTGTAAGATGCTAAAGATTGGTAAACTTAATTTCTATACACCTACATCCTCTCTAGCTTTACCACCCTTTATTTTTTCTGATGCTGTTATGGCCAAGTGGCGGAGAAAGGGTTTGGTGACTTTGGGAGATTTAATTAGTAATGGTGTTATTAAAGACTATTCCTCGCTGATGTCTGAATATCATCTCTCTCAAGCTGATTTTTTCAAATACTTACAAATACGGGACTATCTAATAAAAAGAGTAGAATTAATTACTTTTGTTAGGAAAAGTGATACGCTGGCGATATTGAGAAAGCACTGCAGGATTGGTAATCTATATCAAATTCTTATTGAACTTCAAAGGGATGACATCAAAGTACAGAATTCTAAATGGAACAGTGAACTGAATCAGGAAGGGGATATCCTGCAGGAATCAATTGTGTTGGCTGAAAAACTTTCGATATCTTCCAGCTTTAAATCACAATACTTCAAAACCATATTTAACCTGTATTATACGCCCACCAAAATAGCACAGTGGGGGGGGGGGGCTTAATGAGGGTAGATGTACGCGATTTAGAATAGAGCAAGCTGATAGTAGCCACATGTTCTATGAATGTCCAGAGCTAAAGCAATTGATATATAAAATGGAAACTTTTCCGGCAGAGGTGACAGGGGAACAGATTGTGATTACTCCGAAGGTGATGATTTTGGGGTTATTGGATGATTCATTGATGGAACAAGGGTTATATCAATATAGATATTTTATTGTTATGGCTGTAGCAGTAGCCAAATTATGTATTTCTTCATTATGGAGGGAGAAACTTCCACGCCCTTTGAAATATGGAGGGGCAGACTATGCAATACACTATTTAGAATATAAGCCGCCATCTAGCCTCCCCCCCTATCACTCTGTGATCTGGTCTCAAGGACTTACAGCGCCATGATGCTCCTTCCGGAGCGAACGCCGCGCTTTATAAATACCCCTCCAAATATCCAAATATCCAAAGTTTGCATGCATTAAAAGGGCCCCATAAGCATCGGGTTAGCATCAAAATACGGGGAATACTCTCAGATTCCTTAAAATAATCAGGACATATTAAAATGGGTTACCTCCTGTGTATTCATTGTAAGATAAGGCCGGCCGGAAAGTTTGACGACTAGATATGTATCTTCTAATGGTTTATTAGCTGAACGAATTATAATTGAACTGTGGCAGATTTATCTTATAATGATTGCATGGTTTTTGCTTTCCTCTCTCTCTCGTCTTTGATAAGTATTATAAAGATATGTATATTCTTATCCCTCCTACTATGTCTTCTGTTTTTAGTGTGTGAACAAAGCGTCTGTAAATGTTTATTGAATGGCTATGGCTAATAAAAAAAAAATGTAAGTAATTTTCATACCTGACAATGTTTGCGTCAACTCAGTTTGGATAGTGAAACTCATGACATCAATACAATTGTAATGGAATGGAATGGAAGTGGTTTTTATATAGCGCGATAGCTACCCTGAGGCGTCCTAGCGCTGCGGACAGGCGTGTGGGATTGAAAGGTGAGACAGAATTTATTTATTGTAAGGTAGGGTTTTAAGATTTTTACGAAAAGATAGCAATTGTTTCTGAAGAACAAGACACCATTTAGAAAACAAATCAAACCATTTTCAGAAGAGAGCATTAAATAGGGATTGATCAATGTCTGAAACTTTACCATATTTTGAAATCTGGTATGAAAAAGAGAATGATCAACATTACATGGCAATATAGTTTTGTGAAAAAGGAACAGGGCATCATGGTAGCTGTAGTAATGTCAAAGACATCTTCCCAACAGTTGCAAAATGGTAACTGGAACATACCTGTAGAAAATAAGCAGTGGAAATTGACCTGACACTTACATTTTGACACACATATGTAATGTAATGTAATTTGTAATGTACATTACATTACATTACATATATGGGTAATGGGTTATTTGGCGTTCTAACACTTACAGGCACCATACCTCCATGTCACATGTAATGGAGATTGACACCTGTAATCGTAGATGCAACACAATACATTCATGCAAACAAGCTAAATTCTCTGAAACTGATACTCTGAGGTGTGTATGGTAGGAAAATATGTGCAGGACACATTGGCAACTAATGAGTTGAGACCAAACAGGACATTGAGGTTTATTGAGACTTTGCAAAGTGTAACTTGACAGACTCCACTCCACCAGGCATTCCTGTCACGCCTTCAGTATGTAGGATCTGCAAGACCTTCTCCTCCCAGGGCCTGAATGGTATTGGGGGCCTGGGAGAACCACCACAAGTCACGCTGGCCTCCATGTGATGCTTCCAAGCCAGGGAATGCACCCTCCCCTGCAGGTCATTCTGCCTCTTCCTATTTTCCTCCTGTGTGTGCACGTTCTTTGCTACAGCATTTACTCTGTTGACAATTCTGGCCCACATATGCCTTTTCTGTGATAAGGGTGTATTTTGGACTGGGGCTCCAAACAATTGTGGATCTACTCTTAAGGTTTCTTCCACCGTGATTGACAATTTTCCCTCAGTTAAACATGAATTTTTGGGATCTGGCTTTGGTAACAAAATAATATTAAATTAAATAAATTGGCCACCAGGTACTAAATGAAAGGGGATAAACAGACAATGACAGGGAGAATGAAAAACAAAAAACTTCACTTGAATGGCAAAGCCTCTGGTATCAAAAGTCGTGGTGGAGCTAGAACGGCAAAAGATCATGGTCTTGAATGGGGGGTTGTTTTATAGTGTGGTATGCAGGTTTTCCATTTGGACAAGGGATTTCAGGAGTGTTCTGCTAGCATCTATCAAGTGGCCATCGTGATGGTGCATTGTTGAGTGTGCAGCGCAACAGAATCCCTCCATCTGGGAACCAGCACCAGTAGACCACCAGCACAAGTTTGAAATTTAAATCTGCTCAGCGGAAACCTGCTGCCCTGACAACAATGTAGTAGTATTCGCCAACATTGGAGTACAACATGTCAGTGGCGATGTGCCGCAACCGCGGCGGGAAACACTCTGTTGACACAGACAGTGAGGCAATCTGCATGCATCAAAATATGGCAGACAAAAGACCAATTGACTCGGCGGAGTACTATGGACCACTGCCCTGTCGGGACAGTGATAAGACCTCCAATATCTAAATTAGGCCCTAAGCTCTAAATAATATTAAAATACTATGCCATATTAGCCTAAGGTCATTGTTGCTAAATTGATCACTTTATACAGTAAGACATAGTTAAACATTTCCACACACCTACCTTAAGGCATATTATCCTACACATGCCACATGTTACACTAAACACAAGTTACACTAAACACAAAGTAAAAGGTAAAATAACAAAATATCTGTACATTAAATTGGTAAAATAACATATTTTGAAGCCAGATAGGCTAAAATTATAAAAAAACACAAACTTCTCATCAGAAGTGAAGTAACCTGAATTTGCTTTCACGCCCATCTATGGTCACCATGAAATAACACAGATAAATGACAATACATGATAACATATTACCAAGAGAATGGTGCTAAAACGAAAATGAAAATGAAAAAAGTATGAACATATGTTGATGTTTATGTAAAAAACACACTAAATATTTTTGTTTCTTAAAGAAAAAAACTGAATATTTTGAGTACAAAAATATTTATTGTTCTTTTCTAAATAGTCAAATGGATATAAAAAGCAAATAGATTTTCTCTTCAAAATTATATGTTATTATTACAAATACATATTTAAAACTGAGTGTTTCAAATATGACTACTTATTGGCAATTCTATATTTTATCTGTTTGTAATGTTTGTTTACAAATGTATTTAAAAAATAAATAAGATTGAGCAAAACATTTTTTAATATATGTAAACTATTGATGCAAACATTGGCACGCATTACCCCTTTCCCTGTTGGGCCGAGCCGCGCTTTGCAAGATGTTGGCTCACCCCCATTTCCTGTATATACTCTAGACCTGCCCATACAAGATCCCCGACTCATATTTTAAAAATATAGAGAGTGAGGTTCGGACTCTGCTGTGGGACGGAAAGGTGTCCCGTATTGCATGACTAAACTGACCAAGGGATGGTTCGATGGGGGCATAGCGCTTGCAGAAAAATGCATCTGTACTATTGGGGTTCTCAGCTGGTGGTGTGTAACCAATGGCTGTATCACCCCCTGACAGACCCCGCCTTTCTACTGGATAGGTACCAAATGGGTCGGGAGGGCTATCTAGGGGCCCTCTACTCGAAGGCTGGGAAGGGCCAATATCTTGGCCCTATGGCCCTCACAGTGGATGTCTGGCGTCAAGCTATCCATAGACTTGGATGGCTTGATGTACTTGTACTGACCAGGGCTACCTCTTTGTGGGGTTAGCCAGAACAGCTAGGCTCTCTCTACAACCAGCTGGGCTTCGACAGATGGGACACTATCGGTATCTCAACAATAGAGCATCTGTGGAAAAAGGGTAAAATAGTGCAATTTACAGAACTGAGAGAGGAGTATCTACTCGCTCACGGAGAGGTCTTTCGCTATCTCCAGATTCATCATGCTCTCACAATAGCTCTCCAGGGTGCAGAGCAACTGCCAGAGTCATCTCCCCTCGAGGATTGTCTCCTGTACGAACCACTGCCAAACCTCTGTAATAATCTGCCAGACCCGTTTCAATCCCTCAGAGAAAAATGGCAAGCAGAACTTGGACAACTAGAGGATGACGACTGTCAAACAGAGCTGATGTCCCTCCCCCAGGGAAGCGGTTGGCCCTCTCAGGCTCTGACTTGTCCAACGAAAAGTCTTACATAGAACATTCCTCACAGGTATCACCATTGTAAAGATCGGGAGCCGACAAGACTCTCTGTGTCTCCATCGTTGCAATAAGTAGGCAACCTTCTATCTAATCATACTGGAGGGTTAACATATACAGGCCCTATAGGAGAGAGCCACACAGCACATGCAATGAGAACTACAGAAATTCAATACACTGACATCACAGTTTGGGCTCCTCAACATTTGGGAGGTGACTGATCTCACTGAGGTGGAGCACCAGGGGGGTCACCCTGAGATACACATTGGTAAAACGGAACAGAATGACAAAGTGGGGAGCAACTGACACTCTATCTTCCGGAAACTGGCCCAGAGACCCAGATAAATGTATGGTTGCAGAAAAAGAGGTTTTCAAGTCTAGAGGCTGCCCCAAGAAGTGGATAGGAAATGGGGAAAGTGGAATGTTTACAGGGGGGACCTATGTGTCTCTCCGACCATGGAAATGGACATGACGGAGTGCCAATGGGGCAGAGCAGGTGCGGAGAGCTGAGTGAACCCGAAATTCTGAGTGGTAAAGTTTATAGACAATATAAGTTTGATTATTTATTTATTTATTTAAAGAGTTTTATATAGCGCTGGCTAGACCCGAAGGTATCAGAGTGCTTTACATGAGAATAAACAATGTAACAGAAAAAGTTCAACAATTACACAATATATCAAAAAATAGGCAATACAATTAGGAGAGGAGAGAAAGGAGAGAGAAAAGTAGTGGAGGGGGCAGGGGAGGTGAGAAAGGGAGGATAAGGAACGAGACAACAAGGAGAGACAAAAGGAAGTCTGTCTAAAGACCGACTGGGTAGGTGACGACCAAGGAGGGAATCCACAGCCCATCTCCCCTATAGCGAAACCAGGTAGCTCTATCGGTCATCAGACAAAATAGTTCAGTCTCAATACATTGAGAGAGGAGAGAAGGAGAGACATGTATTGATCACTGCTATTTATGTGACTGGTATTGCTTTATTTCCAATTAAATCATCTCTTAAAAAATAGATGTTAACTTTTTTTAATATAAATTTTTATTTTGAAAATGTTACTTTATAATTAATACATTACAAATGTTTTAATACAAGTTTCTAGACTGAGCAAAACAGATGGGCATCTAATTTATTATTCAAACCTCAATTACAAAAAGGGGAGAATTGACTACTCTTCTCTAGTCTCAAAAACATTGGGGAAAGAGCAAACATTCTGGAAAGCATATAAATCAGGGAGTGGCAGATTTACGCTTCTAACACCAGTCTCAGACACATTGGTTGCAGAGTTGCTTTTCTAACACCAGTCCCAAAATCTTCAGGGAAAGTGCAAAATTCATGGGAAGGGCTATTCAAGGAAATTCCTGGGAATTACTATTCTGAGTCAAGTCCAAGGAACGTTTGGGAAAGATAGAAATAAGGGGAGGCAAATTTACTGTTCACATTTCAATCCCAAAAACATTTGGGAAAGAGTAAATATTTTAGGAGCAGACAGATTTAGTATTCTGACTCCTGTCCCAGAAACATTTGAGAGGAATAAAAATATTGGTAAGTGAAACAGACTAGCTATTATAACTTCACTCCCAGAAATCATTCAGGGATGAGTAAAAATCAGGAGGGCTAATTAACTGTTCTAATACCAGTCTCAAAAACCTTGTAGAAAGTGCAGAAATTACAGGAGGCAGATGTAATGTTTTATTCTAGTCCAAGTAAAATCGGCCCAAAAAAAAGAACATCCTGGCGGGAGAATTGAGGGGCATATTACCAAGCAATAGCGATAATTATCGCTATGCATGGTTAGCGGCTAAAATTATATTGCCGCGCTCCGCCGATTTTTACCGCTGAGATACCTTGTTATTATCAAGGTTCATCTCAAAAGCGGTAAAAATCCTGCGAAACGCATGAATATTGCTGAAAAATCCGCGAGATTCATGCATTATCGTGACAATGCTCTTAGCCTTCCATTGGATAACAAGGCTAAGAACTGCTCTGGGCAGGCGTTAGCTTTAGGAGATATTCGCGCTTAGCGCAAATATTTCCAAAAGGAAGGCTTTTGTTGATAATTGGAGATAGCGATATTAGCGACAGTTTCCAGTCGCTAATATCTTGGCACGCCCACTTTGCATGTCATTAGCGATAAATATCGCTGACATGCAAAGTGGGCCCCAAGATGATGGCTATCTCCTACTAGCTGTCGCTAACTGGTGTTAGCGACAGCTAGGTAAAAGGGCGATAAAATTATCGCCGCTTTAGCGGGAAAAAGTCCCGCTAAGGAGGTGATAATGGCCCTTGGTAATATGCCCCTGATTTTTCTTTTTCTAACTCCAGTCCCAAATGTATTAGAGAAAGAAACAAAAATCGTGTGCTATTATTCATTTACTATTGTGACTCCAAACCCAATCCCATGAAATCACCCTAATGCCCCCCTAACGTTTTTCACAGATTTGAAAATCCACAATTCGAATACAAGACACAAAAAAACACAATCAACCCAATTATGAATCTGAAATTATATTTTAAATTCTAAACATTTTGGAAAATTCTGCAGTCTACCCACCGACTGCCCAATATCACCCACATTCCCTAATTAAACATGAACCCCAAAATATAAAGACATTGCAACCAAAAATAAAATAAAACTTTACCAATGCAAACCCTATTCTATCCCACACCTCCATAAATAAACCTGAACCCCAACACTTAAAAAAAGATAAACAAATAATAGATTCCTTAATAAACACTGCACACCCAAACCTCTGATATAGCTCACAACCCATACAAAGTCAACAATATCAAATATGGCAATGTTTGACTACTGCATTTTCTGCGACAATATTGTTAACCAAACTAAAAGAAAAGCTATGTACATTCTTACGATATTTTGACTTTCGATGTTTTTGCAAAGCAACATTTCCCCCACAGTATTATGCACAACATTATTTGCAACTCGATATAGAGGTTATACACCTGCTATTTTCATATAGTCATCATTTATTGTTTCTATTGTTAATCCCTTGAGGTTTGTGATTAGGACCAGTCTGTTGGCAAAGGGCAGAGGAATGACTGCAAACATTTTAAAGCAAAACCGGTTGAAGATACATCAGACGATATGAATCAGGAGTCCAGCTCCCCCAAGAAAGACATTATTGGGTTATTATATGAATCATGTAATGAATTCCACCTCTCCCTCTTGTCAAAGAATAGTTAAAGGTAGATTGAAAAATGAGACGCTCACACGTGGACCTATATTTTAATAAAACATTTTGGAAATACAAAATAAATAAATAAATAAAAATAAAAATAAAGAACTGCTTATGTGAAAATAGCCTAAATCAATCAGTTTCAAATCTAAAAATGGTAAAACTGCACATTTGCCCTCTTTTTGACTTCTTTCCCACCATAGAAATTCGTGGAAAGATTGTGTAGGAATACTGGGCTCATCCCCAATTTGTACTCAGTTCAAGAAGTCTAATAGGATGCAAACACCGATTTGATATTGACTGTGGCATTCAGAATGAGCCATTTAGAGTTTTACGCTAATCTCTCTGACAATTAAGTCACTGGTAGCGAAAAAACAGTTAGCTCACTTCACACCGAGTGCACACAGGTGAGAAGTTATTCTCAAGAGAAAGCAACTTTTAGTGGAATGATGTCAATTGTTCCTGACACTTTCAGTGAAAAACGCCATAATGCTGCTAATTGCATGGATGGGTGATGTCAATGATGTGCATAATGTTCAGGCAGACAGCTAGCTACTT
This sequence comes from Lissotriton vulgaris, assembly GCF_964263255.1. Taxonomy (NCBI): domain Eukaryota; kingdom Metazoa; phylum Chordata; class Amphibia; order Caudata; family Salamandridae; genus Lissotriton; species Lissotriton vulgaris. The sequence goes on along the minus strand of NC_141700.1, from coordinate 174,634,800 downwards.
TCACGAGGAAGGAAGACAGAACACCTGACTCTCCCAGATGAGAACACTCGGATGATTTAGGAGAGCAGGAGGGGTCGAATAAAAACTGAGGGGCCTATTTACGACCAGGTTTGCATCACTCCTGTACCACGCAATCTGGTGCCAGAGTGACGCCAACATTAAGTAATTTCTATGAAGCCTCGCAAAGTCACTTTGCGTGGCCCTGAGTGGCTCCAGATGCCTGAAGTAAGGCAATGCAGCACAAGTCGCTGCGTTACCTTACTCTGTCCTGGGAAGGTGTTCCGTCGGCTTTGTGTGGGTACCACGCAGCGCCGAAAGGTTTTGGACACTTTCTCAGATTTACCAGAACTGGTAATCCTGGTAATGTGCCAAATATGTGTGCCTGTTCAGGAGAGGCGTAACAAGGAGAAATATCTTTATTTCTCCTTGTTACTTTTTATATGTGGGCTGCATTCTGCTGCACACATAGATAGATCAATAGGATTGTTTTTGTGCTGGAAGGGTCCCTTTCTGCACAAAAACAATCCTGCATGCAACGTAGGCACCCTTGCACCAGGGTACCTGCATTGGCGCTAGGCTGGCAAAAGGGTGCCAGCGCAGGGGAAGAAGCAGTAATGCGCTGTATTGCCTCAAATATGGTGCATTCCTGCCCTTTCCCTGTTACGCAGTGCAGGGAAGCACAGCACAGCACAGCAACTTGCTGTGCTGCACTGCATGGCGTTTTTATAAATAGGCCCCCAAGGAGCAAACACAGTCCTTGGTAAGACATGAAGCCCTATGTTATTACCAGCATTAATGCAATTCTCAAACTACATCCTTTGGGCTCCTGCCCTTTTATAAGGTTGGGTGGACATGATAGTCAGGTTCGTGGCGGACTACATTTGCAACCCGGATCAATTGCATGAACTTCTATGTCGCCATCTTCTAACTTCAGATGCACACATTTGTCAGATGACTGTTGAAGGAAGCAAATGGCATTGCTTTTGTAGGATTGAAGGAAATGTGTGGCTTGTCTGAGTCACAGGTCTCTACCATTAGATGCTCATACTTGCCAGATACCCACCGACCGTCTACATCAGTATACCACACACATCCACAGTGGTGGCTCCTCGCTGTTGAGTGTACCGAAATAACTTAAATCAGAGAGGCTGGAATAAAAGAGATTCAGTGTTATACGTGCTTGAATCTTATTCAGGCAGACATATACCACCTTTAGAGACATATTTGAAGGGTGGTGCAGTTAGTACATTTTGACTATGGTTGATAGCAACCTTGTTGCTCGGCTTGGCGGATGCCAGTTCATTTAGAGATTGAAAGGTCTGCATATCCACCCAGGGAGCTACTATAGGGATGTTTTAGATTGAATGAGATGGTCTTTTGTTCAGCCTCCAATACTACCTAGCAGGTGAATATTGTGCTCTTTAAAATCTCAAGTTTGCGATGCTGGTACATTAAATACTACAACACTCAAAACAAGAATTAATTACCTTTCTCATTATAATGACCTTATCAATGTGGAAGAATAGATGCAGCACTTTCTTTCACTATTGAGCTAATATGAGGAGCTAATACAGAATTGGAATGATGAGGGAATCGCAAATGCGTGTATTCTGAAACAACATGACTAAATTCTTCAAATGATTTAACTGCTGCAAGGGAAGAACTCCCTTTTGTAACCAGCATAATACATTTTATCTGTCTTAGGAAGTTTATGAACATGATGCAGGAGGATTTCTCAGGAAGCAGAATGGAGTTCTGTGGTCCTGCATCTGGACACAGGGTGCTAGATGGCTTGAGATGGATGGTCTGGGACATGGCCTTTCCTCAAGAGCTTTATCATGTTTCTGCAAGTGAATTCATTTGGGAAATAAAGTAATTGACTGATCAACGTGCATTGATCAATTCAATTCAAAATATCTTTATTCGATTGTTGTGGGCAATCATAAAAGTTCAAGTAATTTACAGTTTTACAGTTTTAAAAATAGGATATAAAAATACAATAATTCATTGGATTCATAAGCAAAATCAATTACTTTTTTAAAGTGCAGTTATAGTTAAAAATACATTTATAAAGTGCAGTTATGTGATACGTTTCCTAATATTCATTGCATTCCTTAGGAACAAAGTTACTGTAGCTACAGTTACATGATTATCTAGCGCTTGCATACTAATCATCGCCGCACGGCAATGACGAAAGCCTAGAACTCTTAAAATTGGCAGTAAAACAATTTTCCGCATTTCATGGTATAGTTTACAAAATAGGAATACATGAATGGTACTTTGGGGGGAGACATTATCACAGGGACAGCATAGTAGATCATGCGTCCAATTGTTAATTGTAGGAAAACTAACCAATCTGTGGAAGATGTTGAATCTAAAGCGTGAAAGTAAAAAGCGCTCATAGTTGTTATTTACATGAATTAAATAGGGCTGAATCTTAAAAGTTGCTAAAACCAATTGGTGCTGCTGAACAGAAGGTTTTAAGACCTCCGCAGCATTCACGATGGATTCTAGAAGGGCTAAACATTCCTTTTTCAGTTCTTTTCTTGAAATTTCTGAAATATGCAAAGGGTTGGCAAAATATTCCTCTCTCCCGATGTCTTTCAAAAAATTGAACACATACTTCACCCAAGGTATTTTAGTAGCACCTTCCAGTTTTAGAATGTCTGTCAGAACAGCTCTGTTTAAGTGTGTTGGCTCTTGAGTCCAGAGTCTGTGCCATAACAGCACTGGCTCTACTTTGATCAAATCTGAAATATAACAGAGGCCTTATTCAGAGTGACAATTAAAATTTGAGGAGCTTTGGGGGAGTGCCAATATGTATTTTAAAAAGGAGTTTTCAGGAACCTGAATAGGTGATATATTTGCAAAACCCCAGACCCCGCTACCGTAGGTAGCACCTGCTACACATTTAGCTTTGTATATTTTTAACAGTTCTACGGGGGGTCTGGTCCCTAGTTTCCTAGAAAAGATTTTTAGAGCAGCAGTTGGTCTAGTAAGCTCAAGTTTTTTCACAGAAACTGCTTGGGACCATGTCTCATTTTGGGCAAAAAGTATCCCCAAATAGGAGAAATGTTTAGCGAATTCAAGCTTCTGACCCGCTATACAAATTGGCCTCTTAGATTTAGTTTGTCTGCCACAATACATAGTGAAAGTTTTAGAAGTATTAACTTTCAGGCCTAAATCATTCATAAAGCGGGAAAAGCTGTCAACCACCCGCTGTAGACCCACTTGAGTATGTGACATAAGTACAGCATCGTCAGCGTACAAGAGTGCTGATATTTGGCGACCACCTATAAATGGGGGATCCGAGCTGTCTTTGCACAGAGCTTCTTCTAGTCCATTTATATATAAATTAAAAAGGAAAGGGGCCAGAACACAGCCCTGTCTGACCCCACTCCTGATTGGTATTTGTTCTGTGCACTCTCCCTTCAGGCCATAGCGAACGCGGGCCAACGCGTTGCTATAAAAACGTTTAAGATAATAAATAATATTTAAATCAACTCATAGTTTTTCCAACATCATCCACAGTTTAGAATGGACCACACAATCAAATGCGGCCGAGAGATCCACGAAGGTCAAAAACAAGTTACCTGGTTTAGCCCTCGTGTATTTCCCGACCAGCATCATCAAATTCAGTCCCCGTGCATTGATCACATTACCTATGTTTGTAGCCTATTTTAATATGGCAAAATAATTTCATATCATTGCACCTCATCCCAAACCATGTCCATATAAACAATACAGCTGGATATCAAATCAATACACTGAATCATAAGCATATAGTGATCGTCCAAAAGCAACAATTTCTGTATCTGACGAAATAATCTAGATACCATCAAAGAAATAATTTCAACCTTCTTATGATTGTTTCAATGTCCATGACATTTTTTCAGTAGTTATCTTGTTCAAATTGAAATAGCTTCTGCTGCCAAATGCCTGTGACTGTTGCATGACCCACCACTGAGCTTCCTGTCACAATGAATAGACAAGTTACACTCTGTATATCAGCCATATCTCCTGTTTCTTTGTCCCTTCATCTCTTTTCTTTTCCCACCTACTTCTCGTCTGATGCTTCTTGATAGTGTTTTTGTCTTAACAAGTGTGAATTCAGTAGTAAATTGATGCAAATCTCATATTCTTGACATAGGATGTCAAACTAGTACTGATGTCTCCTAATATATTTATATTGTTCAATCAGACTCCCCACCAAGTGCTATGCTTTCTAAATCCTTAACTCGAAAATAATTAGATACCAATTGCTCTGCTTACAAAGGATGTGGGCCACTTGAAGATTGGGATTCTGGAAGTGGGTATTTTATATTGTCCTTTTTACCCAATTAAACTTTAACCAACTATATATTTTAAGAATAGTGCTTACTGTGCACTATCTACCATGCCTGCTTTAGCACCGTCTCCATATATATGTAATTCAATGACTATTAAGGTCATACTCTGAATTTCAGACCACCCCTCCCCCAACTGTAAGGAGAGCTGGCTCCAATTTGGATTTAGTCTACATGATGACAAACCTGATATGAATGAATTTAAATATGGGCGTGACATCGCTGTGTGCATATCCTTGCAATTTGTGTATTTCAGTCAATTCCATGGTCAATGGTCTATATGTAGTGGAAGTAAGAAGTTTCATTGTTTGAAAGCCAGCCTCCAGATGACAATGAGTGCTTGTTTTAAACGTTCATGGAAACTCGTGTTAAGGATCATGCCACTAAATATATAGGAGGCCTACAGCCCTTTCCAACTGCACTGTGGAATTGGTATGGATATGTCTGCCTAAAAGCTCTCCAATTGTGAGGATGCAAGAACTCCTACAGGAGAAGTTGAATGGCCAATGGCATATTTGCAATATTTTGCTTTTATAATTACCTTAAAGTGGGCATATTACAAACCAGGACATTGTTTCATCTGATATAGTATCGGAATATTGTGGCCTAACTATCATTTGACAAAACTACTGTGTCTTAAATGTCATTTACAAATATATCACAGCAGATGAATCAATAATAGAAAAATCGTCACCCAATAGAACAATCGTAAACAATATTTAGGACACATTATGACACTTTTGTTCTCGATATTCTGACATAACTGCATGTTTTTTGTACTAGTTAGCTAGTTAGTTTATTGTTTTGATTTCTTAAAATCATATACATTAAAATACAAAGTACAGCGCATATCATACAATAAAAGTACTAAGTTTTTCAATAACAGGGACAATAAATACAAAGCAAGTTACATGTTTCAAACGTTCTTCCATAATAGATAAACACAACCAATTGTTTTTCCCAACGTCCCCATACAACACAATCTAATATACTACATCATATATAAGAATGTGTTTTCTAGACCTATGTAATACCTTAAAGTGTGCCATACATGTTACAAAACAATATCTTGGTAAAAATATCGACTTGCCAAAATATTGCATGCACAATTTTGACTACCAATGTATCGTGAGGTGGAGTATGTAGTTCAGAATATCAAACCTATACTTACCTGTGCATATATTACCTTGTTGATGTAGTGGTAGTTGATATTGTGGATGTAATATTTTTTGCTGGACGTTATTTCAACTATGATATTTTGACAACCAACCCCTTGAAATTCTGACCAATAATAATTAGTTAAACAACTTCGTTGTGAATTTACAGTGCTGATCTGCATCCTAGATAAAGTGAAAAGATTGTTTTCCTAGTGGAGAATCCTGAAGAAAATTTAACTACTCTATTAATGAGTGTAGCACAATTTTTCCTGGTATAGCTTACCTTTCTTAGCATCCTGGCCTGTAATTGGCATTTTTGCAAGCAAGAGGCTTGAAGAAATGTAGTTGTTCACCTGCCAATCAACTTTGCAGAGTGGGCCCATACTACGATGGGGCTGATGTCATCTGCTGCGACTGTCAGAGGAAGTGAAGCTCATGTCCTGCAGACCACCACCTCCCCGAGGCATAGATCAATGAAGTGCTGGGTCCGTTGCGGACCCCCAGTACTGGGAACCACCACCTCCCCAGGGCTGCACACATGTTGGAGGGGGGCTGTGCCCCCCCCCTCTCAAGGAACCCTCCTTGGCCCTGGGGACCGCCACCCCCAGGGCCGGCTCCAGCAATGTCCCAGGGAGCCCACCCCCGGGACACTGCAGTTTGCAATGGCAGGGAGGGAGCGCTGCTCTTGTCATGCCATTGCAAACTCCTGCTTCGGTTCATGGAAGTAAGAGCAGGAAAACTGCTTTAGGACATTTGGTGTCCTACATCTGGCCCTTTGTCCCCTAGAATCTTAAGGGTCCTTAGGGGCTAACTAACCCACTAGGTACCTCCAGTAAGCCCCACACAGTGGGATTGCTGATTGGTGTCCAAGGCCATGCCCCTTTTTACACCACTCTGCAAACATGCCTTTTTGCACATTGCTGGTGGGGCGATGAGGTCCTCTTGTGTCCTGAGGACCTCAGGACTAAAGTGGACTTCATCCCCCAAGCAGTAGTGTGCCAGGAGGCGCGTTTGCAGAGTGGTGTAAATAAGGGGTGTGGCCTCAGATCACTTTCAGCAATCCAGCTGTGTGGGGCTTACTAGAGATCATAGGAGGGCTAATTGGCCCCCACGGACCACCAGGAGGCAAGGGGATTTCATCCCCCAATCAAGAGAATGCCAGGAGGCGCGTTTGCAGAGTGGTGGAGAAAGGGAGCGTGACCTGTGTCCACGTCTCAGCAATCCCACTGTATGGGGATAACTGGAGGAATCAAGTAGGCTAGTCGGCCTTTAACGACCCCCAGCAGCAAAGGGGACTTTAATCCCCATCCAAGATCACTGCAGGGAGCACGTTTGCAGACTGTTGGACAAAGGAGGCGTGGTCTGCTTTGAGAACTTACCAGTGCTGCTGTGTGGGTCTTCCTGGAGGTAGTAGGAGGGGTAGTTCGCCCCCAAGGCTGTCCAACCCAAGATTACTAAAAGGTCTTTGGAGGCCATGCCCACCTTTCTCCACCACTCTCCAAACGCACCTCCTGGCACACTATGGATTAGGGGATAAAGTCCACATTACTCCTGGGGGACTTTGGGGGCCTAGTAGTCCTATGCAGCGGAATTCCTGAAAGCTGGTCAGAGGCCCAGCCGCCTTTCTGTACCACACTGCAAATGCGACTACTACATTATAGCTAGAAATTAGCATTTAAAAAACCTTTGAAATTCACTGCAAAAAACAGAGGTTTCAGGGACGTTATATTTAGTAATTAGCATTTAAAAAACCTTGGAAATTCCCTTAAAAAAAAAAAACAGGTTTCAGGAACATTAAAGTTAGTTTGACTTTTCACCTGTACAAAACCAGAGAAATTCAGCCGTTATAGTTAGCTGAGCTAACTATAACTCACGCCCCCCAATGCCCTGCTGATGATATCACATATTTCATCACCCATAACATGGCCAGTGACCACACTGACTGATGACATCACTGATAGTATCTCAAATTACATCACTGATGACATCATCAACTTAATATGTGATGCACCTCCTCACACCCTAATATAACCTTTCATACACCCACTCTAAAATACAAACTACCGTTCTCAAAACCATAGACACACCAATACCAGCTAGTACATACCCACTCACTGATTCATAGAACTAAACACACATTCACTCACTCAACCATACAGTCACTCACACACGCAGTCACTCATCAATAGAACCACTGATATATGCACCCATATAGACAATCACATACCACCACTCATCCACAGAGCTACTCACACATCTTGACAGTCACCCAAAGACTAAATCACACTGACGTTTACTCACCTATATAGTTATACACACACCACCTCACTTATTCACACAGATAATTACGGATACTTACTCTTCCATAAATCACTGATACAAGCACACACTCATCCAAAAAGCCACTCTCTCAATTACTCACTCTCACATATAGTCACTTATATACTCCAACACTCACATATACTGCATTCACATATGTAGTTACACACACATATACCACTGGGACATCCATTCACTCACCATCAAAGCCATACGCACACTCTCACACATACAGTCCCTCCCAGATGCACTCATGACCCATACACCCACTGAATCACCCACTCACACATCCATGCAGGGAGTTACACCCAACCACACAGACACTCAGGCACCCATACAGGTACTCAGACAACCAATCATAGGCCATATAGACACTTATGTAGCTGTTCACCAACCAATGCAAAAACTTAAACACTCATTTATACAGTCAGTCAAACACCCTCTAAATCATCCATTCAGACACTCATACACCCACTCATTCTTCAATACACCTTGGCATATATATATAACATTCTTACAATCTTTAGAAATACTCAGTCATTGGAGGATGTCATCAGTGATGTCATTTGAGATGTCATGAGTGATGTCAATGACCATAACATGAGCAATGCAATATGTGACGTCATCAGCAGTGCATTGCAGGGGCGCGAGTTATAGTTGGCTCAGCTAACTATAACGGCTGAATTTCTCTGGTTTTGAACAAGTGAAATGTCAGACTAACTATAACATCTCTGAAACCTGTGTTTTTTTCAGTGAATATATATATATATATATATATATTACCTACTGGCGGTCGCCAGTAGGTATATATAGTTAGGATTTTTTTCCTATGGGATTTCTGAAAATTCTATGTGGAATAACTTTGGCGTTGAAGGACGGAATTGGCTGACATTTTCAGGAAAATGGCACATTTTGTTTCTGAGCGTTCTCTGAAAGTTTGGGGGGGGGTTCGTGAAGTGGGGGCAGAGAAAAAAGGGGGGTCCCAAAACGTGTTTTTAACATTGAGTTTTCCATAGGGCGGTTGGACTCACTTTTAGCTTGAACGGCTGAATGGATTTACACAAAACTTGGCAAAATTGTAGATATGGTTTGCCCGACATGCCTTTGCTATGTCTCAATATATGTGCTCCAGTGGATTTTGAGAAATTAACGCTTTAAAAAACAGATATATCTGTGACAGCGCTCCGGTTAGCGCCCCGGTTCGCGTACCTGACGCGTAACGGAACTTCGCGAAGTGAAGCTGATTGGCTCTCCGGTGTCTGTCAACATTCTAAACAGTCCGGACCGGCCGCCATCTTGTCTCTCGGTAGGATCGAGAGACAAGAGGAGGAGAAAAACAAAGGGGGAATTTAATGAAAGGGGGCAAGGTTGACCCCTCTTGACCCCCTAGGAATGATGTTGGGGTTATTAAAGGGTCCCGTGGGGAAAATAAAAAAAATTCAATTTTTCGCGGTAGAAGCGCTTCCCGGTACGCGAACCGGGTCGCTCACGGGTAGCGTAACGGGAGTTCGCCATTTTGTGTTTCGGTGGAATTTAATCACAAGATGGAGGAAAAACAATGTGGGAAATGGGTATAAGGGGGCACGGGAGACGTATCCTGACCCCCTAGGTTTTCTGAGGGTGGCTGAGGAGGCTCATATATGTTGGAATAAAAAAAATTGAATTTTTCGCGTGGTTAGCTGCCGGTACGTGAACCGGGTAGCGAACCGGGAAGCGAACATAAGTGAAAATTAGTGAAAAAAGGTACATTTGAAATTTGGAAAGAGTAATTATAGTTAACGTAGCTCTGAAAAGAGCTTTTGGGTTCTGTGTAAGTTCTAGGTACTTATAAGTAGGTACCATTACACAGTCTTAAATTTTGTATGAAAACTCTGTTTCCCTCATCTGAGAAGTGCACACCATCTCCTCTGTAGATATCTTGCATGTAGTAACGCAAGTTATTGTTGTAGATGCAGCCCATTCCATGGTTTGTTATGTAAGCTGAAACAGACTTATTTACATGCTTCCTCGCTTTCTCAATTTGTGGACAAAATTGATTGGACCACTTCCATTTCTGTCTTTGGCATATATTGGAATATACCAAGGCAGTTTGAGGAAAAAGTGCCATCAATTGCTCAAAGGTGTCCTTTAAAAGCATTTCCAAACCTACCCCAGAGAAGAAAAAAATGGTGTCTGCTTCTTTAAACAAATATTTCACTTGCCCCATGATTCAGGGAGAATAATTTGCTTACTTGATGTGTATAAAAACGTTTCTTGAAGTCATTTAGGTTTCTTGATATGTACTGCTAGAGTTTCATAGCCAGCATGGGGCATATTTACAAGGCCTTTGAGCCACTTTCAAGTTATTTTCCCCATGTTAAAAGTGATGCAAAAGTGGTGCAAGGGCCTTGTAAATACGCCCTCATGTGTGTTAGGGCATTTTAAGTAACTTCCCCATGAATGGGGGAGAATAATTTGCTTACTTGATGTGTTTAAAAACGTTTATTGAAGTCATTTAGGTTTCTTGATATATACTGCTAGAGATTCATACTCAGCATGGGGAATATTTACAAAGCCTTTGTGCCACTTTAAGTCAAAAAACAAATTTTTAAAACACATCAAGTAAGTAAATTATTCTCCTAGATTCATGGGAAAGTAGAAACAGATCCTTTGAGCACTCCGTGAGCACATAGTAATATAAAAATGTTGTACTCTTTACCATTAGTCTGACTTTTTTTTATAACTACTCTACTATTATATCTTAAATTTTGAAAAAAATGAATAATGTCTTAAACAATTTTTAATTTATAAATACAATTTTATTGATATTAATTTTAAAAATCGTCGGAAATTTCAAGTAGTACTTCATCTGAAATTTCATGATCTTCATTTTCAAAAATTGTCTCTTGTTTATCAAAATTGTCCATAAATTCCAACAGTTGTTCGTCTACTGACACATTAAAAAAATCGTCATTATTGTCCTGTATTTCAGGTTCTAGTTTGGGTTCCTGTCCTTCTTTATCCATAATTGCTGTTAAGGTAGAATAAAAAGAGAGAGAGAAATAGAGTTTAAGTAAGAAAGTTCAACATTTTTATTTTTAACTTAACGTGTACAACATAGTTCTGAGTTTTTAAGAGTGAATTTATGTTTGGGCAGTGTATTCTACATGGCAGGAAGTAGAAATTTAAAGTACTGCATGTGATCAAGTCTAACTCAATCTATGACTACAACAGAGAAGCCTTACTCAATCTATAACTATAACTGAGGGACAGTAAATATCTAACAGGAAAAGTTTTTATAAAAATAACTTTAGGTGCACAACATATTTCTCCTTAGAAACTATTAACTTACCTTTGGAAAAGTGTCTTAGGTTTCTCAGGAAATGCTCTGTAAATGTGCCTCAGGGAGTTCCAGTCAAAATGGCTGTCTTTCCCTCTTATTTTTCATATATATTCATGTACCAAACCAATCAAATGTCAGCACATAAAAATACAACTTGAAAGTAATGTTATCATTGGTTGAAAATGTCAAATGTTTCTAATGTGTTTTTGCCATGTATTTTACCTCAGGTTATTTAGACAGGGCTACAACTTGAATGGCTCTATGGAATTCCATTAAATTTGAGAAAATGGTAGGGACTGGTATGTAGTAGGCCCTATTCTATATTTGTTGAAAGTGTCTGTAGTAGTTTTTCTGTAAATCACTTTCCCACCTTTTTTTATCGAGCGCTTACCGGTGCGCTCCCCGGTACGCGAACCGGCAGCGTTACGGGAGTCCTCCATTTTGTGTATCGGTAGAATTGATATGTAAGATGGAGGACAAACAATGTACGGAATGGGTAGAAGGGGCACGGTAGACACTTTGTGACCCTCTAGGTTTTCTGAGGGGGGATTAGGACGCTGATATATGGAAAAATACAAAAATTTAATTTTTGAAAATTTCGCGGGGGAGCGCCCGGTACACGCACCGGTATGCGAACCGGGGAGCGTACTTTGGTGAAGAAAAAAAAATTAGAAAAAGATAAACGTTTTGAATGATCAGAGGTAGGGCAGCTCTGAAAAGAGCTATTGGGTTCTGTGGCTAATTTAGGTACCTACAAGTAGGTTCCAATGCACACTTTTAAATAAAGGACGAATATTCCATTCCCTTCATCGGAGAAGTGCACACCATCTCTTCTGTAGATGTGTTGAATGTTGGAACACAGGTTATTGTTGTATATTAAACCCATTCCATAGTCTCTCATGTAGACAGAAACAGATGTATTCACATGTTTCTGTGCTTTTTCAAATTGTGGAAAAACTTGATTGGACCACTTACATTTTTGTCTTTGACATATATTGGAATATACAAAGGCAGTTTGGGGAAAAGTGTCATTTAAAAGAAGAATACATTTTACAGCTTTTGATATTTGCTATTAAAAAACCATTGAAATTCACTGTAAAAAACATAAGTTATAGACCATATATAATTAGGAATTAGCATTTAAAAAACCTTGCAAATTCACTGAAAAAATCATAGGTTATAGACCATATATAGTTAGGGATTAGCATTTACAAAACCTTATTTTACTCGCACAAAACCATTGAAATTCAAATATATAGTTAGTTGCACTAACTATATATCGCGCACCCGCAATCCACTGCTGATGATGTCACATATTACATCATTCATGACATGGTCAGTGACATCACTGATGACATCACTGATGACATCTCAAATGACATCACCGATGACATCACTGATGACATCATCCAGTGACTGTATGTTTCTGTAAAGGTAAATTATGTCTTACATATTGAAGAATGAGTGGATGTATAAGTGTCTGCATGAAGGATTTAGTAGGTGCATGACTGACTGTATGAGAGAATGATTAAATGTGTCTCACTGAGTGCATGGGTTAGTGACTAAACTGTCTTAATTTGTGCATCATTATGTCTGTTGTTCTGCAAACTGCTGCATGTGTTAATCAGTAGCTATATGAGTAACTATATGGGTTATTGATTGGTTGCCCAAGTATTTGTATGGGAGACTGAGAATGTGTGTGGGTGGCTGGGAGGTGTTTGACTCTGTGCATAGATGTGTGAGCAGTTGATTCACTAGATGTATGGGTTCAAAAGTGCATGTGGAAACAGCTGTATGGGCGGTTGACTGTGTGCATGAGTGTATTGGTGAGTCAATGGATATCTCAGTGCTACATGTCAAAGTAAGTACATATGTAAAACACAGTACATGTGAGAGTTGACATATATAAATAACTGTGCATAAGAGCCAGTGAATGTGTGGCTGTATGGATCATTGTGAACTTGTATCAGGGATTGTATAAGAGAGTAAATATGTGTTAGTATATGTTTGAATAAGTAAGGTGTGTATAACTGTATAGTTGAGGAAATGGAGGTGTGATTGATTCTTTGCATGACTGACTAGGTGTGTGAGTAACTCCATGGATGAGTGACAGTCTGTGAGTGTCTGTTTACACTGAGTGTATCTAAGGTTATATTACAGTCTGAAGAGGTTCATCGTATTATCACATGAATGATGTCATCAGTGATGTGATCAGTAATGTCAAATGAGATGTCATCAGTGATGTCATTTGAGATGTCATCAGTGATGTCATCAGTGATGTTATTTGAGATGTTGTCAGTGATGTCATCAGTGATGTCATTTGAGATGTCATCAGTGATGTCATCAGTGATGTCACTGACCATGTCATGAATGATGTAATATGTGACATCATCAGCAGTGGATTGCGGGTGCGCGATATATAGTTAGTGCAACTAACTATATATTTGAATTTCGATGGTTTTGTGCGAGTAAAATAAGGTTTTGTAAAGGCTAATCCCTAACTATATTTGGTCTATAACCTATGATTTTTTCAGTGAAAAAAAAAAAATATATATATATATATTATATTACATATATATACACACACACATATATGTGTGAGTGTGTCTAATTTTACTAAATTCTTGCCTAAGCACCAGACCTAAAAGGAAGCAAAAGAAAGGAACAATGGGGTTAATGAAGGTGATGTAATACAAAAAAAAATCAAAGCACTAAGTTTATTGTGTAGCACAGAAATCTAGTGTACTTTCTTTGAGTGATTGCCAGAGCAAAAGAATGAAGTGCAATGAACTGAGGTGTGCCCTCTTGCTTTGTGATGCCATCTTCAATAAAGATATTGGGGGAGAGGAGTGATGAGTTCCTAGCTGATCCTCTTAAGCAACGTCCTAGTGAGGATTCAGCTGTGGGGAAATGCACTAAAGACCAGTTAGAAAATGTGACACAAGCAAGAGTGATCTATGAATGATAAAGTGGCTCTTTCAGCCCTGAACCTTAAAGTAGCCCTTAAAGCACCACTTCTCCTTCGATATTAGGGGCATGATTATGATATCGGGGGGATCGCCAACAAAAGGTCGTTGGTGGCGGTCCATCTGACATCTGAGGCTGCAGTCTGACCGGCGCCTAATGGCATGGGTGGATGGAGCACAGCTGGCGTAAGGACCGACCCACGCCTCCGACAGGCTCAAGAAGTCCGATGGAGCATAAGTCGGAGTGTAATCCCTACAATGGTATTAGTACCTGCGGAGGCACCGCCGTAGGGATTATGATGTCCTTTTTCCCTCTGCCTTTATAGGCCGGTCCGACTGCCATGTAAAGGCAGAAGGAATGGGACTTTTGGGGCCCCTAGCAGGGCCCCAATATCCCGTGGGCCTCCTCTATGGGCACATGTGGTTCCCCCCAAACACCCATGCGTGGATGTTTGAGAACTTCCCTTTCCCACTGAGGCTTGTGTCAAAGGCTGCAGCACAAGCTGCAACGGAAAAGAGCAGATTTCCGACAGCCTGCACAGCAGTCGCATTGTAATCAGGCAGGTGCGACCGTCGACATATAACCGATCGGACACCTGCCTTAGGTGGGCAGTCTAATGCTAATCCAACCATCATCGTAATGGGGCCCTAGGTGTTTCAAGTGAGTAGCCAGTCCACCACAAGTAACAAGGCATGCGTGACAGAACAGATTGTCTCACATAAAATCGGTGGGTGCTCCCGGTTTCCCTGAAAAACTGGTAGTTGGGGCTTATCTACCTTTGGTGCAGCATGTGCTGTGGCACCGGGGCCCAGAGCTCTGAGGGGTCCATTGAACTCTGATATTTGCTGTATTTTACTACCACAACAGCAGTTAAAGGGGCCAGTTTCCTTGCTTGCTCCAGGGCCCAAGGAATGATGCAGGCGATGCTGGTAGCGGGGTAGAGAGGGTTAGTCCCTTGTGAAAAGACTTCCCAACGGTCAGTGCTCTAAACTGTGTTTTTTTTAACATTTATCTGCCACATACCAGTAAATCCAGAGTCATTTATTTCGCCCCTAATGCTGTAGAAAACCAAAATGTATATTTACTTCATGCGTTCTTTTGACTCGTCTGCAATAAAATTGTTGTTATTGCCTGACAAAAAGAGGTGAAGTGACGAGCATGTTTGTTCATCGTTTCAAAAAAGTGCCCACTTCGTGTTTATTTCCAATATATTTGCCTTTTCTTTCATTGAATGAAAATAAATGTTCCATTAATCTTCGTGACATTTATCATAATGTATGCAGCTCCTAGCACTCTATTAGACTTTAAACAAATGTAATCTCTTCCATTCCGCCGAAAGAAGAAGGTCTAATATAGACATGCTGAGAAACATGGAGAGAAGACAGAAAGAAATCAGCTAATGTTTCTGAAAGTATTACAGTTCTGGCTTTCTCGGCGATGACAAGTGCCTGTCACCCCGTGCTCCTTCCTGCTCAACCATCTGTCACACTGTCTTTTCTTTGCCCAACTTTGTGTTTTTCTATTGGTGTTCTTTTTAACCACCCCGTGTCAATGCGCGGCACGTGCGGGACTATAATGTTACCACCCCCACACATCAAGTACAACGTGCCTAGTGGTAGAGGGGAAGGGGGTCCTCGCATAAATACGTCATGTTTTTCACCAGGCAAATTGCAAGAAGGACTCTTCGCTTTATACATTTTCCAAAACGGAATATCTCTTTATCTGTAAAATAACATTTTCTCTGTGTCAGATGGAAATCAGTGCGCTAATCACAGCCAGCGAACTGAGGGCAGAAAGGTGTTTGTACAGGCTGTAAATGACTATTTTTTTTATTTGCACTTTCATACAGCGCCGACTAGATCTTAATGAGGAACAAAGCGCTTTTTCGTGGCCAATATATGAGCGCTAGGTGAGGTACATTGCATTTACCTGCGTATAGTTTGCAGGTTAAAAATCGTGCAAAACAGGCAGTCCAAGTTCTAGGTTCTTGGCCAAGAGAAAGCCAAAAACAGGCATGGGCCGGTACTGACTGTCGCCTTGGAGCACATGTCTGTCCTGTTCTGCTCACCTGCTGCCTGTGTTGTCAGAAAGGATGTTTCCGCTCAGCAGGCCAGCAGAGTTGCATCTCAACATCTGCACAGTTCTTGGCAACATCAATGGCAAATCTTCATTGCATGCTGAGTTGTGCTGTTTATTCAAGATCGGGGTGGCTTGGAGAGGGAGGAGGCTCTTTTTACTCCATGCAATTGGCCCATGATCTGGCGCACCAGGTAAAACCAATGGGTTGCACTCAAGTTGCTGGTTCTCTTGTCTGACATGGGGGCCTCCATGGGAATAATGAGGCCATTGCTGCCTGCACCCCAATCTCATCAGTGGCTACTGCTTCCAACCCCATGGACATTGGTAGACCGTAAACGGTGCATATGATATGTGCAAGAGGGGGGCATCCCCCTCACTCTTCGTGCGGCAGCTTTGCGGCCAACACAGTACCCGCCACGGGCGGCACAACGGCTAGCTGCACCAGTGATTTGTGCCATGATCCATGGAGTGCCTCGCGGCTGCCTACCACGCTCTACGACGGTTGTATGGAAAGTGCACACACTGCATATGCCCCATAGGGCCTCTGGCGTTTTGAGCAATCGACTTCCTAGGTCTGGCGTTGCATCACTCCTCATCCCAGTGGAAGGGTCAGATAATTGCGCATCCCCTCCATTCCCGGCGCGGCAGGTTTCTGGACCAGGGTCAGCGGACTCGATAATTCTCTCGCCTCGGTGCCCACTCTGATCAGTGACCACACTCGGCAACTCTGGGCATTAGCTTGCCTCATCTTCACTAACGGCCCCACCAGACCGCCGGGGATGCCTGGTCTCACCCTGGAGATACCCATTAAGGGACCATCTCTCAGGGAAGCCAGGAAGGGTTTCGCAGTGGTCGATGCGCCTTGGGACCCTACGGGTAAGTAGTGCGCTATATAAATGCCAATACATTACATACATTTACATTTACAATATTTCAGCACATCCTCCTGATGGACACCCCAGCTGGTATGGCAACAGGATAGGTCTAGCAGCCATGGGTCTCTCGCATCCAGTGCAGGGTCCAGCGACATCTCACTCAACCTTGTCCCCAACTGCCATTGAAGTCAGGTCAGCACTTGAACTTCCAGGTGCATGTCTCAGAGATCCCAGGAGGACATCTAGAAAAACATCCAGATTAGGTTAAAACATAGATGGATTTAATGGAGAGGTTTGCCACAATTTTCTTTCTCAGAGCAAGAGTTTGATGACTTTTGGCATCTACAATTTTTCTGATTCAATTTCTGTCTTTTCCTTTGCTGATTGTGAGTAATGTAATATCTTCTAGAGAGGGGCTAGGAGTTGGATTGTTAAGAACTGGAAAGCACAGTAAAAAGATGTCTCCTCAAAGAAGACCCAATCAAAAGTTACACTTAATTTATAATAATTTTGTGAAGGGGATTCACTACATGCATTTAGTAAGGGTGTAAGTGCATCCCCCTGCCAATTGCAAACAGAGAAGAACGACATCCAACTTACCTCAGTCTCGTCTTCCGCCTTCTTCCTTCACACTTAGCCCTGAGTACAACACTTGCGTGGTCTGTGAATCCAAAACTCATGCTTAGAGGTTTATTCAACCACTTGGCTAGAACCTCAAAGAAAGCACCAGCTCCACAAATACCTATAGTGCTGAACTACTCCCTAACGAATGACAACTGTCAAGATCCCTCAAAAGCTCACATCAGAAAGACTCCAGATATCTTTCTAAAGACAGCAACATATTTAAGGTGTCCAACTTTCAGTCCTTACATGAGCCCAAAATATATTTTACACAACAGCTCCAATGACACAACAGCCAGCTCCATCGTGATTGCAGCATGGGTCACATCAGGGCGTTTGGCGATGAAGAGGGGTCCATTCCAACTCCATGTTTCGGGGCCATGCCTTCCCATGGCTCTAAATTCCAACAGCGGATTTACTTTTCGCAACTACCAATAACATAGCATAGCATAATGTTAAAACAATTAAATACAAAATATTAACTTAGCTTTTCTGTAGCTGGAGATGCAGGTTTCAAGCTCTTTTAGTCGTCAAATCAAACTTTATTCACAATGTTTCCATCACATAAAATTCACACAGTAAAATTGATAAAAACATAAAGCATTAGAGCTAAAACAGTACATCCAATGTTAAAAAACATATAGCAGGATACATTTATAGTTAAACACGCTCCATCATATCTAGCACATAAGTGCATACAATTTTGAAGTGCTAAATGATGTAGCCAATAGTATTAAAAGGACAAAGGGGTCACATAAAACATAATATACCACAGGTATAATGATGTAGCACATAAAAGGCTCCTAATTTAGGTAACTCATACCAGATTACATAAACCAATTGAACCTACATGTTTCCCTCATCAAGCCAATTAAGTTCTTTCCAACATAGCGAGGTTGCACAAAGAAAATAGGCCATTATATAACACACTGAGGGTTTATCGAGGCGTAGTAAAAAGTGTAACCCAGCCTTACGATGCAATTCACCCATACTGCGTAAGAAAGGAAATACAATACGGTGCTTCTGCTGCTTATAGAAATGGCAAAAGAATAGAATATGCTCTGTAGATTGATGGGAGACTCCATCACATGGACAAAGTGAAAGATTATTATAAGAATAGGAGCTAGCTGGAATACTCATCATCAAAAGAATGAGGCTAAATCTGAATCTCAGCAACATGAATCGATGCTTTAAGTTTGAATCAAACGCCAAAAACCGAGGGAACTGAATGGTATATGACTACAGAGGTCTTGTTCTTATACTTATCTTGTCTTTTACTTGCTGCTGAAACCAGAAAACATGTTTCAGTGTAGCCCTAGGGAAGACAGACAGTTGTCAGGGGCGTCAAACAAATCGCTCAATCCCAGTTCTGTCAAAGTTGCCTGGACATACTTTAACCAGGGGATCTCCTTTACCAGATCTAATTTGAGGCAATCTTTTAACTCCTTGCATGCTTGTGACGGAACCGTTCCGTCACAAGCCTCGGGTGAGCAGTGCTTGTGACAGAACGGTTCCGTCACGGCCCGCTCGCCGCGCCTGCGCGTCGCGAATTCCGCGCCTGTGCTGACGATTTAATGGGCGGGCGGGTTCGTGACGGAACCGTTCCGTCACAAGCACAGCTCACCCGTGAGCCGTGACGGAGCGGTTCCGTCACAAGCACGGAACCGCCGCGCGGCCGCCCCACCCCCTTAGCGCTGCAGCAGAATAGCCGCCGCAGCGAAAGGGTTAAATCTTCTTAGTTTAACATCACCATCTGTCTGCGCCCTATAGAATGCCAAGAATCTCTGGGATATGTCTGTTTCCAACTTTTTTTGAATAATTAAATAATGCCGCTATACTTCTTTCAAAAACGAGGGCTCTATTTGTAACCAGATCTTTCCACTTATATTCATCAAAGATTATCCCTAAATAGAGAGAAGAATCAACCACCTCAACTTTACGCTGGACTGAGTAGAAGGATGAGCGTTTTTTGTATGATGACCAGTGATTAAGAAGTTCGATTTTGCCTAATTTACGCCAAGACCCAGGGAAGACATAAAATTAGTATAATCTTCAATTAATCTCTGCAGCACTTTTGGGGTACTTGCCAAGAGGCTGTGTCATCCACATAAACGAGGATAGAGAGAGGGGATGTCTTGATATATGGTACATCCTTGGACCTTGTCTTTAATACCAATACCATCTCCACTTGATTCGTATAAAGGGAGAAGAGAAAAGGGGCGAGCACGCAGCCAAGCCTCACCCCATGTTCTATCCCGAACTCTTTTAGTCTCTGGGCGGTGGAAGCATGGAGCTGGGGCACTTTCCTGTTGAAAGTGACGATGCTCCCTTATGTCAGCCCTGGATCACACCATTTAGGCTGAAGCAACACAGTATTTCTGACTTTTCTTGACAAACTACTGGCCTTCTGAGATGCAGGTGATACAGCTGTCATTTTACTCCTTCGCCTGTTAGATTTCTTGGACAACATCAAACACAGTAACCTGTTACTGATTACAGGCAAACGGACAGGACTGACCAGAAAAGTGTTGTACTTTACTGAGATCAGATGCTAGTTCTAGGTCACACTGATGTAAAGAGCTTTGCTTAACTTGCTGGAGGTCCAATAAATAGTTCAGGTAAAGTTCTTTGAATCAGTTCAATCTAGAACTACCATCCCCTTTCTCTTCAAAGTGTGTATGCCCAATGCAGAGCTACTATGAGCTTCATCATCCAACATAGGAATGACACACAACGGTTCATTCAGGTTAGAGGGTCAGAGAATGAGTACCAATTACCTCAATGTCATCCAAAATGGCTGCCTGCCAAATTTATGAGTCATCATTATATCATCAGTGTCTCTGCATTAATTTAGGGTTCCTGTTGTGCAAGATGCTCCCTGGAGTGATAGCCGTGCTATAAAAATGTGCCTTTACATTGCTTAGCTCTTCCTGGCCTCGCAACTGTAAAAAAAAGGGGCTGGTAAAGCCAATAGGTCTGGTGTTGGCTGTTGGTCGTTTGCTTTGCCAGTCCTCATTTTATTTCTGCATTTCTTTTGTTTAAAGGCACACACTGTATGAAAGCAAGCATTTTCTAAAAGCCAATATTTGCATATCTTTTCTCTGTAAAAGTTGTTGTAGTAGTCGTTGACTTCCTATTGTTCAGATGTTCACTTTGTGCAAGAGCAGAATATTGTCACTCATACTGAGATTAGTCAGTGACTTAGGTGGGCTGACCTGTGCCCCATGTTATATGCTGTGGTAAGTAGAACCAAAGCTGAATCACATTACAGCAGACCAATAAAAGAAGAGGGCTGCATGGACGTCCCTTTAAGTAGGTATAGTACATATATTTTGATTTTAAAGGAAGGTTTTGCCAAAAAGTCAGATCTAAAAAAAAAACCACATACAGAACCATGTTTCTGAGAAAACCGGGACCTCTTCTTGTCTGTCTCTAGCCATTTCACCAATGTAACTGTGACCCTCAGTCTCTCACTGTAACTCAGTGTTCGCGGCCTTGCACACTTCAAAGTAGCTTCATCACAAGTTTGACCTGTAAAAGTAACTTAAGTAAACTAACAAAACCCTGCCTGCCCTGGCGAACATGATTTTAAAATATCTCCAAGCAATACCCCGGAAGTATTTTCCACAGCAAAGAAAAAGCACAACCCATCATATATTTAAGAAACAGCTACACACCCATTATTACCACTAAGGTTTTCGATAATCCGACAAACCCCTATGTCTAAAAAGCCAGCGAGTACATAGAGACATCCTCGCCAATGCATCTCTACCGACATCTTGGGAATTAGTATGAAGGCTAATTATGCTAAATAGCCACATTATCTTTCAATGAACGCTGCTGCGCTGCTATTAATGTTATGTTTCTGTGCCACGACTATAAAATATTGTGTAGCGTGAAAATGCTATCCATGTTATATATAGTAATATGAAAAAGTAAAATACATATACTTGATAAATTAATATACATAAAAACCTGTGAATGTGCATTGATTTTACAGCAGATTAAGACTCACATGTTTGTTCAATACCTAAATTTAGTCTGTCCTTATCCCAATACATAAATCAGGCAAGTCCTTACACCAACACATACGTCCAGTAAGTCCTTACACCGAAACATAAATCAAGTCAGTCCTTCCACAAAGACAAAAGACCACTGAGTCCTTACAGCAAGACATAAATCCTGTCAGTCCTTACAGTGAGGTATAAATCAAGTTAGTCCTTCCATGAAGGCATCCAGTCAATCCTTATCCCGAAGTTAGTCCTTCCACAAAGACATATGTCCAATGAGACCTTCAATGAAGACATAAATCAAGTCAGTCCTCACACCAAGATATAAATCAATATAGTCCTTCCTTGAAGACAAACCAGTCAGTCTTTATCCTGAGACATAAATTAAGCCAGTCTTTACCCCAATGCAAAAGAAACAATTGATGGACGGAATGCTGGACAATGCAAACATTCACCCCCAGTCACAAGGATCTGGGTTTAATCCATCATTCTTTTGCTCCCCACATCACCCCAGTTTGGACCCAGCCATATGCAAATCAGTCTTGACCCTGATCATTCTGGGAATAGTCCAGCCCGAACTGCCAAGCCGGGTACTTCCTGGACCGGAAAAAAGCATCCTGGGACCAGTTTCAGGGCGTCACCCTTCATCAGCCAGGCTAGCTTTAATCCAGTGGTGTAGTGAGCAGGGGACCCACGTCTGCGCATACCCTTCCCACTTAGGGTGACATATGCAAAAGAAACAATTGATGGACGGAATGCTGGACAATGCAAACATTCACCCCCAGTCACAAGGATCTGGGTTTAATCCATCATTCTTTTGCTAACCACACCACTCCAGTTTGGACCCAGCCATATGCAAATCAGTCTTGACCCTGTTCCTTGTGGGAACAGTTCAGCCTGAGGTCTTTACACCAAAGCAAGAATCCACTTAGTATTACATCGATACATAAATCAGGCTAGTCCTTACACCAACAATTAAATCCAGTCAGTCCTTACACCAAGACATAAATCAAGACTGTCCTTCCACATAGACATACATCCACTGAGCCCTTACAGCAAGAGATAAAGAAAGTAATTCCTTATTCCAAAACATCAATTACGTCAGGCCTTACACTGAGACAGAAATCAAGTTAGTCACTCCACAAAGACAGAAATCCACATAGTCCTTACTCCAAGACATAAACAGAGTCTTTCCTTATACCGAGACAGAATTCAAGTAACTAAGACATAAATCCAGCGAGTTCTTACATCAAGACATCAATCTAGGCAGTCCTTACACCAAGACATAAATTCAGTAAGTCTAATGTCTGATCCACCTGACTTTCAGCACCCAACAATTTTGCTTTCACTGGCAGAGTGTTGGCACTTTTCAACTAAATTGCAATACATCAGATGAGCAGGAGTGCAACTTGTTGCTTAAGGGGAGGATCTGTAGTGTTTGAACATCTTTTCATCCATTTAAGGTGAACGAATCTCCGCCCATCTGCAAGCTCAGTTTCACAAATGAAAGACTTCAATCTATGGTTGCTCTTTGTTTGGTACAGTATTACTGCACTGTGTAAATCCCAATCCATAGAGTGCACATTAAACAATCTTAATTGCATAATCATATTTATTGCAAAGGAGGTGTCCTACACAACCCATGGACAGTCTTTGGAAGTGTATTATGTAATTTACAATTTCAATTTCTCATGAGCACAAGTATGTCCTTTGTACCCCCACTGAGTGCGTGTTGTGCCACCAAAACCACGATTGCTTCGGTGTGAAAATGACATCTACCCCTGTGGTAGTAGACCTTCTCCGCAGCTTATCAAGTAGGCATCATTGTGCAATACACCTACTGCTGTGGAGATTAACACTGGAACAAGCCTTGGTTTTTTACACATCTAGTGGAGCCCACTCTAAATGTCAACCCAGTTGACCTCGCAGGCAGAGGAGTCTGCATTGTGTAACAGGTTTTGGGACTTTTCATGATGGAAGACTGGTCCATAAGACTGGCAGCAAACAAATTATGTAAACTTGAACTAACACCAACCAAGCTCGTAAAGTGCAATCAGCATCATGGTGGCAGTGTGACGTCAGGCCCACATGTGGTAAACGTAAACATGATATTCTGAAATTGCCTGCCTGTACAGCACATCAACATGTCCTGACTGATGAATGGCATCAAGGGGATGCACAAACTATTCATTGAATAATTCATCCACACCAAGGCAATATTTCTTGCCTGGGTATCTGCTGGAAAATTTGAAATCAGTTATTCAGATCTGCTTTTACAAAGTCTTCACACCAGGAGGGAATCAATATTTCGAGTCTGAAGCCAAATGTTAATGCACAACTATGTCCTTATGAATAATTCTCATGTATTGATTTATTTTTACAAAAAGATTACAAATTATGGAATAACTCTGACATACCACCATAGTCCTCTGATTTGGAGTTGGTCATATGAAGACTACGCTGACCACGGCAGGTGTCCAGGGCACTTGTTGAACTCACTCCTATCCTGTCCACTCATACACCAAATTCCTGAAGTGACACAACATGAATAAATATGATCCTTGACTCATAGCCACTATGTCACTTGCCTTATAACCCATGACAATGATATAGCATCCAGTTATTTGCCTACCACTACATTGCCATGTTAAGTATATTATTGTTGTTATCTTTACATTGCCTATTAGGAAGAATTGTATTCACCTATTATACCAATCTATATTACAACGTAGTAGGATAACAATTTAGCCGAAGCGATGTAATTGTGACTCAATGTCACCAAACTCGCCATAGATTCAGATAGCCCATTGCTGATGCCCATTGCTTACAACAAAACATGTCTCACCGGGGAAGCTCTTCATCAACGCACCCATGCTGCATCTCAAACAAAGGATGGTTGCTATCATGCACCCTGTTCTGTGCAACATACTACTACACACATACCACATTGCCTCTCACTGGGACTGTAAATGTAAATGTAAATGTAAATTGATACTTGTATAGCGCACTACTCACCAGCAAGGGTCTCAAGGCGCTTGTACGAATACCGCTGTGGAACCCATCCTGGCTTTCCCTGTGAGGCTTCCACTCCTGGGCACCCCCAAGGTGGAGGCCAGACATCCTTAGCATTGTGGGGGCCGTTGTGGAGATTAAGCAAGCTATTGCCCAGAGTTGCAGAGTGGGACTCAATGATTAGAATAAGCACCGAGGCGAGAATTATCAGGTCCATGGAATTTTTTATCCCAAGACCCGCCGAGGCGGGGAATTGAACCCTGGTCCCAGGCTAGACCTCTGCATCAGGGTCTGCCGCTCTAACCATTGAGCCACACTTCTCCACATGCCCGCAGCGACAAACTCATTTTTTTTAGCGTTCTTACCTTCAGCATCCATAGCGACAACTCTTGACGTATTGCTGACCACAACGCTCAAGATGGGGCACCATCCAACATTGGAGGGATCCCACATAACATGTTGGCGATTGCACTCCCTATCCATGATTTGTCAGACCCTGAAATGGTACCAAGTGGCACTGTCTGCAACAAAGTCCTACAGAGCCATCACAAAGGCAACTGTGGGTTGTGCAAACACACACAAGCAACATGGCATACAATTGTAGTCATGTCTACAACACAGCAAATGCCTGACAACATTATTTTACATACAAATCTGGTGGTAGACAAAACAGATGGACTGACCATATAATCTCGATTTAACTAGTTCCCAGGCTGACCAGATTTCACAGACAAAGGTGCTGTTTAAAATGCCACCCACTGCGGCGAGAACAGAAATGAGACGAAATATATTTTGACTGGTCTCGAAAAAAAAACAATCTGACATCAAATAATATTCATCTTTGATGAATCCAATATTCCTAGGGAATGATATTAGCCAGTATCTATTATATCTTTCATTGTGTTCCCATCTGCCCTTTTCAGGAGCTAAATTATGTGCATTAGTACGTAAATGGGCTAATGCCTGTCTGTATTTAGAGGACTGCACGCCGTGAATATATTCTCTGCTTCAAGAAGTAATTGGTAATTACAATGGTCATTTAGGCAATCACTGTCTCTGGTAGATTCATGTCATTCTTAAAAATAACTAGCTCTTAACCTTTGACAGAATTCTACAGAAACGGTTCATCATCGCCCACGCTTTGATTAATTTCACACATACACAAACCTGTATCAATAAAACTGATGGTTTTACATTTGTTAACCACAGCAATTTGCCTCACTCATCAAAACAGCTTAATACCAGGTAACTGTGTGCTCCAAATCTCATTAGTTGCATTTGATAAACACTTTAACTGAACCCCACCTCGATGAGGAAAAACCTGCATTTCTGTTTTTCAGTTTTCACATTATTTTAATGCGTTGTGTGGCAATGATTTTAATGTGTACGTGTTCACGAGGGGTACAGTAAAATAATGTGAAATCCTCCGGGGAAAAATACGCGGCGATTGCTAAAGGTAGCATTCTAAAAATTCAAAATATTTATGGGTTTGAATGAGCCTTTTTCCCATATACTGTTATTTCTGCACATATCTTAAAATCCGAGAAGCAGAGATGAAAATGCCATATTTATGATGAAAAATGAGCGAGACAGGAGCCCTCTGACATTTTACAGTTGTTCAGGGTTGTAGATTCTCATTGTAGTTTTCACTCAGCTATCAGTGACTACTTTTCTGTTTTAAACAGATGAATGCCTTCTAAAAGCAGGAGCAGGGAACGTAAAAAAATCCGCATCTGTTATTATATGAGTGCAAATGTTCCTACCCGTCTATATAGGAAGGTTTTGTGGGACCGAGACTCCAAAAAGTTGCGGGTATCCTCGTTGGTTTCCCGCCCGAGATGCTGCGCCTTCTTAAGGAAGCAAGTGACGGGGAAAATAGACAACAGAGAATTTGGCGCCCTCTTCTGGTATTTGCACGTTAGCTGCATCACGAAGGAACAGGCCAGGCATGTATTTCTAAATGTAAATAGATATTTTACAAGAAATGTGTGCGTCCTATTAATTGCAAGACTTGAAATAGACAGCCCTTTGCCTAACAGAGCAAAAGAGACTGCAATGACAGTCAAAAGTTTCAAGCTTCAAAGGGATGATGGAAGAGAGGCAAAGGAGTGGCCAGTATTTGCCCTGAGTGTACTATGGGGTGTTTACATTCTTGAATACCTGCTAAGGAAACGTGCATCTGCCCCACCACCTCCTTTGTTTGTAAAAAAAAAACATACGATTACGTCCAATTAGTACGCATCTTCTTTCCCTTAGAACAGTCTAGACCTTGCTAAACTTCCTCAACCCATCTTGAAGACTGCTGTCATCTTCATGAATATCAGTATTAAGACTGATAATACATCTAAGACTTGTGTACAAGGATTGATGGAAGGCACAGACAGTTGAGGCTTTGGTTTGTCCAACTAGTAGAGCAACAGATCCATTCAGGTTGCCATAGTTTAACGATCGCTTGGTCCCTGATCCCTGATCCTAGAACTTCATATGTTCAAACTATAAGTATATGGCCTGGAAGGAGCAGATTTTCCTCATATTCTTAATTGATGGAGAACTTGGCTCTAAATTCAAAGTGTGAATGATTGCTGTCCCTACCAAGCCGAATCTGAGAATCATCCACCTAGATGTCTCCGCACAAGCTCTTTAGGACATAGAAGACTCACCAGTGTGGAATAGGACAACAATTATTATCCACTTGTGCCCTCAACAAGATGCCACCTTAAGGAAGGAGACCATCAAGATTTTGAAAGAGCTAAGACAAAAAAAGGAACAGAAGCCTTCGTTCTGCAGGGGAGATAGTAATACATTTCAGGCCTTCTTTACATCAAAAGTGGAGGATCTTCTGACGGAAATCCAGCTCATCCCTATGCTCCCCTGCCTTTCAGAACCTGTATCCCGCCCCCTCCTTTGATAAACCTCTCACCACCTTTCCCCTGCTCTCGCAGGATTCCCTGGCCCTACTAATAGGGCGGGTGAAATCTGGGTCACCGGCTGACCCATGCCCACCAAGGATTTTTAAGATGGCCTTGCCTGGGATAAAAGCCTAGATTCTAACACTCCTCACCCAATCTCTGGAAGCAGGGCTTGTCCCAAATGACTTTAAGAAAGCAAGGGTCATTCCGCTCCTAAAATAATCTGGGGCTGATACAAAGAACTTGAAAAATTTCCAGCCAATTCCCCAACTCCCATTCCTCGTAAAAGTACTGGAACAGCATGTACTATTTCATTGTCAAAACACCTCGAGAATAACCATCTCTTACAATTCCACCAGGTGGGATTTAGGGCCCTCCATAGCACGGAATTGGTTATGCTGTCAATGCTTGACAAACTAAGACTGAGGGCAGATAAAAAGAAACCATGTGCCCTGATCCTTCTGGACATATCCGCGGCATTCGACACGGTCAATCACGACTAACTGGTGTCGCGGATCTCAGATCTGGGCATCCAGGGTACGGCCCTAGCATGGCTTAAATCTTTCTTGAAGGGTTGTTCCCAGAGATTACAGCTGACTGACTATGTGTCCGACCCAGGCACACGTCCCTGTGGGGTACCTCAGGGCTCGGCACTGTCACCCCTCCTTTTCAACACCTACCTCCAACCCCTGATAGCAGCACTGAATCAGATGGAGTGCCAGATCTACAACTATGCCGATGACACCCAAATTATCCTTCAGATAGATAACTCCCCGGCTGCCCATTCAATATTCTAAAATTTACGGTTAATTGGATGTCGGACAATTCCCTTAAAATCAATCCAGACAAGACAGAGGTTCTGGCCCTCAACACTGATGCTAACCCCTGGAACAATCTCTTCTGGCCACAAGAGCTAGGCAAATATCCAGAGCCAGCCTTGGCCGTAAAAAGCTTTGGTATCAAAGTCGAGGCCAAGCTGGCATTGACCCAGCCGGTGTCAGCAATAGTGGGCACATGTGTCGGCTTGCTGAGACAGCTACGTAAACTCGCCCCCTTCTCACTTTTGACACACTCATACTGTGTGTATCAGCCTTGAATTTTTCGGGATTAGATTACGGGAACTCCCTGTACATTGGCCTCCCGGGAAAACTATTGGCCAGATTACAGGTTATCATGAATGATGCCACCAGACTAATCTTCAGCGTGCCTGGACAAACTCATGACACCCCCCTTTTATGCCAGCTACATTGGCTTCCAATCAAGCAGAGAACACATTTTAAAGGCCTCTGCATTGCACATAAAGCCTTCAATGTCAAGCCCTGTGGTATATTAAAAATAGCCTGGTCAAATACAATCCAAGTAGAACACTACGGTCATCAGAGGTCAGCCTGTTGGTCTGCCCTTGTTTCTTCCTGTCCTCCTTCGGAGGATGAGCCTTTTCTACTTGCATCCCCCAAATCTGGAATAAACTGCCAGAGAATGTACATAAGGAGCATTCTCTGCTTCCCATTAGGAAGAAGCTCAGGACAGTATTATTTTTGGAGGCATGGGGCACACTCTAGTTTATACCATCTCCAGGCAGGCAAAGGCAGTACCCTCTCACAGCACTTAGAGACCTGACGGTGATAACGCGCTTTACAATTTACAAATTACAATTACATAGAGACCCACAAAAGCAAAGGAAATACCAAGGCCGAAGCATTTGGTGCAACTATAATCTTAAGTAATTGTGAATCAGGCATAGAGTGCGCCGTAAAACAAATTACAATTACATGGTGATGATGCTCAGTGAAGGATACATTTTAGTAATTGCAAAGTAGCCCACAATAGGACAAACCTTTCCACTTCCAAACTCTATTATGGAAGCAGGGAATTCCAGAAAATATCATTACAGATATATCAAGAACTGATTGACTCAAGTCCATAATCTGTGGGACCTTTACAAAAAAATAATGCCTTTAAAACATGTCTCTCTTAGAGAAAATATTGAGATATCACCCTGACCTCTTGCACTGCTATGGTCTGCAAGGTAATGTGTTGCCTTCCTGCTGTCAGTTAGCTGTCACCCAATAGCACATTGTCACTATCTACACCACCCACATTGGTTGCTCTCATTCGCAACATCATAAATACATCAATTTCCACCAAAGAATATCTACAGAGGAAGCTAAAAAAAAACCTGAAAATAAAAACGTTTAGTTATCACACAAATCGCCAAAAAGAGGCAACTGCATATCATGCATTTTATTCCTTATTATATCCCTTCAAAATCTTTGGACCCATTATGCCAGAGAAGAGGGTGCACCAGAATACAGATCTCCAGCACCATCTATTAATGTCTTCCTAATTTTAGAACAGTATTTGAGAATCTCCACCCCATACAAAAGAAACCCACCATCTTGGAAAGAATTACCAAGACAAAAATACCCACAAATTATGGGGGGCTGGAGAGGACTATGCATGCATGACCTATACATGTATCTGTGGGGGAGGTGAGTAGCTGGTTTCCTTTTGCAATAAAAGGAATCGTGATGAAAAATATTAACATCAAACATTGTGGTAATAGTATCTTGATATTAGTTATCTTTATTTTCACATGGATCCCAAATGTAGTGTATTTTCAAGACATAATGTGAGAACAGTGTGAATATACTTGTTGAAATGAAGACTTTCTGTGTTTTTCAAAATTCTGGAACCTTAACTAAATAAAATAAAACATTTCATTTGAACATTCGAGAAGTCAACGTTCCACAGTGATTTTCATTGACACTATTGACATTTCAAAAACAATAAATATGTGAGAAATATTGGCCTTTAAAGTGGATACCAATTAATGAGGCACTATCCTTAAATACGTAGTGAGGACTTAAAATTGATCTTTTGAACCTGCTTGCTTCCTTAGCTCAAATTCAGTCTTTAGCAATTAAGAAACAGTAGGACATCAAATGTGATGAATTGTAAATCATTCATTAAATTTTAATGAAAAAAACCCTGAAAAGCACGCACCCCACTTCAATAGATCCAAATCGAATCAGAGTTGACAGAATTTAGGACTTTTTTCTCATTATTGAAACAGATTGATGTACACTCCAACCAACAAAATATATAATTATCTAGCTATGCCTCCTAGGGTTTCTGGGATCCAATTCGACACTGCTACATACTTTTACTTTATGCAGATCTTTAATTTGTTTTTCCACACATAAAGCAAACCAGCTAAAGATAAACTCATAAATTCCTATGGTTTGGTTCAGATTATCAATTTCATCGCTTGGTATATCTGGTATGATCTTAACTCTGCTTTATTGTACTCTGCTAACATTGTCCATCGGTCACATAGATCCCTTAAGGTAACTCGACTAGGAAAACCTGATTCTTTAATCTCGATCTTGGGGACTCCAGCTACGCAATGGCGTTCTTCAACTCAGGGAAGGGGGGAACCCTGACACCCTTGAAATTGTCTCTTGATGAGATCAGCTCTTGTCATCAAAGGAAACAAAAAAAGCTCCGTTATTCTCTGTGGATTGTGATGGGGTGAAAATGTGATCCCTTGTGGGATCCGATTAAGTGAGAAAATTACGAACATCAGCTTAGTATGTAAAATATGTCCCTAAATAAAAAAAACTGCTCATTTAGCATCACAAAAATGTAACCTCTAACAAGGCACAATAAGTGTTTCGGATTTTGAAGGAACATGTGTGCCTACAACATTTCAAGTTAGTATCCCCGCATTTACTGACCATATTAAACAACCTTGCTTATAAAAAAATTTAATACAGGGAGAGACATCTATGACGGAGATACTTAGAAGTGTAACACGCATTTTTTTCTGCTATGAGAATGACATTTATAAGCATAATATACAGTTTTAACGGCATAAAAGACCAACAGTTCTTTGGCGAGTCGTGGGAGGGATTGACACGATTTTAGAGAAGCATTTTGCTGACCATTATGGGTATTTAACCAATATTAGATTCGGGGAGTCTTTTTTGATAAAAAGAAAAAAACAAAATGAATCTTTTAGAGAAAAAGCAAGTTTGTAAATCTCATATGACATTGCTAAAAAGTATCATACTGGATGTAATAGGTCAATCAGTACTTATTGTTATTTGTTGTTATTTACAGTGACCCCTGACGAAGGGCATTCTATTGCCTGAAATGCATTGGGTTCGATTTTAATAAACACTGCTTTTGAAAGAATTCCGCGTCATTCATGTTCTTACAAGAGGTCCGAAGTGGCACAGTCAGAACAATAGAAGTTTAGAAAAAAGGTGCATGCAATCGAGTGGAAAAAAGTATTTACAGAATGAAATGAAGAAGTGAAACACAGATTAACTAAATTAACTACAAAACGAAGTACAAATGGTTTACCAGGAAATAATTACTGCCAATGCGGCACATTTCGCAGTGCGTTTGGTTTGGGGCACAGATATGCCCCAATTTCTCATTTCGATTTATCCAGAGGTGCCAATTGGGCAAGATACCTCCACCGAGCTGCACACATACTGAACTACAAATGGATTAACTAGTACAAGATGGAGTATCTGGTGTGCATCCCAACCTCATAATTATTATATATTAAACAATTGTCATATTCTTCGATGATAAAGTTGCTTGAATAACTACATGTGTTGCAGTTACTAACCTTGCTAGCTTGTGCCCTTGGCTAAGCTCCTCAGTTTCTTTTGTTATGTCTCTACAGATACCTGAGGTGTGTTCTTGTACTTAACTTACTCATTAGGGTTATCAAGTAAGGGTCTTGATTGGAGCCATTCCCTATTCTGGTCCTTAAAATTGTCTAATTTTCGAAACTAGCATATAATTGTCACTCCTTGTTAAAGAAGCTTACCTTTGATGCCGAGGAACTTTCTGAGCTGAACCAACTTTCATCTTACCCGCAATAGTAAATCACTAAAAAGAGCAGTTTCCACCCAGTAGATAGATATTAAGGCAGCAACCTGTCTTGGCATGTGTCACTGGGTTGCTGGTCTAAAAGGTCAATGAGTCGGTAATTGTCATCGATATGCTAAGTAAGGTTGGCTATGCCACTGTCCTAATTATGTACAACATATTAGTGGCATCTGATGCAGCTGACAGGAGATTTTGACCAGCCACAGAAACAGGTCAATGTAAAATCACCAGCAGTAGCCTGGATACAATCATTCCTCTTGGGTAAATACCAGGCACTCTCTCGTCTGCCCACCATTTTGCAGCATTGTTTCCTGACCATTTGGAGTTAATAAGACCTCTAGCTCTACACTTTCCCATTCAACAGTCATGTCTTGTCTCAGGATGCACTCTTCCAGTCCCAAACTTTCAAGAAGAACCGTAGTATGAGAGAAGTTAACATATTTACTATACTCACATGAATATACACACACACACACACACGCACGCACACACACACAACACAACACACACGCACATACACACACAGCTACTAGACAAAGACCAATCCGGGTTTAGACCTTTTGCACAGTACAGAGACCACCCTCCTTCCAGTAGCAGAGGAGATCCATAACATGTTGGATCAGGGCAAATCTGTGGCCCTTGTCCTATTGGACCTCTCCGCTGCATTTGGTCCTATTTCTCATCCAGTACTCTTAGACAGGTTAAGGAACATAGGACTATCAGGTCTGCCATTGGACTGGATGAAACTCTAATTGTGTTTTTCTATCTCTTTTTAAAGTAAAGAATTCAATGTTCTGTGGTGGTGATCCTCAGGGATCGTCTCTGAGTCCGACATTGTTCAATATTGACATGGCTCCACTGGGTGCGTTGATCAGATCCTATGGCTTTTCCTCCATGACATACATGGATGACGGCCAGATTGTTGTTTTCATCTCCAACAATCTGGAGGAACGCATAATTGTTTCTCTGATTGCATTGTAATTATCAGGGAGTGGATGTATCAAAGCTCCATGCAGCTTAACGTGGTAAAAACTGTAACCATTGTTTATGGAACCAACTGCACTTGATGAGACCTGAAATGGTGGCTGGAGGAATTGGGCCCATTACCCTCTCCTTCTTCCTGTGCCAGAAACCAAAGAGTGATATTTGATACAGAAATCCCATTTGCACCTCATATCATATCAGTTGCCAACAAGTGGTTTGTGATCCTTACTGCTATATGTACAATTTCACTCTACTTGCCCACATCAACCCAGAAAACTATGGTCCAAGCTATTATTTCATATTGGCTTGACTATGCCAAAGCTCTCCACCTGGGTCTGCCCCATTTTCTTTTGGGAAAGCTCCAGGTGATCCAGAACACAGCTTCATGGATCATTCTAATCCTCTCCCATAGAATCTCAGAGATGCCTCTTCTGCCTTCTTTCCATTGGCTTCCTATCCGGCAGAGTTGTGATTTTAAGTGTCTCTGCCTAGGGTCCAAAGCAATAAAAATGAATGGGCTCTATCTACCTTTTGAGGAAGATCTGCCTCTATTTCCCTGCTTGTACTGTGCACTTATACGCTACCAGCCTACTTCATGTCCCAAAATTCAGAAATGGCTGTACCGAGTGATGCACTTTCTTTTATGATACGGCCACGATCTGGAACTCCAAGCCGTTTGGATGTCTCTTGATTGTTCTACTTTCAGAAAATCTTTTAAAACAAGGCTGTTTCAACAAATGTAGTGCACGTGCCATACATGTGTGATAATTAGCAAAACACCAGAACACCCCTTTATTGGGGTAACTGTGTGCTTTGATAATACAATTCATTCATTAATTCATTCCCATTATTTGCTATTGATTTTAAATGGATGTAATAATTAAATAAATATTTTTGTAACTTGCACAAAAAGATCATATTAAGTCACACATGAATGGTAGATTTTACTTATCAGTTAGATGGTTTTGTTCAAGCTCATGACATGCACTCAATAAAAATGGGATACCCTTTCAAAATGAACATTTAGAAAATGGCACTTTTTGCCATTTTGGAAAATGCAATCATCACCCTGCTTCTGGAAACAATAAGAGTGATTCCTGAATTCTAACTGAACATTCACTGCTGTCATTCCTAGATTACAATGCATGGACCCTACAACTGGATGTATCCAGACAACTCTCATCACGTCTAGAGTTCAATGAACTGATGATGTACTTCTGTTCAGGATTTCAACCATGAGGTGCAACAGAAACCACATTACTTAACATCACAAAGGATCTACTTGCTGATCAACTTCAATGCCAAGAGTGTGCACTGATATCAGTGCACTTCTAAACAGCTTATGAGACTTTTGACGATTGATTGGCTAACTGCCAATGTATGTTTATGTTGGAGGAATTGCTGCTGCTCTTACTTGACTTAGATCCTTCCTGAACAGCTTCACTCAGCCAGTAAAAGTGAGGTCCATCCTATCTGCAACTCACAATACTGCCAACAGATTCCCTCAAAGCAGTGGCGTAGCTAGACGTACTGCCACCCGGGGCAGCGCCAACATTTGTTGCCCGGGTGCAGGTCAGAGGGGGGGTGGCGAGTGAGGGATGACTTGTTTTGGGGAGGGGGGCACCGTCCAACAGATGACTTGTTCTCGGGGGTAGGGGGAATGGTGGTAGTCGACAGACTCAACTCCCACCTCCGTCAGAAACAGTGCTGCCCAGGGCGAACCGCCCATACCCCCAGCTTCACCACTGCCTC
Source organism: Lissotriton vulgaris (assembly GCF_964263255.1). Classification (NCBI taxonomy): domain Eukaryota; kingdom Metazoa; phylum Chordata; class Amphibia; order Caudata; family Salamandridae; genus Lissotriton; species Lissotriton vulgaris. Next base: position 174,599,536 of record NC_141700.1, on the reverse strand, counting down.
AAAGACTAGAACTCTCACTAATTCTCTGCAATATAGATGGCTTAGTTGGTCTATGCACTGGGAAATCACAACTCTGGCTTCTACATAGACATGGGTAATGTTCATAGAATGGCTTAACTATGATAGATATCATTTGAAGACTGTAAAATGATTTACTGTTTGAAACAAGTAAAGTATTGAATGTACCTTAACATTTATTGCCTGCGGTGGCCTAGAGGATTCATTGCATGCCCATTTGCTTGGTCCCACTCACCAGGTCCTCACCCAGTACCACACAAGAAGATATATAATCTCTGTTTTTTATTCAACAGCAAACTCTCCTGGATTGCACAAGTGAATAAGTCACCAATAAGGAGTTCCAATAATATTTTTATTTTTTATTTCATTTAATGGGTCAAAGTTAACCTGTTCCAAAAATATTTGAATGAGCTGATGGAGGGTATCAATAGAGCAATACAACAGCTTACAGTTATGATATTTTCAGTTTATATCCATCAGTGGTGGCTTGTTGCTTCTCCTATTGCAACAAGTTATTAGTGGAGCATTCATTCGACATGTTCTAACACTGAATTGTCCCAAAGCAAGGCTTTGTCATTGAATTGTTCTTTTGACAGACTTTGTAAGTGGAGTGTGATAATATAAAGCTCTGCTCTGGTAGCTCTGGCACTGAAATGTTTTTACAACAGGTTCTTTAAGTGGAATTATGTGAAGGGTAGCTTTCCAAAGCAATTCATATTCAAACCGACTCCTTTGCCACTTTAAAATGACTCACAATGAAATTGGAGTGTTTCATATGTACTCATTCTTAACCCCTTCGATGCTGATGACGAGCTCAGCTCGTCATCAGCCATGGGTGGCGTGTGCTGATGGCGAGCTGAGCTCGTCATGTGACGCGGTTTTGCGAAAAAAGCCGCACAGCGCAAAAATGACCGCAGCAGCGATGCGGTTAAAACAACGAATTCCCAAACATGCGGTGTCCTGCAAATGAATGAGGGGGCAGGGAGGCTTTTTGCGGTCCCACTGGCCACTCTGTGAACTGCCCCCATACCCCCACCTGTGACTCAGAGTGGAAGCTGTTCAGCATGGACAGTTTCCACTTAGTGTATTGCTACCGGCTAGTTTGACAGGTCAGAAACCTGTTGCTGGTTTTTACCACAATTGCAGCTATAAAACATTGATACATGCCATTGCCATTCCCATGGAAGCACCCAATGATTTTTCATGCCCCTATATCCTGTCAAATCGAAAGGAGTCCTAGGGTTTACAATACAGGTCAGAGAGCCATTTCCAACTTGCAATGCAACGTTAGTCACATTTCCTACAGTTTTTCAAACCACAGGTTTTGCAACTGCAAAAAACCTTGTATATCAGTCATGTAGGGATTTCGGGTATAATTCAAGATCATGCAAGTGGAAGAAGGGTATGTGGTGGTGATCTCTTAAACTAAATCCTTGGTACAAGAGAAACTTGGAGGTTTTTTGTTTTTTGAAATATATTTTTTGATTAAGTCAGAATTAATGAGATTACATTCCCTATTGGCAAGCCAATGGACGAACATAATTTTAAGCACACATTATTATATCCAGCAGAAATGGTACAACAAATGAGCAGGTAAAGAGAAGGAAATTCCAAAAGAAAAGAGAAACAAAAACTCAATATATGACCAACTCATAATTACAGTATATGAGGGCCAAAGAGAGAAGATGAAACACCAAAAACAAATAAAAAAATTAAATGGGGAAATCCTAATTGTACCCCACCCATGATCTATCAAACCCCCTGAGTGACCAAGAGCTCCTTTCTCTACCCAGAGCCTGTTCCAAATCATGTATTTGATGTATGGTTGTCCACCACTCGGTACCCCATGGGAGGACCACTGAAACCCAGGATCCATCAATGCAGTCTAGCTGAGACTATAAGTATCGACAACAACCGTCTTAGCCCGATGTCAAATTCCATTCTGTATTCCAGCATTATTTCCACAGGAGTAAGCCGAAGTTCAAATCCTAACCTTGCTGTAGCCATTTTGAGGCATCTCTTCTCAGAACACCTTCAGGGCGAGGCATGCATATAGCATATGGAGAATATGTGCTGCTTGACATCCACCCTTGGGACAGCTAGTTTTATCTGGATTTAGATTCAATCCCCACCTCATTAGTTTTTCTGGTGTGTAATATATTATGCATCCAGTCCTGAATTGCTGCAATTTTAATTTTCAGATTGCACAGCACCCTCAGCTATCTACAAGCCCAGGTATATTTCTGATGGTAACACCTCATGAGAAACCACTTTGCATCATTTAGCTGCCGGGCGAAGGCTGTCAATACTCCTATGCTCACAAAAACCTTGATAAGTCATACTAATCTAGTTTTAAGGAGGTTTGACAACACAGTGGAGCCTTCCAGATTGATTGACACCTTGCCTTTAGTGTGAAGGGAGTCCCTCAGCTGTAAATATTTAAAAAGTGATAGCGAGTGAAGTCAAACTCAGTTTGTAGCTCAGCAAAAGTGTGAAAATCTTTGTCATCAAAAAGCTGCCCCACTGTCAATATGCTGGATCAGAACCACACTTTTACAGATAGAGTCATGAAACACCCCTGGAAACGCTGGGTTGGCCCAAAGTGGTGTATTCACATGAATTAACTTTAGAGAACATCTGGCACAAGTTTCTCACCAGATAGTTCCCCGCTTGTAATAATTGGGGTCTGCTGTTCTGTAAAAAGAGAGCCTACTCTCAGAACTAGTAACCAAAAGCAGATGAGCAAGTTCTACAGCAGTAAGCAGATTGTGCTGAGGGCCAGCAAAACCTGCCTAAAAATATAACTTAAAATCCGAAAGCTGCAGCCCTCCCTGGCTGTATGGTATATTTAGTAAACTTATAGAAAGCCTTGCCCATCTAAAGCCTCGGATAAAGCTACTTATAGCCCTTTCTAGATTCCTAAAAAATGTATTTGGAACCAATAATGGTATAGAAACCAAAAAGTTACAAATAATTTAGAAAGAACATTAATTTTTATGACATTGCAACATCCTATAATGTTTATAGGTAGCCTATTCCAGAATCACAATTTTAGGATGACAGATTGAGGCAGGGGCTCATAGTGTAATTACAAAGTCTTATCAATCTTAGAACTTATTTTATTCCCAAATAAGTAGCAGTAGTTACACCCCAGGTATTTGGGTGACCAGCTCATGATTCAACATCAGCGGTGTCTTAGCTATGTTCAGTTTACAACCAGAGACTAACCCAAATTTCGCAGCCTCCTCTACTATACAGTTTATAGCAATTTGTGGTTCATCAGATATATTGCCACATCATCAGCATATGCTCTGACTTTCAGTTCACATTTTTCGAAGACCACAGGCAGAATACGTCCATTATTCTGTGGTAATTGCAGAAAAGGCTCTAAATACAGTACAAATAAAAGAGGGGAGTGTGGGCAGCTCCGCCAAGTACCCCACTGGATCTTAAAAGGCGGTGAATATATGCCAGCATATGCAAGTTTAAACAAGGGGGACTTATTCAAGACCTGTACCCATTAGCAAAATCGATCGCCAAACCCAGAATCCCCCATTATATTCCATAAACAGTCCCAGGCTACACAATCAAAAGCCTTCTCAGCATCTAGTAAAATCATGTCAAGCTGTGTACCCGTTCTGTCCGCTACATCAAAATCAGCAATTGCGGTGTTGATGTGGCTTGCAGTATCCCTGCCTGGAATAAAACCATGCTGTTGTGTGGAGGCTAGATCTGATCGAAAAGTAGTGAGCTGCATTGCTAGAATTTTGGGGAAGATCTGAGCTTCAGCATTAATGAGAGAGATGGGTCGGTACGAGCCATCTCTTCTTGTGGTTTGCCCTTCTTCACAAATACTGTTACATTTGTCAAATATTTGTCATATTCCAGGTTTCCAGTACTTTGCCAACCTTATCGATTTACTGTGTTACCCTTAGAAGTGGAAGAATTATAACATCCTTTATTGTTTTATAGAATTCCAACGGGATTGAATCTTCTCCTGCCTTCTTACCTTAGAGTAAAGCTATGATAGCAGCCTCTAGTTCCCCAGTAGCTATATCATCTGTAAAAAAGCTACCTGAATTTCCTCAACCTTCGTCAATCTACTGCCCTAGACATAAGTCATCAATTCGGACATACATGAAGTTAGAGGTGTCTATACAGTTCTTGGTAGAATAGAGAGAACTGCTCAGTAATAGCTTGAGAAAGAGTATGAGCTGAGCTATCACTGCCGTTAATAGTCTGGAGCAGGGACCTTGCCTTTCTATCTGAGATTTGATGAGCAAAACCTCAACCAATCTGATCCCTATATTCATACTCAAGAGCCTTATGTTTGGAGTAAGTAGCTACGATCTTCTCCTAGTAATTTTGACATACTTGAGATCACCAATTAATAATATGGGCTTACAGAACTCGCTCATCCAGACTCCCAGCCCTAATAGCTGCTGCCTGGGATATTTACAATTGTGAGATTGCCCGGGCTAGCTGACTGACTATCTTTTGTATGTCCCTAATTTGCATGTAAATAAACAGTGAAGTGATGCCCCTAATGTTAATGCCCTTGCTGCCTGGCGAGTTATAAAATGGAAGCCCTTGTCTTAACCATACATGGGAAAGTCAGATGATTGTTTGAATCTATAATGTAATCAGTAGTTAAAGTCGTCCATAACTAGCATTTCGCTGGATCAATCTAATAATTCCAGAGATAGCAGATTAAGCATCTCAAGGTCATCTACATCTGGCCAATAAACTGCACATATTGCACATTTCTGGCCAAATACCATCAACTGTGCAATCGCCCATCTGCCGCTAGCATCAGATTCAGTCCTCAGATTCTTAAACTCCAAGCTTTTTGCTGCCAATATAGCCACCCCTTGATAGGAGCAGTTTGTGACATATTTATAATCAGATTATACCTAGCTGTTTAAATAAGTGCTGATCTTTATAAGCCAGATGTGTCTCTTTTTGCGCGATTATATGTAAGCTATATATTTTAATCTACTCTAGTACCAATTGTCATTTTTGGAGAAATTCAGGCCATATACATTCTAACACATGCACTTTAGTCTAATCATTGTTGTATTAATTCCATCCTTAACCATCCCACCATGCCCTGAGAGACGTGCCCTTATACACCTCCATTGATTTCAGCTTGTATTGCATCCTCTGATTAATCTGACTAGTTACTTCCCCCTTTAACACCTCACCTACCCGGTGCCAGAACTTTATCTGCATATCTTAGCAAAGAACCCCACCTACACAGAGAACCATTCCCTGGCTGCAGCAGGAGCCCCAACGTCTCTGGCTAGGGAATTCTTCCCACCCTTAGGCTGTTAGTGGTTTTAAAACAGCCCCAAGAGCTCGCCACCGCCTGCCCCTCGAGTGCCCACCAACAGCACAAATTACCCTGTGAAACATAAAAAGAAAGCAATAAAAAAATGTAATAACCCAGTAAGTAATGAATAGCAACTGAACTCTTAATATTCGGAAACATGATCTGATGATTATAAAAGATGTTATTGACATTCCAACTATCCAAGTCTCAATCACTTGGTTGTCCCTGTGATATTGACTAGGGGTGTCATAGCATCTTGTTCCGTAGAACAAATCTGGATCTGCCCATTGTGAATAATTTTGAGCTTTGCTGGCTCCTGCAGGAAAAATTGTACCCCAACCGCCTTCAGAGGATCAACCAGTTGGCGTAATTTCCATCATATGTCCTCTGTAGCTTTTGGGATATCTGAAGGAACAAAGATTGACATAGCATCCACTGCCACTGGTAGAGTTGGAAGGCTCATTGAAATCGCCTGTCTCAACACAAAGTTGCCTATATATACAAGGGTTGGGCAAGGATGCACAGAATGAAGATTAGAAAGAGACTCGAAAGATGTCTCAATTTATAGGCAGCTGATGTTTCTTCTGAATCTGTGAATCCGTGTTCCAATCCATGAGCTTAGGGAGGGCTTTCCAAACAGCTGTACTATATACCGTTGAGGGTCATCCACCTCTTTCCCTTCCGGTACGCCAAACACCTGCAGATTGTTCTACATCTGGCAATTTTCCAGATCCTCGATTTTAGACTGCACCATAGCTAGACGACGATTGTGATGTTCAATCGATTTGACAGTGGCTGATCCAACCTACTTTGTGTCTGTGACCCGTTGGTGTAGCTCTTCTACTTCTGTAGACAGAGCAGTCACTTTGCTAGTGACCTCTGCTGTTGACTGCTGAATTGCCACATTGTCTGCTCTGACTTGTACATACTGCTGCTGTGCCTCAGCCCGATGAGCCTGGAGGAGCTGTAAGATTACCCGAAGAGATGTTTCTTAAGCTTCATTACTAGCTTGAGAGTCTTCTAGGGCCCCAGGGGGAATGGCTGATAGTAGAGCTGAGGCAACCATTGAGGAAAAGGCCAGCTTCTGAAACAGGCATAACTACAGATGATAGTTCCATGTTTTGCTGCCTGTCCCCCCTAGCTAGTAGTTGAGCTTCTGTGTTAGTGGTTGACATGCGGGATACTATAGCTTTTACTATGCCCTTCGACATTACCCAGTCTCGCAATGGACAAACCTTAAAGCTGCTACTGGCAGTGGGATTCTTAGCCTGTACTGCCTTACTCTGGCCAGGTAAGGCCCCTTCTTCGCTCCATTTTGTTTTTTAAGGTTGCCCTGGTTTGGTGAAGACCATTGCCTGATTGATGGCATACTATCCACCTCATTGGTACCTTCCAAACTTGTATCCAATTAAATCAATTAAATCTGATTCTTACTCCACCAAAGAGCAATCTGCTTTAGCTGCTACTACTGCTGCCAGCAGTGAAAAAATACTACTCTTTACATTCCTATCTTGCATTTGCTGTGCCATGGCAGAGTCAGCTGTTTCCATTTCCATTACATCAATGTCACCCCCAACATGCAGTAGGTAGGCCAAAGAAACTTAGAATTGTACCTACCATATTAATCAAAGCTAAAGCAGCTGCCATTTCTGGATATTTCAGAGGAATACACTGGGATTTACTTCATGAGACATAGGCTGTGCAGGGCTGCTACTTTGTTGCACCATTGGTATTTTAACAAGTCTGCTTTTTTTACAATGTTACTTTCAGTAGGCTTTGTAGCAGCAAGAGACAATCCTTCCAATGGGGCCTACTGCCATTAAAACATCCACCACGGTAGTCCCCTCAACAGCAGCCAGAGATTCCCTGGAGCATGTTTGAAGCATGCTGGCTGCCGTGCCTGCCCGCAACAGCTTCAAAATCGACCATCCAACTTGTGAGGCACAGTATTCCACGGCATCTGATGGCAGATGGGATTCACCGTTAGCGTCTGAGAACATCTGTGCTGATCTGCAAGCTCCATGCTCCCCTCGGAGCACACTGGCACATGGCGGCTCCATGTTCCAACCTGACAACCCCAGCCAGTGCGCCTCCGTAAACAGTCTGCGGGAAACTGCAACCCAGTGCCGAATAACAGCAGCAACTCCAGCAGAGCTGCCACATGAATAGATCCCCCTGTCGGCAGCCTCCTGAATGCACATCCTCAGAGCAGGGAATCCATAACCACAACCGGATAGCTGCTCAGTAATCAGCCTTCGCTCATGGGGGCAGGTAAGATGATCTGCTCTCTCATTTCGGTATCAGCCCACCATCTTTCACCCACAGGTTCTTTTTGACATCATATATTTCTTGAAGAGATTTACTTTGAGATCCTTTCAAAGGTGGTGGAGAAAAAGAGTGGGTTTGTTCTGTGGGGGAGTGATTTTCCAGATCATGGGTACATAGCCTTTGAATGCTTCTTATCTGGTCTTCTCCTTTTTGCTCCTCTTTATTTACTTATCTGGTTATGTCGGGCCTGTAAACATCCATGTTCTATGGCCATGCTTTCATAGTCACATGTTCTAATGGTGGGCTTTGTTACTGGTGAGACATAGCAACATTTATTAATGGAGTGCTACAATACACACATTTGTTGAAGATACTTATCATATCCTTTTCTACTGAAATGTAAGTCAGGGCATGGTAAGGATAAAGAAAGTAAAGAAGGGCGCATAGGAGCAATATGGCAAGCTAATTGTACACCTTGCCGTGTGATGGCCTAGTGCTCCGAGGATGGAGTGCAATAGATTCTCTATGAATCAATGCTTTTGGTTGGTGTTCACAGGATGCAGTGCATCGTGATGTGTTAGTGGCCCAAGGATACATTGTACTTTAGTGAGTTAATGTCCTGATGTTGCTACACTGTTATTGTTTTGCCTTGAAGATATGGTGCAGTGCAGTGGGCAGTGTCGCTGTGATGCAGTAATTTGGGATTATGTGATAATCATGCATAATAATAGTTTAGGCTGGTGTTCATATGGTGCAGGTATTTTGAGCAGTCATTTTGTCAGGGAGGCAATGAAGTGGCTTAGCTCCTAAAGTGCAACAAATGTTCTGAGTTAGTGTCCTGAGAATATAATGTACTCTAGTGCTCCCTGTCCCTGTGATGCAGTGTTGAGGGCTACTGTCTCTAGAATGCAGTGTATTGTGCAATGTGGTGGGCTAGTGACTCTATGATGAAGTGCAGGGAGAATAGTTCAAGTCAAGTCAAGTCTAAAAGTATGTTTATTTAGATCGTAATCTTTAAACAAATACATAGCAATTAATTATTAATTTAAAATATTCTCCAACGATCTCTCAAGCAAGTTAAAAGTTAAAATCTTCTACCATTGGTTATAAAATGATCTCCCCCTAGATACATAACAGTTAGAAAATGGGTGCTCATATAATTGATTACTTTATTTAGTTCCTATCCTATTGAAATTAAAACGGCTAACCCTAGACAAGGTTCAAATTCCACAATATACAATCTTAAAATATTATTTCTGATTTATTATAAAACTTTGTACTGCCTTTATGAAATTCCTTAGGGCAATTGCATTGTCAATACTAGGTAATTCTGTGATCAGCTCGATTGCTTACGCCCGAGTTTTTATACCATATTTTACAAATATAGGGCACAGCCAGACTTTACGCTGTTCTAAGATCTAACACCCGTTAGGATCCAACATTTTGGTTTTAATTTCTTTATTTGTTAGCCAAGGGTTAATCCCAATGCGCAGCCTTAGGATCTCTTTCCTAAACCACGGGTTTGGCAGGAAGTACAGGTAGGGGAACCAGTTTTCCTTTGCCCATGAGTTCATTGTGAACTCTACCTCTATTTTCTTGCTGAGGTATTCCCTATCCGCATTTTTAGTAGCTACTTGTCCGTTGAGCTTTAACTCATTCTTTGTACACTCTACTATTGGGGAGTCTCGGCACATGTCCACTTTCATGTTCTCGCAGGCCTGTACCATTTTCTTCCTGCACATTTTTGCCAATGTAAGCTACTTAGTTGTATCTCTTTCCGACACCATTGTGCAACTTTTTGTCCATTTTCATTTTCAAGGTGTTTCCAAAATCTAATCACTCCTGCTTGTGATTGTACCCCCCAAGCTGTTGTGCCTAGTTCTGTTCTTAATGCTTGCACCATTGCTGATGAGGGCAGGGATAAAACGTTTTTCAGGCATTGTCCTTCCTCTAGGTCCCAGGCTCCCTTACCGCTCAAAATAAAGGATTTCTGCACCATAGAGTACTTGCGGTGGAATGATTGCACTGAAAGTTTTTAGTAGTGGTCGATGGGACTTATCCCCATACTCGCAATTAAACATTTTTAAGTCAGCGATTGATGTTTGTGCCTTCGCTTTTAGGGCTTCTGGGTGTGTTTGCCAGTTTAATCTTTTGTCGAACCACACCCCTAGTAGCGGTATTCATTTACAGATTCTAATTTAAGATCCCCTAAAAACCAATTAAACTTAATCGCTTTTTTCCCAAAGCATAGGATTTTTGTCTTGTCTAGATTTACCGTTAAAAATGTATTTTTACAATATTCATTAAAAGAATTCAGCTTCCTTTGAAGGCCTATTTCTGTTTGATCCACTATTACGAGATCATGCGTGTATAACAGACACGGCACCTTTTTGCCATTCATTCTTGGGCTGGCACTACCCTTCACCTCTAGCCAAGCTGGTAATTCTGATTGAAATATGGAAAATAGCTGTGGGGCCAGTACACAGCCTTGTCTCAGACTGTTTTCGATGGGTATTTTTGGCGTCAATGAGCCCTCGGTGTCCCTAATTACTTGGGCCCAGTTACCTCGGTGTAATTCTTTTAGTATAGTCAGCAAATCTCTAGGGATATTTTTGTTAATTAATGTTTCCCAGAGACAGCCCCTATCCACTGAGTCAAATGCGGCTCGGAAGTCAACGAAGCAGCAGCAGAACTTTCTGTTCTGCTCTGTTGACTTCCTTGCCATTGCCCAGAAAGAGAAGCAGTGGTCTATTGTCGAATGTCCCTCTCTAAAACCTCCCTGTTCAATGGGTACTGTTGAATATTCTTCGACCCAGTTGTTTAGTCTATTTAAGACTAGTTTTGAGAATACCTTTTCCCCTATGTCCAAGAGTTTTATCAGTCTATAGTGTTGGGGTTCCCCCATACTGCCCCTTTTGTGGATAGGTCTAATTATTACACCCTTCCAGTTTAGTGGCATTTTACCTTCTGTTAAAATTACTTGGTATAATTGAGAGAGGAATCTTGCCCACCACTTTGTTTGAGCCTTTCATATTATCGCTGGGAGATTATCTGGCCCTGCGGCCCAGGTTAGGTTCAGCTTCTTAATCGTTTCTTCCACTCTCTCTTCAGTGAAATCTAATTTGAATTCTTCGGAGATTTCTTGTCAACCTTGGGGTACTGTATCTGCCGGGGGTATTCGGGCTCCATACAGTTCCCTTAGGTATTTATCCCAGGCGGCCTCACTTACTACGCATAACATTTCTCCAGCTGGGTGGGACAATGCTGATTTTACCAATTTCCAGAATTGTCTCAAGTTCTTAGCCTCGATTGATTCTAGCAGCTCATTCCAGCATTTCTCTTTATAAACCCTTTTTGCATCGGAGACCATCTTTTTAATATCAGCTTTCAATTTAACAACATTTCTCCTATTATTTTTCTCTGGAACACCCCCTTTGCATCTCATTAGAGATGCAAGGGGAAGCGTAGAGAAAAAGGGTGCTAACATGCGAATTTGCGTGTTAGCACCCTGTTGCTGATAGGGAGATCATTTCATCTCTGCTTTCTTGGCTTTTAAAGCCAAAAAGGCAGAGATAAATCCCTTGGTAATATGCCCCTAAGTATGCTGTGCCCGTCCCCAAGGATTCAAGCACTAGCCACAAGACTCGTTTTGTTCTGCATTACTTACCTTGGTAATAGGAGGCAATGATCTCAATAGTTAGGCCTAACAACTATGGGCCAGATGTAGGTAAGTAACATTTACCGAATCTTAATTACCGAAAATTACCGAATTTTACCGATTCGGTAATTAAGATTCGGTAAATGTGAGGGGTTGGTATGTAGGGAATCCAGATGTTCCCTTTTACCGAATCGGTAAAATTCGGTATTTACCGATTCGGTAAATACCGAATCGGTAAAGCCTATTGATTCCTATGGGCTTCAAAGCCCATAGAAATCAATAGGCTTTACCGATTCGGTATTTACCGAATCGGTAAATACCGAATTTCACAAGGGTGCAGGGGGTGTCACTTTGACACCCCCTGGCACCCCCTAAACAGGATTGGGTGCCATGTGGCAGGCATACCTGCCCTAAGGGCAGGTCTGCCTGTCATATGGCACAGGTGTGCATGCACACATGTGCATGCACACCAGAATCGGTATTTTACCATCAAATAGTTTTTGATGGTAAAATACCGATTCTGTAATGCTTGTGGGACTCAGAAGAGTCCCACCTACATATCAATTTTACCGAATCGGAAAAAATACCGATTCGGTATTTTACAGAATCGGTAAATTTACCGATCGGTAAATTTACCGATCGGTAAATTTACCGATTCTGTAAAATACAGGGCCCTACATCTCAAATTGCATTTACCGGTCGGTAACGGCCGAATTCGGCCGTTACCGACCGGTAAATGCCTACCTACATCTGGCCCTTAGTCAATTGTGCCATTTTCAAGTCAAAACTGAACACCAATGAGCACAAGAACAACCTTCACATCCACTTGTATGTAGATTTATGATTGTACTAGGGAATACAAAGGCTACGAATATTGAGATACACTAATATCGTGTACAGAACAATGAGGGAAAAAATATTGAAAGGTTAGTGCACACAGAGGAAGTATAGTTTTACTATTCTTAACTCCACATCTATGCACCTTGAAGATATATTAATGGTCATGGTACGTACATACAAAATCTATTCTCACTTACCTTTTGTGGGCGTGGGAACAGACTCACAGAGACAGGTGTTGTGGGTAATGCTGGTTTTATTGTTTTTAGGAAGCGTCTCCGCTGAGCTACCCGCCGGTAGTAGGGTAGGGCAAGTTCGGTCTCAGTCTCCTCAAGGGACTGTCTGTCTTTACGCCTCTCCGCTCTTGGTCCTCTCCTTTCCAGGGGACTTCTGGGACAGGTAGTCCGGTAGTCGGCCGTGTTGTCTTGCGATTCAGGGCCGTAGTAGGTGGGAAGAAAAGAGATGTAGGACAGACGTTAGTCCTAATGCTGTAGTATACAACGATCAGGGAAGGGAGTGAGGGTCACACGTGCACAGCAAACAACAAAAACCCCGGTGTCCTGTGGTGACAGTTTGGTGAATAGGGGGGGTGTTGTGCAGAGGAAAGACGTGTGAGGTTCTAAGGAGGTTTAGTCCATCTTCGTCCTGCCCAGCCCGCAAAGCGTGACCGTACCTGCGAGAGCCACACTTCCCTCGAAGTGTGGCTGGGCAAAGCGCCTTCTCTTTGGCCTCCTGGCTTGTCGCTGTAGACGTCCTCTCTCTCTCTCGGAGTGCCTCTGGTTTCCTTCTCCTCCTCGAGGTGTCGAGATTCCCCGGCGTCACCGCTGCCTCCTCCAGACTCTCCTCCGGTCCTCCTCTCCTTCTCTGATCCTGTACTCTGTTCCGCTCCGTCGCTCTCCTCGTCTCTCCAACTGCCTCCTCCGCCTCCGGGTGATGAGCACACCTGTGTGTGTTCATGGCTGGGTTTTACCTTGCTCTCGTGGGTGTGGTTTGGCTCGAGTTCTGCCCAATTAAAGTAACAGTGTTCGTCCTGAGAGCCTGTCTCGGGTCCGTGGAAAAAGTCATCGCCTTCGTTCCAATTCTCCGGTTGCTGGTAAGAAAAGGAGGAAAGTAATAGTGTTTCATTGAATGGTGTCTGTACAATGCCTTGTTGCACAGGGTCATCTGGGTCCCCCTCGTCACACACCTCCCCCCTAGGATTCTCCCGATCGGGGAGAGGAAAACGTGACAAGAAATCGGCATTGACATTGTCTTTCCCTTTCCTATGGCGTACCTGAAAGGAGAAGGGGTGGAGGGACAGAAACCATCGCATGACCCTCGGATTGTTGGAGATGTTGCGGCTCATCCACTGCAGGGGAGCGTGGTCCGTGTAGAGGGTGAATTGGTGTCCCTCCAGATAATATCGCAGTTTAGTTACAGCCCACTTAATGGCGAGACATTCCTTCTCGATTGTTGGGTACCTCACCTCCCTAGGGAACAGTTTCCGGCTTATATATAAAATGGGGTGCTCAATCCCTGCGTCCGTCTCTTGGGATAAAACGGCCCCTATTCCGAAGTCTGAGGCGTCAGTGTGGAGTAGGAACGGCCTGGAGAAGTCGGGGGAGGACAATACTGGACTGGTTGTGATAACCTTTTTCAGCGTTTTGAACGCCTTCCACATCTCTGGAGTGAGTTTCTGAAACTCGGTGGCAGGAAACTCAGTGAGAGGCGCAGCGATGTCTGAGAAGGAGGGTATGAAGCGGCGGTAGTAACCGACTAGCCCCAAGAACGCCCTCATTTCTTTGGTGGTTTTGGGAAAAGGGGTGTCAGCTACGGCTATAACTTTTTCGATTTGGGGTTCAATGACCCCGTGTCCGAGCATGTATCCGAGATACTTCACTTTTTGGTAACCTATGCAGGACTTTTTGGAGTTTATGTGTAGCCCAGCGGTTTTCAGCTATTGTAGGATGGTTTGCAGGTTGAAGGTGGCTCTCCCAGGAAGGGCTGAATATTATAATGTCGTCCAGATAAGCTGAGCTGAAGCGTTGGTGTTCTCGAAGGACTTCGTTCATCAGCCTCTGGAAGGTGGCGGGCGCCCCGTGTAAGCCAAAGGGGAGAACGTTAAATTCATACAGCCCGTCTGGGGTGGCGAAAGTGGTCTTCTTCCTGTCTTCCTCTCTTAACGGGACCTGCCAATATCCCTTGGTCAGGTCTAGGGTGCTGATATACTGGGTGTCGCGTAATTTTTTGATTAGTTCGTCGATTCTCGGTATGGGGTAAGCGTCACAAGAAGATACCGCATTTAAGGCCCTGAAGTCCATGCAGAACCGGCTGCTCCCATCCAGTTTGGGCACCATTACGATGGGAGAGGGCATGGGAGAGGGCCATTCACTTCGTGAGGGTCGGATTACTCTGAGTCTGAGCATTTCTTGGACTTCTTTGTATATGGCATCTCTTTTGGCCGCGGGTATCCTGTAGGGTCGTTGTTTGACTGTGGGGGTTTCAATGCGGTGCTCGGTCAGATCCGTCTTCCCGGATATATCGGAAAAGATAGGCGAGTAGGGACGTAGAACCTTCTGCAGCCCCTCCTGTTCAGACTTGTAAAGGTCTTCATTAACCACGAGCTCGTCTAGGGTTGTGTCGTCTTTGTGTCCTGTAGGAATGGCAAGATGGTGGATTATAGGCGGAGTACCCAGCCACTTTTTTAACAGATTTATATGAAAAACCTGGGGTTTCCTCCCAGATAGCTGGAGCTTGTCTGTGGTCTTTCCTACGGTTTCAGTTACCCGGTAGGGACCCTGCCACTCGTTGTGGAACTTCTTAGTGAGTGACTGTAACAATACAAGCGCCCAGTCACTTACGGTGAAGTGCCTCCATTTCTTTCCCTTGTCGTAGTGGGTGCTTTGTTTCTTCTGGCTGCTTTTCAGCTGGGAATACGCTAGGTCTCTTAT
Organism: Lissotriton vulgaris; assembly: GCF_964263255.1. Taxonomy (NCBI): domain Eukaryota; kingdom Metazoa; phylum Chordata; class Amphibia; order Caudata; family Salamandridae; genus Lissotriton; species Lissotriton vulgaris. The sequence goes on along the minus strand of NC_141700.1, from coordinate 174,584,493 downwards.
TTTCCCCAACTTGTTCTTCAGGTTCTGACTGTATTCCAACAGTGTCTTCGTTTCCGCTTGCGTTTCGGCCTCCCAGACCTCTTTTGTCATCTCCAGGAGGCTCCGGGGTTGTCGTCCGTACAGCATTTCAAACTATGAACAGCCTAGACTACTCTGCCTCTGGCCCCGATTACATAGAGGGCCAAGGAAAGGAGCAAGTCCCAATCATTCCTGTTCACAGTGAGCATTTTCTTTCGTGTCGACTTCAGGGTCCCGTTATAACGCTCTACCAGTCCGTTCGTCTGTGGATGATATATAGAGGTCCGGATCTGGTGGAGGTTCAAGAGTTGGCACACCTCTCTCATTACTCTAGACATGAACAGGGTACCCTGGTCTGTTAGGACCTCTTTGGGGAACCCCACCCTCGAAAACAGCTCCAGGAACTTGTCAGTGATGTTCTTGGATGTGGGGGCCCGTAGTGGGAAGGCTTCTGGGAACCTGGTGGCATAGTCCACAATGACCAGGGCATACTGGTTCCCTCGACGGGTTTTGGGTAGGGGCCGATGAGGTCCATAGCCACTCTCTCAAAAGGTGTTCCTATAATAGGAAGGGGTTGAAGGGGTACGCCTGGGGATCTCCTCGTCTTTTTCCGCTGACATACGTCACAGGTCTGGCAATGGGTTTTTATGTCTTTGTAGACACCGGGCCAGTAGAAGTTTCGTAGGACGTTCTGGGTGTTTTTTTCGCTGCCGGTATGGCCGGCCAAGAGATGTGTATGGGCGTAGAACATAATCTGTCCCCTGAAACAGACCGGGACAAGGAGCTGGAGAGGTTCGTCCCGAAGTCCCTGTCTGTATAGAAGGTCGTCTTTCGTCACAAAACAGGGATACCTGGGTGTGTGGTTGTATTAGTCAGCGTGTGCCTGTTCCCATGCGTTGAACAAGGTAGAGTCATTCGCCTGTGCGAATTTGAAGCTACGGTCACCCGCCCATGGGTTTGTGGAGGTAAAAGCAGGGACGGAAAGGGAGTCTGAGGTCCTCCCCTGTTGTAGGGTCGCTGAGAACAGGTCGAGAAAATTGGGGTTGTCTATCCCTATGATAATCTCCTCTGGGAGAGTGTCAAGCACCCCGACTTTGAGCACTAGGGACTTCCCCCCTCAAGTACTAGGGGCACAAAAGCTACCGGGTAACTTTTTATGTCTCCATGGACACATTTAATGTAAACCACGCTATCTGGCAATACCTGCTGAGACTTCACAAAACCCCCTTGCACCACCGATTGTTTACAGCCTGAATCAAGAAGAGCCCTAACTCTAGCCCCATTCACCCATACACTTACGTGAAATGCCCCTCCTAGCTCAGCGGTGTACAGGATGGCTTTGGGCAAGTATCCAACAATCATTGGTTCATCCTGGTTCCGTTTCTGGGGACACAGACGGGCTATGTGGCCCCAAGCGCCACAGTCAAAGCATTGAGGGCCTTTAAACCCAGGGATCTCTACAGTAGTTGGTTGGGGTACGGGCAGGCCAGGGGGGGGTCGTGGCTTTCTTTCTAACCGGAAAGGAGGTTTGGTTGACCTGTCTGTCTCACTAGGATGTACCCGGGGCTGTGCCCGAGAAAAGGTAGACGCCATCTCCATGGCTTGAGTGGTGGTCAGGTTGGAGTGCTGCCTTAACCATTTCTGTGTTGCGTAAGGCAGAGCTTCGAGGTACTGCTCCAAGTATATTTTGTCCATTATCTCTTCCTTGGTGCATACTGTTGGAGTGAGCCATTTGTCTGCTGCTGTCTTTAGTCTAAAGAAAAGTGTTTTCGGGTTCTCACCCGGGGTCCCTCTCTCCTTCCTGAACCGGACTTGATAGGCCTCGGCATCCAGGCTCAAATGGTCTAGAATGATGGTTTTGATTTGTCCATAAGGGGTTTGGCCGGTGCTGTTGGCCACCTGGTACGCCGCCTGGGCCTCCCCGGTCAACAGGGGCACAAGAAAGAATGGCCATTTTTCGAGCGGCCACCCGCACGCCAGAGCCACCCTCTCGAAATTAATCAGAGAGGCGTTGGGGTCTTCCCCCGCTATATATTTTTGTAGCGGGATGCCCGACGGGGTGGGGTGAGGTCTTCCGGCATCTTTTGGGGGATTGCTAGTGGGGTCATGTAGGGTTTTCTGTAGCCCCTCGATCTGGGTAGAAACGGTGTTCCGGTACGTTTCCCTGTTGGCCTGTGCGGACCCAAGCTGCTGCTCCACTGCCCATCCCAGCTGTTCTTGTCCCTTGATCAAGGCTTGAAGAAGCTCTTCCATCTTTGTGTCCTGGATGGTCACTAAAGTGCCCGCATTCTCCACCACTTGTGGGGGTGGGATCAGACTCACAGATACAGGTGTTGTGGGTAACGTTGGCTTTATTGTTTTTAGGAAGCGTCTCCGCTGGGTTACCCGCCGGTAGTAGGGTAGGGCAAGTTCGGTCTCTGTCTCCTCGAGGGACTGTCTGTCTTTACGCCTCTCCGCTCCTGGTCCTCTCCTTTCCCGGGGACTTCTGGCACAGGTAGTCCGGTAGTCGGCCGTGTTGTCTTGCGTTTCAGGGCCGTGGTAGGTGGGAAGAAAAGAGATGTAGGACAGACGTTAGTCCTAATGCTGTGGTATACAACAATCAGGGAAGGGAGTGAGGGTCACTCGTGCACAGCAAACCACAAAAACCCCAGTGTCCTGTGGTGACGGTTTGGTGAATAGGGGGGGGGGGGGTTGTGCAGAGGAAAGCTGTGTGAGGTTCTAAGGAGGTTTAGTCCATCTAGGTCCCGCCCAGCTCGCAAAGGGTGACCGTACCTGCGAGAGCCACTCTTCCCTCAAAGTGTGGCTGGGTGAAGCGTCTTCTCGTTGGCCTCCTGGCTTGTCACTGTAGATGTCCTCTCTCTCTCTTGGAGTGCCTCTGGTTTCCTTCTCCTCCTCGAGGTGTTGGCCTTTCCCGGCGTCGCCGCCGCCTCCTCCAGACTCTTCTCCGGTCTTCCTCTCCTTCTCTGATCCTGTACTCCGCTCCGCTCCGTCACTCTCCTCGTCTCTCCAACTGCCTCCTCCGCCTCCGGGTGATGAACACACCTGTGTGTGTTCATGGCTGGGTTTTACCTTGCTCTCGTGGGCGTGGTTTGGCTCGAGTTCTGCCCAATTAAAGTAACAGTGTTCGTCCTGAGAGCCTGTCTCGGGTCCGTGGAAAAAGTCATCGCCTTCGTTCCAATTCTCCGGTTGCTGGTAAGAAAAGGAGGAAAGTAATAGTGTTTCATTCAAGGTTGTCTGTACAATGTCCTGTCGCACAGGGTCATCCGGCTCCCCCTCGTCACACATTTTTATATTTTGCACTTCGATATTGTGTCCACAATACTTGGTGCCATCAAGACTCCTACCTTAATATTCCTGTGTCACACCTAGATTTACATGGAAGATGATTTGTATAACATATGTTAGGATGGTGGTGAGGGCTACTCCACCCCTTAGCCAGACCTCAGAAAATTGACTTGCAACCAATCAATCATTTAGATCATTAGCAAATCCTAATTAGGACACCTATGACTGTAGCCTGGAAAGGAACTTCCTATCCCATGTGTCAGCCCTCTTCCATTCACTAAAGCATGCCTATTGAGGTTAAATAGGATATATTGAACAAGTGATTTGGATTTATTTTGACTGTTCATAAATTGGCCTTTTCTATTACAATTTTTTTTTTGTCTGGAATACTTACAGGAGATGCGTATTTTTGCTAGTGATGACTTGCAAACATAAGCATATTCTTAAAGACTAGAGAAAAGTGCTGATCAAAAGGCAGCATTTACTAAAAGAAAACAGTAAATGACTCAACCTGTGTTCCAGCGACCTTGACAGCAGTTCTTGGTTTTCTGAGAAGGGTGAAGTGCTCTTTCATACTCTCTGAAAAGGGTGATTACAATAGTGACTCAGACAGTAAATGATGCTATTTACAATTGGCTTCTTCCTCGTTCCCCATCCTCTGCATTTGACAAGTGATCAGACCAACAGCCGTGCAAACAGGTAATTCACAGGCGAATGTCTCTAACATATTATGCATACACATTATACTCCTCATTGTGTGAAATTCATCATTGGTTTCCACTTTCCCTTAACTAATATAATGTGTATATTACAGTTAATGATGGAAAACCCAGCCATCTATTTATCTTTCATTTGCTTTATTTATCTGCCATATCGCGGGTATTCAAGCGGGGAAGGATCTTGTTCAGGCCCCGGTCGCTGTTTTTTTCCATCATTCTTCAGGACATCAGGTTAAAAAAAAAAACATTTAATGGGTTCATTGGCGACCTTCACAACCAAATGCTGCAATTATGCTTCTTGGCAGTAAAATTAAAACTTGTTAAAATGTATGGCATGACAAGGTAATCTGGAGAAATGTGGCGCATTTTAGGATCAAAAAAATGGCGCCCAGCATAACAATTGGTTTGTTTATCATCATCCTTTATACCGCTAACCCTTTGTACTTGACTGAAAACGATAGCTGTGTGTGAGCTAATAAAACTGGCAGTTCAGGGCATTGTAATCGCCCTTTAAATGTCAGCAGTTCGAAATTAAACATAGAGAAAAGGTTACCGGCTCTGCCCTGCTGGACCAACGGGCACACAGAATGGGGTGGATTGTAGAGGGGTTGTGGTGGGTTCAACTAGTGCATGACAGGGGGGTGGCGCAGAGTGATCAAGATATGTTCCAAACGTGTGCACATGGGGAGTGGCTCAGTGTTGTTAGGAATAACACAGAGGGGACAATTTGGAGATTTGGGAAGCGAAAGAAGGTAGCTAGGGGGAGGGGTCATCATGAAAGGGGTATCACTGGTTTTGTAGCAGTAGGATTTATGATAGAACTGTGGTAGGTCTGGATTGTTTGTAATGATTGGCCAGAGAACATTCAAAGGAACGGTGGGTTGTGTAACATAATGTAGCATCAAAGTTAGTGCAGTGTACTGCTGCGCCTGCAAGTGATGGTGCTGGTGGAGCCGGATGTAGTGTTGCTGTTAGTGCTAGATGGGGGAATACAAGCGTGCAAGTACAATGATGTAGATGGTATACAAACCGTAGTGTGAGGGAAAGTAGAGGCAGTGATAAGGTTATGGTGGTAGGTGGATTGGGCAGGGTATTGTGGGCAGCTGAGTAATGATCTCATGTTATATTAGGGTATTTTGTAGGGAAACCAACACTATAAGTGCCTCCCTAGTGCTAAATGTAATGACAAATCAATGCTATCACTATCATTCCTCTTCTACTTACAATAGGAACAGGAGAGTCATAAGCAGTGTTCTAAAGTAGACAAGATACTTAACACCCCGATTATATATAGGCAGCTAATTTAATAGTGTAAAGGCTGTACGTCAAAGAAACTTGAATACACTTGTTTTTATTCTGCAAAGAGAATGCAGGCAGTCCCTGCCAGACCTGAGGGACCGAAGAGGCAGATAATGGGAGAACTGACAGAAAAGACATGACAGGGCCTCTCATAAAGGACACGGGGACAATGACGAGGGTACTAAAGTAAATTCTGTTTTCCACTGGAAGCCAATTCATAGCCCCGAGTACTCAATTGAGATGATTTGTACAGATTGCGTTGGTAGCCACTCAGGTAGCACAGAGCTAGACCTTTTGCAAATTGTCAAGTAGGTATTAAGAAAGTCCTGGCAACAAGCTATTGGAATAATCAAGGTCAAATGAGTCTGTATGAATTTGAAAGCCAAGGACAGATTCTTTTCAGGACCTCCAGTTGCCAGAAAATGTAATTAACCACTTTGTTGATCTACAAGTCCAAAACTAGTTATTCATCAACAAGGGCCCACAGGTTCTTCAAGCAGGGGAGAAGGTTTAGGCCTACTCAATGATTAGAGCAGCAGTCCCTGATGCAGAGGTCTAGCCCGGGACCAGGGTTCAATTCCCCGCCTCAGCGGGTCTTGGGCTCAAAATTCCACGGACCTGATAATTCTCGCCTCTGTGCCTATTCCAGTCATGGAGTCCCACTCTGCAACTCTGGGCAATAGCTTGCTTAATCTCCACAATGGCCCCCACAACGCTAAGGATGCCTGGCCTCCACCTTGGGGGTGCCCAGGAGTGGACGCCTCACAGGGAAAGCCAGGATGGGTTCCACAGCGGTATTCGTACAAGCGCCTTGAGACCCTTGCGGGTGAGTAGTGCGCTATACAAGTATCAATTTACATTTACATTTACATCACATGAAATGGTCCCAACAACAGAACCTAGGTTTTACCTCCATTCAACATGTGCAAGTGCGCCTGCTGCAAGGAGACTCTGACTAGAAGGGAGACATTGAAGCCCATCCTCTTTACTTGCTTAGAATCATAATGCATTAGCATGATTTTGCTTCATAAGTATAGGAAAATAAATATGAGTCCTAGGATGAAATCCTAGTATCATGTAGATGAACATACAAATTGAGTAGGATCAGCATTGGCAAGCCCTGCAAAACACCACAGACCAGTGGCTGGAGTTCTGAGGTCTATGAAGGGGAATTACAAGCCCTGTTCTTCAGGAAAAAGAGAATGAATAACAGTGGAGAATCATAGCTCCCAATATGCTCCAATATACTCTTTCAAATGCTACTGGTAGATCTCAGAAAATCAGAGGAATGAAAATACTTCAATTTGCTGCCTCTCTCAGCTCAACCGTATAGCAAATGTATCTGCCTTGCCCAGACCAGGACTATGTTGGTGCAAAAGATTACTGTCCACAGCAAATGATTGTTAGTTAGATGTGAGCATCTGTAATAGGGTAGGTGTGAGATAGGACTGCAGTTTATTGGGTCGCTACTCTTTATTGATGGCTTTTTTAGTACTGAAGTTAATATTGTCATTTTAAATCACTGGGAGCAATGCCTAATTGAGGTAGAGGAACAAGAGCTGTGCTGCAGGGTATACGTACACTGCATAAGTATGGTATAAATGTATTGCGCCAGATTACCCCATTGTTCTCTGGCTGGGTTGCAGTTTGCAAGTCCTGCAGTGTGACATGACAAGATAAAGTGTCTTTGCCAAGTAGAAAACATATCCGTATGTATTAGCTAGGTCACCACTAAACTGAGCCTTGGAAGCCTACATTGCTGAGTACTTAATATGTAAACACAGGGTATTCTAGACATTAGTAAACGGATGCCCCCTGAGTGAACAATTGCACATATGCTGTTTTCATGAACAGGCCTAGTTAGGAATAAAATCTTTTTTCCTGCTTTGACTTTGGAAAGTTTTATAGTGGTGACTGAAAGTTATGTTGTACTTAACTTTCTCCTTCTGTTCTGGATCACTTTGAACCTATCTCATCTGAGCTTTTTCTCGACCTGCTTGTCAAGGTCAAGTCCGGTTCTCCTGCGGACTGTGCTCCCGCACGGATTCTCAGAACTCTCTACACTAGTTGTCCCGTCCCTCCTCTTACTTTCCTTAACACTTCTTTGGTTTCAGGCTGTGTTCCTTCCCTTTTTAAATCTGCTATAGTTTTTCCTATTTTGAAAAAAGCCGGCCTTGACCCCTCCCTCCCATCTAATTTCAGGCCGATCTCTCTTCTTCCCTATCTAGGGAAGATCCTCGAAAGCCACGTTACTTCCTGCCTCTCCACCTACATTGAGGAGAATCATCTCCTGGCCTCCCACCAGGCGGGCTTTCGTCCCGGTCACTCCACTGAGGGCGTGGTTCTCGCGGTCCTGGACGAACTTAAGGGAAAGGCCGATAGCAACCTCCCCCAAGCCTTGGTCCTTCTGGATCTGTCCGCTGCGTTTGACACGGTCGATCATGCCATCCTTCTCGACCGTGTCAGCGCAGCGGGCATTCAAGGCACTGCCTTTTCCTGGATCGCGTCCTTTCTCCAAGGTAGATCGCAGGCAGTTCACCTTTCTGGTTTTTCTGCTCCCCCTCGCCCGGTCACTTGTGGGGTCCCTCAAGGTTCTTCCCTTTCCCCTCTTCTCTTTAACCTTTATATCCGCCCCCTCATCTCTTCTCTCCTCGAGCTGGGGGTCTCTGTGTATAACTACGCAGATGACCTCCAGCTCGTCTTTGATCTTTCATCCCCAGCTGACTCTCTCCCCAAGTTTTGTTCCACCCTTGTTTTCATTTCCCAGTGGATGAGCTTCAATCACTTGAAGCTCAATCCCGACAAGACAGAGCTTGTCCTCACTGGCGGCTCGTCCAATCCCTGGTCCCCAGCCCACTGGCCCCCTTCTTTCGGCCCTCCTCCCTCCCCAGTTTCCTCTGTTCGGACCTTGGGCATCAAGATCAGCAATGATCTGACCATGCATGCCCAAATCAGTTCCGTAGTGTCTTCTTGTTTTTCCTCCCTTCGTCTAATTCGCAAGATCTCCCGGTTTTTTTCTGTTGATGCTCTTAAAACCATTATCACGGCCCTTATTACATCCCGCTTGGATTACGGAAACGGCTTGTACGTAGGCATTCCTGCCTACGAAACTCGCCGCCTCCAGGCTATCCAAAACCAAGCGGCCCGTCTCATCCTTTGTCTCCCCAAATCCTCTCACATCACCCCTGCCCTCAAGTCCCTTCACTGGCTCCCAGTCCATCTCAGATCTCACTTCAAACTAGCTTGCTTGGCCTTTCGGGCGCACGCCCGCTCTGCCCCGCTCTTCATCAACTCTCTAATCTCTTCTCACGCCCCCAGCCGCACCCTTCGCTCTTCATCACTTTCTCTCCTTCATGTCCCTCGCTTCCGCAAATCACGCACCGGGGGTACCCGATTCTCTGTGTTGGCCCCCCAGATCTGGAACAGTCTCCCTCTTTCTATTCGCTCTATCCCTATTTTTTCACATTTTCGTAAAGCTCTTAAAACTTTTCTTTTTCTTCAGGCATTCCCTGGCTAAATTCCTTGGGGTCCCTCTGTAGATACTGATGTGCTCCTCAGCGCCAGGAAGCCGCTTGGCCACAGTGCGCTTTATAAGTTTCTTTTTCATTTCATTTAACTTTAAAAAAACAATTCACTGGTGAAAGTACATTTTTGGTATCTTTAGTGGACATGTAAGTTTGTAGATTCTGCCTGAGAGTAAACTGGTTTAAAACTATGTTGCCTCATAGCACTGCTCCAGAGAATGAATACACACCCTCGACTGACTTAACAACTCTTTACCTGAAAGCCAGGGGCTTAGCTTCTAGCAGCATACAGAAACGAGTGATGTTAATAGTGGCCACATGGATATAGTATCATTCTGTGAGGAGCCTGGAACAATTGCCAACATGATGGACAGCTTTCGCAGTTCTTCCCATGAAGTGAAATTGCCAATCAGAAACTACAACCATTTATTCCAAAAGACACCCCAGACTCTCTGTTTCCTCAACAAGAAGGAAACTGACAGAGGGGAGGAGACTGCTTCCCCATTGAAGACTGGCTATAGGGAGGAGGAAAGCTCTCATAGCTGAAAGAAAGCTAGGGCCCTTTTAGTTGAGGCACTCTAGGAATGTTTGTAGTAAACCATGCAAGAAATGCACCACAAGGCAGTGAGAATTCTGCAAGGAAGTAGTCAGGATTGGGTGTAGGGAATCCTCCAATCATTGGCTAGTGAAGACAAAAACATTGGCACCTCACCCCTACCTACTCAGAACATTATTGGGGTGGGTAAGAAGAAGGTTCAATGATATCTCAATCTTGCTGATACTAAGATACTGACTCTCCTCTTCAATGATCAAATGAACAGCCTCCGCTAATGCTAGGAGGTCACAAAAAGAAGAAAGGCCCCTGACTCCAAAAAGGTGCAGGCAAGCATGGTGAACAGGACCCAGCAAGAGCCCTGGCTCAAAAGAGACATGTTCCCTAGAAGCCTGTCCTGAAGACCCGAGAGCTGTAAGACAAACCAGGAATAACGTTCTCAGTTGTGTGGAGATATCTGGGACATGTTGTACCTCTGAAAGACTGGGCCAAGTTTCTAAGAATTCCCCAAGCAGGGTGCACTTTTAATCAGCACAAAATTAGGTTTATCTTGCTTGCAGCTTTTTGCCATACTGAAAGAGACTTTAGTGGGACATTGCTGTAAAGATATCTTGTCCTGCAGAGCTCTGCCAAAGACAACTCCCAACATTGCCCCACTGGTGGATTTTGAGACACATAAAGGTGACTAAATATGAAAGTAAATACTTGTACCGATATGAATGCCAAATCTACTCCAGCAGTGATATGACCTCTGTGGTCATGGACCCACTTGGACCATTTGGCACTAAAATAAAATGCTTGAGTGGGAGCTCAGCTATGGTGTATCTGACTTTGAGGGAACTTCATCAGCTTGTTGTCTTGCCCGGCTGGAGGAACTGATGATATTTCAGAAAATAAACTGTGAGAGGGTAAAAACTTCAACTTCATGGCCGACCCACTTGGTCTACCCACATATCCTACCTGATCCCAGCTCCATTTTGGTCAGCCTTAAATTGCACCTAGGTCCTGGTAAGCCATGAGCTTTACTGTCTGATACATGCTCAAATCGTTCATAACTCTAGCACTCCTTATTAGTTTTTAATCTGTTTAGTGCATTTTTGCTCTGTAAATATTTTTGTATTGTTCTCAAATGGTTTGGAAATGTTATTATGCTTTTTTCTTGACTTCAAAATTGTTTGGCACAACTTGATCCTAACAAGCATTTTTCTGGGCAGTTGCCTTTTGCTGGTACTACAGCTACCGGGGGTTGAGTATAGATTCTATTTGAACTGTTTTGCTCATGTTTATTAAGTTGGTAGGGGTATCTACTTCCAAATGAATACCCCAATTTCTGACTGCCTCACATGTTTTAAATATATGTTTGGGTTATGAGGGGTGAAGGGATACCAGAAAAGGCTTTGTTTGCTCTTTGGCTTCAGAGCGGCCTGAGGGTCCAGTGATTCTCCATTCTGGTATGTGGACTGGCTAGGGTATGGGCTGCAAATCACATATATGTGTGCCTCCCTAGCACAGAATACACTATAGAGGGATAGTTCCTTGGAACATAAAGACACATTTCTAATCACAGCCCATCCAGGTAGCCATTCAGTCCCTGGCTCAACCTGTTGAGACTAGGAAAGTCCTCTTAGGAAAGAGTGAATTTGTAATGTTTCTAGAGGAGCAAGCATGCATTCCCCCATTAGTTCCCAATATGTAGTGATGTGTCAGTTATCACAGGGACAGCTAAGGACAAGGATGGGATCCCAGTAGATAGAATCAGTATGTCCATTGGTTGCATATTTCTTTTCTCTCCTTTACAGGCAAAGCAGATCATTCAGTCACAACGAGGAGGGGAAAGCACATTATTTGCCCTCTGGCAGAGCTGTGGGATTGCCAAAGAAAATGACTGCTTTTGGACAGTTGCTTTTTTATTGCCGATGTGTAGTCACCTTAGAGCAACTTTGTTAGATTGATCCAGATTAGTGTCTGATCATTGATAAACTGCATTGGCACTTTTGCAAATGCTACTTGAAACAAGTAAATACAAGTTCCTCTACAATTGAAAAGAATGTAATTTCAACAGTTCTTTTAACCTTACAAATTATTAAATTGGTGAGTGATATTCATGTTATGTAGCTCACCATTAGTATCTAGCATTTTGTTTCTTTTAGCTTTTTAATCGAATTTCTTGAATTGAATTGTTGAGGAAATTGCAGCAAGTGATAAAATAAATGTTTCCAAGCCAATAGGGTGGTTCAAAACCAGATGCTGTCGCCATCTGAACCCTTTGCATTTTATTATTAGTCAAATACTGAGAATAATGTTCACCAGATGTCAAAGTTTGATTGCTCTGTTGTTACACAGCCTGCTAAACTAACACAAGAGGGGATGGGGGTGGGGGCTGTCCAGGTTCGGATTATTCTAGATACTGTGGAGACACAAATGGTTTGGTGTTGAGTCTGAGGTGCCTCATCTTAGTTTTCTGTTGCCACAGACCACTTTATTGTTGTGGGGACTTTTCCTAAGGGGCTAAGCCTAGAGAGTCCTGGACATCTTAATAGACAGAGAGGTCATAAATCATTGAGACTCACAAACAATTCCGGCTTGATGATGTATTCCTTAGCAGCTGGTTTCCAGTATTTATATATTAACATTGGAAATATGCATGAATAATAATTAAATGGATGATTTTTCAGAAGTCTATACATGAAGTGTGAAATGCAAATGTCATTACTTATGCGGGAAAACATTCCAATGACAGCAAATGGCCATGCATATCTACTGCCATCCAACCATCGTCTGCCCTCTGTCTCATGTTACAGGCTCCCCACCTGCTTGCAATATTCTGAGTCTAGTTTCACTCTTTGCACTGTCCTTGCCTGCTGGAGATTCCATGGCAAACCATGCTCCATTTAAAGCTCCCCGGTCCCCACCACCACCCAAGAGGCACCTGCTCCATGCCCACTATCTGCTTCCGATTCTGTACACTGCGTTCCTACGCATGGAGTAGTTGCCGCAGATGACATCCATAACATCAAGTATTGAAAAGACTCATAGTGATTTAATGCTCCGCTGGTTACTGTAGAAAGGCTTTCTCTTGCTTCCCCACCTGCTTGCATCATGAAACTGTTTGTTGGTCCTTGTGCATGAACCAGATCCACAGTCAGCTGTCAATCTGGATGAGGCCAATGAGAGAAATTCAGCTCGGGAGGAAGCAAGGGTGGCAATTTATGCTGGGAGGTAATGACAAGCAGAGAGATCGGACACATTGCTTCTGCTGCATGGCTGCTACTGTACCCGTCTCACTGAAGACAGCCACTGAGATTTGTGCTGCCTAGCAGTGTACAATTCCCTACTCTCCTCTCCCAACAATAGATCAGTGAATACTAAGGGCCCTATTACGATGGCAGGCGGACAAAGTCTGCCCACCACCGTAAAGGTAAACAGGACCATCCTCCAGAGGTGCGGTGGTCCGGCTGTGGCCATTAGGATGCCACCGCCACCATGGCGGTGGCATCTCCCATTCACAACACTGTGGCAGGCGGTGCTCACACCACCGCCCACCACAATGCTGTGAATGCACGTTGTGGCATTGGCATGCACAAGGTGACAGGAACCGTGCGGTGCCTGCCACCTTGTCCATGCCAATGTAGGGGGGTACCATAGGTACCCCTGAGTGCACCCCCGAACATCCTGGCAGACACCGCATGACTTTTCATGGTGGCAAAGCCGCCATGGAAAGGTACGTCTAAGCATTCATCCTAATATGGAAGCAGTGTCTTGCAGACACCAAAACCATATTTGAGCCCTTTTCTGCCCGTCGCCTCCAACTGTCAGAAAACCAGCGGACGGTCTTTCCGTCCGCCTTGGTCCCCCTCGCCATCATAATATAGCGGTGGGAAATGGTAGGCTGGTGGTGGGAAATGGCAGGCGGATCACCACCCCCACATGGGTGGTGGCTCACCGCCCGCTATACTAATAGATCCCCAAGCAGGGAGAAATTGTTCAGTATTCAAATAATGAATACTGTAGCATCCTCCCCAGCCTGAGACCATGCAAATGTAATAAGCACATAAAGAGCTTTGCAACATACGTCTTTATTCCTCAACATACAAACACATACTGCACCATTGCGTCATAACTTTTATAACCACACCTTAACACCTCCCAGCAGATTACATAATTCCTGTTTAGTGTCCGAGCACACATAATCTCAAGACAGTACAAATACTAGGGGCTATTTTCTTATAAGGGTACACCTGTATTTGTTGTAGGTATGTGGACGATAAGTAAGCCTACAAGCTGAGACAGCATCTATCTGTCAACGATTGACTCAAGAATATTATATTCATCATATTATACTCAATAACAGACTTCTTTTTAATACCAAACCACACAAGACAAGGTGCAGCCAATTGTAATAAAAGGAACACACAGTTGTTTGACCACGCCCATTCTTTCACTAGTAAACTTAATCCCAAAGAACGTCTTTATGGAGATTTAATCTATTTTGAACAATTTTACAAGTCGCCAATAAATAATTATGCAAACATTGGGAAAAAACTGTTCATTGACTATATCGGAGAAATAAAAAAATACATGTTCATTTATGCCACAATTGTTCCTTGAAATAAGGAGAAGCAAGAAAAAAGTGACGTTCATATTTAATCAAAAAATCCATCCTGTTCAAAGGTTACCCAGTATGTAAATTTGTTTTTCTAGCTGATGAATGCGGAAATATTGCCAAATTCCATCTTGGATGATCTGAAACATTTCAGCACTCCATTCCAAAAATGTGGAGCCTTTTCGTTGTTTCTACTAAGAGTTGATGAGAAGATGGGCAATCAGCTAGGAGGCAAAGGCAAAACCATTACTGGGCATAATAAATCAGCCATCTTGATCTTTTGGTTGACCAGTATTAGGCTCGAAATTGAGTTAATTTGAAGCACTTCGTAACCTATGTTTACAGGCGCTAGTTATAGCCTGAGTAGGCATCATGGGTAAGTGAGAGTTATCAGTGGTGAAATTTAGTTTAGTTTAGCTGATGTGAAATATAGTATCCGTCTAAGAATATATGTGCCTCTTAGCATATTATAAACTTGTTGATTCTTCTCTCACCAATGTGTACATATGCTTGATGCCTCTTTCCACTATATTTTAATATTACTTAATATATCATTTGGTCTTGACTGCAGCTCTCCATACCAGTGCCAAAGCTTGAAATCTTAGCGATTCGGAGAGAGTAATTTAGTGATAAAGAATGCCGAGCCTGTTATCTCTCCATAGGTAGAGTAAAAATGAATGGCGTAACTGCAGATAGGCAAAACACAATAAAAAAAAAAATAGTAATGATATGTTTACTCAATTGAACATTTTCAGACACCTTCATTGTACCCCAGAAAAAAAATACCTGATGTATTTACCCCTCCCCTCCTGGTCGGTCCGGTCGCTCCTCTTGCCACGTGGCAACCCAGAGTGTGCCCGATCCCCTCCCGCTGCCGCCGCCGCTGCCGAGTCTAGACTGCCCCTGTCTTGGTTTGGCCCCTGTCCCTGACTGTCACTGTGCCTGCTTGTTGTACTGCTGCAGTTTTTCGTCTTTCTCGTGTTGCCCGGTAACTTTGGCCCATTGTCCTCGTGGTTCCCTGCCCCACCCCGCTCCCTGCCGCTGCTCCCCCACGGCCCCACCCCCGCTCCCTCCAGCATTCCCGCACGCTCCCCCCCACTCGCCACCGAGCTGCTCCTCCCTCCCACAAAGGTACATAAAGAGAGGCTCACGGGGCAAGGAGCTGTGACCTGGCCTGACCTGGTTGGTCCGGTTGCTCCTCTTGCCGCGTGGCCACCGCGAGTGTGCCCGATCCCCTCCCGCTGCCGCCGCTGCCGAGTCTAGACTGCCCCTGTCTTGGTTGGCCCCTGTCCCTGACTGTCCCTGTGCCTGCTTGTTGTACTGCTGCCTTTTTTTCGTCTTTCTCGTGTTGCCCGGTAAGTTTGTCCCATTGTCCTCGTGGTTCCCTGCCCCACCCCACTCCCTGCCGCTGCTCCCCTGCGGCCCCACCCCCGCTCCCTCCAGCATCCCCGCACGCCCCCCCACTCGCCACCCCGCTCCCGCCTCCCAGCTGCTCCTCCCTCCCACAAAGGTACATAAAGAGTGGCTCACGGGGCAAGGAGCTGTGACCTGACCTGACCTGGTCGGTCCGGTCGCTCTTCTTACCGCGTGGCCACCCCGAGTGTGCCCGATCCCCTCCCGCTGCCGCCGCCGCTACCGAGTCTAGACTGCCCTTGTCTTGGTTTGGCCCCTGTCCCTGACTGTCCCTGTGCCTGCTTGTTGTACTGCTGCCGTTTTTTTGTCTTTCTCGTGTTGCCCGGTAAGTTTGTCCCATTGTCCTCGTGGTTCACTGCCCCACCCGCTCCCTGCCATTGCTCCCCCGCTCCCTCCAGCATCCCCGCACGCTCCCCCCCACTCGCGCCTCCCAGCTGCTCCTCCCTCCCACAAAGGTACATTAGGAGTGGCTCACGGGGCAAGGAGCTGTGACCTGACCTGACCTGGTCGGTCCGGTCGCTCCTCTTGCCGTGTGGCCACCCCGAGTGTGCCCGATCCCCTCCCGCTGCCGCCGCCGCTGCCGAGTCTAGACTGCCCCTGTCTTGGTTTGGCCCCTGTCCCTGACTGTCCCTGTGCCTGCTTGTTGTACTGCTGACGTTTTTTTGTCTTTCTCGTGTTGGCCGGTAAGTTTGTCCCATTGTCCTCGTGGTTCCCTGCCCCACCCCACTCCCTGCCGCTGCTCCCCCGTGGCCCCACCCCGCTCCCTCCAGCATCCCCACATGCTCCCCCCCACTCGCCACCCCGCTCCCGCCTCTCAGCTGCTCCTCCCTCCCACAAAGGTACATAAAGAGTGGCTCACGGGGCAAGGAGCTGTGACCTGACCTGACCTGGTGGGTCCGGTCGCTCCTCTTGCCGCGTGGCCACCCCGAGTGTGCCCGATCCCCTCCCGCTGCCTCCGCCGCTGCTGAGTCTAGACTGCCCCTGTCTTGGTTTGGCCCCTGTCCCTGTGCCTGCTTGTTGTACTGCTGCCGTTTTTTCGTGTTTCTTGTGTTGCCCGGTAAGTTTGTCCCATTGTCCTTGTTGTTCCCTGCCCCACCCCGCTCCCTGCCGCTGCTCCCCCGCGGCCCCAACCCTGCTCCCTCCAGCATCCCCGCACGCTCCCCCCCACTCGCCACCCTGCTCCCGCCTCCCAGCTGCTACTCCCTCCCACAAAGGTACATAAAGAGTGGCTCACGGGGCAAGGAGCTGTGACCTGACCTGACCCGGTCGGTCCGGTCGCTCCTCTTGCCGCGTGGCCACCCCGAGTGTGCCCGATCCCCTCCCGCTACCGCCGCCGCTGCCGAGTCTAGACTGCCCCTGTCTTCGTTTGGCCCCTGTCCGTGACTGTCCCTGCGCCTGCTTGTTGTACTGCTGCCGTTTTTTCGTCTTTCTCGTGTTGCCCAGTAAGTTTGTCCCATTGTCCTTGTGGTTCCCTGCCCCACCCGCTCCCTGCCGCTGCTCCCCCGCTCCCTCCAGCATCCCTGCACGCTCCCCCCCACTCGCGCCTCCCAGCTGCTCCTCCCTCCCACAAAGGTACATTTGCCCCCACATGCATCAAGCATTTTTGGAGTCGCAAACGGTGCGATTCCTTAAAATCGGCCGTTTGCGATTCCAAAAGTGCTTTTTGGGATGCGTGAAGCAATTTTAGAAATCGCAACATTTTTGCGATTTCTAAAATTGCGATTGCTTTTAAGAAATCGCAAATTTGCGATTTCTTAAAAGCAATGCATGATTACTTTTAAAATTGCGAAATCGCAATTAGGGGGTCAAATTTACCGAGTGGTTGAACCACTCGGTAAATTTGCAAAAAGTGTTTAAAATGCTGAAAATGCATTTTTTTCAGCATTCATGTTACGGACACACATGTCCTTAGGACATGTGTGTGTGAAACATGATGCGAAAAATACATTTCAGGGGTGCATGGGGGGGTCCTTTGGACCCCCCCCCCGGCACCCATGAAATGCATTAACAAATTGCGATTTTCAAAGTAAAAATCGCAATTTGCTAATGCCTTCCCATTGCTTCCTATGGGCCTTTTGGTCCATAGGAACCAATGGGAATAGCGAATTCGTAAATTGTATTTCGGTAATTTATGCGATTCGGTAAAAATTGCGATTTTTACCGAATCGCATAAATTTACCGAAAATATTCATGCATCCCGTTTTGCGAATTCTAAATTGCGAATCGCTATTTTTCGCAATTAAGAATTCGCAAACACCCGGGATGATGCATGTGGCCGTAAGAGTGGCTCACGGGGCAAGGAGCTGTGACCTGACCTGACCTGGTCGGTCCGGTCGCTTCTCTTGCCGTGTGGCCACCCCGAGTGTGCCCGATCCCCTCCCGCTGCCGCCGCCGCTGCCGAGTCTAGACTGCCCCTGTCTTGGTTTGGCCCCTGTCCCTGACTGTCCCTGTGCCTGCTTGTTGTACTGCTGACGTTTTTTCGTCTTTCTCGTGTTGCCCGGTAAGTTTGTCCCATTGTCCTCGTGGTTCCCTGCCCCACCCCACTCCCTGCCGCTGCTCCCCCGTGGCCCCACCCCGCTCCCTCCAGCATCCCCACATGCTCCCCCCCACTCGCCACCCCGCTCCCGCCTCTCAGCTGCTCCTCCCTCCCACAAAGGTACATAAAGAGTGGCTCACGGGGCAAGGAGCTGTGACCTGACCTGACCTGGTCGGTCCGGTCTCTCCTCTTGCGGCCTGGCCACCCCGAGTGTGCCCGATCCCCTCCCGCTGCCGCCGCCGCTGCCGAGTCTAGACTGCCACAGTCTTGGTTTGGCCCCTGTCCCTGACTGTCCCTGTGCCTGCTTGTTGTACTGCTGCCGTTTTTTCGTCTTTCTCGTGTTGCCCGGTAAGTTTGTCCCATTGTCCTCGTTGTTCCCTGCCCCACCCCGCTCCCTGCCGCTGCTCCCCCGCAGCCCCAGCCCCGCTCCCTCCAGCATCCCCGCAGGCTCCCCCCACTCGCCACCCCGCTCCCGCCTCTCAGCTGTCCTCCCTCCCACAAAAGTACATAA
Source organism: Lissotriton vulgaris (assembly GCF_964263255.1). Classification (NCBI taxonomy): domain Eukaryota; kingdom Metazoa; phylum Chordata; class Amphibia; order Caudata; family Salamandridae; genus Lissotriton; species Lissotriton vulgaris. Next base: position 174,566,032 of record NC_141700.1, on the reverse strand, counting down.
AGAGTGGCTCACGGGGCAAGGAGCTGTGACCTGACCTGACCTGGTCGGTCCGGTCGCTCCTCTTGCCATGCGGCCACCCCGATAGTGCCCGATCCCCACCCACTGCCACCGCCGCTGCCGAGTCTAGACTGCCCCTGTCTTGGTTTGGCCACTGTCCCTTACTGTCCCTGTGCCTGCTTGTTAAACTGCTGCTGTTTTTTCGTCTTTCTCGTGTTGCCCGGTAAGTTTGTCCCATTGTCCTTGTGGTTCCCTGCCCTACCCCGCTCCCTGCTCCCCCGCGGCCCCACCCCCGCTCCCTCCAGCATCCCCGCACTCTCCCCCCCACTCGCCACCCCGCTCCCGCCTCCCAGCTGCTCCTCCCTCCCACAAAGGTACATAAAGAGTGGCTCACGGGGCAAGGAGCTGTGACATGACCTGACCTGGTCGATCCGGTCGCTCCTCTTGCCGCGTGGCCACCCCGAGTGTGCCCGATCCCCTCCCGCTGCCGCCGCCGCTGCCGAGTCTAGACTGCCCCTGTCTTGGTTTGGCCGCTGTCCCTTACTGTCCCTGTGTCTGCTTGTTAAACTGCTGCCGTTTTTTCGTCTTTCTCGTGTTGCCCGGTAAGTTTGTCCCATTGTCCTTGTGGTTCCCTGCCCCACCCCACTCCCTGCCGCTGCTCTCCCGCGGCCCCACCCCCGCTCCCTCCAGCATCCCTGCACACTCCCCCCACTCGCCACCCCGCTCCCGCCTCCCAGCTGCTCCTCCCTCCCACAAAGGTACATAAAGAGTGGCTCACGGGGCAAGGAGCTGTGACCTGACCTGACCTGGTCGGTCCGATCGCTCCTCTTGCCGGGTGGCCACCCCGAGTGTGCCCGATCCCCTCCCGCTGCCGCCGCCGCTGCTGAGTCTAGACTGCCCCTGTCTTGGTTTGGCCCCTGTCCCTGACTGTCCCTGACTGTCCCTGTTCCTGCTTGTTGTACTGCTGCCGTTTTTTCGTCTTTCTCGTGTTGCCCGGTAAGTTTGTCCCATTGTCTTCGTTGTTCCCTGCCCCACCCCGCTCCCTGCCGCTGCTCCCCCGCGGCCCCAACCCTGCTCCCTCCAGCATCCCCGCACGCTCCCCCCCACTCGCCACCCTGCTTCCGCCTCCCAGCTGCTCCTCCCTCCCACAAAGGTACATAAAGAGTGGCTCACAGGGCAAGGAGATGTGACCTGACCTGACCCGGTCGGTCCGGTCGCTCCTCTTGCCGCGTGGCGACCACGAGTGTGCCTGATCCCCTCCCGCTGCCGCCGCCGCTGCCGAGTCTAGACTGCCCCTGTCTTGGTTTGGCCCCTGTCCCTGACTGTCCCTGTGCCTGCTTGTTGTACTGCTGCCGTTTTTTCGTCTTTCTCGTGTTGCCCGGTAAGTTTGTCCCATTGTCCTTGTGGTTCCCTGCCCCACCCCGCTCCCTGCCGCTGCTCCCCCGCTCCCTCCAGCATCCCCGCACACTCCCCTCCACTCGCGCCTCCCAGCTGCTCCTCCCTCCCACAAAGGTACATGAAGAGTGGCTCACGGGGCAAGGAGCTGTGACCTGACCTGACCTGGTCGGTCCGGTCGCTCCTCTTGCCGTGTGGCCACCCCGAGTGTGCCCGATCCCCTCCCGCCGCTGCCGAGTCTAGCCTGCCCCTGTCTTGGTTTGGCCCCTGTCCCTGACTGTCCCTGTGCCTGCTAGTTGTACTGCTGCCGTTTTTTTGTCTTTCTCGTGTTGCCCGGTAAGTTTGTCCCATTGTCCTCCTTGTGGTTCCCTGCCCCACCCCGCTCCCTGCCGCTGCTCCCCGCGGTCCCACTCCTGCTCCCTCCAGCATCCCCGCACGCTCCCTCCCACTCGCCACCCCACTCCCGCCTCCCAGCTGCTCCTCCCTCCCACAAAGGTACATAAAGAGTGGCTCACGGGGCAAGGAGCTGTGACCTGACCTGACCTGGTCGGTCCGGTCGCTCCTCTTGCCGCGTGACCACCCCGAGTGTGCCCGATCCCCTCCCGCTGCCGCCGCTGCTGCCAAATCTAGACTGTCCCTGTCTTGGTTTGGCCCCTGTCCCTTACTGTCCCTGTGCCTGCTTGTTATACTGCTGCCGTTTTTTCGTCTTTCTCGTTTTGCCCGTAAGTTTGTCCCATTGTCCTCGTTGTTCCCTGCCCCACCCCGCTCCCAGCCGCTGCTCCCCCGCGGTCCAACCCCCGCTCCCTCCAGCATCCCCGCACGCTCTCCCCCACTCGCCACCCCGCTCCCGCCTCCCAGCTGCTCCTCCCTCCCACAAAGGTACATAAAGAGTGGCTCATGGGGCAAGGAGCTGTGACCTGACCTGACCTGGTCGGTCCGGTCGCTCCTCTTGCCGCGTGGCCACCCAGAGTGTGCCCGATCCCCTCCCACTGCCGCCGCTGCTGCCGAGTCTAGACTGCCCCTGTCTTGGTTTGGCCCCTGTCCCTGACTGTCCCTGTGCCTGCTTGTTGTACTGCTGCCGTTTTTTCGTCTTTCTCGTGTTGCCCGGTAAGTTTGTCCCATTGTCCTCCTTGTGGTTCCCTGCCCCACCCCGCTCCCTGCCGCTGCTCCCCCACAGTCCCACCCCCGCTCCCTCCAGCATCCCCGCACGCTCCCCCCCACTCGCCACCCCGCTCCCGCCTCCCAGCTGCTCCTCCCTCCCACAAAGGTACATAAAGAGTGGCTCATGGGGCAAGGAGCTGTGACCTGACCTGACCTGGTCGGTCCGGTCGCTCCTCTTGCCGCGTGGCCACCCCGAGTGTGCCCGATCCCCTCCCGCTGCCGCCGCTGCTGCCGAGTCTAGACTGCCCCTGTCTTGGTTTGGCCCCTGTCCCTTACTGTCCCTGTGCCTGCTTGTTGTTCTGCTGCCGTTTTTTCGTCTTTCTCGTTTTGCCCGTAAGTTTGTCCCATTGTCCTCGTGGTTCCCTGCCCCACCCCACTCCCTGCCGCTGCTCTCCCGCGGCCCCACCCCCGCTCCCTCCAGCATCCCTGCACGCTCCCCCCCACTCGCCACCCCGCTCCCGCCTCCCAGCTGCTCCTCCCTCCCACAAAGGTACATAAAGAGTGGCTAATGGGGTAAGGAGCTGTGACCTGACCTGACGTGGTCGGTCCGGTCGCTCCTCTTGCCGCGTGGCCACCCCGAGTGTGCCCGATCCCCTCCCGCTGCCGCCGCTGCTGCCGAGTCTAGACTGCCCCTGTCTTGGTTTGGCCCCTGTCCCTTACTGTCCCTGTGCCTGCTTGTTGTACTGCTGCCGTTTTTTCATCTTTCTCGTGTTGCCCGGTAAGTTTGTCCCATTGTCCTCGTGGTTCCCTGCCCCACCCCGCTCCCTGCCGCTGCTCTCCCGCGGCCCCACCCACGCTCCCTCCAGCATCCCCGCACGCTCCCCCCTACTCGCCACCCTGCTCCTGCCTTCCAGCTGCTCCTCCCTCGCCCCGCCCCCCCCACTCTCCTTATGGCAGAGTGCATGCGTACGCGCAGCGTTGACGCGCAGCGGGCGCGCCGATTGTGCGCCGAAGGCACACCAAAGGTAAGCCTGTATGCGCCTGTCCGCGCCTGGACCGCGCCCAGCTCCAGAACCCCTGTCCCCCGCAGATGCCAGCCCCGCTGGACCTACGAGTCAGCCACCCTCAACGCACTCAACACCGACTTGACCCCCGGCTGCCACCGAGCCACCCCAGGACGCACTCACGGACCCTTCACCTGCCAATCCTGCAAGTTCTCCTGCATCCGGACCTGCACCGCACCCACCAAGCCAAGCACCAGCAGCAACCACCTGAAGTGCATCCTGCTCAACACCCGCTCCGTCCACAGAAACGCCGTCGAACTCTGGAACCTCCTCGACTCCACAGCCCCAGACGTCACCTTCCTCATGGAAACCTGGATGAACGCCTCCTCAGCTCCCAACATCGCCATCGCCATCCCGGACGCATACAAGATCACCCAGAAGGACCGCGTCAACCAGACAGGAGGAGGCATCGCCATCGTCCACAAGAACACCATCCGTATCACGACCAGCTCCGACGACACCTTTGCCGCCGCCAAACACCTGCACTTCCAGATACACACCGACCCCAAGACCACCCTCAGAGGCACCCTCATCTACAGACCCCCGAGACCCTGCACCCAATTCAGCAAAGACATCGCCAACTTCATCAGCCCGCACGCCCTACCCTCCGCTGACTACATCCTCCTAGGGGACCTCAACTTCCACCTGGAGAACAAGAACGACCGCAACACCACCACCTTGCTGGACAACCTCGCCAACCTCGGACTCAAGCAACTGGTGACCACCCCCATCCACTATGCCGGCCACACGCTTGACCCCGTCTTCTCCTCCAGCAAGGACATCTCCATCAGCCACACCACCGGACTCTACTGGACAGACCACAGCTGCGTCCACTTCAGCTTCAGAAGGTCCACGCTCCACCACCACCCGCAACAGGTTCCCCGCAGAAGCTGGAACAAGATCACAGCCGACCAGCTCGCCACATCCCTGAGCCAGAACCTTCCCGCCAGCTCAGCGAATCCCAACCACGCCGCCAACAACTTCACAAGGTGGATCAGCAACTGCGCAGATGACCTCGCACCACTGAAGACCCCCCCGCCAGACCCGGCAACAAGAAAGCATCCTGGTTCACCGACGAACTCAAGAGCTCTAAGAGGAACTGCCGAGCCCTCGAGAAAGCCTGGCGCAGAGACCCGACACCAGACAACTTGACCACCCTCAAGCTCGCCACGCGAAAACCCCACCAGCTGATCCACACCACCAAGAAAACCGCATTCAAGGAACGTCTAGACAACAACGCCCACAACAGCAAGGAACTCTTCAACATCGTCAAAGAGCTCTCGAACCCTAGCGCCGGAAACAACGACATCACCCCATCGCAAGACCTCTGCAACTCGCTCACCTCGTTCTTCCACAGCAAGATCGCAGATATACACAACAGTTTCAGCACACAGCCGACGCACCCTACGACCACACCAACGCCCCCTACCACCACCCTCCGCGCCTGGACCCCGATCAACACCGAAGACACCATCCGCACAATGAACTCCATCCACGCCGGATCACCAACCGACCCCTGCCCTCACCATGTCTTCAACAAGGCCGACTCCATCATCGCACCCCATCTCCAGGACATCATCAACACCTCCTTCGACACCGCCACCTTCCCAGAGAGCTGGAAACACGCCGAACTCAGCGCCCTACTGAAGAAACCATCAGCGGACCCCACCGACCTCAAAAACTACCGCCCCATCTTGCTTCTTCCTTTTCCTGCCAAAGTCATCGAGAAGACCGTCAACAGACAGCTGGCGCCTTCCTCGAGACGAATGGATCCCTCGACCACTTGCAGTCCAATTTCAGAGCCAACCACAGCACCGAGACCGCCCTCATCGCAGCCACAGACGACATCCGAGCCCTGCTCGACAAAGGGGAAACAGCGGCACTCATCCTCCTGGACCTCTCCGCAGCGTTCGACACGGTCTGCCACCGCACCCTAGTGCAGCGCCTCAGCAACATCGGAATCCAGGAGAAGGCACTGGAGTGGATCATCTCCTTCCTCGCCGGAAGAACCCAAAGAGTCCGCCTCCACCCGTTCAGATCAGAGGCCACCGAAGTCTTCTGCGGCGTACCACAAGGATGATCGCTCAGCCCCACACTGTTCAACATCTACATGAGCCCCCTCGTGGCCATCGCAAGCCAACACAACCTCAACATCATCTCCTACGCCCACGACACCCAGCTGATCCTCTCCCTCACCAACGACCCAGCAACCGCCAGAACCAACCTACACGAAGGGATGAAAGACGTAGCCAAGTGGATGATGAACAGCCGCCTGAAACTGAACTCAGATAAGACGGAAGTCCTCATCCTGGGATCATCTCCCTCCGCCTGGGACGACTCCTGGTGGCCCCCTGCCCTGGGCAGCGCACCCAAACCAACGGACCACGCAAGCAACCTGGGCTTCATCCTGGACTCCTCCCTCTCGATGACCAGACAAGTCAACGCCGTCTCCTCATCCTGCTTCAACATTCTACGCATGCTACGGAAGATCTTCAGGTGGATCCCCACCGAAACCAGGAAGACGGTCACCCAGGCGCTCGTCACCAGCCGACTGGACTACGGGAACTCCCTCTACGCCGGAACCACAGCCAAACTTCAGAAGAGACTCCAGAGCATTCAGAACGCCTCAGCACAACTCATCCTGGACATCCCCCGACACAGCCACATCGCCGGACACCTCAGAGACCTGTACTGGCTCCCCGTAAGCAAGAGAATCACGTTCCGACTCCTCACCCACGCACACAAATCTCTATACAACCAAGGCCCCAGATACCTCAACGACCACCTGACCTTCTACACTCCAACCCGCCAGCTACGATCGACCAACCACGCCCTCGCCGCCGTTCCCCGCATCCGAAGAGCCAAAACGGGAGGAAGATCCTTCTCCTAACTGGCGGCCAAGACGTGGAACTCCCTCCCCATCCACCTCCGCCTGACCCAAGACCACCTCTCCTTCAGGAAGCAACTCAAGACCTGGCTGTTCGAGCAGTAGCGGACCCCCCCCCAAGCGCCTTGAGACCCCCCGGGTGAGTAGCGCGCTATACAAATGCCTTGATTGATTGATTGATTGATTGAACAGGGATTTTGAAAACTCAGAAAAGCGTTAAAAATCTCACATTTAACAACTCTGGGGATCTTAGGAAACTTATTAAATCTTCGTTGGTCTGGAATATTCCGACCTTTATGTATGCTTCTAATGACACTGTTATTAAAGCCTACTGAGGAATCTTTATCTTGTATTTCAAAGGCAGCTAGGACATCCTCTTCCCATAACAGTTTAAAAATCCTAATTTTAATTGTGGGTTGTTTCTTTGCCAAAGCGAAGCTTGAAAAGTACCCATCTTCCTTATTGAAGAAGGTATTATCAACAGGAAGAGGAGAAACAAAGGTAGCTGAGGCATTTTTAATAATGATACCCGACCAATAATTGAAACAGGTAATGTCTTCTATCTTAGAAAAAAAGTCAGCTTGCTAAATAATGAAGATCAAAGAAGTTCTCTTATTTTGAGAACGGCACTTGTAATTGACTTTTAGGTTTTGAATTACAATTCACCCTTTACACCTGGAGTAATATCTCTTTAGATGCAATAAATAAACCAACCTCCATGCATCTTGAATTTGTGTCTTTGTCCTCAAGCAGGGACCAAATCCTGGGTCAGCAGAGACTTAGCTTGAGGCTAATGTGCCTCATGAGAAATCAATGGTGGCAACCTATGTTGGCAGGTGAGGGTACGCGGAAAGCAGATAAACTGCATGGAAGCTACTGTTACTTGCCTGCCATGCACAGCCACTCAACTGTGCAGGTGCTGCTTGGCAGTGTGCACTCTCCTACTCCCTTCTCTCTCAAAACGGTCCCCGAACAATAAATAGGTAGATAATGCCCTGTATTATTAACATAATAAATACTAGGGATTTTACCATATAAGTTTGAATGGGATTTGTACTTGATGAATATATGTTTAGCTTAATTAATCCTACAATCAAAGATAACATCTATCAGTTACTGGTTCATATATTATGCTCAAAAATAGACATCTGTTAAATACACAGCCATGCAAGACACGTTGCAGCCAGTTGTAGCTAAGAAAAATGCATGTTTCACAATGTGCCTTTTGAGTTTGCTCTAATAATGTCTCTATAGGTTCTGAATCTGATTTCTTTGAAGCATTAAAATTTGAGGTACAACATGAAAGGTGTAGGAAACCTAAATGGAGTGTACTAAAACCCGACGGTTTACATAGGAGTACTGTTAAAAGTGGGAAATAAGTTGATGTGAGAAGAAAGCAACAGCAGGATTGGAAAACTTGGTAAGGTCCACGGGAAGTCTTTACAATAAAAGCCGGTGTTCAGAGCCCACCTAAAAGTGGAAAGAAGAGTAGAGGCTTTCTATCCTCCATGCTTATGCAACTGGGCCGAGATTTACTGAGATCTTGCATCTGGCTGTGTAATTTTTGTAGCACAAAATTATTTTGTATTAACCAAGCCACAAAAAGCTACTTTGCATGGTTTACTAAATACAAAGTACAGCCTTGTGTTGCTTTGTATTGGGAAGGAGCATGAGCGAAACCACACATCCACCCATGGCTTTTGGTGCATTCTCAGATTGAATAAACCTAGAAAAACCTGGGAATGTATCAAAATGCTACTTCTTCTCAAATGAGGCATAACAAGCAGACCTATCTTTTATTTCTCCTTGTTACTTCCTCTTTCCATGTGAAGCACACAGAGAAAGGGTTACATGCACAAATACAATCCTACCTGCAATTCAGGAACCCTTACACCTTGGTGCAAAGTTGCCTGCATTGGTGCCAGCCAGCACACAGTGTGCCAATGCAAGGAGAGAGAAGAAATGCTTCATATCTTTGCAAATATTAAGCATTGATGTTATCTCCATTTCACACAAAGCAGCGCAGCAAGTTCCCTTGCTGCCCTGTGTTTCGTGAAAGATGAGAAAATATGCCCCTGGGTCTCTAACAAAACTAAACACAAAAGAGTGGACATTAGCATATTAGTTTCCTATAACAAGGATTGGCAAAGCCTGTAGGCCTGGCCTTGGAAAAATGGTGCAATGGTAATTTGCATAAATGTTTTATTGAGAGCACATGCCACACAGATAAATAGAAAAAGGCATCCACCTAAACATGACTGCCATATGCAAAAATGTAAAATTAAAATAAATCACTAATATGAGGGCGTTTCTTGTGATTTCATCAAAATAACAGGCCTTTTAGTTGTCTTTTACTGTCATTATGTGTGAAGGAGACAATAAAATATCACCACCTTAGGAATCAGTGAAATCACATGGAGCTGCAATGCTCCAATGCCACACTAACACTATAACAACAACTTATGCAAGGAAGCAGAAAAAACACCATCTAACTGGACACCCCAAAACCAAGCAAAATAAATAGCTGGTATGTAAAGGTCAATATAAATAAATGAAATCAAATAGACTTTGATCAGCTTTCTCCCTAAAGAGAAAGTGAAATACTGTTAGGTCTGTCTGAACATGTGCACAGGGTTTGTGCAGTCATTCAAAGTGAATGGAGCTCTTGGGTAAAGTGGGAAGACCATTGCCTCATTCTATATGCTGCGGTGTGCATAAGCAAAATGTGAATGGACTTTTAACTGGCCAGTGGAAGAAGACCTCTTCCCAAAATATCCTCTATATGTGTGTGTTTTATGTATGTTTTTTGGGAAACAACGGAGGTCTATAATTAAACATTTGAAGTTGCCTCAAAGACTAGATCTAAAAAAAAAACGAAAACATAAATGTGGAATGTAAAATATAGAATTAGTATATATATAGTCCAGGGGAGATTAGAACGTTGTCCTTGTGTCTAACTTATTGCCCACCTAGCACCTTCAACTATGCCCGCACCAGGATGGACATTTTTAAATTTGTACGAAAACTAAAATTGCGAAAACTATACCTGGTGAACAAAATTAAGACCCGCAAAACCTCCGCTAGTAGTGATGTGAGGGAAGAGGGAAGCATGATGGTCACAGCGGGGGAACTTGATCTCTATTGTGACTTACAGGAGTTAAATAGGGAAGGTGCAACTGAGGGGGCTGTACAAGAAGAGAGGCCTTTGAGAATCAATACCCCCGGGGCAACGCACTTGAGACCAAAATCAACGTTCAATCCAATATTGGCCCATGAGAACATTGATGTATTCAATGAACTTGTAACAGCAGAAATAAAAAAGCTCCATAAATCATCACTGAGTGAGGACAAGAAAAGTCACAAACATAACAATGCCTATGGGAGCTTAATGAAGAAACTGCAGAGCAATAGTAATATAATTGTCAGGCAATCAGATAAGGGGGTTATATTGTCCTCTGGCCCCGGCAACTATATGTGGAGGAAGCTCTGAGACAACTTAATGACAGGCAATGTTATTGCAGGAGCGATTTACAAAAGGCCAAATCTGGTTGGGACAAGTTCAATACTAAGTTATATGGCTGGAAGAGCAAGGGACTCTTGAGTGGTGATGAACTTAAGTTCCTCAAGATGAATTATCCAGTAATGCCTGTGTTTTACATGATCCCAAAGGTTCATAAGGATCTGTTAAAGCCACCAGGTAGGCCTATCATTTCGGCCAGACAAGGAGCCTTTGAAAATGCATCACGTTATATTGACCATTTCCTCCAAGAGCATGTTAAGACTTTACCATCTTACTTGAGAGACACTATGGATTTTCTGGAAAAAATAAGGACAGTGGTTTGGCAGAAGGAGTGTTTGTTAATCACACTTGATGTGGTTACATTGTATACGAGCATTAACCATTCGGATGGTCTGAAGGCAGTGGCTCACTTTTTAAAGAACAGGCCAGCTTGTATGTTAGAACACAATTACATGATCATTGAAATGATTGAGGTGTGCCTCACAGAGAATTATTTTCTGTTTCAGAACCAAGTTTTTCAGCAGCTAAGAGGACTAGCGATGGGGGCCTGTTTCTCCCCCAGCTACGCGTGCTTGCACATGGGGCTGTGGGAGGAGCAGGTCCTCAGAGTTGCCTTTGCTGATACAATGAAAAACAACATAGTGTCACTATACAGATTTATTGATGACCTCTTTCTAATATAGAGGGGATCACAGAGTGAGGCCGAACAGTTTATCTCAGAGGTCAATAAAAACAACTTGAAACTGAGGTTCACGGGGGTAATTAGTGCAAGTAAAGTTAACTTCCTGGATGTGGAGGTACACATTGAGAAAGGCCAGCTACAGACAAAGTTGCACCGGAAAAAGACCGCCGGTAACACGGTCCTTCATGCATCAAGCCACCACCCTGCTCACTTGATCCGAAGCATCCCCTATGGGGAGATGCTGAGGATCAGGAGAATATGCAGTACAGAGGAGTCATGCTCAGCAGCGCAAGCAAGCAGCAAAGATAGATTTTTGGCAAGGGGCTACTCGTTGAACACAATTGAAAAAGCCATGCAAAGGGCCAACAAACCAGGTATCGTCACCGAGGTGGAGGGGGATCCGGACGGAACCCAAAAGGTGTCAAGTGGCGAGATTGGCCAACCAAGATTGATTACAGCGTACAGCAGACAACACAGGCAGCTGCACAAGATCATTGGTAGAAATTGGCCCATCATCAGGGGGGATCCCGTGATAGGTGGAACTCTGGCTAAACATTCAGCAATTACTTACAGCAGAGCCAGGTCAATGAGCGACATGCTCGTGAAGAGCAGCCCTGAAATAGCCCATAAGGACAACTGGTTGCATAAAAGCAAGGGGTTCATTAAGTGCGCCACATGTAAAGCTTGTACGATGGGGAAGAATAAGACCACATATATGACCCCATTCACCGAGGAGCCAATCCCTATAAATAAAAAAATAACCTGCAAAACTGACTTTGTCGTGTATGTGCTGGAGTGTGCGTGTGGCCTGCGGTAAGTTGGAAGCACCAAGCTGCAGGTCCACAAACGCATACTCCAGCACATGCGTGCGGTCAACAATAGGGATGAGGCTTACCCTGTGGCGCGACACGTTAACACCTGCCACAAGGGTGAATTAGGCTGCCTCAGCTATTATACAATAGACACAGTACCGCCTCTCCGCAGGGGAGGAGATAGGGAAGCGCGCTTGAGATTACTGGAAACTAGATATATTCTAGAACTGAACACGAAGACTCCCAATGGTCTCACTGCTACAGAGGACTTATACACCTGTCTGTAACAATAATAACATGGGGAAGAGCATCTCATCAAGAATTAGATAACACTTATAAAAGAATGAACATTGATAGTGAGAGTCGTTTTTAACATCAGACTGAGTGAGTGGAGACCGATTCTAAATAAATTAAGAATGTTACATTCTAGGAAAAATGAGAAATCCCTCAGTTAGAATGGTAGCATAGAAAAAAGGTTTTAGAATCTTTAAAACATACATTTTACATTTGTTACTCCGTGTATACAGTGTAACATTTTGAGCAAATATTCCCATGAGAGATGGCCACCTCGCATATTGTCTTGATACGGGGTCAGGACGTCTCTTTGAGTGGCACATGTCATTCAATATTACCGATAATATACGTTTCACACTTCTCTTTAAAATATGGAAAAGATAAATTGAACCAGCTAATATTGAGCTAATAGGAAACGATATACAGCTATTGCATGACAGACATCTTGCAGATCACTTATGTGATTTATAGAAATAACATGGCAGGCAAATTTTATCTTACAACTTGAAGCCGAACATCTTATTGATTGTGTAATCTCATAATGGCTATTTCTGATGTCAATAGCACAAACTATATTTTAACATATTCCGCGAGCATTATAAAGCGGCGCCACAATGTGATTAAGTACTGGAAACTTGTCATCAGGAAGGAACAAAACATAGCCAATCTTTTCACCGCAGTGCTTATTTTGAGGCGGTGGTTGAAGGTGGAGCTCACAGGCACTCAGGTACAGAGAGAGAAACACAAAAGGGGAAAAAGAGAAGGAAGAGAAAGACGGAAAAACAGAAAAACAGATACATGGGCGTAAAGCAGGGATGACGAAAGAACCTGAAAAGTGAGATAAAGAGGCACAGGGGCGGCTGGTGACATTTGACAGTGATGGGGCATAAGCTAATTTGCATAATGCACCGCAGCGAGCGAGCATAGCGAGCGAGCCCGAACCTCCTTAAGGGGGTTTGGTGGGGTTCTCCCCCCGAGAAAATTTTGAAAAAAGAGAAGAAAAATCGTGCATTTCCAAGCAAATTTGGGAAAGCAGGAATGTTAATAAAGCAATTGTGAAAGTGCAGTTATTACATTAATAGTTGTCCTAACATAGGTACCTGCTTATTCAGTATAACCACAGAGCTTCATACATTCGTCCTATTACGCTGCTGAATTCAGACTATAAGACTTTCATGGAAATCTCAGCTCTAAGAGTAGAAGAAGTTGCACAGCAGTTGGGAAACAGCCTTTACAAAGCACTGGGAACCACGCATTACCGTTACCACGTTTCCATTAGAACGCATGTGACTTTATCACGCATGTCTTTCCACACAGTTTATAGTGTTTAGGTGCTACAGAATGTACTTAATATGCCATTTGATCAGTAAAATCTGTTTAGTCCCCAAGTAGAACAAACACTAAACTTTTAAAAACAGAGATAGCAATGCATTTCTGAGTACCTCACTCACAGTATTTTTTTATTTAACAAACAAGTAGCAGCATTCACTTTTTGTAAAGTAAATCAGCACGTCTCTCTTTCAGTGTAGCAAACTTGTCAATCACTTTATTTTAAGTCCGGTATTTTTTGGAATAGCTTGCTCTCTACAGAGAGCATTGCCAAAGCATTGAGTCTTTCCTCTAGCATGGTGTTCCTGAGGAATGTCTTAATGCGCTTTAAGGCTGAAAAACATAGTTCAGCTTCGGCTGTTGTCATTGGAGTGGTAATGACAATTTTTAGTAAAGTCACTGTCTCTGTAAGTGACTTTTCCATATGCAGTTTGTGTATTAGAGCCAGCAAAGTCAAGGCACTTGTGGCCTTCCGGTACACAGGCATTCCGTACAGTACAGTCAATTCAGTTCTCAGCTGCTCTTTTTTGAGCATAGGATATGCTTCCACAGCCTCATTCAGAGCACGCTCCGTGATGGATTCATCATATTTTGCAAACTCTTTACTTTGCAATAATGTGGCACTCACCAAATGTTTAGTGAATGAAAAACATTCTTGTGCCTGCACAATTACAATGTCACATATCTCCTTTGCAATTCGAACCAGAGTGGTTATGTTTTGCCTGCGGTTTGCAAAAGCAGAATGCTCCGGCAGTTTCCTCTCTAAATTGTCAACCCTATCTCTCACTTCCCTTATGCTTTGTACAAATGTAGTGGTAGATTGTTTCACAAAGACAGTATCTACGTCTTTTCCTTGTAACTGATTGTATAACACGTCGACAACATGCATTATTTTATGAAATAAAAACAGAAAGAACTGAAACTCTCTGTCTTGTAATGTTCTAATAAAGCCACGGGCTTCATTCTGACTTGTGTAATCAAACTCTTCACTGGCTTCTATGGTGACAAAACATTTCTCAATGCCCTCCCTATTTTCAAAGATTAGGTTGACTGTACGAATGTTAAAGTTCCAACGAGTTGAGGATCCCCTTGGAACGCTTTTGTCCACAATCTCATGAAGGGCTTCTGTTCTTTTGGGAGAACGTGAGAAGAATGCTGCTATGCCTCCTATATCCTGAAAGAAAATTTGTGTCTCTCTGATCTTTGATACTGCCTGTTGCATAATAAGATTGAGTTGGTGGGCGTAACAGTGCACATAATGAGCATTAGGGTACACATCTCGAATTCGTTTCTATACTCCACTAAGGCTTCCACTCATTACAGACGCACCATCATAGCTTTGTGCGATAATTTTTTATTTTTGAGGCAGGTCCGTAAAAATTAAGTTCAGTTGACACAGTATAGATTCAGTAATGGTTGCTGCACTAGAGTCTCTTAAATGTGTGAAACCATAGAACCTCTCCACAACGTTTCTGTCACTATCAAGGTACCGAAACACTAATACGAACTGTGTCTTAGAGGCCACATCAGTGGTGTCATCAGCCTGAATAGCCACAAAGTCTGTGTTTTGCAACTCTTGCACAATATGGCTTCTTATAATTTCGAGCATACACTCAAGGAGTTCATTTTGTATTGTTTTATAGGTGCCCTTAAAGACTGTAGCACTCGCTAAATGTGTTTCCAAATCCTTGTCTATGCTTGCTATTAAATCCACTAGGCCTCTGAAGATCCCAGGTTTTGAGGAACTTTCCGATTCATCATGGCCTCGCAATGCCAGTTCAAAAGCACCACAGAAACGAATGCAATCAATTATCTTGGATAGAATTTGTCTGTTCCTATCAACGGCTTCATTGTGTTTCTGTACGGTTTTTCGGTATGCCTCATTTAGCTGCTGCTCAATTGGTGCGTGTTCCCCCAACATTCCCAGCCTCGTCAGGTTTTCCATATGCTTTCTTGTGTATGCATGCTTCTTTATTTTTTCCGACAAATGCTTCAAGTCTGTGATTCCTTGACGTGTCCAAGAAAAGTCACCACCCAACAGCAAGCAGGGGGAGCAGAACAGAGCATTTCTTATAGGACACCCTGTAAGCCAATCAGCTTTTGTGTACCAGGCATTTGAGAATGTACGTTTTGAAATTTTTCCTCTGTCCTGGGAAGTTTTCGCTAGGTTTAGGTCTGGCTGATGAGGTTCTAATTGCTTCAAATGTAGTTTTTCTTCAAGTGGCCGTGCCTGGAATGACCTTGTAATCAGCTCGTGTACTGTATTCATGATCGTGTTGCCAGCCTTACCAATATAAATTTCAAAGGAACCTGCCAATAATCAAAGTACAACGTATAAGGTGCAGTGCAAAAATATCAAATTTCAGTATAAATACATATATCTTGTGCAGTACCGTAAATACATCTCCAACATCTCCCCTTTCCACAAAATGACTGCTAATCATACAGCCTTACTGCCTCTCTGTGCCATAGTGAAAAGATAACAATTTATTTTTGAAACACTAGAGTAATCAAACAAAGACTGTGGGGGAAAAAACATAACGCTCCAATTTTTTCCTAGCAGTTTGCATGCAGCTCTTAGGTGACAGTTATTAGCTCGCTGTTGTATGTTACGATTTAACTTAGAAACTGCAAGTAATAAAAGGATCTCTCTGACAAAAGCTGTGACTCACTGACCTATTTACATCATATGGAGTTTGTGATCTGCATCAGGTACATGTTCTTTGCAGCAGGCACATTAATCATCTGCGCTGCTGCCTGCTGCTATTTCACTACTCGGACCACAAACATTGGCTAGCTCTGCCAGACTTCCAACGCACCTCCATATATAGGCCAACAACTGATTTTTCTATTTTTTGTTTTATATAACGCAAACTAGACCCGAGACATCAGGTATCAGATTGCTTTACATGAGCACCAGTTTCGTTACATTCCCAATAATGGCCAAACCTTAGAATAAAGCTTAAAATCCATGCCGGGGTAATTTGCCCCAAAATTGTCAGGGACGTGAAAAACATTTCCACAGACCAACCAGTGCAAAAACAACATTTCCTCTCGGTTGGTCAATATTGATGCAAAGTCAGAACAGGAAGGTATGAAAATGCTGGCATATTTGGAGTTATATTTAAACAACAAGAGAGTGAGGGTATCAAGGTCAGTCCTTTTCCCCTAAGAAATAAGTAACAACAACATAAGAGTGACTCAAGGTGCTATAAAAGTAATTACCCACAAGCAACCACAACTATAATCAAAAAGAAGAAGGTGAACTAACAAATTGCTAAAAGTAAAAACCTTAATTTTCAGATATCCTGGGAGAAGAGAACTGGGAGTTAAAAAATGAGTTGGTGGAAGGGAACAGCAAATCATGCAGGATAAGAAAACAAAGTTAAACAAGCATTTGCAATGCAATAGGTCTCGCATTAGGAAAGTTGGAGCTATTGGTCTTGTAAATTACATTTTATATTTATGTGTTGTCATTTACAATGCCAATACTTTTAACTTTTGCAAATGTGACACTTATAGCATTTGTAATGCAACATGTTTTGTATTTACGTGACTTAGATGTATTGATATTACGAATATCAAGCATTTGCAATGCAATAGGTCTCGCATTAGGAAAGTTGGAGCTATTGGTATTGTAAATGACAAACTTTATAATTATGTGTTGGTTTTGAAAATAGCTAAATTAATAGCTTTGTCATTTACAATGCCAATAGTTTTAACTTTCGCAAATGTGACACCTATAGCATTTGTAATGCAATATGTGTTGTATTTACGTGACTTAGATGTATTACAAATAACAATGGCTTTTTATTTTTTTAATAATTAATACATGAATAAAAGTTATTGTAATTTATAATGGTAATAGCGTAAACTTTTGTAAATAACTTTTGTGAAGATTATGTTCAGTGTATTTTATAAGAATAGAAGTGAAATATTAACATCTTTTCTGACATTTGTAATAAAGCTTTAAACATTGAGAGAACATATTTGAACCAGTTGTTGTTGAATGGTTGCACAATTTGATGCTGTGGTGGCGCTGAGTGATGTTGTGGTGGCGACGAGTGAAGCTGTGGCGTTCAGTGATGCTGTGGTAGCGCATAGTGATGTTGTGGTGCCCCTGAGTGATGCTGTGGTGGTGCTGAGTGATGCTGTGGTGATGCGATAAATAGATAGAGTGAGGGCGATAGATAGAGGGAGAGCGATAGATAGAGGGAGGGCGATGGATAGATAGAGGGAGGGTGCTAGATAGAGTGAGGGTGATAGATAGATAGATAGAGTGAGGGCGACAGATAAAGTTAGGGCGATAGGTAGATAGAGTGAGATAGATAGAGAGATAGATAGATAGATAGATAGATAGATAGATAGATAGATAGATAGGTAGATAGATAGATAGATAGATAGATAGATAGATAGATAGATAGATAGATAGATAGATAGATAGATAGATAGATAGATAGATAGATAGATAGATAGATAGATAGATAGATAGATAGATAGATAGATAGATAGATAGATAGATAGATAGATAGATAGATAGATAGATAGATAGATAGGTAGATAGATAGATAGATAGATAGATAGATAGATAGATAGATAGATAGATAGATAGATAGATAGATAGATAGATAGATAGAGTGAGGGCGATAGATAGATAGAGTGAGGGCGATAGATAGATAGAGTTAGGGCGATAGGTAGATAGAGTGAGATAGATAGATAGATAGAGAGATAGATAGATAGAGAGATAGATAGAGAGATAGATAGGGAGATAGATAGAGAGATAGATAGAGATATAGATAGAGAGATCGATAGAGAGATAGATCGAGAGATAGAGAGATAGAGAGAGAGAGTCGGGCCAAATTTACAACGTGCTCTAGGAGAAAAACATTACAAAAATGGTGCCCCTGCTAAAATATTAAGCGTGGCGCCCGGGTTGTTGTTAATGCTCACAGATTAGAGCGGCGCCTGGGAGCAGTACAGCAATGAGGGGAAGAGAGTACAAAAGCGGGCGCCGCGGTGGGAGCAAAATACAAATGGCAATGGTTTATTTTATTCATAACATCTATGATTGCGAAGAGGTTCATCGAGCTCATCTTACACGTGGGTGTGCATAGAGCAAATAAACTTGGCATGGCTGCCAAGACACTATTATCAGAATATTTAATGCAGAGAAGTTCCTGACAAAACTAGAGGGAGAAGCTTGACAAGGCATAGGAAGGCGAAAGACGTGGCTCATTCAAGAGGCGCGGACACGCTAATTAACAAGTATCATCCAATCTGCAATCTGCTTCTTTCGGGAAAAAGCCATTTTATAAGTAGCAAAAGTACATTTAAACATTGTAAGTACATTTAAAAATAATGTCGATGTTGTCTTGTTTTTTAAGCAGCATGGCCGTGCTTTAAATGCAGCCCCCAAAATTTTCAGCCACTTTAAAATAAATGTATGCGAAGGGAACTTTCTTTTTTAAACATTTTATTTGAGGGGCTAACTACCTTCATTGACATTGTGGATTATATCAAGCCAAACTCATTTTTAGTTACCTGGAAAGACACTAAGCAAACCACACCTTTCAAAAGTTGTTTACATTTGATCCACACGCACATGTTGGCACTGACAACACCAGCTCTTACTACGATTTTTAACTCCGACCTCAGAGGTAGTTTGCAAATCAAGTTAAATAAAAAAAAAATATAATGTCATACATGAGGTCACGTTGAGAGTGCAAAACCTTAATCATGGCAGCTGCTTTTCCCCTGGGATAAAATCGACTTGAAGCCAGGCCTCAAATCTAAAACACACAACAAAGCTCCTTGTATCTCTTCAAAACAGGGTCTCTTGTCTTCGGCATCTGAAGGGGGCAAATTTCTCCACTCATTTTCTGGCAGACCCCTGGTGAAACAACCAACCAAATGTATAGAGAGCAAGATGAAAGGGGGTGGTTGTTTACTCTCCCTGACGCAAAGAGCTCCAAGTCATAAAAGCTCAGTGAGAAAACATTCCACAGCCCCACCATGCTGGTTTCAGGACAGATGATAAACTCACCAAGATAGAGACCGCAATGCTGTTAATCCAAATTAAAACAAAAAGGAACAAAAAGCGGATCTAACAGAGGGAAGAAGGGCACCAAAACGAGTCTAACAGAGGGCAGAAGGGCAGCAAAACGAGTCTCAGAAGGGCACCAAAACGAGTCTAACAGCGGTCAAAAAGGCACTAAAAGCGGAACAGAGGGCTGAAGGGCACCAAAACAGATCTAACAGAGGGCAGAAGGGCAACAAAACGAGTCTCAGAAGGGCACCAAAACGAGTCTAACAGAGTGCAGAAGGGCAGCACAACGAGTCTCAGAAGGGCACCAAAACGAGTCTAACAGGGGTCAAAAAGCGGATCTAACAGAGGGCAGAAGGGCATTAAAACGAGTCATTAGAACACTAAGAACAGTTAGACGGCCGACAAAGCTACACTCATTTGTTAGCAGCGCGCCAAAAACCGCCATTCCAAGCGCCATTCCAAGCGCGTGCATAACATTACTTCCTATAAGGGGGAGCAAACCTGTGCTGCCTAACTGGCGATTGCTACTGCGGCATAATAAATACAATTCAGCTATATTTCTCAGCATGTTGATTAAGTGTTGAGGCGATTCTACCGTCGATAACAGAATCAGTCTCGAACGAATGCCTTCACTTTAACTGGAAACTGTTTTTTTTAAATCCAGTGGTTACTTGGACCCTCAAAGACGGCCCTTAAGGTGGAAAGGATTATACTGCCCAAGATGACTTGGAGGGTGTTTTTAAACATTTTCGAAGGTTTACAAACAGAAAATACAACTCGAGAAGCAGGCATTTGATACTCATTACACACATTCACCTGCTCAGTCCCACTCTCCCTATCAGTTAAGAGAATTGAGCATCCGTTCAGGAAAGCAGGAATCATTTCAGTCTATTCGATGGATTTCAGGGCAAACTAAAACTACTACAGTGAACCCGTTTAGTAAACAGTGATCCTAGCACTCTTCTGATCATACCGGAGTGTGAACGGGTCTCCCTTGCCGAGCGGCTCCTTCGGGACTTGACTGTCGCCCTCTTAAGGATTCCTGGGTCCGGTCAGGTCAGGTCTTCAAACAAACCCCATAAACAGAGGCTGCAGCACGAGGGAGGGAGAGGGCTCTGCCCCCCCAGACGGGGGGTTATGTACCCGGCTATAGTATTGACCAGCCAATCCTGGTGCTGTATGCAGCACCAGGATTGGCTGGGGGGATCCAATGACTGCTCGCCCAGTCGCTCTGTGCAACCCCGAGGGCTGCCGCCCGCCCCCTGGTCTCTCTCTAAGGGGAAATTCACAGGGAAACAATCTGCGCATGCGCGGGCTAGTTTCTGCCCAAAAATCCACTTGCGTAGCTGCAGCAGGCCCATCCTCCCCCCCCCCTCCTCACTCCGGCAAAATCGGGTGTCTCCCGGATTCCCGGCCAGCGGGTAGCGCGATTCTTTTAATATTTTTATTTGTATTTTAGTGACGACGCGGTGGGTCCATGGGGCTTAGTGGGGCTACGCCCCTACGCCCCAATGGACGCACCGCGCCTGAAGAGGCAGTGATTCCCTGGTAGTAGATTAAAGAGACATGAAGTAGGGGGGCGTGGCTTGCGAGATAGCGGGAGGGTTCTAAAATCACTCTGCATCCCACCCAAGTTACCCGTAATTTCTAATGACAAAGCGGCGTCTTCAGCGTCAGCTGGGTTCTGGAAGCACCCGGAATGAGTAGGTGATTTGAGTGGAGCTGGCGCATTGGACGTTGAAGTTCTGCCCTGGGCGCGAAAGGAGCATCAGACTGGGCGCGGCCTGCGCTCTATGCTGAATACCGCCCGAGACCGGAGGAGGCCGGAAGAGTGACTCAACGGACGGAAATGGGGCGCCCCACACCCGGCTGCTTCAGGGGAAGCTGCTGTGATCGTCCTGGTGTGCACTGCTGCTGGAGAGGAGCTGAGGCGGTGGCCCCCATCGAGGTGTTGTGGCCCGGGGGCTCGTAGCTGAAAGCTAGCACTTAGACCCCAAGACATGCCGGTGTGCAGCGGGAGACATGTGAGAGCCAGGTGGGGGCTCACCAGTGGAGTGATCGACTCACACACCGGGATACCTTCTCCTATCGCGGCGAAGCATTGGAGCTGGGTCTGGAGCTGCAAGGCCGGCTAAGAACTTACTACAGCCCAAATTGAGCCGAGCATAACGGGCTGAACTTGCTATTATTAGCAACCATCTGCAAAACACAGCAGACAGAAGCCTGGGATAGTGTCCATCCACAGGCCCCACCGAGATGCTTAAACCCATGGGGCTCGTAACTGAGAGCAGGTGCGTGGACCCTGGGGCTCACCGGAGTGCTGAGACAGGAACAGCATGGACGCTGCGTGACATAGGTGGGAACCGAGAGGGGGCTCACCGGTGGAACGCTCTGCTTGTGCACTGGGATGACTGCTCCTACTGCATTGAAATGTTGGAGCTGGGCCTAAATCTGCATGGCCCGCACCGGATTTGCTGCGGCTTGAAACAAGCCAAACATAACTGGCTGAACCAGTGCCTTCCATCTTCCCTAGGACAGTGGCACTGGGAAATCCCTGCTTAGTTGGTAGGCCCCTAATTGTCTGGCTTTGCCTATGCATGTGACTTGCTACAAGGAACAGGAGTGCCACACACAAAGTACAGGAGGTGGCCTTCCATTGTAGATCTATGAGCCTAACTCTTTGAGGGTAGTCTTAGTGGTTCACCATGGGGCGGCATTGGCGAGCCAGAGATGAACTGAAGTGTGGTGCAGACTGCCCAGTCCTGCTCTGTCTTCACTGCACTAAGGAATATGAGCGACACAGAGGATGACTAGGAGGAGGTGACTGGTCTGGGACGGGTTGTCTGCTACTTGCCTAGAGGGCCGGGATCCTTAGGCTGTAAGCCACTGTCGCATTGTGGAAAAAGCACAGCTGGGCACATGTGCTTCTGTCTATTGTAAGAAACGCACACCTTATAAACTGTACCGGTTTGGGGATGATCCAGGGGAACAGGTTCCAGGACATCCTCTTGATGCGGGATGGAGGGGGAGGGGAGAGGATGATGCTGCTGGAAGGGTGAGAGATGGAGGAGTGTACACGGGTGCTCCTGACCACAGGGACGGCCTGGACGTTGCTTTTTCTAGTAATAGATCAGATGGTTGCTGATGTTATCCCATCTATTTTTGTCCTGTTATTGGGTGTATAAACCATCTCTACGTTTGCTGCTAGGCCACATCCCCTCACATACACACTTGTTAAAGGGTTAATCTAGTTCCTATATTAAACAACAATAGGTTTGGGGTGTTCCCCAAGATGATAGGGTCTGCTCTTTTGGTATTAAATGTTGGCAGTTTATGGTAAAAAGAATTTGTTCAGGTGCTATTACACCCGGCTGCTGCTCATCCTAGACAATCCACTTCATTATAATCATACACAACTATGTTCTTCCGTTCAATTTCTATCTAAGTGTATACTTTCTACATGACTTCACAATGCATATTAGCGTGGATGGTCTGAGGATTGCGCACCCCCTACCGTAGGTACGCAGTTTATGCATATCTGAAACAGCACAATACACAAATAGCTCTCCTGCAGGAGATCCACCTGACACAACTAGAGGTGAGAAGACTGCTACGTAGGTGGAGGGGACACATTATAGCAACAAATTATTCTGAATTTGCTAGAGGAGTACTGGTTTGGGTTCAACCTGGTACCCCCCTTCTAATAGAGGAAGTGGAGATAGATGCAGAGGGGAGGTATGTTTTCCTCACAGGTAGACTGGATGGGAGAGGTTTGCTATTTGGTACTGTTTATGGACAGAACACGGAACTGGGCCCTTTTTGGACTAAACTCTCTACTGTCCTCTCTAAATGGTGCAATTTTCCATGGGTGATAGGAGGGATTTCAATAATGTGCTAGACGTAACCCTGGACCCCTCATTCCAGCCTCTGAGGGCACAAAAGGGGCCACAGGGGCATGTCTGAAGGCACTGCAACCCTGAAACACTCTTTATGCCCGCATTGCCAGGATGTAGTGCATCTGTAACCTGCTACCAGCAGGCAGAATACTTGGTTCTTACATACTCAGATCACAATCCGCAATATATATCCCTGCAATGGGATATCAGGCCTTCTCTGATCCCCCTGTGGCGGTTACCACCTACTATGCTGGAAGACTTAACCTTCTGCGACTCTCTGCCCTCTGCTGCTGAGCAATATTTTGAGTGGAATGCGGGCACAGCGTCGTCCATGTCAATGGAATGGGAGGAGTTTAAGGTGACACTCAGAGGCAGTTGTCTGCGGATGGGATGCGGGATGCGGGACGTAACAACAGGTGGACCGGGAGCTCCTGAAATTGAAATGTTAGTTATTGACATTGGAAACATACCTGTCCTTGTGTGCCTCCCACTCTGAGGAACTGTTAAAGGCAAGAACAACACACACAACTCTCATGGAAAGGCAGAGATGCTTTAATTATGCAGCACACTATGCTAGGGGAAACGTGTAGACAGACCAGTCTGGCAGCCTGCTTGCCTGGTTAATTAGGCAGGAACAACTGAGTGATTCAATCAATGCATTGCAGTCCCCCACTGGACTAATGAAATATACCCAACATGAGAAACATGAGGAGCTGTGTTGGACTTGGCCCATTTGCAGAGTCATCCATAAACTTTTTGCTTTTCTCCTAGCCTTTTTTCTAACATGGTGGTAGTGGTTTTAGGACTCAGGGTACTATAGCTCGGCTGTCCAGTGTAAAGTGCGTGCACGGTCTGTGTTACATTTGGTAGATTGGCCTGCCCTCCCATAGGATCGCATTGGGCGGTTCTCTGATGAGTGTGCCAGTGGTAATTCCTGTTATGAGAGGAGCAGTGTGGTCAAGTTTAGTATGGTTGGAATAGTAATAATAAATGTTACGCAATGGTGTGCATGGCTTTTTTATGACCATTTTAGAAATGCCACTTTTAGAAGTTGGCATTTCTGTATGCTATGCGCCTTCCTGCCTGATGTGAATTGCATGTGTGGCTTGTGAGTGACAGGGGCTGGGAGGGGTGTATGGCTCCAGGAGGGGCAGGGTGAGTCAGCACTAGTCTGAATGGGGCATCTGTGCTGGGAGTAGTGGGAGGAGTAATCCCCTGAATAGGGCTGTGCCCAGCCTGGACAATGCTGGCTCCGCTCCCTGCAGTGTGTCTGATCACCTAGCCCCTGCTTGACAAAGGGGAAGAGGAGCTTGGAAAACAGAGTGCTCCAATTCCCCCCTGAACCACTTGCATCTGGTTCCCCCATACCCTGTACTACAGACAAAGGAAAATAAAGTATAAATGTAGTGGCTGTGACACCATGAAATTGTTCTGTGCTTGTACTTACTTAGAGGGAACCCTCTGCCAGGAGGAACTGCTGCGCAACCCTGCTGCTGTCTCCTAGGGGCCCTGCGTGCTGGCCTGCCTGACTGCGCTGTGCTGTGGTCTCCCCAGCACCAAGGACTCCCTTTATTCTGCCCCTTTTAGGACTTTATGGCCTAGCACCCCGTGTGCTTTTATTTTTGCTTTGCCCAAGAGAAGAGGGCTGAGGCTTCGCAGCAAAGAGCTTCCATGCCTTTGGGGGAAATCCCCATGTGTGAATTCCTCCCATTCCTGCCCGGCGGAGCAGGTGCCCACCCCGCCTCTTTGCCTTTTTGTTTTATATACACTTAGCGGGTGTCCACCCCGCAAGTATCTTAATTTAGAATGGGAGCCTACCCCATATTGCCACCACAGCAGGAGAAAAGAAGTTGCCACCGGCTGCTGCCAGGCGACCCGGAAGTCAGGCAGCGCTGCCTGTTTGTGGGATGGGTGCCCCTGCGAGGTGACAGGAAGCGGACGGGAGTCTACCCCGCTTTCCGGTGCCCAAAGAAGAATAGGAAGTGGACGGGAGTCTACCCCATGCTCCGGTGCCCAAAGAGGAAGAGAAAGCGGAAGGGAGTCTACCCCGCGCTCTGCTGCCCAAAGAAGAAGAAGAAGCGGACGGGAGTCTACCCCGTGCTACGGTGCCAAAGAGGAGTCGGAGGCCGCCGGAAAGAAGGAGGTGGCTGCCGGCCCGAGCGGGGCCTTCCGTGTTGTTTGGAGGAGCCCCGCGGGCAGCCCAGGATGTCTGGGGCCTCGCAGGCTCCATGCTGAAGTCCCGGTCCCTGAAGAGGGACAGGGTGAAGAGCAGAGCCACCAAGTCAAAAGGGGGATGATTGCAGAGCTGGTGTCCCTCTTCCGCGAGACGAGAGCAGAGAGCCCGGTGAGTCATTCACAGCAGTACCGCCATGGCGGACAGCTGCAACGTGGGAGTGATCCTTTGTAGAAGTCCCGGAGTGGGGCTTGAGGGCAATTATTTCACAGAATCCGTAATTGTTCTTCACAGCTGCCCTGCTAGAGAGAGGGCAGCTGCACCATTGGCATAGGTTACTTTGGGAGTCTCAGAGTGGGACTTCCACGGCACATGTAGTGCCAGTGCCATCTTTCATGGGGGCAATTCTTGGGATACGAGTCTCAGAGTGGGGCTCAGGCCATTTTTCCCAGCTGCCCGCCTGATAGAGTGCAGCTGCCACTTTGGGTAATTTGTGCTTAGGAGCCCCAGTGGGGTTTTAGGAGGCACAGTAGTGCCAGCCCCATTCTATTCCTTGGGGGAATTTCGTTTTGCGGAAAGAGGGGTGAGATACACTCCTGCCCTGCCCCAGCTCTTTGCGCACATTCTCTGTAGCTGCAAGTGGCAGCCTTCCGCCCTGACATTTTGGACGTAGGGCATTAAAACCCCAGATGAAGGCCACTTGGCCTGGGGTCATTTTGACGGAGATTGGTAGAGCTCCAGGCTCTACAAAGTTTCATAATGTGTTTATGCTGGTGATTGGTACATACTGTGTTTTATGACCATTACCTGATTTATGCCTAATGTCATGTATGATTATGTGGTGTTTCCTACTTTGATTTATTTTGCAGGATAATGCTGAGTCCAGTATTTTGCCAGTAATTACTGGTTGTGTTCTATGTTATTGGTTCTACATTTACTCTTTTCACTTTGGGATGGTTCTGACAGTGGTCTAAGTGGCCCTGTCAGGTGTAGATAATCCCTTGTAGATATCACCCAGTGTGATTACTATCCTAATGTGTTATGAGAATACAAAGCCTATTTTTTTATATACCGTTGTGCGAAGTTCCTTTTGTGGTGTGCCTGGTCTGTTGTTGCTGTGTGCTTGTTGCACAAACGCTTTACACATTGCCTCCGGGAAAAGCCTGACTGCTTGTGCCAAGCTACCAAGGGGGTGAGCAGGGGTTATCTTTGGCGTGTAACTCCCTTGTCCTGACTAGAGCGGTGGTCTCTACCTGGCTTTGGCGCAAGCCTTAGCCAACCAGAGATTCCATTTCTAACAAGCTGGTTCTTCACTTTACATCACTCTACCAGCCAAATACGGAGGTCTCTCAATTGGAGTTAAAAAGATTCTTAAATGGCCTCCTGATTCCCACACTTTCACCCGATCAATGCACGGACCTTAATATGCCTATTATATTGGAAGAAATACGAGGAGCGATATGCTCCCTGGCCTCAGGCTTGTATGGCTTCCCCTCGGAGATTTAGAAAACGTATTCAGACATATGCCAATGCTGTTGAAGGTCTATGACGAGGCAATACATCTATCAAGCTTGCCGAAGTCTATGTGTGAAGCCATATTAATTACACTATTAAAGCCAAACCGGGACCCCACACGGCTTGGTTCTTACCGCCCTTTGGCACTATTAAATACAGACTACAAGATATTGGCCAGTATTCTTGCTGGTAGACTGGCACCGTTGGTTCTCCATTTGATCCATGCGGATCAGAATGGGTCTGTCCTGGATAGATCCACTACCCTCAACTTACGACAGTTGTTTCGCATAATGAGATATGCTCACTGGGTGTATGGAGCTTGACATGGAGAAGACTTTTGATACAGTAGAGTGGCAGTTTATCTCAATGTCTTGCCTCGCTACAGTCTGGGATCTTCTTTCATATAATACCCTGACCGTGAGAGTCTGGATTGAGAGATTGATAGCATTGCCTATATCTGTTAAGAGGGGCACTAGGCAGGGTTTCCCCTTTGTTCCTCTTCTCTTTGCACTGGCCATTGGAACACTAGTCATCGCCATGTGAGCATTGGCGACCTGATGGGGTGCTTGCATGGGAGAAGAGGTGCATGCAATCTCCTTATATGTTATAATATATACAAGATGTAGCAGACATCCCAGATATTTTACCCAACAATTTGGATTTGTTTGCTCAACTTTCAGGACTGCAGGTCAACTGGGCAAAGTCATGTTTATTCCCATTTAAATCTACCACAAGTGACCCATCATATTCTTTAGACTGACTCATGGTCACATGGCAATCGACCATGTTCCTGTATTTGGGCATCAGGGTATATCATGATGATCATGACCTCCTTGGTGGCAACCTCACACTTGCCTTTACATCGTTATCATCGCAAATGACAATCTGGAAGTCGCTTGCTCTTTCAGTGGCGGGCAAAGTGCCACTTATTAAGATGGTGGTTCTCCCCATCTTTTATATTATTTTGCTAATCTACCACTTTATTTATCAACATCTTTCTTCCGACCCACAGATTGAATCCTCCGCAACTTAATATGGAACAAATCGTGATGTAGAGTGGCACTTTCGAAGTTGTATTTACCATCAGGTGGGGGGGGGATAGTGGTGCCATATTTTGAACAGATGCAGAGGAGGCTCCACACACGGTTAGTAAAGTTCTTTCATTGTTTCACTCTTGTGGAGGGAAGACTGTCTCGCTCCCCCTACAGTTGCAAGTAGTAAGCATGGGCGAATTTTGCAAATTCGCGATCCGCGAATTTGCGGATTTGCAAATTCGCGATCCGTAAAATACGCGAATTTGCGGATTTTTGTTTTTTTGCGTGTTCTCGGGTTTTTTGCGTGTTCGCGGGGCTTTTTGCGTCTTCGCGAGTCGCTTGCATAGCGAAGTTACCCATGCAGTCGTTTATGGGAGAGGGAGAGAGAGATAGATAGATAGAAAGATAGAAAGAGAGAGAAAGAGAGGGAAAGAGAGAGGGAGAGAGAGAACGAGAGAAAGAAAGAGAGGCCGGATCTCTGAAGGGCCAGATTCCTGAGTTGCCCCTACAGAACATACAGCTTTTTATTTTTAGCAAAATGCATATGAAAATTGTGCTGTAAAGGTCTCTTTTAGTTTAACCCCTCCTGACAACTCAAAATGGGCGTATTTGCCATCCTCTCCCTTCTTCCTGTTTTTTATATCTGTAAGTGCTTCCTGATGAGGTTTAATTCCTTGGACAGGTGCCTCGTTGCCTACTTGTAACTATTCTCTGACCCTGCTTCAAGGGTCAGAGCAGGGTCAGAGAATAGTTGCAAGTAGGCAACGAGGCGCCAGGAAGCAAATAACAGCAGGTGTCCAAGTTGAAGTTAATTTGTTTGTAACCCTTTTGTAAAAGGTTACAAAGAAATTAGGTTCAACTTTTGCACCTGCTGCTGTAACCCTTGTTTGACTGCAAATTCGTCCCCGCTGATTCGCGGATTTTACCGCAATTTCGCGAGATTCACGGATAACGAAATCGCGGAAAATCCGCAAATTCGCTCGCGAAACGGATTTTACGCCCACCCTTAGCAAGTAGCTTACGCTGCTTTCGAAATTGTTGTTCCTTACAAGGAATGTTAGACCTTATGCTCCAACTACCCCCCTTCTTGAGACACCCAGAGAGGATAGGACAACCACTCTGGCTGAGCTCACAGCCTGGCACGCGGCGGGTCTAAACACGATGGGAGATCTTTATTTAGATGGAACACACATGATGTACAACGATCTCACACAAGAAGAGAAGTTACCTACTGGGCACTTTCTTATATATGCCTCAAGGATCAGTTTACTACACAACCACTGGGGAGATATAACTCCGGAATTACCGAAAAACCTTGTACTTCTGTACATACATGTTATGGGAGAGGGGAACATTTAACTTGTTGGTTTACTGATGCACTTTGCTACCACAACAATCAGGACTTGACCTTGCAGCGTGCTAAGTGGGAAGTGGATCTTGCTGATCGTGCATAGATGCAGAGTGGTTCACAGTCTTCGAAAGCCCCATATATGTCCCACGTAATGCTCGATTTAGATGAATTCAGTACTATATAGTACATAGGGCATCACCCCGGAAAAATTAATTTGCTATTTTCACAGAGGAGACATGACTTGCCCTTGATGTGCTTGTTTAGACGTGGATCTATTACATATGTTGTGGGCATCTCCTGATCTGCAGTAGTACTGGAAGCGGGTGGCGCAACTTCTATCAGGCTGCACAGATAGATAGTTGCCTAATAATAGTATCTGTGGACAAGGGTCAGAGCTTTAAACAAAGTTCCAGCACCAATCTACACTACCAAGTATGCCTGTATCATCAAAATATGACCATGGTGCGTTGGGTTTGGGGTGTGACCCATATACATCCACCCTTACTAAATTCCAAACTGACCCCACACCAGAGAAAATCGTATTTTTGTGTATATAGCTAATGTAGTACAAGTAATGTTTAGCAATAAAAACAAATATCAAACAGAAAAGACTTCCCAAGCATAATTATTAATCAGCCAGATGCCTTGATTGTAGTAAATTCAAAATCTTTATTGATACGCATTTATTCTCTTTTATGCTTATTCTTTTAAAAACATTACACAATTGCTTTGCCGCCAACGCTTTTCATCCCTCATGGGACTTCTTCAGGGCTAAAGGCAATTACAAAAAACACTGTTTACAATATGTACACATTTAAAACTTTCTTAAATAATTACAAATATACAATTAGAAAATCTCCTGTAATTAAACAATATTCTGTCTGTCCCTGCGTATCAAAATATTCAACATCTAATTATTTTTATACAGCAGTGAATGTACCGGGAAGTCAGCAAACAATACATAGTATCTACTTTTTCAATTTTGGGAAATTCAAGAGCTAAGTTGTGGGTTTGATCAATTATATACATCATCAGTACTGGGAAGGATGTGACGGTAGGGATATCCTGTGGTAAGTTGGTTAATGGTTTAAGAACATTCTTTTTTCGATCTAATGAAACTTAAACTTTGACAGCAAAAGGCATGTCCTGGGAAAATGGGGTCGCCCACTGTACAACGAAAATGGGACAACAGCTGTACACGGATTTATGTAAATGTATGTTGTACTGTAGTTACTGATCAACCCAGAAAATGTTTGTCTCTGCTGCATAAGTTGTAATTATGCGGGATTTTATGCTACAAAACTCAATAAACAGATCAAACAAAAACAGAGACATGAAGTACAATTAGGACTGCAAAAGCTTCTGAGCAAAACTTAGCACTTTTTAATGGAACAAATTAAGCACTGCTTCATCCACAATGTTACAACAAAAAGGTGATGGGTGGAATGCTTGAATTAATCTCAGCCACTGGCAATTGCTGGGGCCTGTAGGAAAATGAGTTTCTGTTGCAGCTCCCCCTCCCACTTTTTGCGGGCTTTTGTTGCAACTTTGACTGTAGAGTACTGGTTCCCTGCTAAACAGGTTCCCAGTACCAGTGTTCTTTCCCTAAAACTATACCACAATTGATACCTGTGTATCTCATATATAAGTCCCTAGGAAAAGGTACCCCTGGTTCCAAGGGCCTTCTGATTAAAGCGGATCCCTGAGGGCTGCAGCACAAACTGTGCCACCCTATGGGACCCCTCACCAAGCACATTCACACTGCCACTGCAGCCTACGTGTCTTGGTGCAGATAAAACAGAAGAGTCGACATGGCACACATCCCTGAGGGCCATGCTCATAGACACTGCATGAGATATAGGTAAGACAACCCTCTAGCAGGTCTTAGCCCTAAGTGTGCGCTATATCTCCTGTGAGGGCATATCTGCATGCCCCTGAAATATACTTGTTGATTCCTAGACATTGTAAGTGACCAGGGAAGCCATAGTAAATACAAGGGCTGCACAATTATCATTACAAGTTCCCCAGCTCCATGATGGAGTCACTGAAATATGGGATGTTTAGTACCTACCAAATATCTCAGCATAATGAACCTGCACTGATTCCAGTGGCCCTTAATACCTACCAATCCTTATTGTGGTCACCGACTGGCTTGAGCCAGCCTACTACCACCAGAGGAGAGTGCCAGCTTGCTCTGAGTTTGACAACAATGCCTTTCCTGGGTGGAGGTCTTCACACCTCCCCCTGGTCAGGAAGAGCTATCCATGACAGGGAACATCAAGGTCCTTGCCACCTGTGTAATGCAACTCCAGCCTCTCCTGTTAGAGGGAGCAGGCCCCCTTCCTGTTCTCACCTCTCTTTTTGGCAGGAGGACAGGTGGGAAAACATAGAAAGAATATGAGGTGTGCCCCCCTCTGCCAACTTCTCCCCTCAGGTGCTGGAGGTGAGGTGAAGTACACTTTTCAGTGCCCACGATCTTGAAGATGATGGGACCTACGCCTTTCTCCCTCAGGAGGTGGCCATAATAGAGAATGTAGACACCCCAAGCAAGGGACTCATTGATCACTACCTGTAACTCCCTTGTACCGGTCCTAAATCTAATATTTCGGTGGCATCCCTAGACCCTATACTTCAGTTCCTGATGACCTAAGAAGAGCTGGACACCACGGAGTCCCACCAACAGAGAAGACTGCAGATAACTACTAACTTGGCCCCAGCCCTACCAACCTGTCTGCAGCCCTCAACAATCCTGCACCAAAAGATGACTCATCCTGTAGCCCAGTGACTTCCAGAACCTTGGGAAGACTGCATGCCTTCAATAAAGACCAAGATCTCC
The DNA here is from genome assembly GCF_964263255.1 of Lissotriton vulgaris. Taxonomy (NCBI): domain Eukaryota; kingdom Metazoa; phylum Chordata; class Amphibia; order Caudata; family Salamandridae; genus Lissotriton; species Lissotriton vulgaris. Next base: position 174,534,100 of record NC_141700.1, on the reverse strand, counting down.
TGAGAACAGCAGACCTGTTCACAAATCCTTCATCTTCAAAGTAAAGACTTTGCGACCTGAAGAACTGCAAAGCCTGCCCTGTTCCACCTCTGAAGCTGATGCCGCTGGCCTGAGTTCAAGTGGCCCACCAGTTCCAGCAAGATTCCTGAGCATTCCAGAGCCTGAGTGCACCATGAGCTGAGCTTTTCCGGTCTCCACGATGTTGCCTGCAGCCTCTGCACAGAGACCCCCCTCAACTGCATCCTGCTCCGCTAAGCTGTTTCCAACACCAAAAGGCACCCTGCACCCATCTGTCCTGGGCCTTTGTAAAGAGGACAAAAGGAGGGATATCCATGTCCCCGAGCACAGCAGCTTACCTCTACAGATGGTGGTTACCTTCAACCGGCCACCTGGCCTGAGCCTGCTGCCCCTTGTCCTATTTTGCATTTCTCTATTGCTTTTTATTGGGCACCCGATACTGTGTTGGCACCATGCACCCTGCCGCCCTGTGCCGCTGGTGGTGTAGTGTTGGTGCTACATTGGGTCCTGCCCATTGTTAGCCTCAACCTCAGAAGACTGGTCCCCCAAGCCGCTGCTACTTCCTTGTAGGAAGCCACTGTCAAATTGCCCCAGTTCCCAATGATGTGTATTGGGCGTCTGACTTTGAACTTGTACCCTGCACCTGGCTGCCCCTGTGCCGCTGGTGGTGTACTATTGGTGCTGAATTGAAAAATGGCCAATACTGACCTTAACCTCTGAAGCCTGGTCTTGGATTTTCGATGTTGCCTATGCATATGTTGAATGTTTTTTTCCTCCAATGGATTGACAATGCAAAGTCTGAAAATTTCACTGTGCCCACATTTTACATTGAAAAGTATTTCTATTGCAAAATGCATTTATCTAAGATGACGTTCTCTGGCTCTACAAAATAAATATAACCAAGTTTTGTTTTTTAATTGAGTGTGTCTCTCATTTACTGTTACTGTGTAAAAATGCATAACTCTACTCTCTGATAAGCCTAACTGCTCACCCACCCTACCACAAAAGAGAGAATTAGTATTATCTACTTTAGACTCTGCAAAAGCCTCTGCGGATCCACTTGAATCTCTGCACCCTATACCTCTTTTTGGTATAGTATATTGAAAGCTGGCTTCCTACAGGGCCACATCCCAATCCACCATTTGATGCCAACCATAGCATCTCAGTTTGGACTCACCCATATGCATATCAGTCTTCATCCTGCTCCAGTTCGGAACAGTCCAACATGAACTGCCAAGTCAGGTCCTCCCTGAACCAGAATACAATAAACCTATGACTGGCTTTGCCTTGACAAGGGCCTGATTTCAGTGGCATAGTGAGCACTGGACCAATATCTGGGCATACCTGTTACACTTAGGGCATCAGCTGCCACAGCAACAAGGTAATAGATTGAATACTTGAATTAATCTCAGCCACTGGCAATTGCTCGGACCGCATCCCAATCCATCATTTTTTGCCCTCCATGCCACCTCAGTTTGAACCCAGTCAAATGCAAATCAGTCTTGACCCTGCTCCTGTGGTAACAGTCCAGCCTGAACTTCTAAGCCAGGTCCACCCTGAACCAGAATATAAGCAAACTAGAGCCAGTTTCACCCTGATAAAGGCTCATCAGTCAGGTATAGCTTGATTCCAGTGGCACTGGACCCACAACTGAGCATACCCGTCACAGTTAATGTTCCCACTCCAATCAAATTTGGGAAAAGTGTTGGACACTAAAGGGGTTACATTCACTATTTCAACTTCAATCTAAACCAATTTAGGGAAACTGTTGGACACTTAAGGCTAGTTAGATTTACTATTCCCACTAGCAATATATTTAATTTAGGGGAAGGTTTAGGACACTAAAGGGAATAGGTTTAGTATTCCAAATACGCTGAAAACCATTATGGGGAAGCCGTTGGACACTAAAGATGTGAGATTTACTTTTTCCTACTCCATTGTAACAAATATTTTAATGTTTTTCAGCACAAAGTACATTATAGGTAATATTCATATTAAGACATCAATAAATTTACTGAAAACTATTAAAAACAAATTAGTACAAAATTAAAATATGACATAAAACATAACTAAATTATTTAGAAAATACCAAACAAATAAATATAATTTATTTTAATATTTTACTATAAACTTATCAAGTTTGAATTAAAATTCTATTTATAAAACAATTAAAAAATCGAACAATATCAATATAAAATTATAAACCACATAACTAGAAAATTACATACTGAAATTTTTTTTAAAAAAAGATTCAACTTAACCATAGAGAAATACAACTATACCTTAACAGAAAAAACTGGAATAAATGTTAATGCCTATTTATAGATTACAAACTTTACAATCAACATTATTTTCTTAAACACATTATTTATCAATAATTCAAGAAAACATATCATTTTATCCAAAGATTTATACACATACTACTTTGAAAGTATATGTTAATTAAAATCTAATCACAGTATAATTTATTTTTATATATTACTTCAAAAATATTTATAAATTAATACAAATTCCACTCTAGCGTCACAAAATATAACATCAGTGTAAAACATTTTAATACACAAATATAAAATTGTAAATGTTATTTTACTTTTAATAATAAATGTTACATACATTTAACTACTAAAATGACAGCAAAATGGAATGATAAAAACATAACTTTTTACAATAAATAAATATGACACCAAAATCTTTTAATAAGAAATTGCATAAAACAAATAAAGAACATAACACCAATACCATACAAAACTAACCTACAAAACAATATTACAGATAACAATATTTTGTAATGATATGTGTTACAGCGATATTCAAAGCAATTAAAGCAATATTCTTACCTTTGATATTTATGTCCACGATATTTCGAACATCACGATATACCTGCCATGATCATTCTAGAGCACAATATTTGTTTTCCATATTTTGTTCATACACTGTTATTTCTAAGCCATATATTTCAGTTTGTTTATTCATTATCAATGCAATGTCATCTTAAGGATTTTTGGGGCCCTGGTCAAGACATTTTTTAGGGCCCACTGTATTACTCTTTTTCTACTAATTGAAACCCACATGATGCCAATCAAACTATCAGAAACAGGATTCACACAAAAAGAGTTGTATTATGTCTTTCCAGTGCTCTCATAAAATGTTAAAATGCCACTCTTAGGTACAGTCAGGCACAGAGGAGAAAGTTAGAGACATGGAACAAGACAAAGGTCATCTAGATAGAGAGAACGATTACTTTCCCAGGGGCCTCTACGAAGATTTGGGCTCAGGGCAATTGCCCACTTCGCCCATGCCTGAAAACATCTCAGCATCAAGGAAGTATTAACTACTAAATCATCAGAAAACAGTGCCCAATTAGGACACAATACTGCAAATAGATATCAAACAGCCAACCTGGACTTGCAATATGCCCCTGTTACATCAATAGATATTTCAAGCCAATCTTCAGAATGTCCTCTATTTCACTAATAGAAATTGTATTAGGCCCCTGTGAAGCTTAAATGCAGGGAAAGGGAATTTATATTTTTTTGTAGCTCATAAGGATCACTGGTGCATCACTTAGTAAATTGTATTATCATTCAAAAATAGTGAGAATATACATTTTGAAGACTGAACAGCATAGTGGTACCTCCACAAGAAAAGTATAATCTTGACAGTACCTAAGGGAATAATCAATGCATATACATAGAAGCCTGTAATTACCATATATAACCTGTGCAATTTCTATGTCACAATCACATTTTCAACTTCACTACTCATCTGAAGTAAAAAAAATGACACCATTATTCTGATTAAATAATTTGTCACAGGTAAAATATGCTGTAACAATGTATACTTTTAGAGTGAGTTAGAAGACAGTGTGCAGTACAGTTCGCTGAGAAAAATTACAACTACATGATAAATATTTAAATAATTAGCTAGATTTTCAGGTTTCTGACTGAAGAACAATTTCCCCTGAAAATGTAGTAGACCAGAAGTAGACATTTAAGGCAGTACGCTTAATTGCAGTTCATTGTGAGAAAGCAGAAATCTATCTGTTACCACACTTTATGAACTGCAGCAGGGTTTGACAAAAACGTAGGGACCATGGTTGTGGTCTGACCGCCGCAAGCTCAGCTGTTCAACCACCATATTGCGAGAGTGGGACACTTTCCTGCACAAAAAACAATCTTAGACTTGTTTTCATATTTACAAGTGTGTATGCTGCAGAACTTAGCAAGTGGGAAAACACCAGGAGAAATAAAGATATTTCTGCTGCTGCACCTCAATCGGCAAGGCATAGCATTTCAACACATTCCCAGGTTTACCTGTCTTGGTAAATCTGGGAATGGGCCCAAATACATGGTGGATACGTGGTAACAATCAATGTCCACCCACGTAAATCCTTCCCAGCGCAGAATAACACAGGGCATCAACTTATGCTGCCTTGTGTTACTCCAGACTTACCATGCAATACAGGGCCCAGCAAGGTGACCTTGCATGACTTGGTAAAACCGATTTAAGGGTTATGTTGCCCTTGCATCACCCTGAGTGACGCAAGGGTAACCCAATCCTCTGATAAATCTGGGACTGAATCGTTTGGTGATTAACTTCAATGGGTTTAATTAAGTTCTATTATTTGTAGCTATTCCCTTAAACTCTTGTGTATATTGCTTTAAATGAGTAAGTCTTTATTACGATTCTTCATCATAAAAGACAATCTAAAACAGTAATACAAAATCCATACAAGATAAAATTCATCATATACAAAGTAAGAAATTGAATTCTTTCTAAAATCCAGTAATACACAGGTTCTTAATTATTTAAAAGATGCTAAGATAGAGTTAAATGTGTAAATATGCAATAGACTTAGACATAGCTAAAATATCTCAAATTTAGAATCACAGTAAGGGTCACAAGTCCTGAAGTGGTGCCCAACTATAGTTCCTACTTCGGGTAGCCATAGAGTCGATCAATCCTAAAGACTAAGCCCCACCCTTTTTAATCCGAAGGATCCATGCCCAGCTCAAAAATTTTGCTACACCAATTACAACTGGGTTAGTGGTGTCATTTTTCAATATTCTGCTTGCAATCTATGCTTATCTTGTTCCCATAAGCATACAAACAGGTTTTAACCATACGCTCCTCGGTTGTTGGTACGCGGGGCAAACAAATAAAAAATGATCGATGGTTTCAATGTGATCTAAACAAAATACACATTTATCACTGCCAGCAGGATTCCATCTTCTAGATAACCATTGTAGTGGTAGTGTGCCTACTCTGAGCTGATGATATAGCCTTATAGCCCGCCGTAGCGGGCTATACCGGCTATTAAAGGCCCGCTGAATCGTTAAAGGCCCAAGCCGAAGGCGAGGGACTTTAACAAAACAGCGGGGCTTTAATAGCAGTATAGCCCTGCAACGAAGGGCTATAAGGCTATTAGAACATTCTGCCACTAGAGGGCAGAATGTTCTAACAAATTAAACAAAGGGTTCTCGAAGCTCGAGGGGATATAAATCCCCTCGAACTTCGAGAAGCCTTTGTAGAACATTGGAGTGTTGCTCTGCGGGCCTTTACCGGCCCGTAGAAGCAGGGAGCACTCCATTGTCTGCAATAGAGCTCCCAACATTCCAATGTTCAATTTATGATCTAGAGGCTTCGTAATAATATCCCAGTACTCTTCCAGGCAGGGTTCAGCCTTAGTATCAAAAAAGATTAGTGTCAAGGAGCTACCTACTTGGGAAGAGTACCTCTTGGTTTTAATCATGTCCCAGTACGCAGCACTATAGATCTTTTTGGCTGGGAACACAGCTGTATCCCGATTACCCTAAAGTTCCCCCATCCCCATGTCGGTCAATAATGACTTGATTTCAGCCAGCCAAGAGATCTTACGGGAACCACCCAGCCCTTTAACTTCCATCATGGCTTTGGCATATAGAGAAAGTTCCGGTGAGGTCCAAAGCCGTCACTAGAACGCCAGGTGTCTGTGGCGTGCCACATCCTCAAATGCCTGGTAACCAAGATCTAACAGTAGGGGAATGCGCGCGGAAGATTGGGGTAAGCCTATGGCCGACCTCAAAAATGTATTCTGTGCAGCAGTGAGTGGGGACAGATTGCTGAAGCCCCACAATTCGGCACCATACAGAATTGTGGTCAAGATTTTAGAGCCATAGATTTTAACAAGTGAGGCAATTGGCTTAGTTAAGGACTGCCTATGCTCTTTAATCAGAGCGCCACCTAGTTGGGTGTGTTTTAAAGCTAGCATGTCAATTTGGGACTTCCAACTCATTTTATCACTATAAGTGATACCCAAATACGTAAAATCAGGTGGGTCCAGTGGGTCACCTCCCATTTGGACCCTTACTCTAACCGGCCTTGGCCCATGGAGCACCATGAACTTGGTTTTCTCCACGTTGACCTCCAGCTCATGTTCGCTGCAAAACACCTCAAAACGAGACAGTGCTAGTTGTAATCCCTGTCTCGTCTTAGATATAAGCAATTACTTTAAATCAATCTAAAGAAGCTTTCATTTACCGTGGGCCGATTTGGCGGGTGGACTTACGTCTGACTACCACCCTAGAGGAAACGGAACCGACCGACTAGCCGTCAGCTGTCCCGTCATAGGGATTACGATGTGATCGCCTGCAAGGCAGTCGCACCGTGTATTCTTTGCATTGCGACGGATGCTGATGGCTGCAGCACCTGCTGAAATGCAAAAAGTGCACCCTATACATATCCCTGAACTACGTGTCAGGCAACATGTTGTGCCTCCCACTTAGTGCAGAGATATGTAGGGGGGCACCATAGTTGCCCCCAGTGACCACATCAGAGTGCCAGGGAGAAAGGGGGACCCACTATGGGGCCCCAAAGTCTCTTTCTGCCTGCCTGTTCACGGTGCCACCATTGTAGGGAATACTGCCCCATCCGCCACACCAGCGGGCTCAAGGAGCCGTAGGATGCGCGGCAGGCAGTCAGTCTTTCCGACTGCCGGCCATTTAAATATAGTCAGCGAATATGATGGGTCCGATGGTGGTGGGACCGCCACCATCATCCTAATCGGGCCCTGTGTGAATATTAAAATTTAAAAAAACATTGATAAATTCAATTCAGACCACCTGCTGTTAAGGACAAAAACAGATCTTCATAGACAGAAAATATTCTACTTGGAATCTGGATCAAAATACATTTGAAGCAAAATACATCTTTCCCTTAAGATATTATTCAATAACAAACACAAAAATTGTTTGCTAATTTGTAAGAAAAATATTACGAGAAATCATTACGCTAAACCCAATTCATAGGGTCACCCTTTGTATTCCATCCTTTGGAAACAACTGGAAATCATCAAAAATATTTAAAAAATACTTTAGTTCCTGTGGTCAGGTTACAAATCGAGTGTTATGATGAGTGCAACATGCTACATTATATACTTCTTGGAAGTTGACCTCCATCTGGTTAAGAGTAAGAAACTACAAAAATACCAATAGGGGTATTTACCACATGTGATTTGCATGAAGTTAATAAAGGAAAATTACAGTCATGGCAGTGGTCCCAAAGCTGAGGGAATTTACCCCGTAAAATCATTACCAGCCCTTCCAAAGCAGGTGGTAAAGAAGCATGCATGGTGTCAATAAATAAATACATATCACTAAACACACATTTATAAGTCACACCCATCTACACAGACCTTCAGAGAACTACATCCATCATGCACAGGCGTTGACATCACAATCCTGTAAAAACCTCATTCAAACACACTGTCACAACCCACCCAGGGATGTTCTCTGTCTTATCAACTTTGTACTACTCCATCAAAATCAAGACCTGCTACAGGATGCAATACAGCAGGGCCCAGACAGACCGCGCAGCGTCAAAGGCAAAGTATACCAGCAGTAGAGGAGCACTGATAGAAAAGACAACGTTGGACGTCCTCAACCTTATATCAACTGAGTTCATAAAAATATATAGGCTGAAAACAGTCACACTACAAAACATCCTGGCTTTTTTGGCGACAACTTTGAAGCAACCAAAGGCACTATCATACCCCACTCCTGTAAAGGCTTGTAATGGTGGCATTTCTTTCATCCGGCCCCACTCAGCACACAGTGGGTACGGTTCAAGACATAGCATTGCAACTTTCATCAAAATACTCCCCTAGTACATTGACATGATGCTCAACGTGACTCATTCGCACATTGTCTACACAAGTAATTCACCAAAATAAAATGCTATTTAAGCTAAATATAATGCCATTGCTGGCTTTATGAATGTGCTGCATGCAATATACCACAACCATATTGCATTAGAAGCTTTTAAGAGAAGAGAGCAAATGTACAGAAACTACCAAATTTAGCATAGCATGGACGTCCAGATTGTTTGTGAAGCTGACTTCTGTTTGACATAGGGATGTACAAGATCCTGTGGTTGGACACACAGTTCAATTATATGAAGGTGAAGCTGCCTCTCCTACACTATGGGGACACAACATCAGTAGAGGACATGGCCACTTGAATGACAGAGGTGTTATGGAGACATGTGGCAAAAATGTGGAAGTATGACGTCCACTATGTACCAGTGCAACATATGCAGTTGAGTTAATCAGACAGTGCACTAACACAAGAGTACTGGGAAATTAGCACCTGAGACTTATACCGCTAGAACCAGACCAATGAAGGGTAATGCTTGGACTATAAGGGGGGATCACAGCTATTAGCATAAATAATCTCCAATTTGCTCTAGTACAAGGACACTAAGGGCCTGATTGTGAGTCTGGTGGTTGAAGGACCTCCTGACTCGCAGGGGCGTCTGACCATAATATTACAACTTGTACTGCCGCAACCACCAGGGAATGGCAGTTCCTTGGAGGTGGCAATCAGAGGCTCAGCAATATGCTGGTGATGCCGCTGCGGCACTGCTGTGCATAGTACGAGTTTCAGGACCTCCAGCAGTGTCATGAAGGTCTTTACTCCATGAAAAAAGATGGCAGTCCTGAAACCCAAAGAGGGCCCTACAGGGCCCCCTGTTACTAAGGTGAATGGGGAGGCCGCCTGGGGGACGCAACATGTGCCCCCTGTTTGCATGCGCCCCAGTTCCTGCATGGTATGGGCTTTACAGTCCATGCCGTGCAGGAGGAACTGTTTATGGTGTTTCCATTGTGGTGCCCATTGTCAGAGGCACAGCTGTGGGACCAACGAACAAAGCAAGGCAGACACGAGAAACTCGAGTTTGGCAGTACGGAAGCAGTATGTAATTAGGCTCTAAATTGCACTTTGTACATTTTCGAAAGTGTAGTACTTAGTTCTAGTGTGCATTCAGTGCCTGATTATGACTTTGGAGGTGTGGCACCATATCCACCCTGCTGCTGCACCGCTAAAGACATGATCGGGCTGCCCGCCAGTTTATAAGTGTAACTCGTGTCTGGGTGGCTTTTGTTTTGACATTCCAACGGTGGTGCCCTAAAAACTGGCACCACAATGAGAACAACAAAAATTGTTCCTGCACGGCATGGACATGCTGTGCAGCAACTGTGGTACCTGCATACAGAGGTGCAGAGGCAAAAGGGGGTCTTTTCCTCTCTGCCAGGTTTTCATGGTGGAGGAACCACCATGAAAACCATTGAAGAGAGGAAACTCCTAATATGCATGGTGGGTCTGCAGAGGTGGTGCCAGGTATATTGATGCCTCCAGACCATCGCAACACCGGCAGGGAATGGCAGTTCCCTAGTGACTGCAGCGGGTCAATGGCAGCCCAACCGTCCTAATTGTGATTGGGCGGTCTGTGGACCACCAGACTCGCAATCATACCCTAAGTGTTTTTCTACTTGAAAGTAAAGCAATGTGGTGGACAGTCATTTTTCTGCCAATATGCTTTTGAGTGCTGATCTCGAGCACCCCAACCTTATTTTCCTGAGAAGCTTGTGACTGCTTGCTATTTCTACCACTGAAATGTCAATTGCTGAATCATTTGTACTTGGCCCAGTTTGCAAAGCCAAAGTAGGACAGGCACTGAAACACCAGACACAAACTATCTCAACCACCAATATTAAAGCCCAGTAGCCCCTAGTTGAGCCATGCCACCCAAACAGGGTCTGGAATATCCAAGGATGGGAAGCAAGTCATGTACATTAACAAATATGCTACTCTTCACCAACATTCATACGGAGATATTTGTATATCTTGTAGGTGATATTGTTCATTCTTTAATCCATGTACTGTGACCTCAGTGCAAGAACCCAGAGACTGCACAAGAGCGAACGCATGATGGAGCCCACATTTACACACAGAATATCACTGAGTGTTCATTTAAATTATTTAATGGGAGCCTCAGATGTCTGCATGTCAGTGCCAATGCATTTGCTTATAAGTTCACAAAATTCTGATGCATCATAGTATTTTCCATGCTTCATATTATTATGTAATGCATACCTTTAAGGTGGGGGAGAGACAGTAGTGATGATGAGGGTGTTTGGACAAAATATTAAATAGAAAATACTGTGATACAAAAATCTTGAGCCAGGAATATCAGGATGTCAAAAATACCTTTAACAGGAATATCGAAGTTTAATATATCATTTTAAGTGTTTTTAGTATTCTTGTAAGAAATGTTGATTTAAAAAATATTGTTGTATGCAATGTTGTTTGTATTTGTTATTTGTGTTTTAGTAAGATCATCTTTAGCAGTTTTATAATGGGTTTTTAGGGTAGGGAGTTTTTTAAAAACTGGATATTTTAATGTATATTTAATGTTAATTATTTTATTGATATGCAAATGTATATACTATTTTTATTCATTTTGTTACATTAATACATTTTATAAATGATAATTTATAATTAAAGAAAAAATATAATTTTATTTTAAATATTTAAAGTACTTTTAAAAAAAAGCTTACCAATATATGTAAATCACAGTTATTATAATTCATTATTTACAGCATTTCTAAATAAATATTTTCAATTTCCTAATTTTTCTGAAAAAAACATAATTAAATTATTTTTCATTTGATTTGGTAGGAAATTATGTCATTTTAAATATATTTTGTGTAATTTTTATTTTAAAAATTGGTTCTACCTTTGTTTTTCTTTTCTTATGGTTAACTCTGGATTACTTTAGTATTTTTTATTTCATGGTTCAAAGTTTAGGAATGATAGCATATATTTAAACAGATATGTTCACTATTTATAGTGATGAAAATAATAATAAAAATTGTATTTTATATGTTAATGTGTTCATAAGAATGTATAGCTTTGCAGTTTTGGTTAGTGTCTTTTCTAACAAAAAAAATTACTTTATTTTATACATGAAAAATTATATGTGAGTATGGAGCAATGATTGTCTATATAACATTTTTAATCTGTAGCACCTTGCATAAAATGTTTTAGATTGCAATGAAAATAGTATTTTCCGCCCTTTTATTGTCGAACACTTCCCTCAAATTGGCTTAGATTGGAGTGGGAAGAGTAAATGTCACCCTTTTACTATCCAACACCTTTTCCAAATTGGCATAGATTGGACTGGAAATAATAAATGCCCCCCTTTTAGTATCAAACACCTTCACCAAATTGGTATAGGTTAGAGTAATATTAGCAAGCGTCAGCCTTTTAGTGTCCAACACCTTCTACAATTTGGTATAGATTGGAATGGGAACAGTAAATGTCACCCTTTCAGTGTCCAAAAGCTTCCCCAAATTTGTACAGATTGAAGTGGGAATAGTAAATGCCACCCCTTTAGTGCCCAGTAACTTCTCTAAATTGGTATAGATTGGAGTGTGAATAGTAAATGTCACCCTTTCAATGTCCAACACTTTCCCAAACTTGGTAAAGATTGGTGTGGGATTAGTAAATGTCACCATTTAGTGTGCAACACGTTTCCAAATTGGTATAGATTGGAACAGCAATAGTAAATGTCACGCTTTTTGTGTCCAGCATCTTCACCAAATTGGTAAAGGTTATAGTGATATTATCAAATGTCACCATTCTAGTGTCCAACACCTTCTACAATTTGATACAGATTGGAGTGGGAATAGTAAAGATTGTTTTTTCAGCATCCGGCCCTATGTGTATTTTTTTTGCTACTTTTTCGAACTGTACACCTTTTCTATTGAGTGGGTGAGTGACTGAACACACCTTGAGATAGTAAAGATGGCTTTAATCCCGGGCCTATCGTTTGGTGAGGATATTGTTTCGGAGATTTTAGCAGGCCCTTTGCTATTAGGTGACAATGTGGTCAATCAGGTCCTGATACTGGGGGAAGGATGGGACACCCTTTTGGATTTTAAGAGGACTCAGGTGAAAACTATACTACATGGGGCTATTTTAACTGAGTACTTAAGGGTGAATGCAGCCCCCGTGGTCTACTTGTGACTAATGAACCCCTCATCTTCCTGGAGGATGAGGCTTTCAGACGTGATTGGGCTTTGGTGGCATGGAAGTGCACCAGGGATTGGGTGGTTTTAATTATCAGTACAGCTAAAAGACTCGCCGATGCTCTGGTAATCCAAATCCAGACTACTGAGGCAGGTTTGAGAACAAATGTGTTGATAGCAACGTTTGACCATAAGTTGGATCAAGTCAATATTGAACTGGGGGAATATAGGGATTGCCTTATGAACTCCAAAATTTCCAAATTACAAAAAGATCTGAAAAATTTCTCTAGAGAAAAGGTATATCCCTACACCACAGAGGAGTATATCCAACTGAAACTTAGAGAAAATAATAATAAGGGGGATAAACAAGGCAGACCTCGCCATTATACCACCAACAGCTCGAGTGACAGTAGCGACAACGACTACTCTCAGAAAAAGAGAGAAAGGAGAAGGGGTCGGGCTTCTGGCGGGGCCCGAGACCACCTATGTTCCATCACCCTTTCCAACAATACTCGAACCAGGGTTTTAATTGGCCAATGGGGGGCTTCCAACAACATCAAGCTTTCCAGAACCCTCAATTTGAAGACCCACGTTTCTAAAATCCCCTTTTTCAGGCAGCCCAATTCCAAAATTTTCAGGGATCTTTTTTAGGGAGAGGCCCGAACAAGGGCAGGGGGAAACAGAGAGGCCAACAGAGGGTGACGTTGGAGGACCAAGACCCAGAGATCACACAACGGGTAACAAGGAGCATGTCCTCAAACATGACACCGGGGCCGAGCCATCCACCTCCTTAGTGGTAAATTTATCCTCCTGTACACTCTCAGAAATCCAACTTAAATTGCTCAACAAGGGTCTGGGCTTTGTACCCATTAATCACTTGAACCATTTTCAGTTGCGCCAAGATCTGGCGACTTTCTTCAGAAATATGAGACTTTGCATTTTTTTCCAGGACAAGGAGTATAGAGACCCTTGTAAAGGTGATACATCCTTCCGTAGGAAATCTACCTTCACTCCACAACTTTCTGTGTTACCTCTAGAGGTAGGAACTTTTGAACAAGCCGTGGTATATGATTTGGAGAATTTTCAAGAGAATAAAACACGTGGCTTTTCAATTTTATCCAATGCAGAGAAAAAAGCATTGAAAGAATTGGAGGAGAACCCAGCAATTATTGTGAAACCGGCCGATAAGGGCGGGGCGATTGTGATTTTAGATAAGACTGCTTATAATCACAAGTGCATCCGTCTCTTGTCTGATGAGAGGAATTACCAAAGGTTACCTAGGGATCCTACGCAGGAAATTACGAAAGAGATTGTCTCTTTGGATGAGGAGGCTCTCTCTAACGATTGGATCTCTGAGCATGAGGCCGATTTCCTGGTTAACAAACAACTGAGGACTCCATATTTTTATGTCCTCCCTAAAATTCATAAGCCATCTATACCACCACCTGGGAGACCCATTGTGTCGGGGTTGAACTCATTGCTGGAACCTATGCCGCAATTTTGCGATTTTTATTTGAAACCCTTGGTATAGCAATTACCGGCATATCTTAGGGACACCCTTGACATCTTACAACATCTACAAAATCCGGATTCAGACTTTCTCATATGCCTCGATATTGAGGCCTTATACAATAACATTCCTCAAAGGGAAATTCTTAGAGTTCTGGAAGATATTCTGTTTACTGCTGACTGGCCCTATTTAACACCGAGGGCTGTCATTTTACATCTGGCAGAAATAGCCCTGACTAGAAACTATGACGGAACACTGTATTTACAAACCCATGGTACTTCTATGGGCAGTGTTTTCGCCCCGGGTGTGGCGGGACTTTATGTGGGAATCTTTGAGAAAACTGTGATTTACTATGTCTCGTGTCCCTGGTCTTCCAATATTAGGCTATGGCGTCGTTATATAGACGATGTCCTAGGTTTTTGGAAGTGTTTAAAGAAAAAGGACCGGGCACTGTTTTGTTCTGCCGCTTTTTTATTTTGAGCAGAATAGCACCCTAAGGTAGTTAATCCTTGGGTGCTATATACACTTTTTTTTAAATGATACAAGTTTCAACACATTTTTTTGAAATTTTTGGAAAAGGTCTGAGATTTGCTCGTTGCTATACAAAAAGACATATATTTAAATTTACTGTGAATACTTTTTAGAATACAAAAACAATACAAAAACATTGAATTACATTTACATACATTTGCCAAACAACATCTTTATCAAACTTCACGGTTGTACCCTACCAACTAATTCGACCAGGCCTACGTGTTGAAGTTTTAATCTAATTTTGACGTGGTCTCGCAAAGGCGTTAAGCTTAGTATGCATATTTTATTCCATTGCATTCATGGAAGTATTCTAAGGCCTTTTGCGAGAAAAGCATTTGTGATTACGCGGAATGTTTAAAAGCCGACGCGTTTCCAAGCCCGTACCTCATTTATCGGGCTTTTCTTCAGGGCTTTAAGTTGGGTACCTGTATGAAGATAAGCGAGGGACATACTTTAATATGGGACCTTCACATATACTGTCACTGGTAGGAATTTATTGACGCTTATTTTTACCTTCTTATGGTATGTGTGCGAGTCTAATCTGGTTGGTTCAGACTCTTGACTGGCGTTTTGGCTTTGTTCTGCAATGTAGAACACAACAATTGTATCTTTTTTCTTTTATCTTTGGGGACATTGTGTCACAAGTTGTTTTAAGTCCGAAAATTACCTACGATGTATGTCAGGGCTCCAAGCATTACCTGATATGTATATTCTTGACTCTCACTTGCGCAGGAGCAGAGATGGTTTCTGGCTCGGGAACTAGATGCTAATACCCAAATCCCAAGAGACGATGCCGGCAGGTCTAGTAGAACCTCCCTACATCATCCTCCGGGAAGGGGGTGTGGATAAAATAATAAACAGAGAAGAGACTGGTCCGGAAAGTTTCTTCAGACAACTACCTTCTGGGTGTCTGCTAGTAGAAACCTGAAATAGGAGCACACCATTAGTTTCCCTACTCTCTTCCCTACTCTCCTATCCTAACTCTGGTATTCTCGGGTTCTTATGTTAACTCACTTTACTATTTCTGGACCTTGCTTCTCTTCTTAAGGGTTATTGTGTTTTTCTCGTCTAGTCAGTTGTTACTGCATGGGAAGACAAGAACGAATGGGTTAGATACCTACTAGTACTACTCTATTGTTAAACTAGGACTATTACCTTCTAGTGCATACTTACTTTACTAACTAATCGATGACGCTGTATTAGGGGTTCTGTAAGGTTGCTGTTAAATAAACGTCTCTCGACCAAGGCTTAACCTATTGACAATCTTTAGCTTATTTCTTCAGGCAACAGCTTCAAGGTTATGCAAAGTTCATGTAATCGTTTCTTTCTTTGTTCACTCAGAAAATACTCAAGAAATAAGTCTTTTCTCCTTTGACATGCTAGTTCAATTACTGTAGGTAATCTTCAGTTTGGCCAAACACTGGTAATTGTTACTTAGCTTCCAGTTCGGTGACGAACTCTCTTTTCCGTTGGGGTTTTTCTCCTCAGGGGATCAAGAATTGTTCGCTAGTCTCTTCGTCGACGCTTCGGGGGTTTTTCTTCTGACACTGGAATCCCGAACTTGGAATGGGGAAAGAATTGCTACGCGTTTGAATTAATACGCCGTAACAACATTTCCTCAACACTCGCGCTAGACGCAAATGGAGTACTACAACCAGGATAATTAGAACTAAGGATTCAAGGAATTCACCAGAGCTACGCACACAGGTTCGTCTTCGCTAACGGTTCAGGTGAAGTGCGTAGTTTCCAGAGCTCGCGCTCCGTTCGTACTCTCCGCATCAGAACGAGGCTAAACGACTAGAGCGTCAACCTCACAGCACCACGGCACTGTGGCAGCCATTTTGTCTCTCCAGACTCGGACCCTCTCAGACCATGACGAATATGCAGGAATTCTGGCATCAACTTGGGCTGATATTGAACCACATATTTGCGAGTCCAAATGACGGGTTTTGACAGTACCCCCCAACAAGGTAGGCTCCTTCCGTCTGGGTTTGAAAGGGTAATGTTGATGAAAGGAATGGATTAACCTAGGAGCGTGAACATCCTCCTCCAACTCCCACGATCGCTCTTCTGGTCCATAACCTTTCCAATCGATGAGGTAGTACAGTTTCCCTCTGGAGACCTTAGAATCCAGGATTTCTTTCACTTCAAACTCCGTTCCCGTCTCAAGGTGGATTGGCTTAGGAGGTGATTGCATTCTCAGTCCTGCAGAAGCTCTTTTAAGCAAGGAGACATGAAAGACGGGATGAATTTTCATCTTAGGAGGAAGTGTCAATTGATAGGTAACTGGATTAATTTGCTTCTCCACTGGGTAGGGGCCAATAAAACGAGGTTGAAATTTTCGATTCCCTTTCAGCCTCAGATGTTTTGTGTTCAACCACACCTTATCTCCAACGGACAGTGGAGGACTTGCACGTCTCTTCTTATCTGCATAAGTCTTGTATTTCACCTTAGCCTTTCGCAGATTGTCTACTGCTTCCTGCTGGATTTGATTCAGTTGAGAAACCAAGTCTTTGACAGCTGGGACTGCAACTTCCATTTGTCGAATTGATGCATTTGGGTGCCGCCCATAATTCAAGAAGAAGGGGGAAAAACCAGTTGAGCCATTTTTAGCATTGTTATGGGCGAATTCCGCCGACCACAAGTAGTCTGCCCACTGAATTTGGTCTTTCAGGAGGAATAATCGAAGGTATTGTTCCAGTTCTTGGTTCACCCTTTCTGTTTGCCCATCAGTTTCTGGATGATAGCTCGTAGAAAATCTGACTTCTGTACCTAGACCCTTCATAAAGGCTCTCCAAAAATGGGATATAAACTGGGAACCCCTATCCGAAATGACCACCTTGGGTATGCCATGGATCCTGACAATCTGGGAACTAAAATGATCTGCTAGTTGTTTGGCTGATGGAGTTCCTTTTAAAGCTATGAAGTGGGCCATTTTTGAGAAAGCATCTACTACCACTAGAATGGTGTCAAAACCCCTGCTCAAAGGTAAATCAGTGGTGAGATCTAGTGTTACTGTGTGCCAAGGATAAGGAGGGGTGGGTAGGGGTTGTAGGAAACCCCTTGGGGCTTGTCGTTCAGATTTTCCCTGCGCGCAGATCTCACAAGCCTTAACATATCTCTCTATATCAGTTGACATTCCAGGCCACCAATAGTGTCTCTTTATCAACTCTTCTGTCTTGTTTTCTCCCTTGTGTCCGGCTAACTTTTCATCGTGACATTCACGCATCACTTGTTGCTGCAGTTCAGTCGTTGGCACATACAAGGCCTCCCCATGATATGGTAACTGATGAACGATTGTCCTGTTTGGATCTCCTTTAACCCAATCCTGCATAGCCACTGAACTCATGTTTTCTGCGATGGCTTTTTGGATATTGATTGAGACTGTGGCTCCAATAAACTTGTTCTCAGGGATGATCGGTTGAACATCTATAGCTGCCCTCTGAGACTCGGTGCCCAATCTGGAAAGCGCATCGGCCTTCCCATTTTGTGCTCCTGGACGAAAGGTAATTACAAAGTCGTAATCTGCAAAATACAAGGACCATCTAAGTTGTCTTGGCGTGAGCGTTCTGGCGGATTTCAAGAAGTTCAAGTTACGATGATCCGTAAATACTGTAACTTGATGCTGTGTTCCCATCAGATAATGCCGCCACTCCTTGAAGGCGTCCTTGATAGCCAGTAGTTCTTTCTCGGTGATGGTATAATTGATCTCTGCTGGGGTCAGTTTTCTTGCTCTGTAGGCTACTGGATGCAGTTGACCCGTGCTCTTGTGACGCTGAGACAGAACCCCCCCCAGCGCCTGATCCGACGCATCGGTCTCTACGTAAAACGGTTCCGATGGATCAGCATGAAGCAGTACAGGTGCTGTGGTAAAGGCTTCTTTTAAAGCTTGGAAGGCCTCCTCTGATTCTTTCGACCACTCAAATTTTGTTCCTTTTCTCAACAATTTGGTAAGAGGTAAAATTTTTCCGGAGAACTCACTGATGAATCGTCTGTAAAAGTTGGCAAATCCAATGAAGCTTTGGACCTCTTTCACACTCGTCGGAGATTTCCAGGTGGTCACCGCTTCTACCTTTTTTGGATCCATCAAAATGCCGGACGGGGAAAGGACAAATCCTAAGAACTCGACCTGAGAGACATCGAATGCACATTTCTCCAATTTCACGAAAAACTTGTTCTCTTGCAGTCTTCTCAATACTCCTTTCACCTGCTCATGGTGTCTTGTCACATCGGAGGAGTAAATCAAGATATCGTCAATGTACACAATGGCGCACTGATCGATGAACTCCTTCAAAATATCATTGATAAAGTGCTGGAAGGCAGCTGGGGCATTACACAGCCCATAAGGCATCACTTGGTATTCGAATAGCCCGAATCTAGTCCGAAAGGCCGTCTTCCATTCATCTCCTTCTCGCATTCTGACTAGATGGTAGGCCCCTCGCAGATCTAATTTTGTATAGATTTGGGCTCCCTTGACCTGATCCAATAAGACCGATATCAAGGGTAGAGGGTACCTGTTCTTTTTTGTTATTCTATTGATTGCTCTGTAATCGATGCACGTTCTCAATTCTCCTTCCTTTTTTGGCACAAAAAATAGGGGCGATGAGACAGGTGACTGTGATGGCCGGATGAAGCCATTCGCCAAATACTTATCCAGGTATTCCTTTAGATGTTGGTGTTCTTTTTCTGTTAGTGCGTACACTCGACTGCATGGCAGATTGGCTCCAGGTTCTAGGTCTATCTTACAGTCATAGACTCTATGTGGGGGTAAAAGTTCAGCTTCCACTTCATTGAACACGTTCTCGAACTCCTTATACCCTTCTGGAATCTGGTGTGTATCAATGGCACACATAGAATGCTCCACAAGACTCAAGGCGTGAGCTGGGTTTATCTCCTCTCCGATAGTTCTTGAAACAAAACAGTTCTCGCAACAGTAATTTGAATCCATAATAACCGTTCTGGAGTTCCAGTTAATTGTAGGGTTATGCTCCGTGAGCCATGGCAATCCAAGAATTAATTGAAACTGTGGAGCGTCGATTAAATTAAATTGAATCTGCTCTCGATGGCCATCTGTGGTGATCAGTTCCATCATTTCTGTGTGGCTCACAATGGGCCCCGATGATAAATGAGTTCCATCTACTGCTCGGACTGGTTCACTCCTCTCTTTCTTTATTGCTTGGATTCCCACCTTGTCCGCAAAACGCAAGTCGCAGAAATTTCCTGTCGCTCCTGAGTCTATCATAACTGAGACTTCGGTTAGGACCGTTGATCGGAACTTCACTTTCATAGACAGAATCAAATGTGGAGCTGCCGCTTGCAAGGTGTTCGCCACGTGGTGTTCATTTGGAGTCTCTTCTGTAATTGCACCCACCCGTTCAACTCCAACTACGGGTGGTGCTGCTAGTTTTCCTTCGGCTTGAATGTGCCTTTGGGCTTCTTCGGACAGTTTCGGACAAAATGCCCACTCGAACCACAATACATGCACAGGTTATTAGTCCTTCTCTTTTCTTTTTCCTCTTTCGTTAGTGGTCCTCTGATGGTTCCGATTTGCATTGGTTCAATACCTGATGCCGTCTCGGAGGTTCTTGTTCCTTCAGAACGTGCTCTGTCAAACCTAGGAATGGCCGCTCGGAAATCCTTCTTCTTTTCTCCTCTTCGCTCCCCTTGACGAAAATCTATTTCTAGAACTAAATCGATGAGGGCCGATATCTCCGTTGGTCGGTTCGGAATTTGGGCTAACGTGTCTTTCAGCTCGTCTCTCAATCCACGGTAGAAAACTGCTGCTCGCTTGCTTTCTGGCCAATCCGTCTCCACCACCAACTTGTTGAACTGCGCCAGATATGCTATTAAATCTCGATTGCCTTGTCGTAAATCAAGTAATTCATTGTCCACAACCTGGGAGATTCTCCTACGATCAAATATTCAAAGAAATTCTTGTTTGAAATTTTCGAAGTTCCTCAACAGCGGGTCTTCTCTTGTGACTAGGGGCATGGACCAGGCAGCTGCATCCCCGCTCAGATATGAGAGAATGAAGGCCACTTTAGACTGCGCGTCAGGGAAAATGGACGGACGACATAGGAAATGTAAAGAGCATTGTGAGAGGAATATCTGTGCCTTCTGCGGATCCCCATTAAACCTTTCAGGAGCGGCTAAAGGAATAACAGGAGACAGGGAGTGAATGACGTGTGTTGTTGACCTATTTGTCGCTTCTAACACCGGGTTCATGGCCTCTCGCTCTAAACTACTAGTCCGGTGTAACCTCAGGGCTAACTCAGCTGTCTCTTTTCGGGCATTAACTACTTCTTGTTTTAAATTTTGGTTCTCCTCTCTTACTGCTCCCAGTTCCTTGTGGATTGCGTCTAAGATTGTCCCTAACGATTGGACATCTATTCCTTCTGCCATCTCTGCTCGGGTGCAAAAAGAAACTTGGGCACTTCACTCTGTCAGGGCTCCAAGCATTACCTGATATGTATATTCTTGACTCTCACTTGCGCAGGAGCAGAGATGGTTTCTGGCTCGGGAACTAGATGCTAATACCCAAATCCCAAGAGACGATGCCGGCAGGTCTAGTAGAACCTCCCTACATCATCCTCCGGGAAGGGGGTGTGGATAAAATAATAAACAGAGAATAGACTGGTCCGGAAAGTTTCTTCAGACAACTTCCTTCTGGGTGTCTGCTAGTAGAAACCTGAAATAGGAGCACACCATTAGTTTCCCTACTCTCTTCCCTACTCTCCTATCCTAACTCTGGTATTCTCGGGTTCTTATGTTAACTCACTTTACTATTTCTGGACCTTGCTTCTCTTCTTAAGGGTTATTGTGTTTTTCTCGTCTAGTCAGTTGTTACTGCATGGGAAGACAAGAACGAATGGGTTAGATACCTACTAGTACTACTCTATTGTTAAACTAGGACTATTACCTTCTAGTGCATACTTACTTTACTAACTAATCGATGACGCTGTATTAGGGGTTCTGTAAGGTTGCTGTTAAATAAACGTCTCTCGACCAAGGCTTTACCCTTTTGACAATCTTTAGCTTATTTCTTCAGGCAACAGCTTCAAGGTTATGCAAAGTTCATGTAATCGTTTCTTTCTTTGTTCACTCAGAAAATACTCAAGAAATAAGTCTTTTCTCCTTTGACATGCTAGTTCAATTACTGTAGGTAATCTTCAGTTTGGCCAAACACTGGTAATTGTTACTTAGCTTCCAGTTCGGTGACGAACTCTCTTTTCCGTTGGGGTTTTTCTCCTCAGGGGATCAAGAATTGTTCGCTAGTCTCTTCGTCGACGCTTCGGGGGTTTTTCTTCTGACACTGGAATCCCGAACTTGGAATGGGGAAAGAATTGCTACGCGTTTGAATTAATACGCCGTAACAACATTTCCTCGACACTCGCGCTAGACGCAAATGGAGTACTACAACCAGGATAATTAGAACTAAGGATTCAAGGAATTCACCAGAGCTACGCACACAGGTTCGTCTTCGCTAACGGTTCAGGTGAAGTGCGTAGTTTCCAGAGCTCGCGCTCCGTTCGTACTCTCCGCATCAGAACGAGGTTAAACGACTAGAGCGTCAACCTCACAGCACCACGGCACTGTGGCAGCCATTTTGTCTCTCCAGACTCGGACCCTCTCAGACCATGACGAATATGCAGGAATTCTGGCATCAACTTGGGCTGATATTGAACCACATATTTGCGAGTCCAAATGACGGGTTCTGACAATGTAACTTACATTTTTAATGGGATTCACTTAAGTCGGTACATGTCGTCTGGTCTACAATTATTGCAGCTTGTGCAGGAGGGTCACCGAATTCTGTAACATTAAAATGGAGCGGTTTTAGCTGAAGGATCTATTTATTTATTCATATCTCCCAAGGTTTTTGTGATTAGCTTTGACTTACTTGGAGTTTTCAGTATGACCGCGGCACGCCGGATTGTCGTTTAAAGGAGGGCGCCGCCTTTTTTCTGTGTATCTAAATTGCCGCTTGCACTATAAAGTTGAAAAAGATCGAGTTAGGGGACTTATTTGCCACACGCGGCACTCAGTATTTTCAATCGGGGGAGGCATTACCTGCAATATTCATGTTGAGCTGCTTTCGTTTACCAGATTCTCGCTCAAGTGAGTGTTTGCTGGAGTCACATGATAGTTTTAATTCAGACATGTGATCCGGTGGTTGTGGGACTTGTAGCCCAAAGGTTCAATCAATATGTGAATTTGCTGTTCATTGCAGTGCAAGTGGTTTTGGGGCATATTTAATCTGTGGTCGTATTACAATGGACCCATTTACCCATTTTAGCATTCTCCATATTCGTTCAGACCTGCACTCACGCAGTCATATTTCATGATCAGATAAGCTTCTCTTTTTAGCAATAGTGTTTCCACATTACCTCCACGTGGCGGAGCCTTTATTCCTGACAATACCGACCATCTTAAATCTCTTTCTGTGTGTCCGTGGTCAATGAAGTGCTGAACCATTGGTGCGTTCAGTACTTTTTGTTTGATTCTTGAACGGTGTTGGGCCAATCTTTGTGTAATTTGTTGATTTGTTTTCCCAATGTAGAGTTTGTCGCACAGACAAACTATTACATAAACAATGTTTTTACTCTTACAATTTGTAAATTCGTTATGGGTCCATTTAATGGTATTATGTTCAAACGTGGTGCCTTCAATAGTGCTGGCACACGATATGCAGGTACCACATTTGTGGTGGCCTTTCACTGGATTTAGTTTCCATAAGGTGCATAGATCGCTTTTAACTTTGGAAATGCCCAAGTCTGCCCTAATTATTTGTTGTCCTATGTTCTTGTTCTTTTTAAGTGTGAACATAGGTTTGACAAATGGAAGTTCAAGGTTGGACAACAAATGCCAATTTTTCAGGACAACGGATTTAAATTTATTAGTAAGTGGGCCATAAGTAGAGACACACACCAATTGTTCAAGTGGTTTTTTATCTTTTTTTGTTAGTAACACTTCTCTGGGTGTAAACCATGCACGCTTAGTTGCATGTTTTAACATTTTTTTAGGGTACCCTCTTTTTCTTAGCTGTTCACACAGCATCTCTGCATGTATCAGGTTATCCTCTTTTCTAGAGCAGTTGCGTCTTATCCGCAACAGCTGACTGTATGGTAGATTTTCTTTTAGGCTCTGTGGGTGGAAGCTCCGGTAATGGAGGATGGTGTTTTTATCTGTCTGTTTACGGTGTAAAGTGGTTACCAATTCATTGTTCTGATGGAAGACTTCCACATCAAGGAATGTTAAACGTGAATTGCTGTGGGTCATACTAAATTTTATGTCTGGGTGCCTGTTGTTCAACCAGTCATGGAACTGAGTCAATTGTGACTCAGTGCCTCTCCACTGGCACCAGACGTCATCAATATAGCGATACCATCTTACGATGTGTTCGCTATTCGGGTTATTCTGATACATGAATCGCTCCTCATACAGGGCCATGACGAGGACCGCCATCTCCGGGGCATAAGGACATCCCATGGCGGTCCCCTTCACCTGCATGTAGAAGGTATCCATGAATCTGAAACAATTCCGTTTTAGTGCTAAGCTGGCCAGCTCGATTATGAATTTGGTGGGGACTCTTTGAGGATTGGGCCTTGTGTCTAGAAGGAACTCGATAGCTTCTAGTCCCTCTTCTTGGGGGATTTGTGTATATAATGAGTTGACGTCAAATGCCACCATCAACTTATTATGATCATCAAAAGGTAAATTTTCAATTTTGTTGATGAAGTCTGCCGTATCTTTAATATACAACTTGACCTCACTCATAAATGGCTTTAGGAATACGTCTACATACTTTGCAATCGGCTCAAGGATTGACTCGCACCCGGAGACTATCGGCCTTCCGGGTGGGTTCTGTAAGTTTTTATGCACCTTCGGTAGGAAATAAATTACTGGAACACGTGGATTTTTCTTGTTCAAGTAATCAAATTCCTTTGGGCCTAATATGCCCTCATCCAGTCCTTCTTTTAATTTGATTTGTATCTCGTTTTGTATCATGTTAGACGGGTCTTCGGTTAGCTTCCTATACCATTCTGTATTACCAATTTGGCTGTTAGCTTCTGCTACATATTTCTCCTTCTGCCATACCACTAGAGCACCCCCTTTATCGGCCGGCTTCACCACTATTGATATGTCTTCACTAAGTTGTTTGATTGCTAACCGCTCCTCTTTCGTGATGTTCATTTTGTAATAGTTTTTTTGTTTACCTAACTGCGTGAGTGAGGAAAGAACGGCCTGTTCAAATGCCAAAATTTGTTTAGGAACCATTTGGGATGTAGGAGTGAAGGACGACTTGTTTGATAAATTTGATGGCTCAGGTGTCTTGGTGTTTTCTTTGTTATGGAAAAAAGCTTTTAGCCTAATTTTTCTAAATAGATCTTGGGCTTCTATTTTTAAATTGACTATATCTGTGTTTGTGCTGGGGACAAATTTAATCCCAAGTTCAAGGACAGATTGTTCATGAATCGTGAGTTTTTTGGGGGAAAGATTAATAATAGATGAATCATTTATGATTTGTAATAGTTCTTGTTGCGGGTTCTGTAGGAAGGTGGATATCTGACTATGGTTACCCCCAAACTTTTTGCCTGGTGTTTAGCTGGTTTTTGACTTAGTTGGCCTGGGATCCTGCTATTCAGGGCCCCAGGCTGATTGCTCTCTCCTTAAAATGGACTCCATGCACTTTAGGTGCATTACGAATTGGAACTGGTTCACCTTATTAGCCCCTGTAGTAGTGTACCCTAGGTACCCAGGGCATAGGTGTTTCCAAGGCCTACCAGGGGCTGCAGCATGTATTGTGCCACCCCTGGCCTGGCCTCCATATTTGACACAACTGGCTGATCACTCAGCTGGGGTAAGTTGGTGTAATCACCTCTTACTTAGGTACAGTATGCCTGTGCCTAACCCTAAACTGGACACATATGTTCCTATCAGCCACTCCTATGGAAGGCCTCATCAATCCTGGAGGCAGAGTGCTTGGAAATATGTGAGATGGTGCTCTAGCATGAGCTGAGCCCGTCTGCAGCTGTCGGGAACCACTCCCTAAGCCGTTCCGGGATATTGCCATACCATATACTCTTAAGTGCATTATAATCCTCGCGGTTAAATGCTATCTTTGGTTTGGCTTTATCAAAACATGTCGAGTAAGGTGTCATACGAATTGGAATACTATCCCCTCGACAGTTCTGTCGACGGGGATAGCATTCCACCCTTCTAGAGGGACACGACATGTGTGTAGCCTTAACCCCGGTTAAAGTTAACCAGAGCCTCAGCATCACAAAATGGATGCTGCCGCCACAGACACAAGTCTGGCCTCCTGCTGCTGACCGAAACTCGGCAGATGGTGGCCTGGACAAAGGGTTTCCTGCCTTGGGAGGTGCGAGCACCACCCCAGACAGGGTTTTGTGTATTGGGTAGGACAGGGCTGAATAGAATCAGACATGCCCGGGGCACACAAGGTGTCCCCGTGCATAGGCCAGTCCAAACCGGTCCTGGGACTTTCCAGACCCAGGCCTGGCGAGGAGCTGGACAAAGGAAAGGGGGTGTAACCGCCCCCCTTCCTGGTTCCTCCCAGAGGAGGGACCTAGTAGGTGATCCACCCCTCAGATTGGGAATAAGAGTGGGAGCAGTGCCATTGCACAGCAGATCATCCTGAATCAACTTGAAACTAAGAAGACGACTGGACTTCGACCTTCTGCTGCTCAGAAGACTGAAGAGAATCTCCCTTGTGGCCTAGGAGTGGCCACCCTGTGAACACAGGCACCAACCAGCAACTCGATGTCTGCTTTGCCGCCGCCTCCCGCCGGAGCCCGAGCCCAGAGCCTGACAAGAACCAGACTCCCAGACCTCTCAGAGCCTGATCCACAGTCCCTGCAAAGAAGGGACCCGTGGAGGCACCGAGTGACGTGGGACCGGACCTCTTGGAAGACACTCGAAAAGCTGACTGCGCAGTTTCTGAGGTATCCTCGATGTTGTGCTTTGGGAACTGAGAACCCCCACCATCGAGCAGCCCTTGCACCGAAGATCAGCCCCCCAGCATCTCCACGATCTGCGTGGGGCCCTTTTGCATTGTGCCACTTGACGCGCCATCCCGGCCACTAGCCACGTAGTCAGCGGCCATCTTGGCGACGAAACCGACAAACTACACAGCGGGTCTGGTTGCTCCAGACTCACCCAAGCTCCTGTGAAAAGGAGCACTCGCTCTGACCTTGCTGGTCTGAGTGTTAAGCATCTTTCGATTCCTGCGTGGCTTGCATTAGCCAAGGCTTGTTTGCTCCGATCAGGTCGCCGACACCGCCAACAGCGAGAAGCCTGCGTGGGACAGCTTGTGACCGACTCCTGGACGTCCTCGACCCCCGGTGTCTACGTGGCTGCAGAGAGAAGCTACCTAACAACGCCTGTTTGCACCCGACATCGCCTGGTTCCCATCTGGTTCCACGGTAGTCACTGGCTAGTGACTTTGAACATTGTCCCCTCTGCTTTCAGGTCTTCACATCTTCAGATCCACCCTTGGATCCACCGGAACTCTTCACATCGAGCCGCCTGCAGCATCTTCAGCTCCAAGCACCATCGACCAGCGTGACGAAACCCGACACTACTTCGACCCTGTGCACCCGCTTCCTGTGGGTGAGGTAACTCAGCTCTGCCAGTGTTCCTACACTGGTACACATCTCAAGGGCCTGTGTCTTAAGTTTCAGCATTCTAGGTCACTCGGAAGGTTCCTAACTATCTAACTTTGTACTTTTTACGCACCATAGACTTTACATTGGAAAGTGCGTGCACTTTGAACACTGCACCCGAGCCCCGCGGGCCTTTCCCGACTTAGTCACTGCTAGTCTCGAATAGCTCCAGCGATTCCCAAGGCCCTAGGCCTGTTCCCTTTCCTATTGGTATCCCTTATACCACTTTCTTAGTATATGGTTTAGGTGGCCCCTAGGGCTCATCCATATTGTGCAACTTTTGTGTATTTTAAACTGTCTTGTGATTTAACGCTTGTGCTTCTGTGCTCATAAAGAGTCCAGGGGATTTTATAGTTAATAAATCAATATATATTTTCAATATATATCTGTGTGGTGTCCCTTTCATTTGGTATTCAAGGGGGTTGTGTATGGTATTACAGCTGGCTTCACATGCCTTTCAGAGTTTAGCCTAAGACTGCTTTGTCCACGTTACCACTAGGATAACTGGTCTACAAGGTTGAATTACAACCAATCATCATAAGGGTTGCTTGGCATGGTACAAAGTGATCACTAGAATTAGTGAGCATTATATACCAGGCCAACTTCTCACAGGTTCTCATATCCCATGCTTGCGGTTGGGGTTTGAACCTTACGCGGCCCCTGCCCTCGCCTTTCTCTAAAAAAGTATTTGAACGTTTTGATGTCCCTTCCCTGGGATCTGATTCTCCAGATGACTCGGAGGATGAACTCTCTGAGAAGGTGAGGAAACGATTTTTCGATCTTCCTTGATATTGGGAAAGAGCGCGGCGGGATTCCTGCTGGGTATAAAAATCTTCCCTCAAATAAGAGTAAACAGTCTCAATATTGAATGCCTTAATATATTTCTCAAATGTATTGATTCTGTAATTTATTGTATTGTCCTTGAAAGTTTGAAGATCTTTGTCTATTTTCTCAAATAACTCTTTTGCTTCAAGGGTACTATGGTTGTCATTAATGGCCTTTGTTAAGGCGTCAATTTCCTCCTGTTCTTTTGCACAGATTCTTTGCGCGGGTTCTACTGTGTGGACCATTAAGTCCCGGCTACATTTGGTGGCTATATAGCTGAAACCTTTTTTGTAAGCTGGGTCCTCTGTAAAGACCACTGGAACGTTTTTCAAATACTAGTTATTTGGAAGGGCAATGAGGCCTCCATTGTTGAATTTTTGGAGTGGCTGAATAGTCGGAGCCCACTACTTCATTTCACTTCCACTGTTACAAAAACTAAACTTCCGTTCCTAGACCTTTTGATTGTACCTAAAGGAGGGATGCTCCACACAAAGGTTTATCATAAACCCACGGATAAGAATTCCCTTTTAGCTTTTGATAGTTTTCATCCGAAATCCCTCCGTGAGAATTTGCAGGTGGGACAATTCTTCCGGATTTGGCGGAATTGTTCTGAACGGATTGATTTCACGGAGGAAGCCTTGGTCTTAACTGAGAAACTTACCAAGAGAGGATACCCTAAGAAAGTTATTAAGAGAGCTTGGAAAAGGGCTACCAACCTCAATCGGGAGGTACTGTTGACGAAGACAGCCAGACCAGAATCGAACAAACCGGTGTTTGTCTCCACTTTCAACACAACCTCACAACAAATTAAATGACTGATTTTGAAGAATTGGAGAATATTGAACTCCAGTGGTTTAAACATGGAGAAACCGTTGTTTTCGTTCAGACAAAGTCAAAATTTGAAGGACCTTTTGGTCCATACGAGACCCAGGATTGCTAGGAGGGGTGTTGACACTGTATCCAGTTCCCTACCACCAGTGAGAGGTCATACACAATGTGGTTCATGTAGTGTATGTCACCTCACCAATAGCACAAAATGTATTGACATTGGTTCTTAATTTTCCCTGGAACAAAGATCCCACACAAATTGCAATACTGAGGGGGTCATTTATCTGATCACATGTCCCTGTAAGAAACAATATGTGGGGATGACGAGTAGAAAAGTTAAGACTCGAATTATGGAACATCGCAGCACTGTTAGATGTGGCAGATCGAACACAAAGCTGACCGCACATTTCCTAGAAATGGGAAATACCACAGAGGACCTCAGGTGGACCGTTATTGAAAAACTGCAGGTTGGCCCTACCCATGTCACCTTCTGTGGGGATAGAAATAGAGCGCTATTTTTACGGGAACAAAAATGGGTGTATCGCCTAACGAGTCACCTGTTGGGGCTGAATGATGGAATCCCGTGGCATTCAATTAACAGATAAGTCCCTCACAAAGGGACCTAGGTTGTAGTCTTAAATCAAATTTATTATGTTGCCAGGAGATTATGTATTGAGTGGTACAAGGCTTTTCGCCTACATATCTCAATTGGGGTGATTTACAATGATGGGCTGCACCATTCTTGATCCCGGTTTGTTGCACCATTTTCTGTTCTTTGTTTTGGACTGAAGGTGGATATGTGTGACTATAGGCCCTGACTTGGTCATATACACTGTGTGATTTGAAGTACTTTACCTTTCCTTGTGTGTGGCATAGGAACTTTATGATGGTCCTTTCTTTTTGCCTATGCATGTGACCTATCGGGATATGGATGAATATTGGACCAATTGGTAGAGGCAGACTGGTTTGACATCCCTACACTTATCTATTCACCTTATGGACTGTGGTGCCCTTGGGGAAGGAATACAGGTTTCTCGTTACAGGACTGGAAGGGCAGGGCCAGGGTGGCTTCACAGGACGTGTCTTATCTTGTAGGTGTAGCGTCCTATTTCGCCTGGCCCGATATATATGTGTGCATAGAGAATTGCTTGTGACATTTTTACACCGGATAATAATAACCAGGTGGAATTGTGTGGAATAAGATTGTACATATCCAGCGCTGGATATAGGGTACAGTACGTTCGGGAGCCCTGACGATTGTGGTGCATGCCTCGCGGTGACGTCACCGGCAGATAGGGGCACGCGGATAGCACACTTTTGTCTGACAGCCGAGGGACCAGGAAATGAGGCACTTTTTGTGGAGCCCTGGGTTGTATCATAGGACGTGGCTCTTCATGTAAGGTTAGCGTTCCAGCTCTCCGGCTCACGGGAGGAGCATCACGAGCCCTCGTGATCATGGGGCGTGCCTCGCGGTGATGTCATGCGGCAGATGGGGTCACGCGGAGAGCACGCCATGGTCCGATTGACCGAAAGTCCAGGAAATGAGGAATTTTACATTAAGGTTTGCCCGGCCGATTTCGAACTGCACAACAGGATCGCGGCCGTCCAACTAGGCGTGTACCGTCCTAGGGACAGTAAGTGGGACATCGAAACTTTATTTGGTCGTTTTGATTTTTCTTCTTCACTTTTACCTTTTGATTGAAGTCACCGACTGTGGTTGCACCTTGCCTATGTGGGGATCAAGGGTGGAGTTGTGGGTAATGCTGTGATACGTTTTAGGGTATAAGAACAACACGAGGACCGTGTCTACCCTTTCTACTTTCCCCCTTAAACTCCTAGGTTGTGTCCTTGGAAGGTCACCCAGCCCGCTGCCAGTACAAGCCCTTGGGTCAATAAACTCGGTGAGTGTGGTACCTGGGTGCAATCGGTTTGGTGCATTATAGGGTGTTTTACAGTGATACTTTGTTAGTTGCTATTTATTATGTGAATGGGTCATTCTGTTGAAGCCACTGTGAGGGGTCTTTTTTGGTCTGTTGGGAGCGAGAACTGATACCTGGACACTGGATGAACTAATTTATGTAATACCCAGTGTTTTTGCGTGCTTATTGTGGCAGCAGCAGGGGATAGGAAAATATACATCTTCAAATATAGGGGAACATATGAGTGAATGGAATGGGAACTCATTGTCTCATGATTAGGGACCTTCACAATGATTTCTATTGTGTATTGTTTATTTTTTACAGTAGATGTGTCCCGTGGCTATAAGGGGAAAACCTCCACTAAGCAGGACTTCTGCTTCTATTCACCCTGAACACTGACCAAATTAAGGTAATAGGGTGGACTGGGACGTATAAGGAGTCCTGAAGAAGACCGTTGTGACCCTCGAATCTGGGCACAGGGTATTCCGGTCGAAACATGTTGACTTTAGCAGTCTTTTTGGGGAGGCTGATGTGAGTCTTTAACCCTCACAAATATACCAAGGTTAAAGGTACATTACAATATTACACAAAATAACACCACCCCATTTTATTTTTAATCCTGTCCGTGGGACTCCAGAATAAAATAATGCTTAGAGTACCCACGAGGCAGTTTTAATATCACTTACACTGCACTTGTCCTTATCACGTTTTTCCTAGTCAGGGTGGTAAGACTTTGTATTCACCTTTTTGTGTATACTTGTATGTTTTCGTCTGTATTCTTTGATGTTATCCCCTTCCTTATGCTCCACCCTGTGTGTGGCTACACCAGGGTGTATTGTAAGCAGACCCAATGATGAAGCATGTCACACACAATTTTGTGTGTGAGTGAGGGCACTTTTTACTAATACTGTTTGTGTCCCTGCAATCTTTATCTGGTCATTTGTCCCTCACTACCCCCATTAGTGTGTGTAGAATAGTAAAGATCACCCCTTTAGAATCCAACACTTTACTTAAATTGGTATAGCTTGCAATGGTATCACCCCTTTAGTGTCCAACACAGTGATGCTAGGCCTTCTGTGTCAGGCATGATCAGAAATGGAATCCAGAGACAGTATCACAATGGGAATACTTCGAAAAGTTCACGCTTGAACAAGCTACAGACAATAAATAGGGCTTACAGACTCAGCTGTGGAGAATAGTCCCTACCACCACGGACATCTCCGGTCAGGAGGTGTGTAGGGTTCTCTGGGTATGTACGAGAAAACTGCTCAGGCGATCCCTTTAATAAGAACACAATCTATCAACATTGGTGGCACCATTTCATACAGTTTCCACTTTTCAGTAGGAACTGTTAGTTTGTTGGACAACATAAACTTTGGGATGGTGGCAGAACTGATTCCATGCACCCCTCAGGATATATTGGCCTATAGACCTGCTAACTCACATTGCCACCATAAGTACCCCTAAACCTGGCAGAGTAACACACGGTTCAGGCAACCTCAGAACATGACAACCCTGAGTCCCCAAGGAATCGTGGTAACAGATCTACAACATTTTTGATCAGACGCTCGTGCTCAAAGGGGAGTTTTCAATATTTATTGAACTATTGTGATTCCTGCATTAAATATATGAGCTGCAATGATTAATAGACAGAAGCAGATAGAAGTGATTAGCAATATAAGGACAGTTAAAAGAATGAATAAGTCCAACATTGTGCTAAAACAGTGTATATATGCTGGCATATAAGGAATAAGTATAGTGTACTCCTACTATGCGCTCCCTAACTAGGTTCCCTAGGTGGGGTACTCTGCCAAGAATACCCTACTGGAGGATCAAAATCCCCATTTCATGAAGGCAAGGTATGTAGGTCTCCGTCTTGGTCACAAGTTAGACATCCCTCTTTGTTGACGTTAAACAGGAATCAGCTAGGCTGAGACTCCAACACAGCGATGACCTCACAATGGCAGCAGAATGCTCCTATAATTTGAGCATGGAAATGCATGTGTATTTCTAATAACAATATCCATGCTTCCGTATCGAGGCATCAGCCAAGCTGACATTGTTTATTGTCTCTGTGATAGACCTGTTGCCTCATGGGCGAATAATAAAGAACAACATTTGCACAATGGGTGTTCAGGCCTTGTAATGAATGTGCAAGGAATCGTGATAGTGTGCTTCTGAAGTGGAATTGTAAGAAATGAGGTTTCAGAGGAACTAATCCTACACTGTCACACAAGCAAATGTATGCCAAAAGTCATTGTGTCAAAAAAGAAGGCAACTTAGGAAACGTGTACATGTAAAATGGCTGTGTCTCTGTTTGGGCCTACCTATCCATGTGACAGTCCCTCATTATGTTTCATTGTTAAATGTTCAGGTATTTCTATGTCTTGGTATCTTCTAGGGAAAAGAGGAATATCCTGGTGGCTTTTTTGGTACATGCAACTAAACATTTTAAAGTGGGTATAGGTAGTAGTTGGCCTGTGATATGTTTGGGGACTATCGAAAGTATATCTTTTAGGATTTTGGTTGTAGGTTCCTGGGAGCTATTATCTACCTCTCTTTTATCCTGCAATACCTCCCTTACCTCTATTTCTGTTGCATTTGGGGGCTATGTTCTTTGTAGTGTCCCTCCCATAGCATGCTTTAGAATAATATTTGGTACATGTCCAATTCATATTGTCTGTTTGTGCACTTTTTAAATTGTAGGTGTCACCCATATGACTTAGTAATTAATTTCTGGGATGTTATGAAATTGGTTCTTTCTGTCATTGTATCTGAAAGAAGTGTAATAGCATAAATAAATACAGTTTTTAAAAGTTTATACATTTGTTATTTTCATAACAAATGATGCAACTAGTTCTGTTTTGTATACTTACATGTATCTTGTTTGTAGATGTCTGACAATGTTTTGCAGCTTTTCCTTTGGGGTGTTCTAATGTGGAGCTGGAGATTTCTTTTCTATTAGAAGAAAAAATAAATCAATTTCATTTTGGATTTTATTTACTGGATGTTTTTAGAGGTTGATGTCTTTAGGTTTATTTTTACTTGCTATTGGGGTGATTTTATATTTTTTAATAATTAATGTATGCTTACTTTGTTATATTTTTTGCTGGTTTGTTATAGTGGTGTTTTTTCTGGCAGCAAATCGATCTTGGTGGTCTTACTGCCGGACCGCCATGCGGCAGTCCCAAAAACACAGCTGAGGAGGCTCTGTTTCCACCTGCTCTATTTAGATTCATGCAGGCTGGGCCGCTCACTGCATTGATAGAGTGTTACTCACCGTGATCGCGGCTAACACACCGCTGGTGCTGTGGAATCCTTAGCTGGCGATAAGTAACCTGTCACCATCAGGGCGGCGGGATTGCGCTGATCTCACAGTTGAACTAGCAGTGTCTTTGCGGCTCTCTCCCTAGGGATGGAAGCCATTGTGGGACTCAGTCTGAATGTACCATTCCTGTGGCTATTGGATGGGTGCAAATACACACACCTGATGTCTGTTAGCTAATTCCCTTCCCCACCCATGCAAACCCACCCCATATCAAACAATGATCCTTTGCCAATCCACAGCAGCGGTACCCTGCAGATGACCCAGGGACCTGAATTATTATTTTCTCCCTGTTACTCATTCCTTTTACAACTTTCTTCTCGTTTTTAGCCAGTCATTATATTTAATCAATATAAGTTAGAAATGCCAGGGCATAAAAACACACATTTTTTAGAGATGGAATTGTCAGTCATGGTAGATGAAATCATCAGATTATAGCCACAATTGTTTGCAGTCCAAGTCCAATATACCAACATTTCACAGAAAAGGCAAATGTGGATCAGAATAGTTGACAGAGTGAATGCTGTAGCTACCAACAACCCCACACAGGTGGAGTATTAGGAAGAGGTGGCCCAACCTGCAGGGGAGGGTGTGTACCCTTGTCTCCAAGCACCATATGGAGGCCAGGCAGACTGGTTATATTTCTCCCAGGCAGCCTTTAAATCAGCACCCCTGGAAGGAGAAGTTCCTCCAGATCCTGCACCGTGAAGACTTGACAGGATTCCCTGATGGAGTGGAGAGTGATAAGTTACACTTCTCAATGTGTCACTAAACCTAAACGCCCTTTCTATTTTAAATGTAGCTACTACCAATGTGTTTCCCACCTTTTTCAAACATAAAAACCTGGATATATTTGAGGCATATCCACACTTGTTAGTAGAAATGCATTTTGTTTTGTTTAAGGTTACAGGTCTCAATCTCCATCACATTCCACAAGATGCAATGGTGCTTGTAAGTGTGTCTACACTAGATAGCACCCTTCACATATGTGTTAACTTTTGTTAATGGTATTACACATTTTACTGTATATCATCATTAGAATTGGTAAACATACAATTTAGCAAGTTATGGCAATCTTTAATTGAAATGACAACTACCATGATACCTTCTCTCTGTTTTGTTAAAATAAGATTGTGATGTAATATTTGTCAGTTCTCTCTTTACCTTCAAACTAACAAGTATTCTTAAAGTCCTATGTGTTTGGGTTCAATTGATTAGGTCGTCCATTGCTTGTTATGAAATTAGGTAGATTTTATTTGTCTCACTTATCAAACTGTGTTGATCTACAAATGCTAAGGTATCTACTTTAGTATGCTGAATACAATTGGTGGCCCCCAAAGTTGTACTCTGCAATGTTCATCTGATGACCAATGACAAACCTCCTTCTAAGTTGTGTCTCTACCAGATAGGTAGCCGGCAAGGCCTAGGAATTTTGTTTCACACTCCTCACCTCAACTGTGTTGTGTCTAATGTTTGGTATATCTCATGTATACCTTCTAACTACCATTTCCCCTTTCAGGACATCTTCTCACCTGTTGATGCCAAACTGTCAGTGTAAATCAATACAATACCACTGAAAGGAATCCTCATTAAATGTTACCCTTTAAGGTTTCTTCAGATATCGGCTACAAACTTATTACATGTAAAAGCCTGATTTTTACATTTTATGTTTTCCATACACGATAGGTCTAACTGCAAGACCACCTTGGCCTACAGCTCCAGCCTAGGCACCCTCCACCCTAACGCAAGATCAAGTCTCCAGGGAGGACTCCACTGATAATCTGGACAAGCGAGAGGAAGCTGACTCACCTGGTCAGCCTGGGTGCACAGCTCCAGTGGGCCTCGCTCAGCCCACAACTACATCCCCCACCTAAGCTGAGACAACAACGCAGTCCGATTGTTGTCTACACAAACTGCGTCCCAAGCACCAGTACCACCATCTTGTACTGCCCAGTCCTGCCTGACATTCAGCCATCAACAACTACCATCCAGCCAGGACCCAGTAGGAGTGGTCACACATAATTTAGACCCATGGTAGGGGGT
Source organism: Lissotriton vulgaris (assembly GCF_964263255.1). NCBI lineage: Eukaryota > Metazoa > Chordata > Amphibia > Caudata > Salamandridae > Lissotriton > Lissotriton vulgaris. Next base: position 174,498,066 of record NC_141700.1, on the reverse strand, counting down.
AGTCTACATGGGAGGGAACCTGTGGGCCAGGACAGTGAGGACACTGACACCACTATCACCCAGGCCACCATCGATTGCATAGTGGGATCTAGCCAACAGTCCCAAAACATGATAGGCCGGCTCATCACTGAGCTCCCGGAGATGAATCAGCTGCAAAGGGAGAACAATTTCCAGATATAGACAACCAACTCTAATTCAGTCTCCCTGACTGGGATGCAGGACATCTTCACCCATGTGTGCAAGGCTTTCCCTTCACCCTCTACCCCTTTCTGTGGCCCAACACCATCTTACCCCAGCCCATGTACAACTGCAGCGGCCAAAGAATGGGAGGCCCTGCCACAGGAGGAACTACCTTCCACCATCCCAGTCGAAGCAGCTGTGGATCACCCCCCGCCCACCCAAACTATCAGCAGAAGAGGTAGGCAAGACTTCCATCACCAGTAAGAAACCCCACATCTAATTTCCTCCACTGTGTGCTACCATTCACATTCTGGACTACTTACATGCACATTTACCTTTTCTGATGCCAGGTGTATAACTGTATATCGGACATTGAACTTACAACAAATCTAGCTTCACAATGATAGTTACATCTACCATGACTGACAATTCCATGTTTTGTTTGGTTATTTTTTTTTACCGTCTTTCAGTTGTTTTGGTTTTGTTTAATAAACCCCCAAACTGCCAACATTAAAAACTGCTGTTGTATTCCTTTTCTCAATTTGTTTTTAGTTTTCCTTCTATCACACATTTTGTAATGTCAACCATTGCAATGTTTGTCTATTCCAACATAATTTACCTGTAGGTAATGTGCCAATCATAAGTCAGAAATAACATAAACTAACCACAAATCAACTACTAGTATTTTATTGAACTGTAACAAATATTTGGTTGTCATATTGTTCCTAAAACATTACAACTCATACAGAACCCAAATACCCAGTGCTGTTTGCACATCGACAGTTCAAATGGAGCTGGTACCATGTAAGAAATGGATAGATTCTAAAACAGTCAGATTCAATTGGCAAACTATTATTGATTTAAATCAACAGCTTGAGCCAAATTTAACATCTCATAATGAGACATTTGCTCATTCTCCCCTGAGGCGGAAGCCGGGTGCTCTCCAATCTATCCCTTCTGCTTTATTGTATATTCTGCAGGTAAGACCGTTTTTAAAAGGTGTAAATATTTCATTGTTCGTTTTTATCTACCAGGCATTCTGGACCCTTGTGTGCGAGATTTGCGTCGCATTGAGGCTCCCTGCACCCGATCTCATTACCGGCGCAGCCAATTGAGGCGCTGACGCCGGGAATCAAAGGGGGTAGCCGCCATCTTAGTGGGAGGAAAGGGTAGCGGTCCAGCTGTAGGACGCCTCCCGCCCTCCCAGATCACTTAAGGGACATTCACTGCCTACCATCAGACATTTACTCATTCTCCCCTGAGGCGGAAGCCGGGGGCTCTCCAATCTATCCCTTCTGCTTTATTGTATATTCTGCTGGTAAGACCGTTTTTAAAAGGTGTAAATATTTTATTGTTTGTTTTTATCTACCAGGCATTCCGGACCCTTGTGTGCGAGATTTGCGTCGCATTGAGGCTCCATGCACCCGATCTAATTACCGGCGCAGCCGATTGAGGCGCTGACGCCGGGAATCAAAGGGGGTAGCCGCTATCTTAGTGGGAGGAAAGGGTAGCGGTCCAGCTGTAGGATGCCTCCCGCCCTCCCAGATTACTTAAGGGACATTCACTGCCTACCATTAGACATTTGCTCATTCTCCCCTGAGGCGGAACCCGGGGCTCTCCAATCTATCCCTTCTGCTTTATTGTATATTCTGCTGGTAAGACCGTTTTTAAAAGGTGGAAATATTTTATTGTTCGTTTTTATCTACCAGGCATTCCGGACCCTTGTGTGCGAGATTTGCGTCGCATTGAGGCTCCCTGCACCCCATCTCATTACCGGCGCAGCCGATTGAGGCGCTGACACCGGGAATCAAAGGGGGTAGCCGCCATCTTAGTGGGAGGAAAGGGTAGCGGTCCAGCTGTAGGACGCCTCCCGCCCTCCTCCACAAATGTATAAAATGACGATGACCTCTCGTCTGCGCAGCGGGCGGGCGCAGAGGGCGCGCCAAAGGCAAGCCCGTCTGCGCCCGTCCGCGCCCAACCGCGCCTGGCCCGGGCCCAGGGCCTTAACCCCTGGTCCTGATTGCACAGTGCATAGTATCCATTATTCTACTATTATGCTGCATAACCTTCGCCCACCTCATGGGAGTAACTGTACAAAGTATGATCCTGAACTTGCCCCTGGACTAACTACGCACATCTGTCCCCACTGTAAAGCTATTGTTCCTTTGGTATACAAAACAACCATTTCCAGTTACAAGAAAATCCCAAAGAGCACCTTGATGGCACTTACTAATGTGCGTTCACTTGGAAAACATAGACAGGACATAGCGGACTTGGTTAGGGATAGGAATATAGACATACTGTTCATGACTGAGACGTGGATGGACAGCTCGTCTGACCCAGACTTAGTCATCGCAGTCCCAAGTGGCTTCAAGGCTTACCGACAGGACAGACAGGGCAAAAGAGGGGGCGGGTTGGCTATTATCGCTCGCAACACTTATACTGGCAGGAATTTCCCAATTCCTTCACGCTCTCATAATCTATCCCCCTCTCATAATTTCAGAGGAATACTCCTATATAGGCCGCCAGGAGCACGCTCAGGATTCCTCTCTGACCTAAGTACCATCTTGGAATCCCTAGCTATTGAAGAGTCATTAACGGTATTGGGTGATCTCAATTTTCATTTAGAGAAACCAGATGACAGGGATACGTCCTCTCTTCTATCAGATATGGAAACCCTTGGGCTCCCTCAACTGGTTAACTCCCCCAAACATGACGGCGGTCACACTCTGGATGGCATCTTTTCCAATCTAGAGTATTTTCGTATAACAGACATCCTCCCGCTCCCATGGTCGGACCACCATGCAATCCTGGGAACCATTACCACTAATGAAGCCCCTTCTGCCAGGGTATCCACTTCCTGTTGCGAACCTTTTAAGGCCTGGAAAGATATAAATAGTTCAAGCCTCAAACTCAACAGCACCCAGCCTATACTTTCTACTGATCCTAATATAGCCACCAAGCAATTCCAGGACTGGCTAGATCTTGCCACGAACTCGTTGGTACCTCTCAAATATGTGACTAGAAACAGGTCGGCCCCTTCTGCACCTTGGTTTTCTGAAGACCTCAGGAATCAGAAACAACTCTGTAGGAACAGGAAGAGGCATTGGCGGAAGTCTTACAATGATGAAAGTAAAACCCTTTATAAGGAGATGCTCGCTAAATATAAAGCTATGATTACCGAGGCCAAGAGGAAGTACTTGAGTGAACAGATAGAGAAAGCCATGAATTCTAATAAACAACTGAATGACATTACCAAGCAGTCAGTAGGGAATTCCCCCGACTTAAACCCCCTTCCCTCTCAATCCCTCTGTGATGCATTGGCAAATTTTTTCTTAAAAAAAGGTTAATGACATCTACTCAGCTTTCTCCTCCAATACCAATAACCCCACATATACCACAAATTCCACACCTCCTGTCTCCTTATTTACACAGTTTAGAGACATTACAGAGGCCCAAACAGCGGACATTATTACTACTATCAAATCTGGTTCAGCCTTAGACCCATGCCCTTTTAAAATTCTTCCCCCGGTTATGGACTCCCTGATAACTGCCATCACTCAAATCTGTAACTCAATGTTCAGATCAGGGATCTATCCGGATACACTAAAAAAAAACTCCTAAAACCACTTCTAAAAAAAACACATCTAGATAAGGACGATTTGAAAAACTATCGACCGATAGCCAGTCTCCCATTTTTGGCAAAAGTTGCAGAAAAAGCAATGAATTCGCATTTATCTGAATTCATTGAGGAACATCACCTCTTGGATAGCACCCAATTTGGGTTCCGTAATTTCCATGGCACCGTAACTGCCTTGATCAAAGCTGCAGATGATATCAGAGTCATCCGAGATCAAGGAGGAACAGCAGTATTAGTGCTATTAGATCTATCTGCAGCTTTCGACAAGGTCGACCATTCGATCTTGGTCGATCGTGTCGAAAACATGGGCATTCAACAGACAGCCAAAGACTTATTGGCTTCCTTTTTGTCAGGAAGAACTCAGGCTGTCACCCTGGGAAGGTTCCAATCGACTAATCTGTCTCTGCCATGTGGGGTTCCACAAGGCTCATTCCTGAGTCCGTCACTTTTTAACATCTACGTGTCGGACCTAGCCAAAATCATCAGAGGACATGGGATGAGCCTAACCTCATATGCAGATGATACGCAGTTAGGCCTGGCCATTAAAAATAATGGCGAAAGGGTGGCCTAGAGTTTTAACCACATCTATGCTAGGCATTTTCCCCTGCTGTGCTGGGGAAGCTCCAAAATAATGATTTCATGACGAGCTCAGCTCGTCATCAGTGTACCAGCAGTACACTGCATGACGAGCTGAGCTCGTCATGAGTGTCGAAGGTGTTCAAGAAGGTATGCTGGCAATTGGAGACTGGATGGCCTCCAATTGTCTAAAACTCAATTCGGAGAAGACCGAGGTTGTCATATTTGGACAACTAACCCCAAGCTGGTCCCCAGCCTGGTGGCCGGCATCTTTCGGAACCCTGCCTAAACCTACCCCTAATGTAAGGAATTTGGGACTTGTCTTTGATGATAACCTCAATTTCGTCTCTCATGCCAACCTAATAGCTTCCACAGCCTTTCATAAACTGCGCCTAGTAAGGAAAAACATTCCCTTTCTTCCCAATAGTGCTGGCAAAACCCTGATAAGTTCATTAGTGTTGTCCACTCTGGACTATTGCAACTGCCTTTTTGCCAATGCTCAGATCAGGGTAATCAACAAAATGCAGACTATACAAAACGGCCAGCAAGACTTCTCACCCGAATTCCTAAACATAAGTCTGCGGCTGATACAATCAGAAGCTACCACTGGGTCCCAATCAGAAGCCGGATCAAGTTCAAAACTTTCTGCATTGTATACAAGGCACTGCATAAGCAGGGACCTCAGTTTCTTAAAGAACAGTTGATTCCCTACTGCCCTACCAGACTACTGCGATCCACCACTCTCAACGACCTAGTGGTGCCTCGCACCAAGACCGTCTCTTGGGGAGACCGCCGGTTCTTGGTCACGACTCCAAAACTGTGGAATACCTTACCTCAGTCAATTAGGACTAGTCACTCTATCTGGTTATTTCATAAACAGCTAAAAACCTGGCTTTTTAATCAGTAATACCGTAAAAAAAAAAGGGAAAAAAAATGAAAAAGCAAAAGCAACTGGAGATTTCTATTTGCAGAAGTCACAGCGCCTAGACGCCCAAGGGCATTTGTTCGCGCTTATTTAAATGTCATTAATAAATAAATAAATAAATCCCACATCTAACACACCAATAGACAAAAACATGGCAGTAGTCTATTTTGTGGCCACAAGATAATTCAAATACACTGTTCCAGTATCTGGTAGAATGTCGCAACCAAGTTGCATTAGTGCACGACAAGAAGTATGCCCTACAATGATAAGGCACATCAACAGCTATATACACTACTCAAAATGAGGATTTAGCCAATGTGAAGACAGATTAGCATGATTTGCATCCACCATCACATGTGGTTTGAGCTAATGATGACACACATCTTTCCTTAGTGCCAACAAATGACAAGTTGTCTGGGTACACAATCTGTATTTGTATTTGTATTTGTATCTGGGTTTTGTATCGCGCCAACTCACCGACAGGTCTCAAAGCGCTTCTGACCAAGTACAGCAACAAGAAACAAGATGAAAGTATAGGCCTAACTACGGGGATGTAAGCGCGTCCTTGAAAAGTAAGGTTTTCAGGGACTTCCTAAAGCGAAGAAGGTTGGATTCTCTACGAAGAACCTCCGGCAGCTTGTTCCAGATGGTAGGAGCTTGGACTGAAAAGGATCTGCCTCCTTTTGTTGCCAGTTTGAAACGTGGGCAGGATAGCAGGAATGAGTCGGAGGATCGCAGGGTGCGCTTAGGTTCATATATTTCAAGCCTATCTTTTATATAGGCTGGCGCCTGTCCATGGATTGCTTTATGGCAAATGCACATGCTCTTAAATTCGACTCTTTGTTTCATAGGGAGCCAATGTAGCCTGTAAAGCAAAGGGGAGGCGTGGGTCCGCCTAGGTACTCCGAATATCAAACGAGCTGCGTCATTCAAGATGACCTGAAGACGATTAATGGAGTTTTTTGGGAGGCCTAGGTATAGTGCGTTGCCGTAATCGATTCTGGACACTATAGTGGCTGACACAATGGTTCGTAGCATATTCCTTGAGAGTAGAGGGACGAGCTTACGTAGTTGCCTGATCAGGTTAGTACAGGAGCCAACCACAGCGGACACTTAGTTGGCCATCGAGAGTTCCTGATCGATTTTCATACCTAGGCTCTTTACACTAGGGCACGGTTTTGGGGTAGGTCCCAGTTCTTGTGGCCAGAACAAATCGTTCCAGGGGGAAGTAGAGGTTGAAACTACAAGGACTTCCGTTTTGTCTGGATTGATTTTCAATAGATTGGACGACATCCAATTTACTGTGAACCGTAGTATATTTTGGGCCATGGACTGAGCCGATGTTGTGTTGTCGATACTCAGCAGCAGCTGAGTATCATCGGCATAGTTAAAAACTTTACAGCCCATGTTTGCCAGGGATTCTATCAGTGGCTGAAGGTATAGATTAAATAAAAGTGGAGAGAGCGCGGACCCTTGCGGGACTCCACAAACTAAGGCGCCTACATCGGAGACCTGATCTGCTAACTGGATCCTCTGCGTCCTCCCTGATAGAAAGGCCGTTAGCCATTGGAGAGCTTGTTCTCTTATCCCGGACCTGGCAAATCTGTCCAGGAGCAGTGCATGGCTGACAGTATCAAACGCCGCTGAAAGATCTAATAATATCAGGGCGCTTGGCTTTTTACTGTCAGCCATGCATCTGAGCTCATCCAGTACTGACAGCATTACTAGTTCCGTGCTATGGTGGGAACGAAAACCAGCTTGCCGCTCCTGGAGAAGATGGTGAAGTTCCAGAAGGGGTGACAAGGATTTTAACACATGCTGTTCTAGTACTTTTGATAAAAATGGCAGCTGGGAGATTGGCCTGTAGTTCTTCAGGCTAGTTGGATCTGCCCCAGGTTTTTTTATCAGGGGTCTGACACGTGCCTCTTTAAAGGTGGTTGGTAATGATCCAGTAGCTAATGAACTGTTTAGGAGGTCTAAGATCTGGTCCTCTAAAATCGGGATTGCTAGTCGAAAAATATCGGGAGGGCAGGGATCGGCGGGGGAACCTGACTTGGTGGATGCTACTAGTTGTCTAAGGGTGGTAGAGTCGATTTCAGGGAATCTAGTGATGATAGGGGTTGAGGAGTTTAAAGGGGGCAGTGGCACGGTATGTATAGTTGGATTATCCTTCTTGATATCTGACAATATGGTCGCTACTTTTTCAAGGAAATATCCTTGAAAAGTGTCACAGTCGATCAATATATCTGCCTTTTCCTCCTTCTTGCTTAGCTCTTTCAGTATTTGGAAGGTTTCTTTCTGGATGTTTGTAGCATTGTTCATGCGTGTTTCATAAAAATCCTTCTTGGCTGATATGATAAGCTTTTTATACAGTTGAAATGATGTTCTATATGATTCCCTATCAGTGTCCTTTTTGGATTTCCTCCAGCATCTTTCAAGGTAGCGGAGCTTTCTTTTTTGGTCTCGTAGGCTTTGGGTAAACCAAGGGGCTCCTTTTTCTGCACCCTTTATTTTTTGTGTTTTTTCGGGGGCTATCTCATCAATTGATTGCCTAAGGGTAGTTATTATCGTGTCATAATTTAGGTCTAGGTCAGTACCATCTGATGGAATTATGGATTTCTGTTTACATTTGGACAGAACTTTGGTCAGGGTGTCAGAGTTGACTTTTTTCCATTGGCGCACTTTTTTAGTTTTTAATGGGAGTTTAGTCTGGGATTTATTTTGTGGTATGTCATACAGGATTAGGTGGTGATCCGACCAGATACAGGGTGTAATATTTGTGATGACCGCCTTTGGCATAGAAGACCAAATGAGATCGAGAATATGGCCTTTTATGTGGGTTGGAGCTTCCACAAGTTGTGCCAATCCAAGCGCGGTCATGGAAGACTGTAGTTTCTGAGCTGATAAATCTTTATCCCTTTTATACCAATGAGTGTTAAAGTCACCCGTCACCAAGATGTTTTTGTAACGTGTGCATAGATCCGATATTATAGGGAAAAAGAGATTGTTGAACATTGGAGTACTTTGGGGTGGGCAATAGACTGTTAAGATGATGAGACAGGAGTTGTTCATGGTGATTTTTATCCCCAGTAGGTCAACAGCATTTATGGTCTCAGTTAGGATTTTGGTCACCAAAAACTGATTTTTAAAGATTGTTGCTACACCACCACCATGGGCCCCCTCTGGTCGGTTATGCCAGACCATATCATACCCGCTGGGAAGGGCGGCTATGATGTCCGGAGAGGAGGTATCACTCAGCCAGGTTTCGGTGAGTGTCAGGATATTGATGGTCTCGTCCTGTAAAAGGGTGCAGATTTCCAGGTGGTGTTTCTGTAGTGACCTAGTGTTGAGGGTAGCTAGCTTTAAAGGGGGTGGAAGGCTAGGATTCTTAGGGCTGGGGATATGGAGGATATTATTTTCCTTGAGAGCGGCACATATGATAGGAGACAGACTGTACCTGTCAGAGTTCAGTGCTAGGAGATCAGTTGAGGTATAGCGGATGCGTGTGCCAGAGTTCCTGAGCCCTGAGCCAGATCGTGCGCGGACAGGCGCAGACGGGCAGGACTCTGGCACGACTCCGGCGCAGGTCCGGCGCGTCCGCTGTTCGCGTCCGCTGCGCGGAGCCATCACTGTCTGATTTTATAGCGCTGTCAATCACGTCACCAGCCCAGCCCGACCCAAGATGGCCGCCAAAACCGGCGCCCTGCCCTCAGCGTCAACACTCTGCCGAGAGCAGGACCGGAGCTAAAGGGAGGGGGTGAGAATAATTCTAAGGCGCTGCTAAGCGCAGGGGGTCTCAGGACACCTATTTAGCTCAGGTGTGAACAGCTAACAAAACAAGTGCAATACAAGTAAAATTGGTATTTAAAATACAAGGAAAGATAGGAGACCTCCCGGCTTCCGCCTCAGGAGGGGGAAAAAAATGCGTGCTGTGTCAGTATTACCTGCTCACTAACACAGGCGCCTTTTATAGCGCTGTCAATCGCGTCACCAGCCCAGCCCGACCCAGTATACCCAAAGTCAGTGCTTGCCTGTCCCAGGATCAACCCATGTTCCCAGCACCCTATAACAGCCAAGGTCACAACTCTGTAATGTCCAAATGAAGATGACAAGGGTGAGGAAACCTGAAACAGATCAAAACAAAAAGATTACTGATCAATCTTAACAGACTAGACACATTACAAAATCCACTTTTTGAGGCCACGAGTAAAAAAAAAACATTCAGAGATAAACAATGAAACTGTACACAGTAGTCAATGTGTAAAAACTTTGGTCGACAAACACCTTAAGCCTGGGTTCCCCTGAGTGAGCCCTGCTTAACAAATGAACACCACATACTTCACTCATCATCACACTGTCATGATTATGTGTGAAGCCTTTATACTTGTTAGGCTTCACTTATTTCTTGGCATCACCTGCCTTATAAAAACCTGCCCCTTTCCCGTGCACCAGCACTCCTTATGTGAAGTAATGTGAGGAAATGTGTTTTGTACTAATGTTACTGGTGATGTTTTCATTTAGGAGACATGAGCCTCTGATTGCCGTTTTTGTGATGTTTTCATGTAGGAGACTTAAGCCTCTGATTGCCGTTTTTGGGAAGCCTCTAATTCTCATTTAATGCGACAGTCTCATGCCATTATGCCTTTTTTCCTTTTAAAAAATAACCTGCAGGCTTCTTTCAGGATGTTTGCATCTGCATGCATTCCTCCGCGTGTGCCCAGCTTCAATCTGGCCGAGCACACGCATACGTAAGGTGCGGCTGGGTGCGGTCGGGTATTTAAACTGCACCCAGCCTTCTGGAAGGCGCTTTGCCTACTGCCAGCGCGAGAGAAAGGACGTTTGGACTCCCGGTGAAAGGAAATCGGCAGATTACCTGATTTACGACCTTGAGGCCATCCGTCTTCACCGAAGCTAAAGCCTGGCATCTTCTTTCACAGAGAAGGACCTGCAAAGACAAAAGATAAGTTTAATCATTTCCTAGTTTAAGGCGCCCTTCGCAAGAAAGGATACCAGAACAATTTTTGGAACTCTTCTTTCAAGAGACGATCTACAGAACTTCAGTGACTAACAATTTTAGAAGCTTAATTTGGATATTTAGGGAGATATGTATCAAAATAGCATTTTGCGATTCTCAAATAGCGATTTTTTGCTAATCGCTATTTGAGAATCGCAAAATGGTATGTATGTAGAAATCAGCTTCTTTTTAGCGATTTCTTAAGATTCCTTAATTGCGATTAGCAAATTGCTAATCGCAATTAAGGAATAATTTCCCATTCATTTCTATGGGCCAGGAGGCCCATAGGAATGAAGGGGAAATTTGCGATTAGCAATTTGCTAATCGCAAATTGAGAATATTCGCAAGGGTGCAGGGGTGTCCAAAGGACACCCTGCTGTACCCCTGAAAATGACATGTGTGCGCATATGGCGCACATACATGCCCTAAGGGCATGTATGAGCGTCACATGGCACCTTTTTTTTTAAAACAATTGCTTTTGGAAAGGAATTCGCAACTTACCACCAACTTGAAGTTGGTGGCAATTTGCGATTCCTTAGGGACAATTAGCAATATATTTTTGCATGATACATTGCATTTAAGGAATCGCACATTGTGCGATTCCTTACATGCAATCGCAAAATAAGGAATCGCAAATTGTGCGATTCCTTATTTTGCACCACATTTGCTTCATACATACCATATTGAGAATTCGCATTCGCAAAGGCCGAAATTCGGCGAATTTCGGCCTTTGCGAATGCGAATTTCAATGATACATATGCCCCTTAGTTATTTAGGGTTTGTTGAAAAAAGGAATCAAAGGTCAGAAAGTGATTTGGAAAGGCGATATTTCCAAATGTTATGTCTATGAGTTTCTTGTGTTTTGTGCTTGTTTCTTCTTGCCCTAAAAGCCTGATATTTTAGATCTGGAGAATATAAAGACAAAGAACACACTCTAAGTAAGTCAAAGGAGATAGGCCTTAGTTCTTAAGGTAAAAAGGGGGTTTCTACATAAAAGAAAGGAGAACAAATGTTTTAATATTTTTATTTGTTTATTACAGAAAGATAAGGTTTGAATTCACAACAAGACAAGACAAGACAACAGAATCCCTCCAGACAAGACTGACCAACAAGACAAGAAAGACATACTGGACGGACGATTGACCACAGCTGTTCGCAGGTAGGCAAGAGGTAGAACTTAGCAAGGAAATTAGAGGTCATTGATAAAGAGCTTGTAAGAAGGTTAGAACAAGCAGAGTAATCGGGTTGTTCATGTTGTTTCGCAGGTCGACAGCAAGAACAACTACGTCCAGTACCGGCCCTCCTCCCCTTTGTCTAGCTCATATCTTGTAGTGTTTTATACTTCCTCCAGGAAGGGGTTAGTCTCTAGGGAGGTTGGTCCCTTGCGTCCCTGTGAATTCACAACGCGTCCCACATCAAGACAAGGTAAGGGACGACGTTATTTGACCTTGACAGAAGGCAAAGCCCAAGCAGATTAATTTGCCTGGACGCAATGGACCAAGTTACTCTTCAAGATATAGCTGCTATGCTATCTGAGTTAAAACAGGAAAACGTAGAGTTACGTAGGGACATGGCTTCTCTCCAAAACACAGTTCATCAACAAAAGCCAATTTTAAAGCCAGCCACCTTTTCGGGGGGAGCTTCTTCTTCATCTGAAGCTCAAACACAAATCCAAGTAGTCACACCAGTTCCAACACCTTTAGCTCAACCTGAGAGGTTTTATGGAGATCCTAATAAATTCTCCATCCTCCTTAATCAGTGTCATTTACACTTTTTGGCCAAAGTCACAGCTTTTCCTGACGATTCCTCCAAGGTGGCATTTATGTTGTCATATTTAGGAGGAGATGCTGCTTTATGGTCAGTCCCTCTGGTAGAAAGAAACGATCCGGTTCTGTATAATTTTAGAGCTTTTGAAAGGTCACTAAGAAAGATTTTTGCAAAACATGTCTTTGTTCAATCCGCGGATAGTGAGCTCCTGAACCTAAAAGAGGGTTCGTCTGATTTACTACACTATATATCAGTATTTAACCGTTTGGTTCTTGAAGCTGATTGACCTAGTGCCAGGGGCTACATTGCCATGCAGTAGAATCTATGCCCTGACAGAGAAGGAAAATGAGCCCTTACGGGGATATCTGGATGAGTACCTTGCTAACGGTTTCATCAGACACTCCAAATCTCCTGTGTCATCTTCGCTTTTTTTTATTCCAAAACGTGGGGGGGAATTGAGAGCGTGCATAGATTATAGAGCCTTAAACAATGTCACAATAAAGAACAGATACCCTTTGCCTCTCATTCCAACTCTTTTAGATCAGGTAAAGAATGCAACCATTTATACAAAATTGGATTTGCGCGGAGCTTACCATCTTGTTAGAGTCCGGAAAGGTGATGAATGGAAAACAGCATTCCGTATCAAATTTGGCCTGTATGAATACCAAGTCATGCCTTTCGGACTCTGTAACGCTCCTGCAGCTTTTCAATTTTTTATAAATGAAGTTTTGCATGAGTTTATAGACATTTGTTGTGTGGTCTATATTGACGATATTTTAATTTACTCTCAATCTGAAGATGAACATGTACAACAAGTGCGCGCCATTCTTCAAAAACTGCTTTCCAATTCATTATATGTGAAGTTGGAGAAAAGTCTATTTCATGTGTCCAAAGTAGATTTTTTGGGGTACATCATTAGTCCCTCTGGCATTGAAATGGACCCTAAGAAAGTTGAAGCAGTAACTTCTTGGCCTCAACCCTCATCTGTGAAACAAATACAAAGTTTTCTAGGGTTCGAAAATTTCTATCGACGATTCATTCAAGATTTCTCACAAACTATAACTCCCATTACCAAATTGCTGCGGAAAGGAGCAAAATTCGACTGGACTGAATCAGCTGATAAGGCTTTTCACGACTTAAAAGAAAAGTTTACTACAGCTCCCATTTTGAGTCACCCCGATTCTAATATCCCATTCATTGTCGAGGCTGATGCTTCTCAGTTCGCTTTAGGCGGGATCCTGTCTCAACGAAACTTAGAAACTGGTCAAATGCATCCCATTGCCTATTATTCTAGGAAATTGTCCCCTGCTGAAATAAATTACGCAATAGCTGATAAGGAATTATTAGCTATCAAAGCAGTTTTCGAGGAGTGGCGCCACTACTTGTTAGGGGCTCGTCACCCTATCACTATCTATACTGACCATAGGAACCTGCAAGCCTTGCAAAAAGTGAAAGCTTTATCAGCTAGACAGTTAAGATGGTCTTTGTTCTTCAATGATTACAATTTTGTGATAACATATCGCCCTGGGAAAGAAAATCTAAAAGCTGACGCCTTGTCTCGTTTGGGAGAAACTAGTTTTAATCAAGAAACTGTAGTTCTTCCTGTTCTACCCACTACTTGTTTTCAAGCTTGCTTATCAATCAAGAGTGTATCAGATGAAATACAGAAACAGTTAAAAACTAAGAGTCTAGAAGAATGGAGAAATGAGTATCCATATCTTCAAGAAAAAGATGAGTTTCTTTATGTACATGATTTAATACTGGTTCCTACTAAAGTCCTTCAGGAATCAATTATGCACATTTTTCATGACACACCTCTTTCAGCTCATCCAGGAATAGCCAAAACATACAAATTAATCAAAAGACAATTTTGGTGGCCAACTATGTTCAAGGATGTCCAACTTTATGTAACCACATGTAGTGTTTGTATCCAAAATAAGCCCTCTCATCAGTCCCCTAGTGGTTTACTAACACCTCTACCTATACATCCTCAACCATGGCATTCAATTTCTTTAGACTTCATTGTGGAACTTCCTTTGACACAAGAAGGATTTACTACTATTCTAACTGTGGTAGATCAATTTTCACGTATGGCACATTTCATTCCTCTGAAAAAACTTCCTACAACTATGGAACTAGCCAAAACATTGATTACACATGTCATTCGTTTACATGGAATTCCATCTGTGGTAATTTCTGACAGGGGGTCTCAATTCATATCGCATGTTTGGAAGAATTTAAGTTCTCTTCTTCAAATGGAAATTTGTTTGTCGTCCAGTTATCACCCCCAAACTGATGGTTTAACTGAACGCACAAACCAAACCATAGAACAGTATTTACGTTGCATGTTAACCACCATGTCTGGTGATTGGTCTGATCTCCTAAGCACTCTGGAGTTTGCATATAATAACGCTGAACATACTTCCACCAATATGTCTCCTTTTTTCTGTAATTATGGCTTCCATCCTAAAAGTTTTCCAGAAGACATTAAGATTCATAATACAGTTCCAGCAATTCATGACTATATTTCTGGGTTATCTTCCATTCATAAGGAAGCCCGATATAATTTGGCTAAAGCAAAAGAATCTCAAAAGAGGGCAGCGGATAAACACAGAAGTGAACAACCCCAGTACAGCCCTGGAGATAAGGTTTGGTTAAGTACAAGAAATCTGACTATAAAAGGAACTAAGAAATTCAATCCCAGATTTATAGGGCCTTTTCCCATTGATAAAATCATTAATCCGGTTTGTGTCAAATTGCTCCTTCCTCAGAAATATCGGATTCATCCAGTGTTTCATGTGTCCTTGATCAAACCTTTTGACCCCCCAAACTAGGTTAATTCGACCTCCCACTTCTGTCTTAATTGATGGTCATTCAGAATTTGAAGTCAAGAAAGTTCTCGATTCCAAACGAATTCATGGCAAATTATTCTATTTGGTGGATTGGAAGGGGTATGGCCCTGAGGAAAGATCTTGGGAACCAATTGCTCATCTGCAAAATGCTCCAAGGGTTCTGAGGAAATTCCATATGCAGAATCCTTCAAAACCAAGACCTATTGCAACAGTCTTAGGGGGGATCTTGAGGAGGGAGTACTGTCATGATTATGTGTGAAGCCTTTATACTTGTTAGGCTTCACTTATTTCTTGGCATCACCTGCCTTATAAAAACCCGCCCCTTTCCCATGCACCAGCACTCCTTATGTGAAGTAATGTGAGGAAATGTGTTTTGTACTAATGTTACTGGTGATGTTTTCATTTAGGAGACATGAGCCTCTGATTGCCGTTTTTGTGATGTTTTCATGTAGGAGACTTAAGCCTCTGATTGACGTTTTTGGGAAGCCTCTAATTCTCATTTAATGCGACAGTCTCATGCCATTATGCCTTTTTTCCTTTTAAAAAATAACCTGCAGGCTTCTTTCAGGATGTTTGCATCTGCATGCATTCCTTCGCGTGTGCCCAGCTTCAATCTGGCCGAGCGCATGCATACGTAAGGTGCGGCTGGGTGCGGTCAGGTATTTAAACCGCACCCAGCCTTCTGGAAGGCGCTTTGCCTACTGCCAGCGCGAGAGAAAGGACGTGTGGACTCCCGGTGAAAGGAAATCGGCAGATTACCTGATTTACGACCTTGAGGCCTTCCGTCTTCACCGAAGCTAAAGCCTGGCATCTTCTTTCACAGAGAAGGACCTGCAAAGACAAAAGATAAGTTTAATCATTTCCTAGTTTAAGGCGCCCTTCGCAAGAAAGGATACCAGAACAATTTTTGGAACTCTTCTTTCAAGAGACGATCTACAGAACTTCAGAGACTAACAATTTTAGAAGCTTAATTTGGATATTTAGTTATTTAGGGTTTAATGAAAAAAGGAATCAAAGGTCAGAAAGTGATTTGGAAAGGCGATATTTCCAAATGTTATGTCTATGAGTTTCTTGTGTTTTGTGCTTGTTTCTTCTTGCCCTAAAAGCTTGATATTTTAGATCTGGAGAATATAAAGACAAAGAACACACTCTAAGTAAGTCAAAGGAGATAGGCCTTAGTTCTTAAGGTAAAAAGGGGGTTTCTACATAAAAGAAAGGAGAACAAATGTTTTAATATTTTTATTTGTTTATTACAGAAAGATAAGGTTTGAATTCACAACAAGACAAGACAAGACAAGACAACAGAATCCCTCCAGACAAGACTGACCATCAAAGACAAGAAAGACATACTGGACGGACGATTGACCACAGCTGTTCGCAGGTAGGCGAGAGGTAGAACTTAGCAAGGAAATTAGAGGTCATTGATAAAGAGCTTGTAAGAAGGTTAGAACAAGCAGAGTAATCGGGTTGTTCATGTTGTTTCGCAGGTCGACAGCAAGAACAACTACGTCCAGTACCGGCCCTCCTCCCCTTTGTCTAGCTCATATCTTGTAGTGTTTTATACTTCCTCCAGGAAGGGGTTAGTCTCTAGGGAGGTTGGTCCCTTGCGTCCCTGCGAATTCACAACGCATCCCACATCAAGACAAGGTAAGGGACGACGTTATTTGACCTTGACACACATAAATAGTTGGTGTTACTGTACAAGTGAATAAATGTAGAGAGATACTTACAGTCATTAGAAGAAGTTGTCAATTAAATCTTGACGCAAGTCGACACCTTCCTCATTACCACTATTATCTTTATTTGGCACTTCAGGATCCTCACCGGGTGGCTCTTTGTGGTCTGGACCCTTTAAGAAGCAAGGGGACCTTTTCCCCAGGTGATGTTGTGGAGCATGTATCAGACCACAAGGATTTGGCGCACCTTAGAGGGTGAGTAGAGGAGGGTTCCACCAGTTTTGTCCAGATACCAAAATCTGGCCTTCAGAAGCCTGAAAGCCCACTCCACTGGCTTTGTGTTTTTCCATGGGCCTCATTGAAGGGGACATTCCCTGGCATTGATGGATTCCTCCACTTTTCCAACAGTCATGGTCAGTTAGGATAGGCTGCGTCTCTTAAATGGAAGACAAAAAAGAGTCAAAATATCTAACACATGTCTTGAAAATTGCATTAGCATTATTATGACAGATTGTACTTACCAACAAGCAATGCTCACTCTGGTCTAAGCTGTGACATTTGCAGGGGTACAGTGCTGTGCCATAGCACAAAGGAATCATGGGCTGAACCAGGGAACTGGGCACAGATGCTTGAGATGTATAAATCAGGTAACCAGACAACATGAAAGTTGATTGAATGGGAGTTCTTAGTATTCCGGTACACTTGTTCCTTGGCCTGCAGTGGCATTAAGGCAATTTTGGGTGCCATCAATAGCTCCAACCACAAGTGGTAGGCATGCAATGGCGTGAAAATCACCCTTCACATTGGCCAAATCCTGACATCGTGGGAACTGGATGTAGCTGTCCATGTTTCTCATCATTGCTGAATGTACTTGTAACACACTGCAGACGGATGGTTTTGAGATACCACCAAATATTGCCACAGTGTATTGAAAGGACGCTGTGGCCACAAAATGGAATACTGTCATCAGTTTGACCATTTATGTAATAGATGTGGGATTCCTGTTATAAGGCAAGAGATCAGGCTCCAGCCGGTCAAATAAATCCTGTATAGATTACACCTTCAGAGATGACGCATTATCAGATATTGTGGACCTGCCATAGGAAAATTATGTTAGTGAGTAGTAAGCACGCAGCAATGTTGACCACACAACATCATTAATAAGTGTAATGACCCATAGACGCCATAATTTGTGTATATGTAGAGTTCTATGCACGTATATGATTGATATATGTGTGAGAAGTTGGCAAATACCATCATGGTCAAGGTAAATTATATTTTGTACTCTTCACAACTGGAGAAATCTATGTGGTCTGGAAAAGTGACTAATATAAATCATATTAGCTATGTGTATAGTCCAACAAATCCCTCAGCCTAGATCATGCCTCTCTAGTATGTAATTTGAGAGCTGCCAGTACCTTCCAGACCCTTCAGAGTATTACACTGCCATGAAGTAACTTATTTAATGGGCACAAGGTGACCCTTTCAAAGTAAGAGTAGATGCAAGGTGGTGTTTATGTGACAGCGTGATCATCAGGCTGCAGATAGAACATCCTGACAATACATATGTTGTATGCTAACTCATGAGTTATGCTACTAATATCTGTAGAAAATGTAGGTGACAGCAATACAGACAAACAAAAAATTCACATCTCAAATGTTTTTCTTTACTATTTTTGTATCACTACAGGTCAACACCCATAAGAAGTGCAACATGTGGATGGCCATCACGAGAAAGGTGCAGACTTAAAAGGGTCTATGATTGCATAGCGTCCATTGCCACAAGAGGTAGGTGGACCTAAGATGCTGGACCCAGAAGATCATAGAAGTCTAGCTAGGAAAGTCCTCCCAACATGTGCGGGTGCACACCGCACCGTGCCCCCCAATGGCCCTCATCATTGTGGTGGCCTATCCGGAGCTTGATGGGCAGCTGAGGGCCCAACATCAGCAACAAAAGGGTGCATTCTGATCAGAGTTTCACATGTTACATAAATGCAAAAAAGAACTATTTCTCCCAACGCATCCACAACAACTGTAATTCAGCTAAAGAGCTCTTTAAAATAGTGAAGGAGCTCAGTAAACCATCAAGCATCACCCAAACACTTGCTCCCTCGGTCGAGGCGTGTGTAAACGAATAAACACCTTCTTCACTGAAAAAATAGGGAAAATCTATTCTACCTTCACTCCCCAACACCCCCCCAATAATTCAAGAAAACCCCCTGATACAGAGACAGCAACCAAAACTGCGACAGACTCGCTAGATTTAGAACCTACACCGACTTTAGAAGGCTTTGAACCATTCACAACGTATGAAGTTCTAAGAGTAATGAGCACAGTAAAATCTGGCTCCCCATCGGATCCCTGTCCTCACTTTGTGTTCTCAAAAATTGCCTCCACACTCTGTCCCCTGATTACACAACTTTTTAACAAATCTCTAAGAACTGCAACCTTTCCGGATACTTGGAAGCATGCGTCCATGATCCCCCTTCTAAAAAAAGCTGGATCAGACATTTTTAACCCTGAAAACTATCGCTCCATCTCCCAGCTCCCCTACCTTTCCAAGGTTTTGGAGAAGCTGGTCAATGGACAGCTGACCAGATATCTGGAAACAAATCTTCTCTTAGATCCTTCTCAGACGGGCTTCAGAGTTAATAACAGTACGGAGGCTACGCTGCTGGCAGTGTCGGACAGTATCAGGTCTTCCACCGACCAAGATGGGGCGGTGGCAATGATAATTGTAAATTGATACTTGTATTGTAAATTGATACTTGTATAGCGCACTACTCACCCGCAAGGGTCTCAAGGCGCTTGTACGAATACCGCTGTGGAACCCGTCCTGGCTTTCCCTGTGAGGCGTCCACTCCTGGGCACCCCCAAGGTGGAGGCCAGG
Organism: Lissotriton vulgaris; assembly: GCF_964263255.1. Lineage (NCBI taxonomy): Eukaryota > Metazoa > Chordata > Amphibia > Caudata > Salamandridae > Lissotriton > Lissotriton vulgaris. The sequence continues at coordinate 174,478,546 of NC_141700.1, read as the reverse complement.
CATCCTTAGCGTTGTGGGGGCCGTTGTGGAGACTAAGCAAGCTATTGCCCAGAGTTGCAGAGTGGGACTCCATGATTGGAATAGGCACCGAGGCAAGAATTATAAGGTCCGTGGAATTTTGAGCCCAAGACCCACCAAGGCAGGGAATTGAACCCTGGTCCCAGGCTAGACCTCTGCATCAGGGTCTGCCGCTCTAACCATTGAGCCACACTTCTCCACTGATACTGCTTGACCTGTCAGCGGCGTTCGATACGGTCTCCCATAACTGTCTGTTGGACATCCTTCATAGCAAGGGAGTCCAATCCACTGCACTAAGCTGGCTGCACTCTTTTTTGAGCAACCAGACCCAGGCAGTACACATGGGACAATTCCATTCTAAATCCAGCCCCATCAGTTGCGGAGTCCCCCAGGGAGCTTCATTAAGCCCTACCCTTTTCAATGTCTATATGTCATCTCTTGCTGATATTGGAAGGAAGTGGGGCATTGGCATCTGCTCCTACGCAGATGACACGCAACTGATGGTGGCCTTGGACGAAAAAACGGATATTATTAAATCCAAATTGCACAATTGTCTCTCGGAAATGGCCCAGTGGATTTGAATCACACTGCCTGAAGCTGAACGCCGGAAAACCCGAGATCCTTCTGTTTGGCGGTGCGAAACGTGTGTGGGATGCCACATGGTGACCACCCTCACTAGGTATGGCCCCCATCCCGAAACAACACGCAAGGAACCTGGGTGTCATATTGGATGACGCGCTGTCCATGAAGGATCATGTGCGAGTCCTCTGCGGTAAAGGCTTCGCCATCCTGAAACTTCTCGCCAGATTATTCCCCTGGATCCCCTTGGATTGCAGACGTTCCGTCACACAGGCCTTGCTGGTTGGTCGCCTGGACTACGGTAATGCGTTATTTGTGAGTATGAATGAGCATCTGTTCACACTTCTACAAGTACTGCAGAATTTGGCGGCTAAACTCATCTGCAATAAAGGCAATCTTGAATCTGCCTCGGAATGCCTGAAGAAACTGCACTGGCTGCCGATGCGCCAGAGGGCGGTCTTCAAGCTGCTTGGCCACGCCCATAGGGCCCTCCATAAGACAGGTCCTATCATCCTCCAGGGGAAGATCGAATTCTACGTCCCTACAAGGAACTTACGTTCACTCCAGTCTGCCTTCGCTAGAACTAAACTCATATATAGAGTAAGGGCCCCTGACCTAAGGTTTACCACTAACCACCTTCTGTTTCGAAAAAAACTAAAGACTTACCGTTTTCCTAAATTCTAATGCTTGCATCAATGTCAGTCCGTAGGAGTTTCAGTTTTGGTATAAGCGCCTTGATATCCCCCGGGATGAGTGCTGCACTCTATAAATACCGAAAATAAATAAATAAATAAATACATGACCGATGTTTTGTTACAGCCAGGATTCTTCACATTTACACTAATGCCTCCCCCATGTCCAACACACAAGGAGAGTGGTGAAGTGTGGCTCAATGATTAGAGCGGCAGAGCCTGATGCAGAGGTCTAGCCCGGGACCAGGGTTCAATTCCCCGCCTCAGCGGGTCTTGGGCTCAAAATTCCACAGACCTGATAATTCTTGCCTCGGTGCCTATTCCAATCATGGAGTCCCACTCTGCAACTCTGGGCAATAGCTTGCTTAATCTCCACAACGGCCCCCACAACGCTAAGGATGCCTGGCCTCCATCTTGGAGGTGCCCAGGAGTGGACGTCTCACAGGGAAAGCCAGGATGGGTTCCACAGCGGTATTCGTACAAGCGCCTTGAGACCCTTGCGGGTGAGTAGTGTGCTATACAAGTATCAATTTACAATTTTCCTTGAAAGTGTACGTTTTGCACAAAGTGTATGATGAATGATGATGTGCTTTGTCTACTATTTTTGGGACATGATCCCACATTATTCCTGTCCACAAACAATAGGCTGGTTTAAGCAGACACATGTCTGTCTCAACTCCATATTTACCTCAAGTAGTTTGATGTCATGGCGGGTATCTGTACCAAACAGGCCACTAATCTTTATTGTGTCAGGTGTGATGATCCTTCACTAATGTGGATGATGCCCTATTACATGTGACATAGCATACTGGGCACTTATGATGAAGTGGATGTACCAAACCTCAAACAGGTAATTTGGGATTCTACACAGGCAATATATATTCCATATATATCCCAAAAGGTGAAGGCATCAGAAATACTATACCATGAAAGTTTAGAGTATAAGATTAGCATGAGGTCTTGCCTCTTCACAAATGTGTGACAAATAATGGTGATAGGTATTTAGTTATTGTGGTAACACAGACTGGAATGTGTACACATTGGTGATGGACACAAACCCTAAAGCATTTAACTATTTCCTTTGCTATGATAATATGATGAAGTGATGTTGGAGATGAATGGCGTACTTGCAGGGATTGTGCAAGATGGGAATTCCCATTACATATATGCAGGCATATTCATTCAGGTGCACTGTAAATCAAGGCAAACTCATGACTCATTAGACAAAAGTTGACCTTTATCAAGTTGTAATGTGTTGCCAATTCAGATTTATATGTGAGTGTTTGAGGTAAGTATTACATAGTAAATGCTGTCTTCAAACAAGTACTATGATGTTCACAAACATTGCGAGCCACAGTGCAAGCCACCATATGTAGTGGAACCATTTCACTTAGACCCACACACTTCTATGGCCTATAGGCATTTGGGTGTTAAATGTGAAAATGTATTTTCCTCTGTACTGAAGTGTGTTGGGCAGGTTTCTGTGGCTATGTACTTAAGTTGCTGTATGAGTTATTTGTAAATCCTCCCCAATCTTTGTGTCTCACTGTCTTCAGCAGGTATGTATATGGTGTGAGATATATTGCTAAGTTATTTCAGTACTGATTTCACCATAAATTTTGACATCAGGCTTATACTTTAGTGTTTTGGAATGAGTGTTCTACATTGTCAACTGCACATTGAAAGTTAAAATGCATTCAGTTTAGACAACTATGTATATGGCATTGCTGTATTTGTTTACTCTCATTGATTCATATTTCACATTTGTAAAATATACACTAAGCAGACTTTAATTACTTGCAGAGATACTGTACGAAGGTTTTTTTGGTAGGTATAATTTTTGGTGACATCAGTTCACTATTCTGAACTACGGAGGTCAAAGTATTGAAAGGGTAACACTGTTCTGGGTGATACATAATGATGGGGTAGAAACCAGTTCATACATGAGTTAGGAACTATCTGGTGTTGTGCAACACTTGGCATGCATATTATGGTGCATACATGCATGATTACAAACCAGGATGAGAGGGTCCAAGGGAAAAAGTTTAAAGACCGCAACGGACTAAATCCCGCAATCTACATATACATACACATAACAGTAAAGTCCGAGGGTCTGGGAGCGCCACCTACAACTATGGTGACATATGTGCCATTAGTGCACCGGTAACTTGACCTACACAGGAAGTCCTAACTTAAACTTTGATAATTATTAACATCTTCTTAAGTTAATAGGACCATTATGGGTCCTTGATATGTGTTTATTCTTCATGACACCGGCTCTATATTTTGCCCTTGTATTCATTTACTTGTTATAGGCACTTATTTACAGCATTTGTGTGACACATTCCATGTGCTTTTTCAATCACTGGTAACTTTATTGCTTTCATACCTCTGCTGCTGTTCTACCGTGTTTTCAACATTGCACTAGGTACTGGAGCCATCATTATCTTCTGATTATCAATGTACAATCTTTTCAATCATGTGGATATGGGGTTTGGTTGAAGGTATTCCGCTGTGGTGAGCTAAGGCTAGCATCTATGATGTTTACCTCATTGCTTGAGATATAGCCACTGCCATCTCTTTGAACAGTTTTTGGACGCTGCTGTGTGTGCTGTGCCCAATCTACTTCACTGCAGTGTACAGTGTGCCTGGTGTGCTTGGCTGCAGTGAATTCACTATTCAATTCAGTCCTGATGTTTTTCAATGTAGTGTTCTGCACACTCACTGCTTTGAGCTTTGTACCTGATGTAGTATACTGCAGTATGCGTGCTTTGTGTGATGTATGTCTCCTTGCAAGTAGGCTTTGCTTCAGTGTGCTTAGTCCCAATGCTCTTCACTGAAGCATGTTATATTTATTGTACACACAGTACTGCTCCGTCCTTGAGAGGAATTCGGTGAACTGGTGTGGAGTTTTGGGGGCACTTTGTGGGATTCCGTGTAGCAGAACTCTGCGAACTCAGGCCTACTCCACACCCACGGTCACCACCACAACAACCACCACACCCACACTCACCAGCCATACCCCCATCACATCCACAGATGACACCGTCACCACCACACCCACTGTCACCACCAAAACACCCATCGCATCCATAGACTTCACCACACCCACATTCACCAGCCACACCCATCACATCCACAGATGACAGTGACACCACCACACCCACAGTTACTACCACAACAACTACCACAGTCACCACCACAGCAACCATCCTATCCACAATCTCTGCCACACTGACATTCACCACTACACCCCATAATAATGCCACAGCACAGACAAGCACAGTCACCATTCACACCCTCATCACATCAACAGTATACACGACACAAACACAACATCCTTAGAGTACACACGTAAGAAAATGAGGTTCTCCCAATCATACATACATCAGACATCTAGGGCACCATACAAACCCACACTTGCCAAACATACATCAGACCCACAGGCAACAGCACCATCAACAGACACATGCACATCACACACAGCCAGTCCCTGTGCCTCCCAAACCTCACACCTTCTCACACAGCCTCCCAAGCTCCCAATTGAGGATCCCCATTTTACCCTTGCCATGACCCTTCCCATTACTAAACCCAGGCCAACTAAACAGTTATACACCCCTCCCACACCCAAACACATCCATCACGCATCCCAATCTACCCCCTGAAAAAGGCTGATCCACCCCTTCCAATTCCAAGGCCCACACTCACAAACAAAAATATCACCCTTCCACTTCCAAACCCCCTCAAATTCTAATCCACCTCTTTCACATCTAAGACTCCCATTCCTAAAGCCAAGGACACCCCTCCAAAATCCAAGTTCACCCTCCAAAGCCCAAGTCCCCCTTCCATTTAGGTTATGCGAGGTGCCTGCTCTCCCCACTGGATGCTCCTTCCTGAGGAGGATCCCCTTGGTGGGGATATAGGAGGCAAGCTTTGTGGCACGGCAGAAAAGTGCACAGGACTTTACATGCAGCATTTTGGACTGTCATTTGGCATTCTTTATTTTGAGAGAGTTATCTCATTTGTTTTAAATTAGTCTATGGTTTGGATTTTCAAAAACGTATTCTTGGTATTTCTTTCTCTTAGCAATTGTTTGATTTCTGGCAATGTTTGAGACTGATATATGTAGTACATATTTGTCTTTCCCATGATGTCAGGTAATCCAGCCTATATATTTGGATGTTTGCTTGCATACACTGGTTGTCATTGTAAGTGATGGTCATGTGCATTTTGATTCAGGCATTCATCATAGTAATGGTCATATGCACCAACAAATAGTTGTTTCAGCTTGATTTTATGATGTTTTTATACAGGAGTGTTTGTTTCCCACTGATTAAGATAAGTATGTACACATGTGCTTTGGCCCATGTTCGTGTTGCATCAGCAGCAGTGACATGACTTGTAAGATCGGGTTCATGTTCATACAGGAGGTGTAAAGGTGAGTGAAGACGAGTTTCAGCCTCATATGCGTTGCTTTCCGCCGACTCAAGTGTGGAGGTTTGACTACCACAGTTGCCTCGGAAAGAAGGCAGAATGTGATTGGCTGGGTGGAAAAAGGGACTAGCCTCCCGCCATCAGCCGTTTTCCCCTGAGACTGCCTACGTGGCAGTCGAGCACGCCCAGCAGTAGGCGGGTGGTAGCCGGGCGGTCTTTCAGTTGACAAACCACACACATCAAAATAGGGTGGGCAGACTGCCTACTAGGCTGCTAGAGAATCTGATGCTGCTGCGATTGTAATCAGCCCCAAAGTGTTTTCTTCATGGAGTCACATTTAAAGAGATAGAAGTTGGACAGTGTTTTGTTAATTACCTACTATTTTATTGTTTTAAGTTTATGTACAGGGAGGTTTTAGTTTAAATATAAGATTCACTTAGTTACATAGTTCTCGAGATGTATATAATTCTTCTTTAAGGATCTGGTCAGAGAATCCTGCAGAGTTTCCTTGTCTTGCAGCATTTGTCATTTGTGAAGTATTTAGTCGAAAAAATTAGTGTGCCTTTTATATTGTTGATTTAATTGTTTGTATGATTTTATTGGCTAAGGTTCTTCATATTTTGATTTTTTTAATCATGTAGTCCTTCTATGGCAAATGATATATATATATATATATATATATATATATATATATATATATATATATATATATATATATATATATATATATATATATATATATATATATATCCTACTAGCGGTCGCCAGTAGGTAGTTATAGTTAGGGCCTAGTTTCCATAGGAAATCCGCAACATTCTATTTGGAATAACATTGGCGCCGGTGGACGAATCTTCGCAAATTCTCCAAGAAAATGGCCTGCTCTGCTCCTTCCCTGAAAGTTTGGGGGTGATTCGTGAAGCAGGGGCCGAGAAAAAAGGGGGTCCCAAAACGTGTTTTCCCCATGCAATTTTCCATAGGACCTTTAGCCCGGGCTACAGCCCGAACGGCTGATCGGAATTACACCAAATTTGGCCAAAAGGTAGAGTTTGGTTCGCAGATCACTCTTTTTGTTTAAAGGTGTAAATCCGTTCAGTAGTTCCTGAGAAAATCATAAGTAAAATCATAAGTATATCTATAGGCGCGTACTGTACGCGTACTGTCCGTGTACAGGTCTGCGTACAGGACCGCGTATGTACGCGGCCCTCCCCGAGCACGAGCTGCATGCTAATTGGCTGGCAACTGCCTGTCAACACTCCAAACCAGAAAGTGTTGGCAGCCATCTTGTGCCTCGGTAGACTGAGGCACAGGAAAGCAGTGAAACAAGTGCGCAAAACACGCAAAGGGAGAAGGGTAGAAACAATGTGACCCCCTAGGCCTGGTCAGGGGGTCCCACAAGGACCTCCAAGGCCCAAAAAAATGATTAATTTTTTTTCGAAAAATCGCGGGGTACGCGTACGTACGTGTACAGGTCCATGTACCTACGCGTAAGTACGCGTACCTTTCCGAGCACGAGCTGCATGCTGATTGGCTGTGAACACTCCAAACCAGGAAGTGTTGGCAGCCATCTTGTGCTCGGTAGACCGAGGCACAAAAAAGCAGAAAAACAAACGTGTAGAACGCAAAAAGGGGGCAGGGTAGAAACACCCTGACCCCCTAGGCCTGCTCAGGTGGTCCCACTAGGACCCCCAAGGCCCAAAAATGTTTCTTTTAAAACCCGGTCTGCTTTTTTTCAAATTGCCCTCCGGGGGAACCCAATCCCAGGGGCTTAGTGAAAAAGAAGTGTGGGGGGGCCCCAATCACCCCCGACACTGCTCCGGGGACCGCCACCACCAAGGGCAAAGTAACGCAGCCCCCTGGTGCATACTGGAGGTTCCTGGTGGGCTAGTTGGCCCCCAGGGACCTCCAGTATGCAAGGGGAATTAGTTCCCCCTCTGAAAAAGCGCCAGGGGGCTGTATTGCAGAGAGGTGTACAAAGGGGCGTGGCCTTATTACACCTCTCTGCAATGCAGCCCCCTGGTGCATACTGGAGGTTCCTGGTGGGCTAGTTGGCCCCTAAGGACCCCCAGTATGCAAGGGGAATTAGTTCCCCATCTGCAAACGTGCCCATGGGCTGCGTTGCAGAGAGGTGTAAAAAGGAGCGTGGCCTCAATACACCTCTCTGCAACGCAGCCTCCTGGTGCATACTGGAGGTCCCTGGTGGGCTAGTTGGCCCCCATGGACCCCCAGTATTCAAGGGGAATTAGTTCCCCCTCTGCAAACGCGCCCAGGGGCTGCGTTGCACAGAGGTGTAAAAAGGGGCATGGCCTCATTACACCTCTCAGCAATGCAGCCCCCTGGTGCATACTGGAGGTTCCTGGTGGGCTAGTTGGCCCCCCAGGGATCCCCAGAATGCAAGGGGAATTAGTTCCCACTCTGCAAATGCGCCCGGGGGCTGCGTTGAAGAGAGGTGTAAAAAGGGGTGGGCCTCATTAAATCTCTCTGCAACGCAGCCTTCTGGCGCATACTGGAGGTTCCAGGTGAGCTAGTTGGCCTCCAGGGACCCCCAGTAGGCAAGGGGACTTAATCCCCCGACTTAGAACACTCTACAGGGCGCGTTTGCACAGTGATGAAGGTAGGGGGCAGGGCTTGAGGTGAGGTGAGTGCAAACATGCCCTGAGACGCGTTTTAAGTTGGGGAATTAATTCCTGTTCAATCCAGAGGGTACCTAGGGGGCAACTAGTCCAACAGGTATCTCCAACAGGTATCTCCAGAGCTGTGTTGCAGAGTGATGTAAAAAGGGTGCGTGCACTTTGAACACCTCTCTGCAACATAGCTGCCTGGCGCATACTGGAGGTACCTGGTGGGATAGTAGGCTCACAGGGGACCTCAGGATTGAAGAGGAGTTAATTCCACAATCTAGCTCACTACTATTCCTGAAAAGTAAATTTAACGGTACTTACCAGTAACTTGAATTTCCTTCCATAGGATATCATTGCCTGATATATAAAATATATTTTAATGAAAAAAAATCTTAAATAAAAATTTCTATATTTTTAAAAATATTTTTTTTCAATTTATATTAAAAATATGTAATGTAATTTAAAAAATAAAATATCTAAAAATAAATAATTAAAAAAAATGTAGTGAATCACTATAAAAAAATATAACAATTAATACATTTAAAAATTATAATTTACAAAACCTTTGAAATTCACTGAAAAAACATAGGTTTCAGCCACGTTATAGTTAGGAATTAGCATTTAAAAAACCTTAGAAATTCCCTAAAAAACTATAGGTTTCACATATTTTATAGTTAGCTGGACATTTCACTGATACAAAACCATTGAAATTCCCCCGTTATAGTTAGCTCAGCTAACTATAACTCGTGCGCCCGCAATGCACTGCTGATGACGTCACATATTACATCACTCATGACATGGTCAGTGACATCACTCATGACATCACTGATGACATTTCAAATGATTTCAATGTTTGATAGTTTATTTGCATGTGTGAGTATGTGTGTGATTAACTCTTTGGATGAGTATCAGTGTGTAACAGGATGTATAGGTGTATGAGTACATATGATGATTGAGTATATGTATGAGTGACTCTATAGAACTGTTAGTGAATGACTGGATGTGTATGCAGATTTTGGAATTACTGAATAGGTTGTTCTAACTGGTATTGGTATCTCGATTTTTGGGAAATTTTAGTTTCTAATTTTGGATGTGTGTATCAAGGGTTATATTACGCTGAGAGGAGGTCTGCCACTCTTTCACAAGGATGATGTCATCAGTGATGTTATCAGTGATGTCATTTAAGATGTAATCAGTGATGTCATGAGTGATGTCACTGACCATGTCATGAGTGATGTAATATGTGACGTCATCAGCAGTGCATTGCGGGCGCGCGAGTTATAGACACTCTGAGAAAACTAGAAATCAAATATATTTTGTTGATGAACACTAAGCAGCCTGGAGGTTTAAATACCACAGAGGATATATATACTTGCATTTGACAATCACATGAATTGAATATACCGAACAATGCTGTAATTCCGCTACACCAACGTTATCTTAGTCACTGACATAATACCTAATAATAGGATAAATTTAGGCGTAATATTTTATGGTATTTTATTGTTATTTATATATTTAAACATTTATATAATTACATGTTTACAGGATTTTATATATTTATATATTTATGTTTTTATATGATGGACCTATTCTGTGACTAAGATTTGCAATGAATTTGGTGCTAAGGATCAAAATCTGTTGTAATACAGGTCTAGAAGTATGAATTGCCTTATAACATAGCATTATATAGGAGTTTAACTTTCCACTGAAAGCGCAGTCCAGTGGCCAATACCATCGTAGTCACAAATTCAAAACTAAAATTGCACGAATCTAACTGAGAGCCGAAATTATTTCCAAGTTTTAATTAAAAGATATGTTACCTACAATGCCTTGAAGAAAACATTATCAACTGTTTGGAACTACCGTTTTTAGAGTATTTGATACAATTTTTCTTTCTTATAAGATATAATCTGCACATTTGCACATTTCACTTTAGTTAGACAGTCGTTTAGGTTTATTAAGAATCTGCTATTTATATATAGAGCCATGTTTCTTTGTGATACAAATATCTGGGTCTAAGATTTGGACTTTTATTGATGTTTAATGCCCATGTTCTACTGATATAAATTAGCAAATAGGATTTGTTGACAAGCTTTATTTGAACTGAAACTCACAATTCAATAGGAATAATAAGGATGTCTACAATAATTTGTTTTTTTATGACACATTTATGTGCCTATTTTTACAAAAAAACGCTCCATTAGAGTCTGGCTGTATATTAAACCTATCATTGGATTTTAATCACAGTTTCAAGTATTTAGAAGCTCACTTTTATGTGCAACAATATTGACACAATCCTCTGTCAACCTTATGATCATATTGGGTTTTTGTCCAGTTTTGTATTTATATTTATATATCTATGAATATTTATTTATCTATACTACTATTATAAAGAGAGAACTGTGTCCTTTGAGCCAGGTAAATTCGAAAAGTACACCACCAATCCAAACACCCAATACATGTTTGAAAACGTCAGGGCAAGCAGAAGGACATAGGCTATACAAATGTAAAAAAGAAACGTTATTTACAAAATGTATATTAAAAAAAAAATAGTCCCTCCAAAGTAGCGCCGACCGCGACGTGCGTGCTCACTTCAGGAGCACTGGGAGGAGCGGCGTCCGAGGAGCGGCTGACATGGCGCGGGGGAGGAGCGGTGACCTGAGGAGCAGCGGACAGGCCAGCGGCAGTGCGAGCATCAGAGAGGTGGACATGGCGCGGGGAAGGAGCGGCGGCGGACAGGCGGTGAGGAGCAGAGCGTCGAGGAGTAGTGAACTGAGGAGCGGCAGTTGAGGTAAGGCTCCGGGGACAATGTCGGGGCAGGCGGGTGTCGGGCCAGGCGGGGGACGGGGAGTTACAACAACACAGGCGGTGAGGAGCAGAGCGGCAAGGAGTGGTGAACTAAGGAGCGGCGGCTGAGGTAAGGCTCCGGGGACAATGTCGGGGCAGGCGGGTGTCGGGCCAGGCGTGGGACGGAGAGTTACAACAACACAGATCGGCTACGGAAAGGTAATGTCGGGGCAGGCGGGGGTCGGGGCAGGCGGGAGACAGGGACTAACAAGGTGACGGGTGGAACATTTTGCAGGTAGTACTGTCCGACCTCCATTGACTCAGGCCAGGTGGGGGTCGGGCCAGGCGGGAAAACAGATCGGCTGAGGAAAGGCAATGTCAGGGCAGGCGGGGGTCAGGGCAGGCGGGGGACGGGGCGGGTGGGGGCACGGGCTGCTTGCCAATGTCGGGGCAGGCGGGGGTAGGGGAAGGCTGAATGCTCCCGGACAAGATCGGGACGAGCTGCTAGTATATTTATATATTTGCACAAGATATATTATCTATGCACAATCATGGTTGTTTATTGAAAACCTTGTATATTGTAGAAAGTTATTCCAATGGGACTACTAAAATGAACATGTTTTCCATTTCTATGACTGTCGTAACACTCAGTTCATGCACTGATCAGCACTATGTCACTTTAAAAGCAAAACAAATCTGTGCTATGTTGTCATGTGATCAAGACTCCGTGCGAGTTGAAACGTGTAATGGCGACATTGAAATAAACATCTAAGCGATTGCTGTGGTCCGTGTGCGTGTTTTGTCCTGCTACAAGTGGAGGTTTTGTACATATCTTTTTCAGCTAGGATGCTTGATTCCGGTCCAGGGAAGACATGACTTGGCAGTTCGGGCTCAACTGTTCCCATGAGGCACAGTGTCAAGGCTGATTTGCATATGGCCATGTCTGAACTGGGGTGGTGTGGAGTGCAAAAAAACGATGGATTTAGGCCCAGATCTCTGTACTGGGGTGAATGTATGACATTGTTCTGCATTCTGTCCATCAACTGTTGTTTTTGCACAAGTGGAGGTTGGCGGCAACTTCAAGATATTTATATATAGATATATATTATTTAAGTTCTTGTATAAATTTTTGTAGTTATTGGAAATAGTTTTTTATTTATATTGTCACAAATTTATTTATATATTTTATTTGGGTAAAATGCTAATATTTTGGTGATGTGATATATTTTTCTTATTTGAACATATATAAAATGTTTTGTTTGTTTTAAATAATTGTTATATGTAAAATGTTGTTTTTTAAATATTTATTAATGATAATGTAATTATTTTGGGGATATTATTGTAGTGGATATTGCGCGAATTGATATTTGTGATATATTATATGTTCATTTAAAGGTGACAATATTTATTTTTCTGATATTTGTGCTTGATATAAGTGAAAATCGATATTTTCAAACAGTGATATTTGTATTTTTGATATTTTGGGTTGTATTAGTTAAGTATAGGAAGGTAATTTTTTTTAAGGATATTTATTTTCTGATATTTTGGTGTTTAAACATTGTATAAATCAAAATTATGTCAATGATCCAATGATGAGTGGTCACCAGTGGGAAATATCAGAAAACTCTATCATGGGAACTCCAGTGCCATCAGCAACATCATTATCATCATCATGAAGTACTTAGAATAGAAACATACTTCCAAATTAAACACCTGCAAGATTGAGGGCACTCTAGATGTGATTAATTAATGGAAACTCTAGTTATGAAAAGTTCAAAGCGCCAACTGTGTACATCACGATAAAGTGCGGGTCAGGTCCTAAAAGTGGATTGGGCCCTGTTGCCACTTACCTTCAGAATTAGAAAACATGTCAACGCCACTTTTCTGAGAAGGTAGATGTTCAGTGGAGCAAAGCTGCAGATGGTGTCCGAGAATGATTTGTCATCGTCAAGGAGCCACTGGACAAAGTTGCTGTGAAGATTTCTACATTCAGACTTAGTCTCTTTTTTGGAAGTCGAAAATCTCTAGCGGGACGACTCTGGAAGCTGTAGCCAACAAGGGCTCCACAAGGCTGGATACCCTTTTCACAAAGGACGGCTAAACAGGATTTGCTGCTGTAGATAAGAACGTAGCATGATCTGTTGTAAGGTCAGGCTGACAGTTGATGTACATTGAGTGGATAGACAGACTGTTTTTTTTCAGTCTCCTGTTGGTTCCCAGACAGTATTTAATTCTGGCTATCTGGGCACCTTTAGTATCACTTCCAAGGGTCTGCGACTCAGGAGGCATCATGTGATGGGTTGGAGTTTACATGGGCTGGGTCTATGTGTGAGTTCAAGATGGCTAGAGTAAATTCTGCCCCTGGAACTCTGATCAGAAGGCCACACTGGTAGTCCTGGGTTCAAAAAGTAGAAAAGGGCTCAAGAAGCAAGGCAGGCCTCTAAAGGTTCAAGACAGGCTTCTGGCAGCAGATCCCTCCTTCCAGGAGCAGCAAAGCAGTCCTCTGAATTACACAGCAGGCCATAGAAGCAGGCCGTCCTCTGAAAGTCCTTCCTCAGGTCCAGAAAGTGAACAGAAGAGTGGGTCTGAGGGTCCTATTTTCATACCTGGTGCCTTCTTTGAAGAAGAAGTTTCTAGAGAATTCTCTTTAAAGTACTTGAAGTATCCTGCCTCTCCTGCCCTGAATTTAGGCTGGTTGCATGAAGAATGTAGTGATGACGTGATGGCAAGTCCTTTGTGTGAAGGTAGGGCACGGACTATTCAGTTGGAAATGAGGATGTGCCCAGCTCCATCTCCTACTATTGACAACAATGGCCCATCTAGGCATACCTAATTCCTCTATTATGTGGGTGTCTGGGAGGAACAAACAAAGTTCAACTGCCAACTAAACTCAGTAATGTGATCCAGGAACATGCTGTAGGTCCTAAAATGTTTGGGCAGGAAAATGCCAACTTTCTATAAGTACCATTTTCAAGATTGGAACGTAAAATCCAATATTACCATTAAAGAGGTTTTTGGACTACAATTTCTCAGACACCAAACATGAAACTTTATCTCTCCCCAATCAAAAGTTAACATTTATTGAATGTAAGAAGGCACCCCAATGTTGTTCTATGGGAGAGGTAGGCCTCAAAGTAGTGAAAAACATATTTAGGAGTTTGTCACTACCAGGACAAATAAAACTTAAAAGTACATGTCCACACTTTTAATTACAATGCACCTCACCCATTGGGCTACTTAGGACCTACCTTTAGGGTGAGTTATAGGCAATAAAAGAGAAGCTTAAGGGTTGACAAGGTGGTTATATTGCCAAGTCAAATCAGCATTTTAAAACTGCATACAGGCTGCAATGGCAGGGTAGGGACGTGTTTAATGGGCTACTTAAGTGTGTGGCACAATAAGTGCTGCAGGCCCACTAGTAGCATTTAATTTACAGGGCCTGCGTATATGATATACCACTTTACTAGGGTCATATAAGTAAATTCAATTTGCAAATCAGTTATAAGCCAGTTTTAGCATGTTTTAGGGTGCGAGCACAAGCACTTTAGCACTGGTTAGGATTGGTAACGTGCACAGAGTCCTAAAGCCAACAAAAACAACTCAGAAAAATAGGAGGGCAAAGGCAAAACATTTGGGGGAAGACCGGCCTCAGACTGACAGACTGACAGGTCTAACAAACATATTTTCATATCATCTGAGCTGGCAACTATTTTGGTCAAGAGAGAGCTTTGTATGTGACCCTCATTCATGTTAGTTCTTTATTACAACTGTTAAAAATGCAATTAGCTATCCTTCTGATTTACATTGTGCCCAGTCTGCAAAAGAATCAGTTTAGATTAGTAAGTGTGCAAATGAGGTGAGGTTTTTACCACCCCCTTCAGAGGAGGGATTTCCCCATTACATTATTAATGACGTCATCACCACAGGAAACATTATCACCCATAATGTAGTGCAGAGTACCTCAACGACTACACTATAGCCTTATAGCCCACCATAGCCGGCCATACCGGCCATTAAAGGCCTGCTCCAGCGTTATAGGCCCGAGCCAAAGGTGAGGGTCTTTAACAAGGATGTGGGACTTTTTAAAATAAAATGTATTGAATTTTCTTAACATTTGCTAATGAACAAAACAACGTTTGCAGCTCTCGACCTTATCAATTGTGTTACAATCAGTTTCACAGTACCTAGTTACACTTATTCGCCTTCTGGCATATGGCACATTTGTAGTACTGGTTAAGTTACAAACCCATGTCTCGTAGTGAAGCAGCGCCCGCTCCAACACAATAGCGGCTTCCAAACAGCGATAGCAGGAGACTGGCTGCTTTGGTATCAATGGTTCCTTGTGTACTCTGTTTAGCAGTTAAAAAGGGATAGCTCCTAAAGTGCAGCACCTTCTACAGAGCCAAGCCAGTGTGTGAACAAAGACCATATAACCTTGGGGCAGGAGTGGACCGGCATCAGATTCCAGTAGCAGTCCATTAGGTCACTGCAGTAAGTGACGTCTTCTACCCAGGCTTTAATGGCTGGTGTGTTGGAATATAAAATATATAAATATGATTGTCCCACTATGTACCACATATAACTATATACTCGTATCCATGAATCGAGAACGAAACATTATTGTAAGACAACCTAATGATAGGTTATAGAATGTCGTTCCGTCCTATTGATGTAATTAGGACTACTAAGTGTTATATCCTTTCGTCTATCCTTAAGAGCGTTAATACTTCATGGCATAACACAGAATACGAAAAACAGGTTAAACCGTTTAAGTCTGCCTCTCTTTCATATGGAACATGGTTCAGGGAATCCAAGGTCAGACTTGCTCTTCTCGTAGGACGCACACATTATAGCAGGGTCTGTTTCTGTACTCTACGGGTCCAAGATAGACAAGAAGGGCACCTCACTGACCTACTCTTGGAATAGCTTTTAGCTTAGCTATTGACAAATGTGTAAAGAACCTTAAATGGGTGTTCCAGACAGCTTGTGTATTTCCATTCTTGGTGTTAACCAGACTCTGTAAAACGTATATATACTTTGTGTAATGTGCATTTAGTTAGTCTCCTCTGCGCACCTCCATGGGTTGTGTAGACAGAGGCTCCCCTGTCAGGGCTTGTATTTTGATTCAATAAATGATTCGACCTTCTCCATTGCCGACTGCTTGGTTATTCCTTCATAATATATATATATATATATATATATATATATTCACTGAAAAAAACATAGGTTTCACACCAGTTATAGTTAGGAATTAGCATTTAAAAAACCTATTAAATTCACTGACAAAACCAGTTATAGTTAGCTGGAAATTTTACTGACATAAAACCATTGAAATTCCCACGTTATAGTTAGTTGGACTCACTATAACTTGCGCGCCTGCAATGCACTGCTGATGACGTCACATATTACATCACTCATGACATGGTCAGTGACATCACTCATGACATCACTGATGACACCATCCAGTGAATGTGTGTCTTTCTGAAAAATAAATTTGTTTTATATATGTATTTGTAAAGGTCGATGGAAGAATAAATGTTTAAATAAGTGTGTAAATGGATGTTTTTTTTAAAAAAAAATTGGTTGGTTAACTGGCTTATTAAGTGTATCTTAGTGAATACATATATTAGCGAGTATTGTTTAAATATTTAAATGTTTGTATCAGTGTTTCTCTTTGTGTATAAGTGGCTGCAGGGGTTGGTGATTGACTCACTGTTTGTATGTGTTTTGAAGACAGCAGATGTGCAGGACTTTATGGGTGGATGAGTGTGTATATGTGTGTGTTAGTGAGTGAATGACTGTCTCACAGTGTCTTCATTAGTAACGACATATGTTTTAATCTAGTATATGTGAGTATTGATGTATATAAGTGAGTATAGTATATATAGTGAGAGATTGTAGGAGTTCCTGTTTAAATAAGTATGTGTTTCTATAAGTGATTGTTTAAGAGAGTAAGTATGTGTAAGTTTCCTTAGAAGTAAGGTGGTAGTGTGTGTATAAATGTATATGCAAATAAATGGATGTTCAATAGTTTATTTGCATGTGTGAATATGTGTGTGAGTAACTTTTGGATGACTGCTGATGTGTAACAGGATGTATAGGTGTATCACTACATATGATGAGTGAGTATATATATGAGTGACTATATAGAACTGTTGGTGAATGAGTGGATGTGTATATAGATGGTGGAATTACTGAATTGGTTGTTGTTACTGGTTTGGGTATCTCTTTTTGAAAATGTTTGTTTCTATTTTTGAATATGTGTTTCAAGCGTTACATTACACTGAAATTAGGTCTGTCACTCTGTCACAAGGATGGTGTCATCAGTGATGTCATGAGTGATGTCACTGACCATGTCATGAGTGATGTAATATGTGACGTCATCAGCAGTGCATTGCAGGCGCGCAAGTTATAGTGAGTCCAACTAACTATAACGTGGGAATTTCAATGGTTTTATGTCAGTAACATTTCCAGCTAACTATAACTGGTTTTGTCAGTGAATTTAATAGGTTTTTTAAATGCTAATTCCTAACTATAACTGGTGTGAAACCTATGGTTTTTTCAGTGAATTTCAAAGGTTTTTTAAATGCTAATTCCTAACTATAACTGGTGTGAAACCTATGGTTTTTTCAGTGAATTTCAAAGGTTTTTTTAATGCTAATTCCTAACTATATAAGACCTGAAAGCCCACCAGGAATCTCCAGTATGCGCCAGGGGACTGCATTGCAGAGAGGTGTAATGAAGCCACAACCCTTTTTACACCTCTCTGCAACGCAGCCCCCGTGCATGTTTGAAGAGGGGGAACTAATTCCCCTTGCATACTGGGGGCCCCTGGGGGCCAATTAGCCCACCTGGAACCTCCAGTATGCGCCTGGGGCTGCATTGCAGAGGTGTAATGAGACTATGCTCCTTGTTACACCTCTCTGCAACGCAGCCCACTGCCGCGTTTGCAGAGGGGGAACTAATTCCCCTTGCATACTGGGGGTCCCTGGGGTCAACTAGTCCACCAGGAGCCTCCAGTATGCGCAAGGGAGCTGCATTGCAGAGAAGTGTAATGAGGCCACACCCTTGTTACACCTCTCTGCAATGCAGGCCACTGGCGCGTTTGCAGAGGGGGGACTAATTCCCCTTGCATACTGGGGGTCCCTGGATCATATCTGCCCAAACACCGATATTCCGAACGATTGTAAATGACTTTTCTTGAGAAACATTTGGATTTGGATTATCATGTCCTATACTATGGAATTTTTGAAAGACTGACTTTGAGGATGCTATAAATTACTCAAGTCTTCCCGAATTGTGTGGGTAAAATTGATACCTAGTCACTTTGAATAAGAATATACTTATGTCTCGTCTAACATTTGGAAGAAATATCTAGTTATATGACAACGGGATACCGACATAACTTGAAGGAAATAAGAGCGCCCTGAAGAAGTTCTGTTGTACAGAACGAAACGATTCGGCTGGCTGTGGTACATAAACTTAAGGAAAATAAAAGCATTTGAATATACACCAAGATTCAGCGCTTCAATAAGGACTCTAAGTGATATGATTTGATTGGACTCATTGTGAAAGTGGTGCTGTGCCAAACTTTGGAATATTCTCCACTACTCTCTACTACTTACTCTCTCCTACTCTCAAATACTCACTCTCTACTACTCATTCTCTACTACTCTACTACTCTCTACTACTCTCTCTCTACTACTCACTCCCTACTACTCGCTACTCACTACTCTCTACTACTCACTATCTACTACTCTCTACTACTCACTCTCTACTACTCTCTCTCTACTACTCACTCTTTACTACTCACTACTACTCTCTACTACTCCCTCTCTACTACTCACTCTACTATTCACTCTACTACTCTCTACTACTCACTCTCTGCTACTCTCTCTACTGCTCTCTACTACTCTCTACTACTCACTCTCTACTCTCTATTACTCACTCTCTACTCTCTACCTCTCTACTTCTCTCTTCTTCTCTCTCTACTAATCTCTACCTCTCTACCTCTACACCTCTACCTCTCTACCTCTCTCTACACGCACACATATACACATATATGCATATATATATGCATATGCATTTATATATATGTATGTGTATGTATAAAAAAAACAACAAAACATTTTTTTTTTAAACAGCTACTTTTAAAACTGTCATTCTTTTTCCCCATGGTACGCTCCCCGGTACGCTCCCCGGTGCGCGTACCGGGCGCTCCCCCCGCGAAAATCCAAAAAAAAAAAATTTTTTGCCCCGCGGGGCCCTTTTATGGCCCCCACATCAAACCTAGGGGGTCAAGGGGGGGTCTACTCTGCCCCCTTATGGTCATTTCCCTCTTTGTTTTGGCCACCTCTCGTGTCTCGATCCTACCGAGACACAAGATGGCGGCCGCTCCGGACTGTTTAGAATGTTTACAGACACCCCAGAGCCAATCAGCTTTCTGCGCGCAAGTCGCGTAACACGCCCGGTGCGCGTACGGGTGCGCGTACCGGACCGCGGCTATAGATATATATATTTTTTTGAACCTTAATTACTCAAAATCCACTGGAGCACATATCTTGAGACATAGCAAAGGCACATCGGGCTACCAGTCCCTACAATTTTGCCAAGTTTGGTGGAAATCCATTCAGCCGTTCGGGCTAAAAGTGAAATCGACCGCCCTATGGAAATTAACATGGGGAAAACGCGTTTTGGGACCCCCCTTTTATCTCGGCCCCCGCTTGACGAATCCCCCCCAAACTTTCAGGGAAGGTCCGGAACGCTGCGAGGCCATTTTGAGGGAATTTTCAGGCAGATTCGTCAACCGGCGCCAAAGTTATTCCAAATAGAATTTTGAGATTTAACATTGAAAAAAATCCTAACTATAACTACCTACTGGCGACCGCCAGTAGGTAATATATATATATATATATATATATATATATATATATATATATATATATATATATATATATATATATATATATATATATATATGTATATATCCTTGGGCTATTGGTAAGTATAGTCCAGTCTTAAGAAATTTGAATCCTTCAGTTGGCGACTCCGCCGGTACTCCGCGTTAGGGTCGTCCCCTCCTGTAATCAGGAGCAGAAGGGACAGGGAGGAGTTCTGGCCGAGTGGGTGGACAAGAAGTTTTTATTTAAAGACCCCGTTAGCAGAAAGTCCGCCCTCTAACCCAGTATCCCTCCTGGTGGCTGAAGACCCTACGCCGGAGTCCTACGGGCTTAACCCGAGAGAGATACAGACTGTGTCGGTCTGTCTAGGAATCGGCAGTGGAGAAGTCGGGATCAACCTGAGTGCACCAGGTGAGTGAATCTTCTGAATGGAATCAGACACTTGAAGGAAGTGTCTATTTTGGAAACGGTGGCCGGGGAAGCCGGACCACGAGGGAATCAGGAAAAAGGGCCTGACGTGGCGGTGCAGGGGCTGCACGGGCAGACGCCTTTAGGATTTGTATTTACGTTGTGAAATTGCACTTGGTGCCTTGCGAAGCACGGGGTGTTCGCTGGGCCAAACTCACTTAGGGAAAGCCCTCGGAGCAGCTGGGTAAGCCAGGATTCGGGAGCCTTGAGCCCCGAAACGCCAGCCCAACCAGAATGCGACCAGGGGATACCAAAAAAGTGAGTTTGTGGTCTTCCTACCAAGGGGCTTTATTGTGAATTCTTGGAATTCTTTGGAAATTGATTCCCCGAACAGGAGTCGACGGGCTCTGTTCATAATATGAGACATGTCATTGGAATTGGAACTTGTATAAGAGCTCATTACTGGAACCCTGCGACCTATTGTGGTATTTTTGTATGAAAACGATCGTAAGAGTATGGGAGAGTGAATGGTGAAGTGGGCACGCCCGTGTGAAAGAAGCAAGTTGATAAAATTGTAACATTTGTAGCAATATTGTTAACATGCCTTCTTTTAGTAAACTATGTTTTGGGTGCTGCTGTGGGAGAGGTACTCGGCTGGAAGAAAAACAGCCTGCCCCTCCCGAAGGAAGCCCCAGTTTTGATATGTATGTTAAACATGGTGTTACTCCGATTTTATTTAATACATTATGGAATAGGTACACTAAAGATAATACGGAATTGCAATGGCCCCTTACAGGGTCATTTGATGAGAATAAAATAACGTATTTACAAAATAAAATGTTCATGAAGAAAAGCCGCCAGTCTATGTTTGACTCCTTGAACCTATGGTTAAGGGAGGCTAAACGACGGCGAATAAGGGAAGAGAAATTAGGAAGAATTAAAGCTGGACAAACTATAACTCAAAAGGCAGTAGCTTATGATAGGGGGAAATTAGAGGAAAATATTGCTCAAATGGATAGGCAGTATCGTTTAGAAACATACAAAAGCTATGTAACCCGACCCGATACGGGTGATGAGTTAGACGGGTTATTGGAAGCCCGTCCGCCTCCTCCTTATGCCCCACAGAGACTATATCCAGCAGTGCCGTTGGCTCAACGAGGTCCTGTGCCTGCACCCGCGCCTGCACCTCCACCGGTGCCCCCACTACCCCCAGTATTTCCCATACGAAATCCTGTAGGAGCGACAGCTACGGCTCCGCTAGACGGGTCTGTACGGGATGCGTCGCTCCCTCCTCCTTCGCTCCGACCCTCTCCTTCTCCCCTGGTTACGTTACAACCAGATTCGGTCGTACCGTCCATGTCAAGTCCCATATTTATCTCTTCTGCAGGTCGAAGTGTGATAGATCCTCAAGCTTTGGCTACCATAGACACGACCCCTAAACGTTTAAGATCAGACCTGAGTGACCCATGAGTTTATACTAGGTCTGCAATGGGAATGGAAGAACGACAAACTATAGTCAATCAAGCGTCCCAATGGATGCGGAATACTATTTATACGTTAGAAGATATTTGGAGTACTATGAAGGATTATCAGCCGGTTGCTCAACAATTAGCTCTAGAAAATATGGTGATTCGTTTGATTTCGTTGTGGGAACAGTGTTTTGAGGAAGGATATTCACCACATTTGATGAGAATAAAATAACGTATTTACAAAATAAAATGTTCATGAAGAAAAGCCGCCAGTCTATGTTTGACTCCTTGAACCTATGGTTAAAGGAGGCTAAACGACGGCGAATAAGGGAAGAGAAATTAGGAAAAATTAAAGCTGGACAAACTATAACTCAAAAGGCAGTAGCTTTGATAGGGGGAAATTAGAGGAAAATATTGCTCAAATGGATAGGCAGTATCGTTTAGAAACATACAAAAGCTATGTAAACCGACCCGATACGGGTGATGAGTTAGACAGGTTATTGGAAGCCCGTCCGCCTTCTCCTTATGCCTCACAGAGACTATATCCAGCAGTGCCATTGGCTCAACGAGGTCCTGTACCTGCACCCGCGCCTGCACCTCCACCGGCGCCCCCACTACCCCCAGTATTTCCCATACGAAATCCTGTAGGAGCGACAGCTACGGCTCCGCTAGACGGGTCTGTACGGGATGCGTCGCTCCCTCCTCCTTCGCTCCGACCCTCTACTTCTTCCCTGGTTACGTTACAACCAGATTCGGTCGTACCGTCCATGTCAAGTCCCATATTTATCTCTCCTCCAGGTCGAAGTGTGATAGATCCTCGAGCTTTGGCTACCATAGACACGACCCCTAAACGTTTAAGATCAGACCTGAGTGACCCACGAGTTTATACTAGGTCTGCAATGGGAATGGAAGAACGACAAACTATAGTCAATCAAGTGTCCCAATGGATGCGGAATACTATTTATACGTTAGAAGATATTTGGAGTACTATGAAGGATTATCAGCCGGTTGCTCAACAATTAGCTCTAGAAAATATGGCGATTCGTTTGATTTCGTTGTGGGAACAGTGTTTTGAGGAAGGATATTCACCACAGATAATAAAAGATATCAGAGACCGAGCCCATAAATTCCATCTACAGGCCGATGAAGTATATCAGAACGTAGCAACTCTCCTGCAGTATCGTGAGCGAATGCATCGGAGATGTGCTGACTGGGGAACGCAGAACCCTATGAGAGAGGTACACCCCCTTCTTATCCCGGAAGTACCTGAACTCAGGGATGCTGGGGGCAATGTAACTAGAGCTAGGGAGGACGCTAAGCTTCAGGAACAATGGGTTTTTATCCCTTGGAAATGAAGCAAGGTCCTTGCACTAAAAGCTCAGCTCCCTGACCCGCGTAAAAATCCCACCGCCTATTACAAAGAATTGGGCGAGGCTGCCAATTCTGCGATCATGACTATAGCAGACATTGAGCTGTTCTTTGGTCTTTTGATTCCAGTCGATATTTGGAGACAGATACATGGTACAGATCATATTGTTGAGTTAGGAGCAGCATGTTATCAATTAAAAGATTGGGATAAAGAACGGAAAACTGGAGAGAAACCCAGAGATGAAATATTGACATTATCAGCTAAAATAATTACTTATATGCAAACACTCCTGCCCCCTAAAAAGATAGATTGGGATAAGTTGGCTGCGTGTAAACAAAAGAAGGACGAGAGTGTCTCGGATTTCTTCACTAGATTCAAGAAAACATTCATAGATTTTAGTGGACAGGATTTATCCACAGATGGGGGTATACGATTATTTGTAAATAGATTTGTGACGAATCTGTTACCAGAGATTATGACGCGCCTTCAGGCGGCCGAAAGTACATGGACTACGTCCACCCCGTCTGTGATCCTTAGCTTGTCTCAGTACTATGAACATCGAGAAAATGAAAATAAAGAAAGGTCGGAGAAGAAAACGAAGGATTGGAAGACTAGGGTTTTGCTGCAACAAGTCAGTAGAGGGCAGAATTCAGGGCGAAGTGGGCGCTGTACCTTCCCCAGAAGGATCGGCAGAGGACGAGGAGGACCCCCAGTTCTTGGTCTAAATCAATGCTCGCATTGTAGAGAGGTGGGGCATTGGAGAGTGGATTGTCCGTTGATAATGGCCAGAAATGTTCCCAGTAGGGGGCGGGCCGGGGCTGGGGAAACATTGACCCAAATAGCATGAGAAGAGAAGATGGTGATTCTCGGAAAAATTATTTTGATAATCCACAAAACAGGCAGTACTATAATGAGACTTTTGTAGATGACAATTATGATGAGCAGGATTTTGCATGAGACAGCCAAGGACAGGGAGGGGACCACATTACAGTACCAATCGACCAAGAGGGACCTTATGTAAAGGGGAAACTGTTGGGTGCATCAGGAAAATTCCTAGTGGATACTGGAGCAATGAATAGTTCAGTTGCTCATGCCATGGTCCCAGAGGCGGCTCTGTCTGGCCACAAAAATGTATCAGTAGGGTTCTCAGGAATACCAGTGGTAAGCCCTATTTCCAAGCGTCTGCCGTTCACTATAGGACCTATTTCTATACAATCGCCCTTTTTGCTAACATCCAACTGTGGTGAGAATCTTTTGGGTTTAGATATCTTGAAAAAATTACATGCTCGGATTTACTGTTCACCGGATGGTGTATATTTGACAATGCAGAAACCTTCTTTAAAAGATTCACAATATTTTGCAAGAAACGAGCATTTGCCCCCTGAATTTTCTACCATTCCTCAGACTTTGTGGGCGACAGGGGACACTGATGTAGGCCTGTTAAAGATAGCCCCCGTATCCATTACTTTGAAACCTAATGCGCAGCTGCCTCGCATTCCGCAGTATAGGATTGCGCCAGAAGGTGAACGGGCTATGTTAGAAATAATTCGGGATCTTATTCAAAAGGGGGTGGCGGAAGAAACATCAGCTAATGATTGTAATAGTCCGATTTTCCCGAGTTTGAAAAAGACACCGGTTGATGGCGCTCCAGATTATAAAAATACTTATCGTTTTGTAATTAACCTACATGCAATTAATAAAATAGTGGTTCCACAGTATCCCGTGGTACCAGATATAACAGCTATTTTAACAATGATACCTCCCACGGCCAAATATTTTTCAGTAATAGATCTGAAGAATGCCTTCTTTAGCATCCCGATTCATCCAGATAGTAGGCATATCTTCGGATTCTCATTGGCTGGCCGAAGTTTCAGATTTACACACGCTCCTCAAGGCTATACTGAAAGTCCCAGTATTTATAGTCAAGCTTTAAAAGCAGTCTTAGATGTATTAATTCTGCCTGCTGGAAATTCTATCATTCAGTATTTGGATGATATATTTGTGGCCTCCGATACTAAGGAGGGGTGCAAGGAGGCCACGGTAAAACTATTACAACATTTGGCCAAGAAAGGAAATAAAGTGTCCCTTTCTAAATTTCAATATTGTCGACAGGAAGTGACCTACCTAGGTCATTTTCTGTCGAAAGCGGGGAGACGATTGACTCCAGAACGAATATCTGTAATAACTAACATGTCTGTTCCTCGTACGCAACGTGATGTTCGTGCTTTTCTTGGTATAACCTCTTACTGTCGTCAGTGGATTCCTAACTATTCCCTTCTCTCTAAACCCTTGTTGCAATTGACAACCAAAGATGTGCATGAACCCCTGCCCTGGACGGATGAATGTCAAGAAGCCTTTGTATCTTTAAAGTCTGCTTTGTGTTCTGCACCTGTGTTGGGAACCCCAGATTACCGATAACCTTTTTCACTTTATGTACATGAGGTGGACGGTTGTTCATTATCAGTATTGACACAGACATTTGGGGAGAAACAGAGGCCTTGTGCATATTTTTCTATAATTTTAGACACTGTAGCACAAGCCCTCCCAAGCTGTCCGAGGGCTACTGCGGCAGTAGCACTGGCCATCCGACAGTCAGAAGGAATAGTCCTTTACACTAATCTTACAGTCATGGTACCGCATGCTGTGGATATTCTTTTAAATAGGACCAAAACACAACACCTCACGAGTGCTAGATTGACAGGATATGAATTGACATTGTTTGCCCCCCATATTACGATTATGAAATGCACTACTTTGAATCCTGCTATGTTATTACCTCTCCCTGACAAAGATGAACAAGTTGATGTCCATGATGGTGTGTTCAGAACAGAGGAAGAAACTAGAGGACGTATAGATTTAACTGACACCCCTTTACTGGAACCAGAGGGAGAATTATACGTTGATGGCTCTTGTTTTAAATTACCAGATGGCACTACGACAGCTGCATATGCAATTACGACTTTAAAAAATGTAGTGGACACCGCAAGGATTCCACATCATTCAGCTCAGGCAGCTGAACTAATAGCCTTGTTAAGAGCCTGTGAAATTTGTGAAGGTCGAGAAGTAAATATTTTCACAGACAGTCAATACGCCTTTGGTGTCGCACATAGTTTCGGGAGGCTTTGGCCGGAGCGGGGCTTCTTTACCACTCATGGACAGAAAATACAGCATGGTCCTTTGATTGATCGATTGTTATTTGCTCTAACATTACCAAAACAGTTAGCCATCATTAAGTGTAGTGCACATAAGAAAATTGTAGACTCGATAGGACAAGGGAATGCTTTTGTCGATTCAGTAGCGAAGGAAACCGCTCAAAGTAAAGGAAGTCCTATGTTTTCTAGCGCATCTACCCGATGGCACATTGAGACATCTTTATTTGATAATACTCTTGAAAGTGTGAAACAGTTACAGAAAGAAGCAACTCCAGAAGAGATACAGAAATGGGAACAGGATATTGGGAATCTAGATGAGAATGGGTGCTGGATAGATCGATCTGAAAAACAGCGATAGTTGCTTCCAAACGCAATGGTGTATGCAGTAGTTATGATGGCACATGGCCCAGCCCATATCAGTACGAAAGGAATCAGTACAGTACTAGATCCAGTGTGGTATAACACTAATATTGTAAAGACAGCAGACCATGTTGTAAAATATTGTCCGGTATGTTTACAACATAATCCTGGAGGTAGAGAATCTGTTTTGAGTGGCAACTTTGCTCCGCCATCTTTACCATTTGAAGTTTTACAGATAGATTTCATACAAATGGAACGTGTAAATACTTTAAAGTATGTTTTGGTGGTGTATGTGCTGTTAGTAAATGGGTTGAGGTCTACCCCACCAAAGATGCAACTGCAATTACCACTGCAAAAGTTCTGATTAAGGAATTCTTTCCGAGGTTTTGTTTGCCTCGAATTATTTGGTCGGACAACGGGCCCCACTTTAATGCTACACTTGTACAATGTGTTTGTGATGGCCTACCGATCAGACAAAAGTTTCATGTCGCCAGGCACCCGCAATCTGCGGGGCTGGTTGAAAAATATAATGGCATCCTGAAACTTAAAATGGCCAAAATCTGTGCAGACACTAGATTGAAGTGGCCCGATGCCCTCCCAATAGCTCTGATATCTCTTAGAACAATGCCTCATTCAAGGACTGGCCTGTCTCCTTATGAAATTACATTCGGTCATCCGGCTAATGTATGGGGAGTTCCCAGACCTAGATCCTTTAGAGATATCGATTATCCATTGATGACAGATTATCTGTATGAGTTGACTAAAGATCTGCGTTCTATTCATCAACAGGTATCGGACACATTGCAGCCACTACCGGAGGGTCCTGGACATCGATTGGAGCCTGGCCAGTGAATACTGGTGAAGAACTATCAGCGAACATCGAGCCTAGAGCCCAGGTGGACTGGCCCCTACCAAATATTGCTGGTAACAAGGACGGCAGTGAAAGTGCATGGCCGCAAGCATTGATATCCATGCCAGTCATGTGAAGATCCTTCCTTTACCACTGCCATCTGATCGACAGAACAAAGAGGGAGTACCGAGTCAGGAAGGAGAATTGATTCGGATCTTTGTCCCTTTTTCTGATGCTCAGGAGAAAGAGCAATCAAACCTTGTGTTGCCTGAAGGGGAAGGTGAAATAGCTGAGTCAAGAGCAACTGCTAATCCCGAGGCAGCACGAGAGGAGGCCAGGCCTTTCACCCATGCTACTAATTTGTTCTTTTTTACCAGGAGCAACCTGGCCGGTGTCGTTATGATCTGCGGCCCCGAAAACACCACGGTACCCCACTCGCTAAGGAAGGAAAATAAAATGAGACATTGTTGTCTAAAGCATTGAGCAGAGTGATTGGGGTGCTGAGCAAGACACTGGACTGAACTCGTAGAGAGCTAGGAACTTTGTGTAAAAACCTCTGTTCAGAAAGAAGGACAGAGAAAAGGGCTGTGATCATACTTTAAAGTTTGCTTTACCTTGGATGGATGGATAATAGCCTGCCTGTTAGGCTCTAGGGGAAGAAAAACGGACACAGGGAAAAGATCCCTATAGGGGAAGAAGAAACCCTCTGGTGGTTGGCGTGCTTTGTGGATACAAAGTTAGTTGTGGACTTTTAGCAAGGGACCGAGATAGATCTGGACTTTTAGAGAGTATGTTCCCCTTTGGTCGAATTATGATGGAGGATGAAAGACCACTGGCCCCTCTGAGCCAGATCCGTGATATGCAATTGTTTTCTGGATGGCCCATCAGAGTGAAGGTGGCATTCGTTGTTCTAATTGCTTTCATTACTGTAATCATGATGTGTGTATTTATATATCTAGAATTTCAATATCCAGTTCGTAAATTCATGATGACTACTCCTGCTCCCGAAGAACATCAATTTTATTCTCTACCCCCGCATAAGGCAAGGCATAGGGAAACTTATTCGAAAAATGTGTTTATAGAAATGTTACATCAGACTCACAGTACTACAAATAAGACGAATTGCTGGGTTTGTGGGTTATTGCCATCAGTTATGCATCAACATGAATTATTTATATCTCTACCTCTATCGTATTTAGCTAGTTGTGAAGCATGGTGGCAACTGTTATCCTTGATGTTGTAAATCCCAAAATATATTCTGAAAGAGACTATGAAGCTATTTTGAAATATATAGAGAGACACCAGGGATTTGATGCAGAAGGAGATAAAGGTCAGGGTTCTTAGATCCAAATGCTTGTATGAATGTATATACAGATTCCAAAAATGATACTTTGTTGCAGGAAGAGATGCAGGATTTCGAGCTTTTCAATTCCACTTTGTATTTTCAACATTTCAAGGAACGTAATGTGACGAATGATAGAGCATTGCCAG
This sequence comes from Lissotriton vulgaris, assembly GCF_964263255.1. Taxonomy (NCBI): domain Eukaryota; kingdom Metazoa; phylum Chordata; class Amphibia; order Caudata; family Salamandridae; genus Lissotriton; species Lissotriton vulgaris. Next base: position 174,449,416 of record NC_141700.1, on the reverse strand, counting down.
TCCCCATTATAAATTCCACTTCTTCGTTTTGTATTAGGGGGTGGGGTCACATTAAGGTAGGGAGTAGTACCTGTAATTATACCTATACATTGCAAACTGATAGTACTCCTCCGATGATCACTCCCCCTAACGTGTATTTTGTTTGTGGGGAAAATGCTTATACTTGGCTTCCCCGGGGATGGGCAGGACGGTGTTATCTGTCTTTCCTTTACGCTCCTGTATATGTTGCCCCTTCTAACTACCATAAGACTCATCAATTGATAAAAAGAGATTTAGAAACTAGTAGGACTATAAGAAGCTATGATACTGGTAAGACTGACCAGACGGATACCTCACTACAACAGTTTGAGGATATCTCAAAGGGACTGGTTCCATTTTGGGGACCAATTTTCAACAGCCGTAATATAAGACGACTTTCTAGAATTGTGGAAAATGTGGTTCAAACAACGACTGAAATATTAGCTAATATTACTATAGAGCTTCAGGCTACAAGACTTGTTTCCCTTCAAAATCGGATGGTGCTCGACGTCATCCTGGCAGATCGGGGCGGAGCCTGTCGTGTGATCGGCAGCTCCTGTTTTGTTCACATACCTGATTCAGCCCCTACTATACATCTTGCCCTTAAAAAATTGCACCTGTTAGCTAATGAATTACATGAAGAAAATGGTACCTGGACCCTTAGTGGGTGGTTCTGGAATCTTTTAGCTACATGGGGATGGAAGGTATTTATGATTGTAGTGGGAATATTTGGAATAATTTTCACTTGTTGCATATGCCTTCATTGTGGTCCAGCGTGTTGTACTTTTTGTGCAACTAAAATAACGTCTTCTTTGACCCAAGCCCAACAAAAGAAGATGGAAAAACAAATGATTCATAAGGAAGTAGCGGATCTCATGCAGATAGATGAAGGGGTATTTGTAGAGTAAAGTAACTTTGTTATATTGGCCATAGTGGGCCAAAAGGGCCGTCTGTTGGAATATAAAATATATAAATATGATTGTCCCACTATGTACCACATATAACTATATACTCGTATCCATGAATCGAGAAAGAAACATTATTGTAAGATAACCTAATGATAGGTTATAGAATGTCGTTCCGTCCTATTGATGTAATTAGGACTACTAAGTGTTATATCCTTTCGTCTATCCTTAAGAGCGTTAATACTTCATGGCATAACACAGAATAGAAAAACAGGTTAAACCGTTTAAGTCTGCCTCTCTTTCATATGGAACATGGTTCAGGGAATCCAAGGTCAGACTTGCTCTTCTCGTAGGACGCACACATTATAGCAGGGTCTGTTTCTGTACGCTACGGGTCCAAGATAGGCAAGAAGGGCACCTCACTGACCTACTCTTGGAATAGCTTTTAGCTTAGCTTATGACAAATGTGTAAAGAACCTTAAATGGGTGTTCCGGTAGACTAACGGACAGCTTGTGTATTTCCATTCTTGGTGTTAACCAGACTCTGTAAAACGTATATATACTTTGTGTAATGTGCATTTAGTTAGTCTCCTCTGCGCACCTCTATGGGTTGTGTAGACAGAGGCTCCCCTGTCAGGGCTTGTATTTTGATTCAATAAACCATTCGACCTTCTCCATTGCCGACTGCTTGGTTATTCCTTGATAATATATATATATATGTATATATCTTTGGGCTATTGGTAAGTATAGTCCAGTCTTAAGAAATTTGAATCCTTTAGGTGGTGTTGGCTTACCCCAGTTTATTGCCACCTGACGCTTTGCCAATAAGAGCAGAAGTGCTGTCAGCCGTCTCCCAGTGGTTGGTACGCTATGCACATATTCCACCAGTGTCACCAGGGGAGTGCACGGTAGACTATAGTCTGTTATGTCCTTTATGTGTCTAAAAATCTCTCCCCAGTAGGTGGTAATAGAACGACATTCCCAGGCCAAGTGAATAAAGCTGCCCTGTGTCACTCCGCATCTCCAGCACAGTGTAGCAGGTCGCAATCCCATGCAGTGTAATTGTGTTGGGGTGCGGTATAAACAATGTATGTACTTAAAGTGAATGAGGCGCAGGCGATAATTTGGTAACAGATTCTCAAGTTGCCCGCAGCAGAATGCCTATTATTCGTCAGAGAAATCTTCTCCTATGTCAATATCCCAAGCAGAGCGCGAGCTTGGTGTTGCCTTAGCCGTGCTGCCAGAGGTTCCGTGGCGATAGCGAATAGAATGGGGGACAGTGGACATTCCTGGGGGGTGCCTCGAGAGACCGGGATTGACTCCAACATTAGCCCATTCACTTTCAGCCTGGCAGTGGGTGCGGTGTATAGGAGTCCAACAAGCTGTATGAACAGGGGACTAATACCCAGCCATTCGAGTAGCGCAAAGAGAAATTTCCACTCCAGCGAATCAAACTCTTTAGTGGCATCTAGCATTGCAGGGATTGCTGAAACCTGGGGGGCGATATAGTGCAGTAGTGTGAAAATCGTCCTGAGGTTGTGCGAGGTGGAGCGACCCGGCACAAAGCCGGTCTGGCCCGGTCTCACATTAAGGGGAGTAGCAGCTGTATCCTATTAGCTAGTAATTTGGCAAAGATTTTATTATCTATATTTATTAGGAAATAATGGGCGATACGAGTCGCATGAGGTTGGATCTTTGCCTGGTTTAAGTATTGTCATAATAATGGCTTCACGCATTGAAGGCAGGAGTGATCCCACCTGTAATGCGTCATTGTATACTTCCAATAGCTGTGTTGCCAGCAGATCAGCGTATTCTTTTAACAGGTAGTGTTTAGGTTTTCCGCCCCGGGAGCTTTATCTCCTGGCGTACTCTGGATTACTTTTTGGGTGTCCTCAACAGAGAATTGCTCATTTAGGTGCTCACAATGTGCGCTACTAAATCACAATAATTCAATGGAGTCCAAGTAGTTTTTTATTTCTGAGTCTGATGGGGTGGTCCTCGATGTGTATAGGTGGGCATAATAGTTCTTCATTGTGTCAAGCACATCAGTGAGCAAGTGTACCGGTGCTCTCCCGGGTGAGTGCAGCTTAGTAATGTATCCATAACCGCTGGGTGGTTTAAGCAGATTTGCCAATGTCCTCCCAGGTCATTCTCCCTCCCCATATTGACAGGCCTGTGCATGCTTATGTAAGAATTGTGTTTCCCGAACAGACTCCTCCTGGTATTCAGTTAGTTCCCTACGTATGTCCGCCAGTATGTCTGGTGTTTGAGATTGAGAATATTGCTGCTCCAAACCTCAGATTTCACTAGGGTGTGGGACTTTAATGCCGGTATAGCCCAGCCACAGAGGGCTATAAGGTTATTGGAATATTCTGCCACTGAAGGGAAGAATGTTCTCAAAAAGAAAACAAAGGCCTCATAGAGCCTACAGGAAGTGAAATCCCCTTCGTGCTTCGTGAGTTCTTTGTTTATAGCAGTAGCTGTGAACAACAACATTGGAATGTTGGAGCACCGGGCTTTTACCAGCCCTTTGATGTCTGGAAAACTCCATTGCTTTCAGTGAAGTTCTCAACGCTCCAATGTTCTAATATTTCTTAGATAAAATCCTATAGGGTCTAATGTTCTTTGTTGTTTTCATATTGTCATAATATGACACAGCTAATCTCGTAGAGAGATTTGCATGCAAATTGCACACAAAATTAAAATAATCATTATTAATGTGTGAATCATGAATGGCTTCAGCAATGTATTCTTCAGAGAACACCTCATGAGGAGTGGATAACATGACACCCTGCAGTTCCAATGTGATGAGCCCCATAAGAGTTTTCTAAATGCTGTAATGCAGCAAAGGGTTGTGTTGTACCCACTTCCAGAAGAGTGTTGCCATGCCATCCTTACCGAACTGCCATTGTATCCAGGCACAAAACTATATAACTCCCCATCTCTCATGTGAGAGATGATGAACCAATATGGGAGACCTACCTAACCAAATGACAATTCCTATTGATAAAACAAGTAGGCTGCTCAAATATTTGAGGGGAGCTTGTAAATAGGTCATAGATTTTCCAAACATATATAATGGTCTACATTTGATTGGCTTTGCTAGTGTTTGTAGTATAATCACGACAGTTCTAATCAACCTTTGAAACAATAGCTAAGGGTATAATGAATCCTCACAATTATAAAAAGGCTGTTGTTTGTGTACTGATTTGTAGGGGAGATCTAAAATATGAGAACCTATTTATCCGGCAGGTTTGTTTACCTCCATTTACATCCCTTCCAAGTGTCAATAGCCCACAGGAAAGTGTTTCAAACATCAGTGAATTTTCAGTTTCTTTGCAGCAGGCTTACTATGTCCATATTTCTGTTGGCTAGAGGAATCTATCTGGGTGAACACTAAAAGAAGCAGGAGGCACACACGATACATAGATTACGAAAGAATGACAGATGTCCTATCACTTTGGAACAAAATGCAGTTAGTCCTTAATGAAAAACTCTTGGACAAAACACATGACTTGTTAAACTTTTATCTAATCTCAGCTATACATCAAACAAGAGGGGCATGCATTACTTATGGGAAACAACCATTACCACGCAGCCTTCACCACACATTACAGTTACCACACAGTCATTACAATACATAGTCCTTTACCAGGCATGTTATTACCATGGATATATCTTTACCACAAATGACTTTACCACACATACCTTTACCCTGCATTATTGGCATATGCCTTTACCATGAATGTCTTTACCATGAACACCTTTACCATGTATTATTGGGTAACTATATAGGTACATATATGTAAGTATGGACAGGTGTCTGTTTAATATACTGGTGAGGTGTGAAAAAAATTAAAATAAACAGTTATATGTGATATATTGTATTAATAGGTTTATATTCATGTTATATATTTTTATATAGGAATACTTTTGTAAACTATTTTAAAATTAACAAAACAAAGTATTAGGGACAGAATGTAGGGATACAGGGGTTTTGAGTGAAGAAGTGCTTTAATACTCAAGTATTATTTTAATAACGGAGTATTAATTTTGTATGCATGGATTTATAGGGTTTTTAATGTTTATTTTTCAAAATTATGTTTATAATTAGAAAACAAATCTTTAGGGACGGATACTAAGAAACTAGGGATTTTGGTTGGGGAAGTGTATTAATATGCGGCATTTAATTTAGATGCCTTAGTATTACCAGAAAACAAATCTTAAGGGATAAAATGCAAAATAAATAGGGGTTTTGGTTGGGGAAGTGTATTAATAAGCCAGTGTTCATTTTAATGCCTGAGTATTAATTTATACAACGTGAATGTATAAGGTATTTATTATTATAATTATTTATGAATTGTTTTTTATAACTATAAAATAGATCTTCAGGGATGGGATGCAAGGGATATAGGGCCATTGGGTGGCACAGTGTATAAAATACTCAGGTATTATTTTTAATTCCTGAGTAGTACTTTTTGAAACATAAATATATTACACATTTCCCATCATGCATAATTAAACTACAAGTAGGAGCTACATGAATAATATGTAAAACATTTTTTTTAAAAATACACCAGCAACATTTATTTTTATACATTTGAAAACATTTTTAATAATTTAATCGTAAAAGATAAAAAACATACAAGATTTAATAATGGAAATATTAAGTAAATTAGTTAGTAAAATTGTGATAACATTTTCATAAATAGTGCACATTACTTCTTTTATAAAAAATACAATATATATTTTAAGTAGTCCATAACATATTTTTACATATTTTAAAACATTTTCCAATGCGTTCCCATTACCTTTAATGAGAAAACTTTTCCTTTTATTCTTTTTGCTTTCAGGCTTGATGTAAACAGTTTTGAATCTTTTTCTACAATCGGTGGAGCATCGTGGTCAAGAATGGATGCAAGGATGAGCTGAGGAAAGAAAATATAACTTTACTATTTTAGATATATTGGTGGCTTAGGGACTGATTTAGGTCTTACCACCAACCCACCGCGGCAGCCCCAAGTATTCCTCCAAGTCAATGGTCTTTCATCCCGCCATATTACATGTTGACAGAGTGTTTCCCTCAGAGTTCGTGGCACACTGACGCCAACATGGCAGACTCCAATGCTGTCTAACAGTACTCCATCACCGTCAGCATATTTACATATCACATTTGTGCTGGTGGTGCCCTAGCGGCAGTTCCCTGATGGAGGGAGTCCGTTGCGGTCCCAGCTCAACAATTCACCATCACTGAGGCCATTGGATGGAAGCTAATAGAACATACCTGACGTCCATTTATCAGATGGAAACTCCTGCATACCACACTATTAAACACACCCTATTTCAGACCATGACCCTTTGCCATTCCACTGCACCACAACAGTTTCTGCCAGAGATTTTGCGAGTTAAGTGAGGTTATTTTGATCCTTTCCCTGTTTCTTGTCCCTTCATCATCCTTCATTTATTACCTTGTGGTTAATTTTTTTTATGTAATCAAATTTATTTGCATGATGCCAGGCCCCAAAAATCCACATTTTACTGATGGAGATTTGTCAGTCATGGTAGATGAAATCATAAGAATAGAGCCACAATTGTTTGGAGCTCAAGTCCAAAATACTCCCCTATCTCAGTAAGGGCAAATATGGGCCAGAATAGTTGACAGAGTGAATGATGAAGCTAACAACCTGTGCACACAGGAGGATGTTAGGAAGAGGTGGAAGGACCTGCAGGGGAGAGTGCGCTCTCTGGCCTCCAAGCGTCACGTGGATGTCCAAAGGAGTGGTGGTGGTGGTTCTCCCAGGCCCCCCTCACTACTCATGCCCTGGGAGGCTTGAAATGAAATGAAAAGGGTTCTCATAAAGCGCATGGCTACCAGGAGGCATCCCAGCACTGTAACAGTAACCAAAGAGGGAGCACGCCTCTACGGGAAAAGCCAGGTCTTTAAATGTTTTCGAAATGTGAGGTGGTTGGGTTCTTTGCAGAGGTTCAGATGGAGGGCATTCCAAAGTTTAGCGGCGTTGTAGGAAAAGAGCCATCCCCTGCTTCTGGCTTTCTTGATCTTGGGTGTTACTGCTAAGTGAAGCTCATCTGCGCATAGTCTTCTGTTGGCTCTGTAGGGACGGATCAGGTTTTTTTAATAATAGGTGGTCTGATACCTCTCAGAGACTTATGAGCTACAAACAGGGCTTTGAAATGGATCCTTTCCTGCACCGGGAGCCAATGGAGAGCACACAAAGAAAGTCTTGCTGAGCACCGTTTGGGGGTTCAAGTAAGCAGCCTTGCGGAAGAGTTCTGCACAATCTATGGTTTCATTACTGCTGAGCTGGGGGCGCCTAAGTAGAGGGCATTGCTGTAGTCTATTTGGGACAAAATTAGAGCTTGGACCAACAGTTTTTTTAGCTTGGCTGGGTAGAAGGGGAAGCACCTTGCGTAACATTTTTAACAGTCCATAGCACAATGCTACTGTCTTCTTGGCTTGACTTTTAAATTGGAGTTCTTGGTCTAACCAAATGCCAAGACTTTTGATCTCTGTTTTAGGGGATTGTGCCGAACGCATACAGGATGGAAATATGCTGTTTGATTTAAAATTTAAGTCGTGCCTAACAGCAGCAGTTCAGTTTTCCCTCCATTGAATTTTAGATGAGATAGGGTCATCCATTTTGCCACTACTTCGAGGCTCTGGTTGAGTGTGACGACAAGCAGTGTGTCGGCGACGTATGTCACTGTGTGGATCCCGAAGGGGTAGGTAATATCCACCAGTGGGGACATATAAATATTAAAAAGGGTTGGACTCAGGGAGGCACCTTGAGGGACTCCACACTGGAGGGGGACGGGTTTGGAGCGGGTGTCGCCTTCAAAGACCTGGAAAGGTCTGTCTTCTAGAAAAGATTAGAGCAGTAGTAAGGCGGTGCCAGACACAACAATGCTCCTAAGACTGTGCATCAAAGTTTGATGGTTCACCATGTCAAAAAGGCTGTGCTCAGGTCAAGGAGAATTATGGCAGCAGAGCCTCCTGCATCCAGGATCTTTCTTGATTCTTCCACAACCGTTAATTGGGTGGTCTCTGTACCCTGACAGGGCGAAAGCCAATTTGTGACGGGTGGAGCAGGTCGAGGGACTCGATGAATGTGGAAAGTAGATGACTAATATGTTTCTGTGCAATTTTGCTGATTCCTGGGAGCAACGAGATGGGACAGTAGTTGCCCATGTCCGCAGGTTTGTAGCAGAGATTTCATCATAGCCTTTTTCCGCTCCAGAGGAACTGTTCCTGATGCAAGGGAGGCATTAATCAGAGCAATGAAAGTGGGGGCAATTGTGGGTACCATCACTTTTAAAATATTGGGTGGCGCAGGATCAAGTGGCGATCCAGATTTAACGGAGGAAAGAAAGGCTGAAAAGGACTCGTTAGTCAGCAGAACATGGGATTCCAAGTGATGTTCATTTTGGTGCTGGCTAAGGTCTGCAGGGAATGTTGTTGTATCACTGTGTATTTGGGGGAGTTGCTTGAGCATATTCTGTACTTTAGTGAAAAAGTATTCCACAAGCTCGTTCCAGTGGTTTCCCGAAGGATCGGGTGCTGTCGGGTACCTGGGAACTTTAAGTACATTTTTGGCTATGAGAAAAGTGTCTCGCAAGGAATTCCCAGTGGATGTAGGGCCAGATGTAGGAGCCGAAATACCGGTCGGTTTGGCATGTAGGGGCCCTATTTTACCGAATCGGCAAATTTACCGAATCGGTAAAATACCGAATCAGTAAATTTACCGAATCGGTAAAATACCGAATCAGTATTTGTACCGATTCGGTAACTTCCTGATGTAGGTGGGACTCTTCTGAGTCCCAAAGGCCTTACAGATTCGGTATTTTACCACCCAATCCAATTGGGTGGTAAAATACCGAATCCAGGTGTACATGCACATGTGTGCATGCACACCTATGCCATGTGACAGACAAACATGCCCTTAGGGCATGTCTGTGTGCCACATGGCACACATGCCAGTATTTGGGGTGCTAGATGGTGTCAAAGTGACACCCCCTGCACCCTTGATGGAATCGGTATTTACCGAATCGGTAAATACCGATTCGGTAATGCCCATTGATTCCTATGGGCTTCAATGCCCATAGGAATCAATGGGCATTACCGAATCGGTATTTACCGAATCGGTAAATACCGATTTTTACAGAATCGGTAATTCAATTACCGATTTTACCTACATCTCCCCCCTTCTATTTTACCGATTCATAAATACCGAATCGGTAAAATTCGGTATTTATGAATCGGTAAAATAGAATTACCTACATCTGGCCCGTAATCTTTTCCTTGTAGTAGGTAGCCTAGGCTTTCTTTATTTCTGCCTTGTACAAGCAGATGGATGTCCTATATTCTTGTATTTTGGTGGGTGAGAAATCTTTTCTCCTGATCCTTTCAAGCTTTTTACATTGCTGTTTTTGGCTGTGTAATGTGGGGGAGAACCAAGCAGCCTTATTAGGTCCCAATTTCTTGTGAATAGTTATCTTAGGGAGTACGGTGTTCAAAGATCCCTCAATCCAGTCGACAACACTTTTGTTAGCTGTCGCAGGATTGGGATCAAGTTATGGTTTAGTGTTTTCAAGCTCCTGTATCGACCGCTCCAGGGGAAGTTGGGGTCAAGGACAGATGAGCCTGTGTGTCAAATGGGTAGGAGATACCATAGAGGGGGGATGCCAAGTAAATTGAATAAGGAAGTGGTCTGACCAGGGTATAGGGAGGGGGCCTTTCCATTTGAGTGCATCCAGGTTCGAGAATGTGGGAGGGTTCTGACACTTTCTGAAACAATTGGCTGACCCTGAGTTCCAGGGATAGCTCATTAGCTGCTACTGCTAAGGGGTCATCGAAGTGCATGTTGAGATGTCTGAGAAGAATAAAATTAGCCAAAGGGTTGGCAATATTTATGGCTGTTTCCAGCAAGGAGTTGCAGAATTGTCCCATCGTCCCTGGTGGAAGGTAGATCAGAATGCCGGAAAGTGACAAAGAGGGAGTCAGTTCAATTGAGAAATGAATGTTGTCACAATTTGATAAGGGAATGCATAGTAAGCAGCAGGTCAGGTAGTCTTTATAGATAATGGTGATTCCATCCCCAAGCCCAGTTGTTCTGTCTTTCCTCTGGATAAGGTACCCAGGAGGAAGTGATTGTACAATATCTGGCTCCAAATTAGCTGTGAGCCAGGTTTTTGTCAGAAACAGAGCTTGTGGGCCTGTGTCTTCTATCAATGTTAGGAGCTCAGTCTTATGTTTGGGTAAGGAACGGCAGTTTAATAGTAAAAAGTTATGGCGTTTCCGGTCGGCGCAACAGGTTGGTAGATTGAGGGTGGAGATTAAAAGGGCTTACCTGGTGGAGTGGAGTCTGGTATGTCACACTAAACCTCAGTGTCCTATTTGTTCTCAACTCAGCTGTTGCCAGTGTATCCTGCACATATTTTCACAACATATAAACTTAAAACTATCAGTACCAGATAATCTGGATTGTTTATGTGCATGTATTGGGTTGCATCTAACATTACAGGTGTCAATCTTCATTACATGACACATGATGGCATGGTGCCTGTATGTGTTAGAACACCAAATAACCCATTCCCCAAATGTGTGTCATATTGTAAGTGTCTATCCAATTTAATTTGCACATTTTCCAGAGATCTGTTCCACTAACCTTTTTCCCAGTTTTGGGAACTTGTCTATGAAATGACTAGAACTTCCATGATGCCCTGTTTCTCAAAAGCATATTGCTATGTCATGTTGATCATTCCCTCTTTCTAACAGATTTCAGCATATGGTAAAGCATCATGTACTGACCAATCCTTATTAAATGCTCTCGTATGAAAGTGGTTTGTGTTTTTTTAATGTCCTGTTCTTCTCAACTAATTGAATTGATGTTGTGACTTGCACAAAACAAACTATTTTGACCAAGAAACTGTATGGCATGAAAATTACTATGATGAGTATTAATTCCACAAACTGACTCTGCACTGTTCACATAATGAGTAATGCCAAACATCCATCCAAGTTGTGTACATTTCTGTTTTGAAGTCAGCTAGGCCTGGGAATTGCCAATTACACATTTTACCTCTCCACTGTGTTGGGTTAAACGGTTTACAAAAAATACCTGTATGCGAATACTTGGGATTATCCCTCAATGAGAAAATGGAGTGGGGTGACCAAATTAAGAAGGCTTGTCTTAAACTGACGCAAACATCTGGGGGTCTTGCAAAACAGCAAAGGAAGTGTGCAAACAAGATGCTGCGGCCGGCCCTGGAAACATACAGGATGCAAGCCAGAGGGGCCACCCTGGATGGAGCAGAGCTGTGGGCTCACAGGCCATCTGAACAGCTGGCGAGGATTGAAAACTCATTTCTTAGAGAGCTGTTGGGTCTTCCCGGTAGTACCCCTCTAGCTCCCCTCAGAATGGATCTGGGTGTTAGCCCAGTGGTACTGGAAGTTGCGCTAAGACCTATACTTTACTGGTGCCGCCTTTGGTACACTCCAGAATTATTTATGTATAGGGAGGAATTTAAGGAGGTAGCCAATCTTAGGGGAGCAAGTAAAATACCCTGGCTCACATATAATAAGAATTCCTTCTTTTCCTTTGGAATGGGTGACTTATGGGGCAGTCCGGAATAGAGTTCTTTGGCAACTCCAAGAAAAGTATTGATAAAAAAATTCAAGGAATACCACCTCAACCAACTACAAAGTAGCCTCAGGACAGGCACACTTACATCATCCTTCCTAGAGGTTAAGCTGCAATACATCTTAGAATCCAACATAGAAGACATTCAGTCTTCCCTAGCTAGAAAACGTTATTTGCAGTTTAGGTATGGTGTACTCCCTCTATGTGCTGTTACCTTTAAGTGGGGAGGTAGCCTACGAAGGATTTCCCGTCTTGTACAAATTGTACGGAGACTGATTTTCATGTGTTGTTTTTCTGCCCCACCTATAAGGCAATGAGGGCTCGCTGATTGCAACAGCTTTGTAGGAATCTTGGAACCAAACATTGTTTACACGCTTACAGAATTCTTAAATGTGACACCAGCATGCCAATTGTGTACTCTCTTTCCCGCTACCTATTCTCAATGTGGTGTGCTCGCCGTGCAGTTCTAAAGAAAACTCCAGCTTGATTATTCCATTTTATCAATTAATTATGTATGGGACCTCGTATTTAAATATGTTTTTTATTAATATACGATCTAGCACTTTATGTCAGAGATACTTAGGGCCCCATTAGGATGGCGGGCGGATTGCCCCCGCCAGGCTGGCGGTAGCCACCGCCAGCCTGGCGGGGGAAATCCGCCCGCCATCCTTCCCTGTATTCCCCCCGCCATATTAGAATGGCGGGGGGGACCACGGCGGAGCAAAACACCGCACGCCACTTTTCCGCCCCGGTCGCCTTGCGGCCGGGGCGGAAAACGAGTAACATGCAGGCTGTGTCTGTCAGACACCGCCCGCATTATTACAATGGGCATTTTACAATGCCTTTCCGTGGTGGCATTGCCGCCACAGAAAGGCATGCGGTGTTCACTCTGGGGGCCAAAGGGGGGTGGCACACGGGGGGGTACCTGTGGTACCCCCCTGCATTTACATAATCAAAGCGGTAGGCACCGCGCGGTGCCTGCCGCTTTGATTATGTAAATGCTGCACAGCATTTTTAGTATTGTTGCGGGCGGAGCACAGAGCTCTGCCCGCCACAATACTAAAAATACAGGATGTGCCCGCCACAGTGGCGGGCACATCCTAATGCTGCGTGCGGGACCCCCGCCCTTAGGGCGGGCAGTCCCGATTTCGGGTGTGAGGCCGAAATAAAGTATTTGTTGACTTGACTTGACTCGAATGGTTGGAAGATATTAGGTATACTTCCTAATCACTTCATAAACATTTCAGGACATCTTATCACCTGCTTCTTTGAAGTTCTACTGTTTTTAATTGCAAAAAGTCATGGTAATATAACCAATACCACTGAAAGCTATCACAATAATAACTGCTACCTATTTTTACTTCTAGGAATCTACATTGTTGGTCTCAAAAGATATGGATGTATAATACATACTTTTACCAATAAAAATGTTTTTCAGTAGGTCCAATGGCCCAACCACGTGAGCCAGGAATCTGCCACTGAGGAGACCTCCGTTCCAGCCCACGATCAAGCCTACGGTGACGACAACACTCCTGGTAATATGGATGATGATGAGGATCCTGGTACATCTGGTCAGCATTGGCAGACATCTCTATTGAGTCTCACTGGGCCCACACTTACACCTCCCACCCTAGCTGTAACACACTCCCAATAACTGAAGGCTCTACTTCCTGTGCTCCTACCACTGTAACATCGATCACGGGCCCCCCAGTCCTGTATAATGTAATATTGACACCAAAGAACCACAAGGTTCAGCTCACCCAGGATCCAGTTGGATTGGGCACACTGGGCCAAGAGCACAAGGTAGTGGGGTTAGGGGTCGTGGGAAGGATAATGTGATCCAGTATAATGAGGCCACTGGGGTCATTCTCATCCAGACCAAGTCTTGGTAGCCTATCATCAGTCCCAAGACATGACAGGTTAAGTACTCACTGATCTCCGGGAGATGAGGCAGTTGCAGAGGGAGCTCAATTCTTAGATGGCGGATCACAACTCCAATATGGGATCCCTGACTGGGGTGTTGCAGGACATTTTCACCCATTTGTGCAGGGCTTTCCCAGCACCATCTACCCCTTCTTGTGGTCCTACAACATGTGACCCATCTACATCTGCCACAGGAAAGGAGGCCCTGTCACTTGAAGAACCACCGGCAGCAACCACAGGCCCTGCAACTGTGGGTCACTCCTCCCCCGCAAGAGGGGAAATCCACACATATTACCAAGAGGTGAGGATGGCAAGACCTCTGACACCACCAGCAAGAAACCCGACCCTAATTTCCTCCAGTGTGTGCATACTATTCACTCTGTGAACTATTTCTGGACAGATTTGCCTTTTTGATGCCAGTTGTCTTTCTTTTGGACATTTGATTTCAAGCAATTTTGGCTCTTCAACTATCGATTCATTCACTATGACTGACATCTTCACTTTTTGGTTTGCATTTTCATTTTTACACTGTTTAATTTCTTCACGTTTAGTTCTATAAATTCACAACTCAAAACATCATAGACTGGTGTTATATATCTCAACTCTATCAATGCATATGTTTTCTTCTTTCATAACTATACAATGAACAAACTCAAAAGATAGTTTAAACATGAATAATTTACAAGTAGGTAATGTTTATCTCAAGGTCCCAACCATGACTCCCAAATTGTTTGTACCATTAAATCATCTACTACTATGTTTATTCCGTTTGAGCAATAATTGTCTGTCAAGATTTGCACTAACATAACAATCCATACATGTATAATACATACTTTTACCAATAAAAATGTTTTTCAATAGGTCCAATGGTCCGACCACGTGAGCCAGGAATCTGCCACTGAGGAGACCTCCATTCCAGCCCACGATCAAGCCTGCGGTGACGAAAACACTCCTGGTAATATGGATGATGATGAGGATCCTGGTACATCTGGCCAGCATTGGCAGATATCTCTATTGAGTCTCACTGGGCCCACACTTACACCTCCCACCCTAGCTGTAACACACTCCCGATAACTGAAGGCTCTACTTCCTGTGCTCCTACCACTGTAACATCGATCACAGGCCCCCCAGTCCTGTGTAATGTAATATTGACACCAAAGAACCACAAGGTTCAGCTCACCCAGGATCCAGTTGGATTGGGAACACTGGGCCAAGAGCACAAGGTAGTGGGGTTAGGGGTCGTGCCAGTTTTCACATTTCCAGTCCCAGACCTTGCCAACATGGAAGAAACTGATATATCTAAAATAATCTGATTGATTATGCAAATTATCATTGACTCATGTCATCAGCTGGAGCCAGATCTTCTGGCTCACTTAAGGAATCCCACGCCAATAACACCAATATACAAAAACATGGCAGTACTACATTTTGTAGACACAGTGTCATTCCAATCCACTGTTCCAGTATCTGGTGGAATGTCACTACCAAGTCTCAGTGGTATTGATCCAGAGGTTCACCAACAACAGATCCTCCACTACCATATACTCACCTGGGCCCATAAACTCACAAGTGGTAAAAACCGCTGGGGGGATCAAGTTAAGTTTGTGATTTTCCATAGAGCTTAAGATTAGTTATGTAATACTCCTAACTAACCTTTCACTGATCACAATGTTCTTTCCTCTGGTAAATAAACCATTAGTTGAACTAGTTCATGGTAAAAATGACATAAAATTAAGTATACTTTTATTCAATGGAAATAACCACAGACTCGAGAAAGTTGTAAATCTTTATCTAAATTAATGCATGTGAACCATTCCAAAATACAGTGTAGTCAACGTCATCCATAGGAGAGAAATTCAATTCATAAACACCAAGCATATACTCATACAATGATCAATGTTAAGAAAGGGAGAGGACAGAGAGAAATGGACATCAACAAATAACAGAAAATATAGTTAGCAAGGATGGTATGAAAGACCAACCCCCCTGGCCAAAGGGCTGGTGAGGGTCCCCCATGATAGGGCAGGAGACAAAGACTTCAGGACAGGAATCAAGACAGGATAGTTGACCTCTCTAGAATACCAACAGTTGCGATCTTCTGATCTAACCCAATTAATTAGGATAGAAAGTTCTGCTTCAAGTTCTGCATTCGATTCAGCATCTCACAGCATGTCTCCCAGCAACAGCATCTCCTGCAGCAACAACAGCATCCCAAATTTCTCACAGCTTTCAGTTCTGTCAGCTCTGGCTAACTAACTAAGGCTATCTTAATTATACCTTTCGTTCTCCATGTTCCACCCATTAATGTTTCAATATCGTAAAAATACTAAATCTCATTGGTCAAGCAAGGGGGAAGCCCCATCAAACCATGCTTACATGTCATTTAAAATCAGTTAAACTATTGTTCACAAACCCATCCCCTTAATTTGTATTCATAAATTTTGCTCTTATACATTTCTAAGTTTACTTTGCAACATTTGTATTAACATTCTGAGTAAGAGTCTTCTTCGTTGAACTCTTCACCTTCCATTCCCAGATTTGTAACACTTGATTGTGGCTTCCTTTCAATAGCTCCGTCATGGCCTTCATTGCTTCAACTAGTGTGCATGTGCGAAATTTCCATCATCAGCTTAATCCAGTTATACAACAGAGGCCTAAATATGCACTACTGATAAAGTCAGAATGACAGATGTTAGTTTCACAAATAAAATTGTCCCACTGTATACCATCCACCTCTACTCTAATCCAATTTATTTATTTATTTATGTCTTTTCACACATTAGCATTAGTAAAAACCACTCAATTTAGTTCAAACAAGCAGATGCCATGATCGCAAGTCTTCAAAACTCCATTTTAGTATCTTCTGCTCATGCACCAGAATTTCCCTCCAAGCGTTGACACGTCATACTGCGTAGATGCAGTTGACGCATGCGCACAACACTTTCTCTGTTTAAAGCAGTATTAGTCCGTCTTCATTGTTATTCTTATTAGTACACACATAAACAAACTTCACTAACTCATGAGTTCATGTGGTATGTATTAGTTATTCACGAAACATGATACAATAACTTGTTAGTAAGTTAACGAGTGGATCGCATCCGAGCAAGTTTCTTTTCCACGAAACCTTGCTCCATCATTATGCTACAAGGAGTATTTCCTACAATAATTGGACACATCAACAGCTACATACACTTTACACACTTGAAGGACTGTGCCAATGTAAATGGAGAGTAGCACAATTTGGCTCCACTACCACATGTGGTTTGAGCTAATGATGGCACACACAGTGTCTTAGTGCCAACACACAATAGATAACAAGTCCAATGTATTCTTCAAATCTTCCATTAAATCAGAATGCAAGGTGCATTGGTACAAAATTTGTACCCTAAAAGTCTGTGTCTGTCCTTCCCAGGATCAATCCATGATCCTTTGGGACTTCGAAACTGCACCACATACCTCCAAATGTCACACCTCTGAAATGACTAAATGAAGATAGCATGGCAAAGGAACCTAAAACAGATCAAAACAAAAGGTTACCGATGAAAAATAACATGATAGACAGATTACAAAGTCAACTTTTGGAGGGCAAAAATTTCACCAAAAAAATCTGAGATAAACAATGTACTGAACACAGTAGTCAACATGTCCAAACTTTGATTAGCAAGCACCCTTGGTCTGGCTTTCTCTGAACCTGCCCTTCCTAACAAATTATTACCACATACTCCTCTAATCATCACATCAATATTTGGTGTAATGGTGAAAGTGATAACATGTAAAGATATACTTACACTCATGAGAAGAAGATGTCAATGACATCTTGACGTAAGTCAACTCCTTCCTCTTCACCACTATCATCTTCCTTTGGCATTTCAAGATCCTCACCCAGTGGTTTTTCATGGTCTCCTTCCTCTGCGATGTAAGGGGTGTTTCATTACAGGGTGATGTTTTTGAGCCTGTAGCAGGCCACAGTAATTGTGCAAACCGTATTGGCTCAGTAGAGGTGAGCTCCGCCATTTTTGTCCAGATAACAAAATCTTGCCTTAAGGAGCCCAAAAGCCCACTACACGGGAATGCATTGTCCTTCCATGGGCCTTATTGAAGCAGATGTCCCCTGGCATCATTGGATTCCTCAGCTGTGCCAACAATCATGGCCAATTGGGATAGGCTAAATCTCCTAGATGGAAGACAAAATAAGTGTCCAAAAATTTATAGAATGACAGATTTTTCAAATAGACATTTCTCAAACAATAGTATGAAAGATTGTCCTGACCAACAAGCCAGGCCCTCTCAGGTCCAAGTTGTGACATTTGCAGGGGTATGGAGCTGTTATGTAGTACAAAGGAATCATGGGCAGAGCCAGTGAAACATGCACAGATGCATGTGATACACAAATCCCGTAAGCAGACAACTTGCTTATTGATTGAATGGATGTGTTTCCAATTCCAGTTTACCTGTTCTCTGGCATGTGCTGGCAATAAGGCAACATGTGTGCCAGATATTGCTCCAACCACATGTGGTAGGCGACTCAAAACATTAAAGTCCCCATTCACATTGGCTAAATCCTTCTGCCGTGGAAATTGGATGAAGCTGTTGATGTTCGAAATCATTGAAGATATAATTTCTTGTAGAACACCACTGAAAGTTGGTTGTGGCATTCCACTAGATACTGCCACAGTGTATTGGAAGGATACTGTGGCCACAAAATGAAGTACTGCAATGAGTTTGACAATTGGTGTTATAGATGTGAAATGTCTGTTGTTAGGCTGCAGATCTGGCTCAACTGATGGCATAAATTCAGTCTAGTTTGCCTATTCAACCTGAACTTCTTTATTATATACCTTTTTTTTCCATGGTATTGAGGTCTGAAAAAGAACTGCAAACCAGAGACTGTCGTCTCCTCACTCTCCCAGTGTTCATATGTCTGCATTTGAAAATACATTTGAACCTTTGGCACATTTTCCATTGCAAAATATTTGGTAATTATCACCTAAATCATGTGGTTCTTCAAAATATATATAGTTTAACTACATATTTTAATCCAACTTTTGCTTTTTGTCCTTTATTCTTCGTAAATTATATTTATAGCCTAGTATAAAATTAAACATTTTTAAAGTTGTAACTAATACATTTGAAATCTATTATTTTCAAATTAATTAAAAAAAAATCCTCCCAAAATACCATCAATGGAGGTGTAGACAACACTGTGTTAATATTGCTTTCCAGCATAGTAACACACTACATATAAATGTTTTTTTTTAAAGAATGAGTGTCCATCAAAGTTTGAATATCTAAACAAAATAGCCCCTATTTTGAGTGGTGGTGACGTACTTAACAGTCACAAACACACTATTTTGAACTTCTAAAATGATGAGTGCCTGACTTTGCCGATGGGACATTTGGAATCAGAGGGGCGTGGCGGAAGTTAAAAGTGTAATAGGCAGTAAAATCCACGACGGACATAGCCATAGGCAAATATTGGTGAAAGTAACATATGAAGGCCAATGGCTGTGTCCTTCTACACTGACAAGCATGTACGTCACATACATATACACAGTGCTGGGAAAAAAGCTCACTTGCCTCCTAACACTGTTGCCCTCAAGACCACCTCCAGTTTTTCTGCTGTTTTTGACTCTGGGAGCAATGATGCCAGGTCGAGCAGGTGAGAGAGCCACTGCCTTCTTGCCAGAGAAGATGGATTTTCTGGCCCTGGAGGTCCTCTCCCTGTATGGCCGGCTTTATGGCTCACCAGGGGAACAGGTACATGTCTGAAATGTATAAGGGAATATGTCTAACAGTTTTTTCAATTAACACAGGGTACAATGTCCCTTTGAGTTAGTTCATGAGTGAAGTGTGGTTAGTGATGTTAACTGTCATATATGTTGTTCCTTACAGAAGACAATGATGTTGGGGATTTCAAAGCACCTTATAATGTTAAAAACAACAACATTAGTAGGTATTGTGTGTTTAAAGCCCTAGGTTCCAATTGATGTGTATACAGAGATGTATCTATGTATATGTTTGAATAACATGTGCTAAGTTAAAAAGTCACATCATGGAAATTTGGAAACACATTATATACTCTTTACAACTGTACATAAGATTGTGTTCTGTATAAAAAAAATGAAAATGATGTTAGCTATCGGTATGGTCCCTCAAATCACTCAAGGGTACAAGGTAATTTTTGCATGCAAAAGTTAAGGAAAGGCTGTGTTCATCTGACTTCATGATCACCAGTCTGCAGATAACAAGGCCTGACAAAGAGCAGTGCTCAGTCAGGATAATGGCTCAGGCTGAGACTGAATCACAAGGTCAAACACCTGAAGCACTGAGGTACATCTTTCACAAACATATATTCTTGCCAAGTGAAATTTTGAGGTGTGCTTAAAAATATTCCACCGAATGTTTTTAAATGGAAATAGTCAAAAGGGAGAGCTACCTAATTTCTTGAGTCAATACTTAATTTTATTTTATGCCCATTTAAAAGTGTATCACGTCTAAACTGCAGGCCCCTTACTCACAGTGTCCACTATTTACTGTGCCATAAGTATATATGTTTAGCTTTCAGTAGCTCACAATCTTTAGCACTGATCAAAATTAGGCCACATTACAGAATATGTAGGAGCCCTCTGGACTAGATGATGTTACAGGCCTGGATTGGTGAGTTTAGACCATGACATGGGATAAGGATAGACGACAAGTCACTACAAAAGTGTGTATTAAGATATAGCTTTGGTCAGCATGTGACAATACACATGCTGCATGCCAATGTATGAGTTATGCTAGTAATAGATGTAGAATAGATTTTGTTACATCAATACAAACAAACAAAAAGTCACAAAACCATGTTTTTCTGATATTACTCGTATCCATACAGGTGAACGCCCATAAAAAGTGGGACATATGGAAAGCCATCACCAGGAAGGGGCGGACCTGTGGGTCTACAAGTGGTACAACGTCCATTGCCGCAATAGGTGAGAAGACCTATCATGTTGGAACAAAACATCAGTGGAAGTCCAGCAATCCTCCCTATGTGGGAGGTGCGTGTGCTGCACCCTGACCCCACTTATGGCCCACAATCTTGTGGTGGCCTATCGGGAGTTCGATCGACAGTTGAGGGCCCAACAGCAACAACAAGGGTGTACCGTTTTATCAGAGTTTCACGTGTTACATGACAAATGTTTTGTTACATGCAGGATTTTTGACATCAACATTAAGGTTGACCCACGTCCAATGCACAAGAAGAGTTCTTAAAGGTGTAGGTTTGGTACAGTGTGTATGATGATGTGCTTTGTCTATTAGTTTGTCGGTAACCATCCCACCTGATTCCTGTTCACAACCAATGGACTGTTCTGAGCAGGCACATGGCTGCCTTACCTCCTCATATACTTCATGCTGTTTGCTGTCCCGAGGGAGAATGGTAGCAAACAGTCCAATAGCGTTTATTGTGTCACTTCTGATGCTCCTTCACTATTGTGGACGATGTAATGGTAGCCCTATTACATGTGACCTAGCATACTAGACACTTAGGATACAGTGGATGCACCAAATGTCACATTGGCAAGTTGGGTTTCGACAGAAACAAGAGTAAGCATGTGATCCAAAATGACTAATGACATCAGTATTTATAGCTATATTTTGGGAATAAAACAATGTCCAAATTGTGTTTAGCACCAGGAATACTATTTTTATACATGTAAAAAGTGACAGTTTAGCATGAAGTCTTACTTCTTCACAAAGATGTGTGTGTAAGCCAGTCTGTTTTTTGGCAAATAATAGTGATAGGCATACCGTTTTGTTGAATCACAGACAGGAATGTGCACACATTGGTGACAGGGTGACACATTTTCTAAAGCATTTCTCAATGTCCTTTGTCATGTCCAGAAGATAAAGCTATGATGGAGATAAATGGAAAGCTTGAAAGGATTTTGCAAGATGGAATGTTCCATCACATTTATGTAGGAGTATACTATCAGGAAAGCTGAAAATCAGGCCTAACTCATGACTCATCATTCGTCTATGCAACCGCCAACATCTAAATAGGGCGGCCAGACCACCAAGCCAGCGGGCAGGAAGGGCACCAAAAAAGCCATGGAAGGACCCGATCTGCCAAGGGCTAATTCAGGCCCTAAATTTTCTTGGGAGATGGGAGAGGTAGGGAGAGGGTCTATTTTGAAGAAATTTATTTTATTGCCATTTTAACCACTTTTACATTCACAGGCTGGTCTTGTGCATTTATGCACATTGGGATGGTTATTTTTCTATCAACCTAGGTTTAAAAAAGTTGGAAAAGATTCATAGATACAACTTTTCAAACCTATTTCAATTAAGACCAGCACTTAAATTTTGTTATGCCCGGATTTTTTATCATTTTGTCATCAACATTATCAAAATAAGCTTTATTCGAGATCCCAAAGTGAGTCATAAAAGCTACAAAAATACATCACTACAATGGTTTAAGAATGACAAAAAAGCAAGTTAAAAACATTTATACAAAATTCATCTTTATTTAAAAATGAAAGCTTAAAATATTAAAAGATCTAACATGGTATCACAATGATATCATTACGATTTACAACTGTTTCCTACGACTTATGACAGTCAACAAAAAACGCGACATTACAAAGCACGTAAAAATGTCTGGTAACATTTGGAAGTATATGTGTTTACAAAAGAATACGGTGTGCATAGTATTCTGATGTGAATTATCGTCACACATACAGTTCCCCAGGTTGACCAATAATTAGCAATGGGAAAACTGATTAAATGATGAAAAATATCCAGCCAAAAACTTGTGAGCACAAACCGATGACGAGAATTATAAATGTTGATTATGTATGGTTGCATGTAAACACTAGTCAAAATCAGTTGGTTTCTCAACACTGTGGGTTTATATATTTCAGATGCTAGTCTAATTTCTTTTAAAAAAGAGAGGCATTTGAGCTTCAAGGTTTTCCTCTGAAGGGTCGCCAAACTATATAGTAAAATATTCGGAATGACCAAGGTTTACCAAAACATTCTGGACATACTTGAGCCATGGGATTTTAAAAACATATGGGGATTTTGGCAGTCGGCGATTATCGCTCGATTTAAAACAGTGTGTTCAGATGACCATATTTTGTGCCATAATAGCAGAGGTTGGATCCTAATTAAGTCTGCTAAGTGGGGGGCACCCAATTCAGAGTGGAATACAAACGTTGAGCTACTTTTCGGGAGTGCAAGGAGAGACCATACATGGCTGACGATCTGCACTTTGCATTATAAATAGTCATCATCTGCTTTGGGTGATTAAAGCCACACTGACTTGCGAAACTCGATTGGGCCGTTTTTGTTCTCATGGAATGTTGTCACCTTGATTCAATAGCTCCTTGCCAATGCCCTGATTGATCAAAAACAATGCCCAAATAAGAAAAAGACTCTGTAAACTGGATGGTCGAACCCTCAATAATAATGTCGCAACAACGGGTAGCCTTCTTCCCAATCTTCATAGCAAAGGTATTACTTATGTTAATTGTTAACCCCAAATTAGACATATACTGAGCAAATTCGTCCACCAGGCACTGCAGAGCAATGGGAGTGCGGGCCATTAGCACTGCATCGTCAGCATAAAATATTGATGGAATCGGCCTTCGTCCCACCTGAAGTAGGTCTACGCATTTACTTGCCAGTATGCCTCCTATGCTGTTTATATGGAGGTTAAATAGGAAGGGGCCATTACGCATCCCTGCTGCACCCCTCTTCCTATATTAAATGACTCGGTACAGGTGCCGTTAAGACCGTTCCGTACTCTGCCTCTACCTTGAGCATACAAGTCTCTTAGGAAGTTCTCAATTTTAACATCCACGCCCATATCGGTCATTATTGCCCACAACTTATCGTGAGCTACCAAATCAAAAGCTGAAGACAAATCAATAAAAACTAAAAAAAGATGTCCTCCTTTCATGTGTACATACTTGCCAATTAACAATTCTAGGTTAACAGTCTGCTGTACAGTACCCAGCCCTGCCCTGAACCCATACTGTAGGTCTGAGAGGATGTTATTGAATTCTGCCCACTCCTGTAAGCATCCCAAAAGCATGCGACCAGCAACCTTAACCAGGCAATCCAAAAGGGAAATTGGCCTGTATTGTGCTGGGTTGTTACGGTCGCCCTTCTTGAAAATAGGGACGATAAGTGACTCAGGCCAGGTGGGTAAAAAAAAAAACCTGACTTTGGCATGCTTTAAAGAGCAAAGTGAGGATAGGACCCCAGAGCTCGATGTTAGATTTAAAAAGGTCGATAGGGATCCCGTTGGGCCCTGGGGTCTCCCCCCCCCTTTCTTTCTTTCAGGGCCAATCTAACTTCGCCCAGGGTGAAGTCTGGATAGTTACACTCATTTAAAGGCCAATATTTTTGGAAGTGTTAGCAAAAGATAAAACTCCATTATATGACAAGGCACTAGCGATACGGGCAACCAGATCTTCCTTAGGGGAATATAATTGAGAAAAATGAGCTATCCAAACATCCTCAGAGATTGCAATCTCTGCGCGTGGAGAATCTACAGCGTAATGGGAATGTGAATTAATAACACCCCAAAAGGAGGTATTATCTTTAGATAGCCTGGCCTCCAGTAACTTGTTCCAGGTATCTTCTTTCAAAGCTCTTTTCCGTTGATTAATGGCCACTTTATAAGCCAATCTACAGTGCCGGACTTTCTCTACAGATCTAGGTTGTTCAGCTAAGGCCAATTTCAAGTTTTTGTGGGCTTTGGTACATGTTGAGTCAAACCACCCACACATTCCCCCCTTTTGTATTTTCTGTTTTGCTAAAAGGCCCTCACCAACTCCCTTTTTTATTTGGTTCAATGCCGGGATAAAGTTATGCGCCTCCAAAGTTTCATCTAGGCACACTTTAAGAGCCTCCCTCTCCTTTTATACCAATTTTTCAAGGAAGTTGGAAGGATCCACAAGGGACCACTTTAACGTGTACCCATTACGGCGGGAGATTACAGTTTCCTCTTGTACAAGGGCTTTAGATTTACCACATACTTGCTTAGTAAAAACAAGCTTCAACGTGACACTTTGTGGATAATGATCACTAAGTGCAATATCATGGATAATAAACTCCAGGACCAATGTTGAATGATGCTGGGAAAATAGTAAGAAATCTATCACACTATTGTCCCCCCTGCCGCTGTATGTACACCTCACTGTGGTTGGCAAAACAGCTAATTTGTTACAAAACCCTAAGTTGTATCTGAAAATTAACTCATTCTAAAAATCCCCATAATGTGAATGAATGAAATGGGTTGTGCCGCAAAAATCAGGGGATGTCATACCACATGCCTTATTTGTGGTCACATTACTTGTGCGTATAATAAAGTCACCGCCCCATAAAATAATGGTATCACGAGAATTACTGTCAAGAACCTTCTCTAAGTCTTGATCTAGGGACTGAAGGACTGTTGTGATTTCTGAAAAGCATGCATTATTATAGAAATTAACAATAATTAAAGTAATGTGGGCAGAAGTCTCCAAAGAGAATTTGATAAAAAGTTCCAGGAACAATCACTTCAGAGCTCAAGGGGGCAAGCATATTAGAGACAAAAAACACAACCCCCCTTAAGAGCACCCATGATTGGACTCTATAGCTGGGCTGTGGAAAGTTTTAAAACCATTTTTGTGAATGGGATTAACAGCCCAGGTCTCCTGAAGACAAAGGATATTAAATTTAGAAATGAATTCAACCCAATCGTTCATTGTGTGTTTGTGACGTAGACCGGCCGCATTCCATTAAAGAACTTTAAGGAATGTGGCGAAGGTACCAGGCCCAAATTCTGTTAACAACAGAGGCGGTGGATGTTCCACAGAGCCACCCTCCAAGTTGACAGAATGGACCAAATCCTCGTCTAGATCTACCAATAATCCCCTCTTATCCGAAGTAACGATCCCAGTGCTAGACTGATTCTTCCCCTTGGATTCTACAGGTGTCATTAGTCAATCCAAACCATTTAGAGTGGAGAGACAATCAAACCTGTTACGGGTTTCAACTGGATGTAAATTCTTTGGCCGGAACCCCTTATAAGATGGTTCAGCTGCATATGGCAGCCGTTCTACATGAGCCGGGGTTTGATAGAAAAAAACAACTGGCAAGACCAATGTCTGCTTCGGTGCAAGAGAGGGGAGACTAGCACTCTCAAAGATAAAACTCACCAAGTTGGGGGAAGTAAATGAAAGCACAACACAATCACCCTCTAATGTTTTACTACCTGTACCCACCCAACTTACTCTCCTAATCATTTTTAGATCGGCAAAAAGTGCCCCCCAAGCCCTACCCTTGCATTAAGCCAGTTTAGAGATTTATTTCTGAGGGATTCCCATGACTCATGTGCAGAGTTAGTGATTACTGGGACATTTGCAAGAATTACTACGTAAGGGGTGGCAGCAGGTGGAAGCTCTAAACAGTTTCATTTTGTTACCATATAATTGCACCTATCAGCCACAGTAATTAACTAAGTGCGAGTAAAAATATGTGGAGGAACAAATGAAGTAAGAGGACCGCTATTCAACCCAGGTTGAGAAGACAAGGGTTGAAGGGACGAAGGGGGACCACCCTGGGTCGCATTAGTACTTAGATCTGTCTTTGTCAGATCCCTCAAACCACCATCCACTGTGTGATATGGTTGAATAATAGGTTGAGTGTTAATACAGGCAAAAGTTTGCACACTGACACTATTACCATTTCTCTGTCGGGGTGCTGGTAATTAGCCGGCATATGCTGGTTAATTGGCGGCAAGTCTAATTTGGAGTGGATGTTCTTCTCTGTCCCCTTTAATTGCTCCGTGATTGAACTAAAAGCAGCCCTTACTGATTCTGTTAAAGAATGAATTGAGGCAACCAAAGCAGCATAATCTAAATTCTGCTGTGCTCCTCCGGTTTTCTTGTGCTTTTTTTCCAGGGTTGCTAGTGGGTATTCTTGGTGCGCTGACTACTTCCAGCATCTTTTCCCAGTCTTTTACTAGGTTGGGATAGAGGTGCTAATGGTGCAATTGACGGGATTTTGAACCGTTTGCTTGGGGGTTGGTTGTGGACTGAATATCTTGGGGAACAGTACTGGGCACATTTTCATGGTCCATCCTTGCTTCCTTCTGCCCAGTCGCTTCTAAACTATCAACACTATCGGCACTGGAGCTAATGGCCAGACGTTCACCAGTAACTGAGGCTGTACCAGAAGGGGTTGAACCTGAAACATTACTAGAACAGCAAGATAAGGAATCCTCCACGCTTAAAATTAGTTTTTTCAACACCCCCATAGCTCCTGTGATGTCATTCAGGATTTAAGAATGAGGATGTGCATTATTCTGGGATTTAGCAGCCCCACTAGGGTGTTTCCTTTTAATCATAATCAGGGTAAAAAACGACACTGATTTAGACTCTAAAGCAATATTTATTTGGCTACATAAAAATCTGTAGTAAAAATAAAAAATAAAAACACGCCCAGTAAGTCTTAAATAGTTCTGCTTGTGATGGAGCAGCCGAGTGACACTTACTTTAGTACCGAGTTCAACTGAATCACTTCCACTCCTCAATTCAAGTCACAAAGAAAAGGGACCAGGAAGGTTGGCCCTGCCCTGCCTCTTCCTGTCGCTGACGGGTGCAGGACAGGCCTGCCCTTGGCCCGGGCTTCACCCGGACGATCCCACGTGCGTCCCACGCTGCGGGAGCCCCAGTAATCCTTATAGTCCCGGTGGCAGCATTTTGTCATATCAGAAGACAAAGAGCATGGCTCTGATGGAAAACTCTATATCCATGGATTGATTGCTGCTGTATTTTTTTTTATGAGAAGTCGTTTTGGGACTTGAATGTTTTTTTAACAAATTTTTACCAACTGGATTGTTTTCAGGAATTTATTTATTTTTTCCTGTGGAATGTTAGAAAAATGGACGTAGGTGAGGGTTTTAAAACAACAAACAAAAATGCGTACAGACCGTTATGGAGATTTGGATTTTTCACCTCAGAATATTGGATTGCTCAGGCCTCTTGGTGACAAGTTTCTTAAAATACCACCAAGAGACGAAGAAAGGAGACAACTACTGCTGTAAACATTAACCCTTCTTTAATTTTGTAAAACTAAAAAATCAAAAGTGCCAATCTAGTTTGATAATGTTGTTAAAACAGGCAAGTAATTTTAGAGGGTATTAGTTAATATTAGTAGTGTGTGCCTCGATCCGACATTTCTGAAATGCAGGGCTGCATCATATTTACAACAGTATGGTGCAGCCCTGTAATTCCCCCTCCGCTGATGCTAAATTTAGCTGCCTAGCACCAACGCGGACACTCCTGCACCTTAGTGCAAGGGTGTCTGTGTTGCAGGGGAAGATTGTTTAAGTGCATGAAGGTGTCCCTTCCTGCACATAAAAAATCTTTCAATGGCATTTTGAAACTTCTGTGTGTGCTGCTAAATGCAGCACACATAGAACTTGCAAAACTTCAGTTTTTTGAATGATTATTTATGTGTAGGAAGGGAAACCTTCCTGCACATAAATAATTAATGGTGTTTTGCTGTTTCTATGTGTACTGCACAATGCAGCACACATGGAAACAGCAAAAACGAGGAGAAATTAAACATTTCTCCTCGTTGCGCCATGTGAAGACCAGTTTTTCCTTGGTCTTAATTTTGGCGCTGCCCCATATTTACACCACTCTTCTAAGTATGGGGCAGCATCACAATCAATGGGTGTTGTGGTGGAATGCCCACCACAACACCCATTGCCCTCCCTTTCACGCAACATATAGCATGTAAGGGTGCCTTATTTACAAGCAGCGTTAAGCCATGTTAAGTGGCTTAACTCTGCCTTGTAAATAAAGCGAAGGCCCTATCGCCACCACAGCGTCGTGAAAAGTGACGTTCTGGTGGTGATAGGGGTTTGTAAATATGCCCCCAAATGTCTTCAAAATAATTTAGGAGTCACGCCAATTTTTCTTCATTTTGAGTAAAGTATTCTCATTGTATAATTAATGTGTAGAAGTCATCCATTCCACACACTCAGGAGGTACAAAACACAAATCTGCTAGTTTTTTAAAATTTATATTGCAATTTACTATCTGACATGTAATCCTCAGCTGAGGATGCTTTTTGATTTTTTTGCCAATATGCCTGAGAAAAGTGGAAACAATCCTTGAATTTATGTTTCAGGGTATATTTTTATAATTTTACTAATCATTTGAAATTAAAAATCAATTATTATTTTCTTAGGACGTTTGTTCACTGTTTTGGATTTTAGTACTGATTAAAATGTAATGTAAGTTAAGGATTGCGTGTCAGGCAGTAAGCTGTATAGCAATGGAATGGTAGTGCTGGTAATGTTACCATGAATAGTGTAAATTTGGGTGAATGGATGGGAAGTTGACTTAAATGTTCCATCCATAATCTAAATGGCGGTATTTTCAAGGTTGTCTAAATTATGGACTGTATTGAAGATTAGTAATCTTTGAGAGGGTTCTCATTGCCATACAGTAGGAAAGGTTCATTAGTAAAATAAAACTGTGAGTTATGGGGAGATGTTAATTTCAGAGTATGATTGTGGTGTTATTCTGTAGGAATTTCTTACCTGCTTCTGTCGCTGTACCATTCCCCTCAAATTAAGTATTGTGGACATACTACTAGCATCATGCATGGAAATGTTTTTTGGCTGCCTCCCTCAAACCTCAGCCACAGGGTTCATTGGAGGTAGCAGCTAGTATTTGTATTTGTTGAATATTCTCCCTAACTTCAATCTCCATTGCAGAGGAAGAGTGGTTATGTGCTGTGGTCCTCTTCAAGGTGTCACCCAGAGAAACCACTTTGCCTATCCAGTGGGATGCAAAATCCTCAACACTCCTCCAATGACTCCCGGGCTCTGTTAATCTCTCCTTACAACAAATCTCGCTACCACACTTTAAGATTCTATTGCCAAATCTAGATTGGATGTAGCTCAATTGTCTAGAATTTTATGTGCTTCACAGATCTGCTGAAACAAAGAGGAAAAAAATGTCAGTGTAATGAAATAATGTTTGCATTTATTTTCGTCAGGGTAATTCTGCCTGCTATCAAAAACAATGTATGGTTCATTTATTAAGTCTGTTGAGGGAATTTATTTTAGTTATCGTGTGAGCAAAGCGTGAAAATTAAGTCTTTGTTAAGGTTGTGCTTTCGAAAAGAAATTTGTTAGAATTGGCAATATATATTAAAAAAAATATTTATTACCTGAAATTTTGTCTTTCGTTTCTGTGTGGTCCAAAACATTTTGAGTGGTTTTGCTTGAACTGGACAGATATTCGGATTGGTTGGCATTGTTGTTTGTTGGATATCTGTTGGAAAGTAGCTTTCACGTATTTCCTTTGCTTTTTTTAATTGCATGATTGTACTACTGATTTTCTTTCAACAAAGGCCGCTGTATTTGCTGTGTCTGTTTTTGGTTCACTTTAATTCTTTCTTTTTCAGAAGGTGTGTACTTTGTTTTATAAGTCCTAACGAAAAGAAAAAGAGTTCAGCGCTTGGTAGAACTAGAATAGTAATTTTGCACCCAAGCCACTGTCCAGCACCTTCCCTGCAGTAAGTGCTTGGCTGAGTTAGGATTGTAATTTTACCCACAGTCACTGTTCAGCACCTTCCCTGAGGTAAGTAGTTGTTGGAGTTAGAATAGTAATTTTGCACCCCATTCACTGTCCAGCACCTTCTTTGAGGTAAGTACTCAGCTGAGTTAGAATTGCAGTTGTGCCCCCAGTTACTGTCCATCACCTACCCTGAGGTAAGTACTTGGCAGAGCTAAAATAGTAACTTTTCCTCTGGTCACTGTCCAGCACCTTCCCTGACAAAAATACTTGGTGGAGTTAGAATAGTTATTCTGACCCCAGTCACTGTCCAGCACCTTCGCTGAGGTAAGTACTCAACTGAGTGAGAATCGTTATTTAGCCCCCAGTCACTTTCTAGAACTTTCCCTGAGGTAAGTTCCCAGTGGAGTTAGAATAGTAAATTTCCACTCCATTTGTCATCAGCACTAGTATCACCACATCGACTTCATTGGCAAATAAATGCTTATCTTGAAGCCCTGCCAAGATATTTGTGAGAGTTTGGCTTTATTATAGAGTGTGATCTTAGCTTACAGTGTGATATACTCACAAAATCCATCCTGGGTCGGGTCAGGATCATTTGCAAACCCTTAAGCTCAACCCTGGGTAGCTATTACTTTGAGCAACAAGGTATAAACAAAGGAACTAGTGTAAAACATTTAATAATACCAAACAACAAAACATGAAAGCCACACAACACAATAGAAATCCATCACCAATGTATAAAAATCTTTTCTATTTTTATGCATTTTTAGAGCCCAAGACGAGCAAAATATAACAGAGGGTCCAGAGAGACAGAGTTTTAAAGAAATCTTAAATGTCAGTTTAACCTCAAGCAAGCAATCCATTTTTGTATGAGTTGTGTTCTACTACTCCAACTTGAATTGGGTGACTACATCTGTCAGGGAAAAGGTCTGCGGCCAATTTGGATAATTACCTGGCCACCAAAGTGTTCTCCAGTCCAGTTCTCAACTTTCCAGCATATCTGCCATAGTCTTCAATCGCATTGTCGTGATGCTGCAGATGCAGGAGATGAAGGATGCTCAAGGATGCTCTGGGTGCTGTGTGGGAGTTAGGGTGCATTTATGGTTATTCCTCTGTGGTCATGGTCCCTTTAAGTCCTCTTTGAGCTAGTAGAAGGCCATCTGCTGCTGGGCTACCTGTCTCCATCCACCGTGGTCCTATCTATATCCTTAGGAGAAGGCAAGTGTCCTTCTTGGGTGCCCAATCTGGACTTAGATGACACTCTCGGATCTGGCAGACTCAGGGGCAACTTTTGGTCATCGAGGATCGGTCTCTTGAGGTGCCCAGCACTAGTCAGTGGTGATTCTTCCGAAGTGGCTACTGACTTGCTGAGTTGGGCTCCTTCGGCTTTGGTGGCCCTGGTGCTGGTTTCAGGGGGTCAGCCAACTGACTGTTGAAGTTACTGCTTTTGTTCTGGAGCTTGGGAACAACTTGTCCTCAAGCCTGGAGCCACACGCAGGGTTCTATCTTTGGTAGCATAAGGTATGGTGCCTGCAGTCAAGCAGGTGGTGCAGCCTCTCTTTGCCAAGTCCAGGGTTCATCAGGACAGTCCTTCTTTGGTCCTTTATCCAATTCCAATGTGATGTGAGGTTTGGAGTGCCATGGGTGCCATATTTAAGCCCTGAAAGTGTCCTGGGGAATGATGCAGTCACCAGCCAAAGGGATGCAGGTTCCCTCCCACTTTATGATGACTTTCCGGCTATGCGTTGCATGCAGTAAACTCAGAGTTCATTATTATGCCCACTCTCGAGATGTCTGAACCCTGTGTGGATACCTGTGAGCTACACACTCATAATAAAATCGGTTTAGGCACTGGTATCTCTTCTTTGTTTCTACCATCAGCTTGTCTACCTGAACAAAGGGCAGCCCCTTAGGAGTGTGATCACCATTTACCCAGCTAAGGTGACTTCGGCTTTGAAGCTCGCCTTTTGGGCTAGCACACTGAGTGACTTCCTCCGAAGGGGGGGTAGCACCTCACCCTGTATCAGGCTGCTATTGTTCCTAAGCCTGGACGTTGTTTACATGACTCCCTAGAAGGGCAGAAAGCTGACTGGTGGCCTTAGGACTCAGTGTACTTTTCTACTGCTAAGTAGTGCTAAAGTGCTTGTGCTCCTTAAAACATGGCAGAATTGGCTTATAACAAATTGGCATATTTTATTTACCTATATGTCCCTAGTAAAGTGCACTACCTTGGGCCAGGGCCTGTAAATTAGATGCTACTAGAGGGTCTGTAACCCTGATTGTGCCAGCCCTTTAAGTAGTCCTTTAAACATCATTCAAGTCTGCCATTGCAGAGCCTGTATGCGTAGCCTTTTGCCAAGCCCAAACCTTTCCTTTTTATACATGTGGTTTCTTCTTGGGATGGTCAAGCTTATGTCCTGAAGCACCAGAATATCCGTAGGGGTTGCAGATGCACTTAACAAATGTTTTATAATGTTAACAATATGATAAGTCACCCCTAGGGTAGGTCCTGTACAGCCCAGAGTGCAGGGTGCATTGTATTTAATAAGTTGTACATGTACTTTTAACTAAGTTCAAATTGTCCTGGTAATGAAAAATCCGTCATTCACTACTGGAAGGCCTGTATCTCACATAGGATAACATTGGAGCTGCCTTATTACAATTTATAAGTGTAATTTCCAAATGGTTTATGTTTGGTGTCTCTGGAATCCTAGAATAAAATCCTAACTTATGGTGAAGTCAGATTTCAAATTACAATTCTTAAAATGCCACTTTTAGAAAGTTTGCATTTTCTTGCCTCAGCCAGTTGGTGCCTGCAGCCTGTCTCTGGTCACATGACTGTGTGTAGTTGTCAGGGCTTTCTGTATTCCTCCTGGACAGTCACACACAATGGGAGCTTATGTGTGACTGGATGGACCATCACTAGAAGGATGGGAGGGAAGAGGTCGGCCCAGCATCACTTACACCTGAATAGTATGTGTCCTGTCTCCACACAAAGAGCTGCATACCCCATGTAATTAATATGGAGCCATGGCCACGAAGGCTGGGCATTAGTGCACCTGAAAGGCATGCCTCTAGAAGTTTCTCCCCACTTCAAAGGCATAAATGTGCATACAAGGATTTCAAACACCTTATCTTCAGTACACTTCTGGACCTGTGGATACTCTGCCAGGAAGAAAGACTGCAGTGCTGCTACAAGGGCTTCAGCCACAGCTCGTGTACCATGACAGGGTACCGATGGAGAGAGCTGGCAACTTTCCCTGAGTTGTTTCCAGGGTAGAGGTGTGGCCACATCCAAAATCCTTGGATAGCTCCAGTAATACCCATCAACAAAACATAGGATTACTAGTTGTGTATCTTTTCCTTTTCACTTTTTACTAGCAGCAGCTTTAATTTCTATCTGGTCCTGAAGATAGTCTAGATACTTATTTAGATCGCTGAAACATGTCAACCATTTTTGTTATTTAGCAGTTTAAATCCATACTGCTTATTTCACCTCTTTTAAACTCTACCAGTGCAAGCAAGTGAATAAAGAGTCTTGTTTTTGCCCCCACTAGGTAGTTTTAATCTCACTATATCAACTCACTTATCTACTGTTTTGCGCTGCACACTCACCACACCTGAGACTCACATATGTGATTTTAGCACCCTGAATAGGGTTTCTATCATCCAAAAAAACATCCAGAGCTCATGCCTCACAGTGAGGGAGTTGTAGCCCTCGGTGGGACTAGGTTTTCCCACTGGGAGGAGAACCCCATATGATGAAGCATGCCACCTAGGGTGGGTGAGGATATTCATCCTAAAAGGGATCTTCCCCCTTTGGGGATTTTGTGAGACACCAATCCTGCATTTCTTAGACTGGTTTAGTGCTAGCGTAGACCCGAGGAGTTCTTGTGTAATAATTGTATAGTATAAGGGGATAGTCTCCTCGCAGGTCTTTAAAGTTTCTCCCTTGGACCCTCTCCTCCCCTTCCTTGTGATATTATTGCTGCTACAAGGGCTGCCACACTGCTGGACTGCAGCTCTAGTGAAACTGCTGCTCTGCTGTGCTTATCTGAAGCCTGCTGCCCTCTTGCCCAACGAAGAAGAACAGGACCTGCTACATCATCTTGAGCCCAGGACCCCAGAGTGAATCAAAGGGCTAGTCTGTTGGCCTCATGCATATAAAAGACTCCCCAACAGTTCCTGGACCCATCTTCAGTGAGTTTGTGACCCCCAGGTGGTGCCTCTCAGGTCCTGGAACCTTGGTTTGGCTCTCAAGCTCTTGAAATCAAGCTTTTGTGCTCTTTGCGACCGTGAAATGGCTCATTCGCACCTGAACTGTGCTGCTCGCTCAGAAAATCAGCTTGAGCCGCCGCCAACCCTTCACTTCATGCAGCAGTATCGACAGCTCACAGGGGACCATCAATGCAAAACTCGAGCCTGCATTTCTGCTACACCTAGCCTGTTCTTCGTGCCACACCAACCACCGCCAGCGACTCTATCCTTGCTCCTCATGACCCTCTCCAATCCAGACAGGACACCTGGCTCAAAACTTTAGAAGATATCCCTTCAGCTGTACTAATCTCGGACAGTATCCGATCCGCACCCCATCGCGGTTGGCCTGAACTTTTGACTTTGGTCCTGTCCAGCGCAACCAGATATCCCTGGTTGGTGCTTTCTGCTTTGAGGCACCATTTTACAGTTTATTCCTTAGAAAAATCTTGAGTTCTATTGATTGGATTTTTGTCATTTTGCTCTTGTTTATTTATTGAAGTAAGATCGATTCTTCTAACCTAGTTTGGGATTTTATGCGTGGTGTTTTCCCTGTTTTACTGTTTGAAGCATTGAACAAATACGTTGCACATTGCCTCTAAGTTAAGCTTTGCTGCTCTGTGCAACACTACAATGGGGGCTGAGCCTAGGCTAATTTGGGGTTTGCTTGTGCCTTACCCTGACTAAGATTGTGTTTGCTTCTTGACCAGGGCTCACACACCAGTAACCAATTTCTAGCAGTTGCACAAAGGGAGGCACAATCCGGGCTGCAGCCCTGGGTGAACACTCTGACTTACATGCCATCAGTACCCTGAGTACCATATACTAGGGACCTTTAAGTAAAACAGTCTCTGCCAATTGGGGGTAGCTAATTTGCCACATGCTTTGTAATGGGTTAGAACACTGGTACCTAGGACTGTTTAGCAGGCCCCAGGGCACTCTCAGGGTGGAAAAACATGCAGCATCAGTCAAAAAATGTTGCGGTGAACATGCAAAAAGAGGCATTTCCCTACAAGATTCAACAAGCACACAGGATCAACAGGAGGAAAACAAATCCTAGTCCCTGCATTCACAATACACACTTATGGTGCAGTCTCTCAAATGGGGTAAAGGGGAGTAGGATAAGAGACAAAAACACTGCTGTCTGTTCTGCCTCTAGTAGTCTGCACTCTTTTGTTCGAAGTTCCCTTCTTGTCCTGGATAGTTTTCTGTATAATACAAAAGAGAGCTTGTAAATTATTAATATCTCTGAAAACTGTCCTGGTCATGATTTTGCTGTGTTCTGACCATAGAATAATACCTAAATAACAATGGAACAATCTCTTCACAAGAGGTAGTATGTGAAAATTCCTTTACAGGCAATTCTACTTCTGTTCTAAACAAGTGTTAGACTCGGCGGTCTCTAGTTGGCAGAGGTATACACTTCTGACAAATAGGGACTCACTTCCTCTAGTCAGGGCAAGGGGATCAAACACTTAGATAACCCCTGCTCACCCCCTCGGTAGCTTGGCAAAGCAGATAGGCTTATATCAGAGGCAGTGCGTTAAGCATTTATGACCACATACCGTAATAAAGTGAAGACACTACAAATGGACACAACACAGTAGTATTATAAAAATACGAATGTTTATATAAGGCTTAGCACAAGACCCAATAACGACAAAAATATACCACAATCTTAATAAATACTCTTAGAAGGAAAAATAATAGTTCAAGCGTAGTTTCTTCTTAGCACAAAGTCTTTAGTAACAAAAGCAACTCTTCTTCTTCAGATCACAGTTCTTGGCAACAATGTAACCCACACAGGAGTCACACGACGTCGAGGCAAAGGTAATCCAAAGGGTCGGCGTCGACCGCAAGGAGCGCTACGTCGAGCCCAGAGTCACACGGACCCCCAACAACACAGTACCTTGGAAAAGTGAAGCACACGATGATCAGCGGCGTCGAGATGTCCAGCGTCGCGTCTTCGGCGTCGATCAGGCCTCGGAGTCGATGTCGATGATGATGTTGCAAGAATGAGCAGCGCTCACGGCGTCGAGAGGGCTCAGGGTCGAGGCATCGGCAGCGGCTTCGCTACTAGCGTCGATCGGGCCCAGCGGCCGGCATCGAGGATGCGGGACACGGGAGCTGCACTCATGATGTCGAGCTGGATTCGGCGGCGTCCATCTGCGTCGAGATTGCTGGATTCTTCAGAGGTGCTGGACTTTCAGGTTCCAGCAACAAGCACTTCTAGCAAACGGTGAAGTCCTTTAGCCCTGTGACTTCAACAGGAGGCTGGCACTCTTCCAGCCCTTGGAGATTTCCTTGGCAAAGTTCGAGAGTACACACTCAGTTCCTCTCTCCTGGTTCCTTGGCAAAAATAAAGAAGTGACTGCAGGATTCCCCCCAGCAAACAACACTCTGGCAGAAGGGGTAGGCAAGTCCTTGGATCAGCAGGCTTCTTGTCCTTGGTTCAGGGTTCCTTGTCAGAATTGATCTAAAGTCTTGGTTCAGGGTTCCTTCTCTTATACCCCTTTTTGGCTTTGATCCCTTTGTCCATGCAGGGGAACTCCCCCTCATCCCAGGTCTGTTGTGGGTGTAGCCAGGCAGAGACACCTGACCGATTCACGGTGCAGGGCTGGGTCCTCAGACGCCCAGCAGGAGGTGGAGCCAGTATTGTTACTGGCAGTAGCAGAGCTATCCGTCGCTCGGCAGGAGGTGGAGCCAGCATTGTATCGGGCAGGGCCGGCTATCAAGAGCTACTCTTCCCCTACTCTCAATGCAGATGTACCACTCAACCCACACTGACTCATTCAGAACTCTGGAGCCACCCAGCCCCTGTCACACACACACCAAACCAGCAGAAACCAGAAATAGTTAGACAAGAAAATAGTCACTTTCTAAAAGTGCTATTTTCAAACCCAGAGTCCAAAACCATCCACCCAAACGGATGCGTTATCAAACCCCGAGTTCAGGGATACCAAACTCGACATTGCACCATTCTCGCCGAGCCTGCTAGGATTATACCATTAATAATCCCGGCAGCCCATTCTAACTAATGGAGGGCAGGCGACCTTACTATATTGATGTACGAATATGGCCGTAGTTCACTATTAGGACATGCCAACTTCGTCAGGCTTGTCCTACCTTATACTTACAATGCACCCTGCCCTCGGGCCTACCATAGGGGTGACTAATATGAAGTTAAGGGAAGGTTTGGAGGGCTGGCAAACAGGCATACATGCGCAGTCTGCGTGACAGTACAAGACTGCACATAGGTCTAGCAATGACAGACCTGTAGACATACTTTTACTAGGCCGCTCGTGTGGGTGGCACAACACGTGCTGCAAGCCCTCTAGCGGCATTTGTATTTACAAGCCCCGGCACTCCGCGTGCACTAGACTAGGGACTGACAGTAAACCAAATAAGCCAAACATGGAATTCAATCAATACAGTAATTTAACATAGGGAGCACTTGCACCGCGGCACTGATCAGCAGTGGCACAGTGCCCAGAGCGATATACCAGCAAAAACATCGTAAACAGAGGAGGCAAACAGAAAAAATGGAGGAGAGACTCAAGCCAATGATGTCAGGTCTAACAACAAGCAAAGGAAAAAACACCAATACATTTTTATTGGGAAATCTAGATTATGCTTATATTACAATTAGTAATTCCCCAACCACGTTCTTACACCTTTCCTGACTTGTTCAGGTCAGATAATTCTAGAAACTAATGGTAACCTTAAGCAAATGATGACATAACATAAAAAAATGTCTGAAAAACATAGGGCCTGATTCACAAAGCTACACTTAGATGTTTGATCTAAACTTAGACCAGATGTCTAAGTTTACGACTTTGAGAATTCACAAAGGGTATAAGGGCATTTACAAGTACTATTTTTATGTCCGCACTCGGGCTGGTCTCTGTGAGTGCGGACATAAAGGTATCATTCCTAAGGCGCAGGAGAGTTGCCCCACTGCTATTCAGCAGTGTAAGAAAAAATAAAATGATAATAGCTCAATGTTATTATCATATTATGTTTTCTTGTTGCAGGCGCGGCAGCTTTGGGAAGCGTGGCGGGCTGCTCTGCTGAGCGGGCAGGGGTGGGGAGGAGTGGTTTTCACTCCCTACATGCGCATGAATATTTGGCTGGCTGCCTAGGGCCAACCAAACATTCATGTGCACATAGCATGTTCTCCACCCAGGCTGCATTACAGAGTGGGTAGAGGACACGCCCAGCCCCCCAATCCCTGTCTGCATTGCAGCATTGTGATTGGCTCAGAGAAACCTGGCTGTTTCCAGTTTCCTTCCTGTTCTGGCCATGAGAAGGAGTGGAGAGTTGCCACGAGGACGAAGCAGGACGCTGACAGGAGATACGTTTTTATTTTTTTATTTACCCTTCTTCCCTGCCCTGCCACCCCCAAACAGTGCCACCACTGATCGTAAATGCCCTTTGTGAATTCCCAAAGTCATAAACTTAGACATTTGTTCTAAGTTTAGACCAAACGTCTAAGTTTACCTTTGTGAAGCTGGCCCAGCGAGTCATGGTAGTATGTTATAGGAAGTCAGACTCTTAGGTAGCAGTAAGTTGAACGACTAGTTTACAGGTTAGTAATTTAGTTCCACATTAACTTAATTTGAATGATGAATAATAAAAAAACAGAAGAACATTGAAACTCAAAACATGGGGTCCTTAATTACAGATTGCCGTGCATTCAGGCCCTTAAGCTTCAGGGTGGAGGAATAGTGGCAGTTTTCCCAAACTCCGAATTTAAAAACAGCTGCTCCCAGAACGAAAAGCAATAAATACGCCATGTCTGTGGTTCGGGAAAGAACTCTGACGACCAGCACGCGCGCGCCTCGCGTCCCATCTTTTTTACCACCTTACTCCCTTAAGGTAGGCATTCTCGCAGGACTTTCCCGCCCTCATCAATGAGGGCATTTTGTCATTGGTAAAAAAGACAGGGGCGTCCCCACAAAAGGACAGTCTGGGACTGTGTCTCACACCTAGTGAGTGCACTCTAGAGTAAATATTGCATTTCCAAAAAATATAGCATGCCAATAATACGGCGGGAAAGGTAAAGTTACAGGAATTTTTAAATCTCAATTTCTATCTGCAGGTTGTTGAAAACTCACCTTTTAAGTTAACTAATTAGATCATATGGAGCCGCAAATCACGTGTTGTTTTTTTGCGGCACTATGCACATTTTATAACATAACAAAAAAGTTGTTTGCACTAAACACCTCACTATGAGCCACAAAGGTCATGCAATAGTGCAGACCGCAGTTGTTATCTGAACCCTTCTCCTCAAGAGTTTTTGCTGAGGTGTTTTCTAGCTAGTGGTAAAGTGAATACATTGTCAGGAAGAGGTTTCATAACATCTTTCACTATAAAGGGCCAAGAGGAAAATCAGGCGCTCTTGGTACATTTAGCATTACCTGCAGAGTTGATTTATTTTTTACTTGCAAAATTAGGTGACTTGGAATTTATAACTGGGCCTGTCAGTACTTGAGTCGAAGAATGAGTTTGAGGAAGCAATAGGAAGGCATTAATTTGGGGCTGTGTTTTTTCTCCTTCAAGCCTCAAACAAGGTAAGAAGTTCAAACCACTGCAATCACTACTTTTTTACTCAAAGCAAGTTGAATTTTTAATGCTACCATAAACTACAAAGAGTAGCATCCAATATTTCTAGCTATGGTCTTCTTATATTCTGAATTAGACCTCAGAGGACAACTACTAATAATGAGGCATGCTGATAAGGGTTATCTTAATGACTTTCCACCACTTTTATTCAATGATCATATACTCTTTAACCAGTGCTTAATTTGAGCTAGTGGTT
This sequence comes from Lissotriton vulgaris, assembly GCF_964263255.1. Classification (NCBI taxonomy): domain Eukaryota; kingdom Metazoa; phylum Chordata; class Amphibia; order Caudata; family Salamandridae; genus Lissotriton; species Lissotriton vulgaris. The sequence goes on along the minus strand of NC_141700.1, from coordinate 174,409,266 downwards.
TTTGGTGCTCAGCTTCAGCACTTAATTGTCAACACCAGCACTTATGACAATCTGCCACATGGTGGCTCTGTTTGTCAAATTTAGAGATGTGCACAACAGTTGTTTATTAATGCAAAATACATTAACAATTACTAATGCCTACCACTCAAGTCATTCTTATAGCTTGGGGGCATGAAGTAACCTGGATTGTCACATTTGTAGGAGTATGATGGCTAGTAGGTGAGCTGCTACTGTCATTTGCAGTGCTGGCAGGGGCAATGGGTGCTGCAAACTGCTTTATGAGCCTCAGCTGGCTCTGCTGGTGCAAGCCATTGACCTGACAGCCTGTCCAACACTGGGTTGAAAGCTTATAGTAACGATGCCCGCCCTATTTAGAATTAACTGACTGTCACCAGACTTTCCTGTGTGGGTCCCCCATGCAATCTATTATGGCGATCACATCATGTCCACAAATGCAGGGAGAAAGCTTCATCTGCACCAGGACCATGGATTGTTTTTGAAAAACAAAGTGAAATGCTGGTTGGGCCAAAACAACATTTCGCCTGCTTAGCATCTCCCACAGCCTATTGTGGAGCACAAGTGCAGCACCTCCACTGTAGGCTTACAGATCCCCACCTCGTAGGCAGGGATCTCCCAAGAGGATGGACAGTTTTTTGCCATGGGAGTGGAGGTTATAGCATCCACTGACCTGGTGGCCAGCAGACCTCCTTTAAAAGGCTTAATTGAGCCATTGGTTTTATAAAGTGTCTCAAAATGTTTTAGGTAATCTTGACAAGTGTTGGATACTTTGTTTTCAAATTCCACCATGTCGAACAAGATACAGGGTTTGTGTGTGTATGGGTTTAAAAATAGAGGTGGATGTACCTGAATTGTGAACTGTAGCATGACGGTATGACATTGCACCCAAAACAAGTAAATAATAAAACAATTCTAGTTGGATTGAGGCATCCATCTTTGTTCCTTCTCTAGAAACGTAATCCCTATTTTTGGAATTATGTCTTGGTTTACTACTGGCCTCAGTATGAGAGTAAACAAGGCATTGGTTCTGGGGGTGGACAGATTACTGTTCCTATGCTGATCTCTTGAGCATTGGAGGCAGCCTAGCCATTGAACATGGTACACAGTCAAAATATCGAGTTGATAATGTCGACTAGCCAAAATATCGAGTTGGTAAAATCGAAGGTAATTAATATCGATAACAGAAATATCGATATATAAAATATCAATTTAAGTGTGTATGAATAATATCGAGGATAAGAAAATCGACATAGAAAATATCGAAGTCAAAAATATCGAAATTCAAAAATATCGACATTTTATATAGTGTTATATTTAATGTATGTAAAGTATTTATAGTGTAAAATGTTAGTTATTTCAAATATTTAGTAGTAATTATTAGTGAAATAAATTATGTAAAATTTTTAGGAGCGGGATGTTGGGTTTATAGGGGATAAGGGTGGGTAGTGTTTTAAAATGTATATTATAAAAAATAATAATAGTACTAATAAAAAATATAATTGCAAAAATTATTAAAATATATAGAAGAAGTAGTAAATATTAATTAATTAGTAATGTATAATAAAATAGTTATTTATTGTTTAGTAGCGGGTTATAGGGTATATAGGGGTTAAGGGTGGGTAGTGTTTTAAAAAATGTATACAAAGAAAAAAATAAAAATTTTGAATAATTTTAAAAATTTGAAATAAAATTTCGAATTTTAAAAAAATTCAACAATTTAAAAAAAAATTTATTTGTTAATTAGAAATTAGAATTTATGTTTGGGATTGTGTTATAGGGTTTATAGTGGGTAAGGGTGGGTAGTGTTTTAAAAAATATATACAAAAAAATATAAAAAAATTTTGATTCATTTTCAAAATGTAAAATACAATTTCGAATTTTAAAAAAATTAAATAATTAAAAAAAAAAATTATTTGTTAATTAGAAATTAGAATTTATGTTTGGTATTGTGTTATAGGGTTTATAGTGGATAAGGGTGGTGAGTGTATAAAAAAGTATTTTAGGAAAAAATAATATTTAAAAAAAAAATTCAAAATAGAAAATAAAATTGTCAATTTGAAAATATTTCGAAATTTTGTTTAATTTAAAAAAAAATGTTTTTTCTTATTTTTGAAGTTTAGTAGTGGGTTATAGGGTTAATAGGGTTTATGGGTGTGTTGTGTAATAAATATTATTTTTTTAAAAATTTAAAAAATATTGAAATGGTATAAAATTTTAATATTATTTAGAAAATTTGTTAAATATTTTACAAATTTATTTCAAATTGAGATTTTAATGAAAAATTCCTTTACATGTTTGGTAGTGTTTTATAGTGTTTGTAGGGGATAAGGGTGGGTAGTGTTTTACAAAGTATATCCATAATTAAAAAAAAATATATATGAAATTGAAAGTAATAAAAATGCGTTTTAATGTTATAATTATAAAAATAATATTTAAAAAAAAAATTAAAAATTTTAATATAATGTTTTGGACTGTGTTCTAGTGTTTATAGGGGATAAGGGTGTGTAGTGTTTTGAGAAGTTTATATGAAATATTACACTTGTATGTATTTTTTTAAGAAAATAATTTAAAAAATATGATAAAAACACAAAATCTACATATTAGTGATACATTTTCTTTTATATTTAATGTTTATTAATTGATTTTATGGTTCTGTGTACAGCACCTATTATAATTAATAGTAGTTTGGAGTTAGATTAGTTAATTAAATAGGTTCAGTGTACAGCACCTACCCTAATTAAATGATGATTGGAGTTGGAATAGTAAATTTTATTGGTTCAGTGTCCAGCACCTACCTTAATTAAATGTAGATTGGAGTTGGAATAGTAAATTAAATAGGTTCAGTGTCCAGCATCTACCCTAATTAAATGTAGATTGGAGTTGGAATAGTAAATTTAATTGGTTCAGTGTCCAGCACCTACCCTAATTAAATGCAGATTGGAGTTGGAATAGTAAATTACATAGGTTCAGTGTCCAGCACCTACCCTAATTAAATGTTGATTTGAGTTGGAATAGTTAATTAAATAGGTTCAGTGTCCAGCATCTATCCTAATTAAATGATGATTGGAGTTGGAATAGTAAATTTAATTGGTCCAGTGTCCAGCATCTACCCTAATTAAATGTAGATGGGAGTTGGAATAGTACATTAAATAGGTTCAGTGTCCAGCACCTACCCTAATTAAATGTAGATTGGAGTTAGAATAATAAATTAAATAGTAATTAAGTATTTGTACGAAAAAGCAGCAGCGGACCTTAAAATGCCGCACCTAAACTCCAGTGCCAATAGATTTATGTTCAAATCAGTTCGATAATGTGCTGCCAACCCCGACACCAGCTGCTGTTTGGCGTCGCTGTGCTCTCCAGATCAGTTAAACAGTTTAGATACTCAAGGGGGCGCACCAAAGTAAGAGTCCAAATAAAGTAAGTAGAGAAATGTTCTTTATTTATCTTTGTTCAGCAACAAAAGGCATATCAATAAAATAAGTAGTGAGATCAGCCAACGCGTTTCACTCCCTACCAAGGAGTTTCTTCAGGGCTGAAAAAACAAATAAAAGACAAAATATTCCCATCAATTTCCTGCATAGCCAAACGTGTACATATTAGCCCATTTTGCATTACCTCAATGGGCATTCTTTATAGAGTACATCTTTCCCTGGAGACCAGGGAAAGCAAAGGACGGACACAGTAGCCTATAGCAAAGGAAAGACTGATCAACGAATATTTGTTAACTTTAAAAACTTCGTTTTAAAAAATATATCCTTTTCTAAACAGTTACCACCACGGAAGGGGGAGGTTTACGTGGAAGAACAGCAAGAAAGGTTCAGAACATCCTTAATACAATATATGTCTCACAGTTAAAGTTGTACTTTGATGTTAAGCATTCCCTGTAAATAGAGGTGAGTATATCCCTATTGATAGAAAAGAACATATATCTTACTTTGTCTTAACACATTTATATCTATCATCACCATTTCACAGTCAAGGGTAAGTAACACGTACATAATTTTATCCTAGGTTGGAGAGATCACACCAAAAAATACACAAATACACAAATACAGTCTGCACATTTTAGTCTTGTTGTAACATGTACTAGTAGTCTGTGTATATATTTATGACACATATCAACATCATATTCTCTCTCTTTTCGATATTTATATCGCCAAAAAAGCCTACCCGTATTCAAGATAGACCGTCCTCCTTTCCATCTACTAGGTTATGTTTCATTACCAAATTGAAATATGTTTCATTATCAAAGGGACATGGAGAGGAGAAGGTAATAATAGAATTAGACACAAGTTGTTTGGCAGTGAGGAGTGTACTAACAAGGCTATGATTCTTACCGCTGCGAGTATATCCGGTAAGTTGTCTTTTGTACGGTCCCTCTGTAGTCACACTGGTATTCTTCGGGTCATTTCTTTATGTCAGCCTATTTCTAATCAGTAAAAGAGACATTATTTTATATCCAATCTATATTATTATGTTGCGCCTGCAGTATCTTATATATCTTCTTATTATGCGTACCTTTAAAAGTCTTTGGAGTATCTCTCTTCCCTTATCTTTTCTTTGTATCGTGGACTTAGTAGGTCTTGTCCGAAATCGTTCTTGTATTTCAAGAACTACCCGTCCCTGGTTGTATTTGTTACAGGTGGGTACAATGCTAGACCGGAGGCAAAAACAAAGTATAGCTATTCAGAATTTGACGCCAAATCCCTCTTGTACGTCCTATTCTCATTGCAGACTATTAGCCCAACCTGATATCACAAATGGTCACTGCCATGGGACGTTTTGCCCAATAACAGAATACCCCAGAACGGTAGTATCTCTCAAACCATGCTCCTAAACAGAATCCCTGTTGTACTGGCTAAAGGCCCAATATTATTCTAAACAGCCTAACAACTTTCTCCATGGATTTTTAAAACAATAGCCTTCTAATTGGACAGAAAAAAGTTAAACACTCTAAGATAGCCTTCTGTGTTGAGATAGTTAAATATTCTCAAAATAAAGAGAGGAAAACATAGAATTTACACAGAAAATACCAAAAAAATTACTTGGTTGTGTGCCAAAAGTATATTAATTATGTGCCACAAATATTAGTACTACCATTTCTATCATATCCCTAGGATATTGGCTATTGAGAAACCAGTATCTATGTTTGCTAAGCCCCTAGCCCTGTCTCTCACCTGTGGTTATCGTTGTCAGTTTCGGCGTCTCGGCATGGCTGGTTCCAGGCTGAGTTCGCCATTTGTTTGAACCGCCTTATATACAGATAGTAGTTAGCTCATTGGCTGATTTATATTTGCTCCTGTAGTTGGTTACATAGACTAAGTTTTTTCGGGCGCCATCTTGGACTAGTCAAATTCTGCATAGCACTGCTAGTATGGCGCGTGAAATGTACATTTTATTTAGTCTTACCTACAGTTTGGTTACTATAGGAAACGTGACATCGTTTCTATGTATTTTAGCACTCGCTATGCATAAAAACCTCTAAGTACCGATCGCGATGTCAAATTAGTATATCTGGTGTTGTAATGCCGACTTAATGCCGAATTGGCCCCTCAGTATTATCGTAGTGCCGAATATTAAGTCCTTTCTTGTATTTAGTTCGTTGTTTGGTCAAGTTTTAAAACCAGTAGCAACTCGCAGTTGCATTAAGCCTTATTGTTTCCCGGACGCCATATTGGACTAGTCAGTTTTACATAGCGCTGGTAATAAAGTGCGTTAGGGGTGCAATTCGGCGGATCCTACATGCAATCCTATTTATATGAAAAATGTACACTCCTTTCTGTGTATTATATCGCTATTATTGGGAAGATAATTTTGTTGTCGATCGCGATGTTTTCCCAATTAATCTGGCGTCATATTCCTCATTTGTGTGTCAAGCTGTGTATGAGGAGGTCCCTTAATGATACCATAGTCCTGAATATCAAGACCTTTCTTATATATAATCATATACAGATCACTTTTGTATTAGATTGCAACTCACGTGTTTTTCGGGCGCCATCTTGGAACGGATAGCTGCCCTATAGTGGAACCCTTTATATCAGATAGGGATTGTTTTAATCTCGAAATTATAACAGTTAATTATGATTGTGTTGGTTCTCTATCAAGAGTATCATCAATCTATGTCCTTAGTTAGATTTTAAGCATGACGGATGGGTAAGCCATTGCACATGGGGCTGTCTCCTAAGACCTGGGGGTACATTCTAAGTTTAGACAAACTGGGTGTTAAACTTCGCAATATTGGGTTTGCATTTCCATTTTGGTATTATCCTGATTTAGGGGGTAGGTGGAAAGGTGGTGTTAAGGGAGCAAAGATATTTTTTTATAATAATAGAACTTAATATTGTTCTATATAGGAGAGTATAAAAAAGGAGGATGTGTCTATGTTGAATTCATATCTGGTCACATCATTGACATACTCTCATTACATTGTTGGTACTCCTCATGACAGACAAGAATAGTTTTTCAAGGATATATGCATTATATATGAATTGTATAGTTTTGCTATAGTATTGACTCAGAACTTCACACAGTTCTTCACACAGTTTTGGCAAAGTATTAAATCTAAGCAATACAACTTATCATTTCTTCATAAGAAGTGGTACATTTCACTATCCAAATTCATACCGTTTTTTATGCTTTGAAGTTTACAAATCCATCTTGCCTCCCGCTGTCTAAGAAGTACCTCCCGATTACCTCCTCTTATGGGCAATTGTACATGTTCCAAACCGTGGAACCAAAAATCAGGTTTCCCACTATGTTTTTCCCAAAAGTGTTTTGTATGGGCGTATCTAACATCTTTATTCAAGATTGCTCTCCTGTGTTCTTGGATTCTTATCCTGAGGTTGCGTTTCGAGCTGCCCACGTATATTAGTCCGCAATTACAGCCCAAAACATATACTACAAAAGTAGTCGCACAGTTTATAAAGGATAGAATTTCAAAATTTGGTGAGCCATTGAATGTAAACTGTTTGGTTTTATCTTTGCCATATTCACAGATATTGCACTCCCTGCATGTAAAGAAACCTTTTGGTTTCTGTGGCAGCCAATTGGTACTGGCATCTTTGTTCGATTTAAGATAGCTAGGGCATAGTTGGTTACGTAGTGTTCTACCTCTGCGATATGTCACTGAGGGATTGTTTCTCACATGTAGTTGTAATCCTGGGACCTCTTTTAAAAGGTGCCAGTTATTTTTTAGAATTTTGAATATGCTGTTGCTATGCCTGGTATATTTTGTTATGAATCTGACATCTGTGCTTGTTTTGAATTTCTTACGTGATTTGATTTTAAGAGTTTCATCCCTGGGGATCCTGCGTGTCCTGTTCTCTGCTCTATGGATGACCTCTTTACTGTATCCCCTAGCTTCAAAACGACTCTTGAGTGCTTGGAGATTGGTGTCAAAGGATTCTGCTTCGGTACAATTCCGCTTAAGGCGTACCATTTCTCCAAATGGTATATTTTTGATTGTGGAACTGGCATGCGCACTATTCGCATGCAAAACCGCATTGCAGGCAGTGTCCTTACGGAAAAGGGTACTTTGGATTTTGTTGTTCTTGATATAGAACTTAAGATCCAAAAAGTTTATGCTCTCTCTACTGTAATCCATCGTGAGCTTCACGTTCATGTAGTTCTTGTTTAGGTAATCAAAGTAGTCTATAAGATCAACCTCAGATCCGGACCAGAGACAGATGATATCGTCAATGTACCTCCCCCAGAACACGATGTTGTTGGTCCAGGGGGAGGCACTCTGGTTCCATGCATGCTCCCTTTCAAATTGTCCCATAAAGAGACAGGCATACGATGGTGCAAATTTGGTTCCCATCGCAGTACCCCTCTTTTGGTGGTACCACATATCATCAAACAGGAAATAGTTTTTTGTCAGTACCAGTTCCATCATTTCGAGGACCATTTGATTCTTAAAGAGCAAATCCGCCCCTTCTCTATCCAGATAAAATTCACTAGCTTTGAGGCCAATATCATGTTGGATGGAAGTGTAGAGACTTGTAACATCTAAGGTTACAAAAAAGAGATCATTTGACCATTCAAAATCTTGTAATTTATTCAGGATGTCTTTGCTATCTTGAATAAAAGACGGTAAGTTCGAGACATGTTTGTTAAGTTTCAGGTCTATATATTCTGATAGTTTCTCAGTAGGTGAGCCTATTCCCGAGATGATGGGACGACCTGGCGGGAATGGCCCACCTTTGTGTATTTTGGGGAGGATATATATACAGGGAGATCTGGGGTTGGAGACTAGTAGGTATTGGTATTCCTGATCGCTGAGTAGTCCCATGTCTTTCCAATCTAGTAGTTTGGAATTGATCTCGATAGTTAGTGGCCCAATTGGATTATGTGTCACTTGCTCATAGCAGTCTTTATCCGCCAACTGTCTCTTAATCTCGTGTGTGTAGTCTTTTCTATTCATAACAACAATGTTTCCCCCTTTGTCGGCCTCCTTAATTACTATGTCAGGGTCTTCCCGTAGTCTCTTAAGGGCATCTCTTTCCCCTTTAGTAAGGTTGGAGTCTTTAGATCTTTGTGCCATACTTTCTCTCTCAAGTTTGTATAGGCCGGCAGACACTCGCTCGTTAAAAGTGTCAATGTTCTGATGGTATACATTGGGGAGAAACTTGGATTTGGGATGTAATCCACTATCATCAGACATGTTTTCTGTAATCCTACATTCAGAGCGAATGGTGTCTAAGTCTATTTCCAATTCCACATTTAGTGAGGTTAAACATTGTAAGCCCTTTATCTCAGCGATAGACATGTTTACAGGTTCTACTTCAAAACCCAAATCCCCAGGTATTGAGTTACACATAGGTTTGTTGCAAAAAAATTCCTTTAATTTTAATTGCCGTGTAAATTTGAACAGATCTACATGTACATCCGAAAAATCACCATCCTGTGTAGGACAAAACCCCAAACCTTTACACAACAATTTCTTTTCATCAGGATCCAAACATCTATCTGATAGGTTGACAATTCTCAATTCAGACTGATTATTCATTTCCATATCATTATCCCTTTCAATACCATCTATTGTTTTGCTTGTTCTTTTGGTTTGTTCTTCCCTCTCTCTGATCTCCTCACTTGTTCTTCCCCCTCTTCTCTTGTTGGACCTTTGGAACCTCCTGCCACCTCTCCTTGTCTTTTTTGCTGTTGTATTTTTCTGGCCTGATTCCCACTTATTCTTAGTTTCTCCATTTCCTTTTGGAAAGTGGAGGGGCCTGCTTCTAAAGGGAGTCCACCTGGGGCTGTTGCAGAGGATACACTATCTAGTGAGGACAGAGAGGTTGTGCTCACTGATCTTAACTCTTCACTATCCTCCCTCGTTCTTTTCCTTGTAGAGTCATCTGTATTTATGTTGTCAAATTTTTTCGCAAAGGTGTATATACGACCATCGCGATAGTCTTTATCATCCCTCTTTATCTTTCTTAGTTTCTTGTCCTTTAGATACATTTGGTGGTTGTCAATTACTTTTTTCAAAATCTCGTAATTTTTCTCAACTAGATCCCGGTTTTCACAGGCCTCAATTTCTTTTACTACATTTTCTATTTCTACCAAAAGTTTAGCCCCCTTCTCTTCAGCATGTTTGATTAGAATTTGCATCATTACACATGAAGCACCCTCCAAATTGGTTTCCCAATCCTTTAATAAATCCTCACTCAAGTCCTCAAAGGTGGGGAAAATTAGGATGCGTAGCCCTCTTGGCACCTTTTTCTGGTGGATGTATTGTTGCAAGGTTACGCCATCCCACCATCGTGATAGTTCTTGTCTCCTCAATCTTTCCAATTTTTGGAACAGTGCCTTCAGTCCTCCGGTTTCTGGCGCATTTGGTATGTTAGAATTTGTACGAGAGTCTTTCCCGAATAGGTCCTGTGCCATTTCCTCGCGTTTATCGTCAAATTTGGACATGTTTGTTGTCTTTCTATTGCTGGTTGGCTGTTAGTGCTTGCTGGTCCAGGTAGCAATTAAGTATTTGTACGAAAAAGCAGCAGCGGACCTTAAAATGCCGCACCTAAACTCCAGTGCCAATAGATTTATGTTCAAATCAGTTCGATAATGTGCTGCCAACCCCGACACCAGCTGCTGTTTGGCGTCGCTGTGCTCTCCAGATCAGTTAAACAGTTTAGATACTCAAGGGGGCGCACCAAAGTAAGAGTCCAAATAAAGTAAGTAGAGAAATGTTCTTTATTTATCTTTGTTCACCAACAAAAGGCATATCAATAAAATAAGTAGTGAGATCAGCCAACGCGTTTCACTCCCTACCAAGGAGTTTCTTCAGGGCTGAAAAAACAAATAAAAGACAAAATATTCCCATCAATTTCCTGCATAGCCAAACGTGTACATATTAGCCCATTTTGCATTACCTCAATTAGTCGGCATTACAACACCAGATATACTAATTTGACATTGCGATCGGTACTTAGAGGTTTTTATGCATAGCGAGTGCTAAAATACATAGAAACGATGTCACGTTTCCTATAGTAACCAAACTGTAGGTAAGACTAAATAAAATGTACATTTCACGCGCCATACTAGCAGTGCTATGCAGAATTTGACTAGTCCAAGATGGCGCCCGAAAAAACTTAGTCTATGTAACCAACTACAGGAGCAAATATAAATCAGCCAATGAGCTAACTACTATCTGTATATAAGGCGGTTCAAACAAATGGCGAACTCAGCCTGGAACCAGCCATGCCGAGACGCCGAAACTGACAACGATAACCACAGGTGAGAGACAGGGCTAGGGGCTTAGCAAACATAGATACTGGTTTCTCAATAGCCAATATCCTAGGGATATGATAGAAATGGTAGTACTAATATTTGTGGCACATAATTAATATACTTTTGGCACACAACCAAGTAATTTTTTTGGTATTTTCTGTGTAAATTCTATGTTTTCCTCTCTTTATTTTGAGAATATTTAACTATCTCAACACAGAAGGCTATCTTAGAGTGTTTAACTTTTTTCTGTCCAATTAGAAGGCTATTGTTTTAAAAATCCATGGAGAAAGTTGTTAGGCTGTTTAGAATAATATTGGGCCTTTAGCCAGTACAACAGGGATTCTGTTTAGGAGCATGGTTTGAGAGATACTACCGTTCTGGGGTATTCTGTTATTGGGCAAAACGTCCCATGGCAGTGACCATTTGTGATATCAGGTTGGGCTAATAGTCTGCAATGAGAATAGGACGTACAAGAGGGATTTGGCGTCAAATTCTGAATAGCTATACTTTGTTTTTGCCTCCGGTCTAGCATTGTACCCACCTGTAACAAATACAACCAGGGACGGGTAGTTCTTGAAATACAAGAACGATTTCGGACAAGACCTACTAAGTCCACGATACAAAGAAAAGATAAGGGAAGAGAGATACTCCAAAGACTTTTAAAGGTACGCATAATAAGAAGATATATAAGATACTGCAGGCGCAACATAATAATATAGATTGGATATAAAATAATGTCTCTTTTACTGATTAGAAATAGGCTGACATAAAGAAATGACCCGAAGAATACCAGTGTGACTACAGAGGGACCGTACAAAAGACAACTTACCGGATATACTCGCAGCGGTAAGAATCATAGCCTTGTTAGTACACTCCTCACTGCCAAACAACTTGTGTCTAATTCTATTATTACCTTCTCCTCTCCATGTCCCTTTGATAATGAAACATATTTCAATTTGGTAATGAAACATAACCTAGTAGATGGAAAGGAGGACGGTCTATCTTGAATACGGGTAGGCTTTTTTGGCGATATAAATATCGAAAAGAGAGAGAATATGATGTTGATATGTGTCATAAATATATACACAGACTACTAGTACATGTTACAACAAGACTAAAATGTGCAGACTGTATTTGTGTATTTGTGTATTTTTTGGTGTGATCTCTCCAACCTAGGATAAAATTATGTACGTGTTACTTACCCTTGACTGTGAAATGGTGATGATAGATATAAATGTGTTAAGACAAAGTAAGATATATGTTCTTTTCTATCAATAGGGATATACTCACCTCTATTTACAGGGAATGCTTAACATCAAAGTACAACTTTAACTGTGAGACATATATTGTATTAAGGATGTTCTGAACCTTTCTTGCTGTTCTTCCACGTAAACCTCCCCCTTCCGTGGTGGTAACTGTTTAGAAAAGGATATATTTTTTAAAACGAAGTTTTTAAAGTTAACAAATATTCGTTGATCAGTCTTTCCTTTGCTATAGGCTACTGTGTCCGTCCTTTGCTTTCCCTGGTCTCCAGGGAAAGATGTACTCTATAAAGAATGCCCATTGAGGTAATGCAAAATGGGCTAATATGTACACGTTTGGCTATGCAGGAAATTGATGGGAATATTTTGTCTTTTATTTGTTTTTTCAGCCCTGAAGAAACTCCTTGGTAGGGAGTGAAACGCGTTGGCTGATCTCACTACTTATTTTATTGATATGCCTTTTGTTGCTGAACAAAGATAAATAAAGAACATTTCTCTACTTACTTTATTTGGACTCTTACTTTGGTGCGCCCCCTTGAGTATCTAAACTAATAAATTAAATAGGTTCAGTGTCCAGCACCTACCCTAATTAAATGTTGATTGGAGTTGGAATAGTTAATTAAATAGGTTCAGTGTCCAGCACCTACCCTAATTAAATGATGATTGGAGTTGGAATAGTAAATTTTATTGGTTCAGTGTCCAGCATATACCCTAATTAAATGTAGATTGGAGTTGGAATACTAAATTAAATAGGTTTAGTGTCCAACACCTACCATAATTAAATGTTGATTGGAGTTGTAATAGTTAATTAAATAGGTCCAGTGTCCAGCACCTACCCTAATTAAATGTAGATTGGAGTTGGAATAGTAAAATAAATAGGTTCATTGTCCAGCACCTACCCTAATTAAATGATGATTGGAGTTGGAATAGTAAATTTTATTGGTTCAGTGTCCAGCACCTACCTTAATTAAATGTAGATTGTAGTTGGAATAGTAAATTAAATAGGTTTAGTATCCAGCACCTACCCTAATTAAATGTACATTGGAGTTGGAATAGTAAATTTAATTGGTTCAGTGTCCATCACCTACCCTAATTAAATGTAGAATGGAGTTGGAATAGTAAATTAAATAGGTTCAGTGTCCAGCACCTACCCTAATTAAATGTTGATTGGAGTTGGAATAGTTAATTAAATAGGTTCAGTGTCCAGCACTTACCCTAATTAAATGATGATTGGAGTTGGAATAGTAAATTTAATTGGTTCACTGTCTAGCATCTACCCTAATTAAATGTAGATTGGAGTTGGAATAGTAAATTAAATAGGTTCAGTGTCCAGCACCTACCCTAATTAAATGATGATTGGAGTTGGAATAGTTAATTAAATAGGTTCAGTGTCCAGCACCTACCCTAATTAAATGTTGATTGGAGTTGGAATAGTTAATTAAATAGGTTCAGTGTCCAGCATCTATCCTAATTAAATGATGATTGGAGTTGGAATAGTAAATTTAATTGGTCCAGTGTCCAGCATCTACCCTAATTAAATGTAGATGGGAGTTGGAATAGTACATTAAATAGGTTCAGTGTCCAGCACCTACCCTAATTAAATGTAGATTGGAGTTAGAATACTAAATTAAATAGGTTCAGTGTCCAGCACCTACCCTAATTAAATGTTGATTGCAGTTGGAATAGTTAATTAAATAGGTTCAGTGTCCAGCACCTACCCTAATTAAATGATGATTGGAGTTGGAATAGTACATTTTATTGGTTCAGTGTCCAGCATATACCCTAATTAAATGTAGATTGGAGTTGGAATACTAAATTAAATAGGTTCAGTGTCCAACACCTACCATAATTAAATGTTGATTGGAGTTGTAATAGTTAATTAAATAGGTCCAGTGTCCAGCACCTACCCTAATTAAATGTAGATTGGAGTTGGAATAGTAAAATAAATAGGTTCATTGTCCAGCACCTACCCTAATTAAATGATGATTGGAGTTGGAATAGTAAATTTTATTGGTTCAGTGTCCAGCACCTACCTTAATTAAATGTAGATTGTAGTTGGAATAGTAAATTAAATAGGTTTAGTATCCAGCACCTACCCTAATTAAATGTACATTGGAGTTGGAATAGTAAATTTAATTGGTTCAGTGTCCATCACCTACCCTAATTAAATGTAGATTGGAGTTGGAATAGTAAATTAAATAGGTTCAGTGTCCAGCACCTACCCTAATTAAATGTTGATTGGAGATGGAATAGTTAATTAAATAGGTTCAGTGTCCAGCACCTACCCTAATTAAATGATGATTGGAGTTGGAATAGTAAATTTCATTGGTTCAGTGTCCAGCACCTACCCTAATTAAATGTAGATGGGAGTTGGAATATTAAATTAAATAGGTTCAGTGTCCAGCACCTACCCTAATTAAATGTAGATGGGAGTTGGAATAGTAAATTTAATAGGTTCAGTGTCCAGCCCCTACTCTAATTAAATGTAGAATGGAGTTGGAATAGTAAATTAAATAGGTTCAGTGTCCAGCACCTACCCTAATTAAATGTTGATTGGAGTTGGAATAGTTAATTAAATAGGTTCAGTGTCCAGCACTTACCCTAATTAAATGATGATTGGAGTTGGAATACTAAATTTAATTGGTTCACTGTCTAGCATCTACCCTAATTAAATGTAGATTGGAGTTGGAATAGTAAATTAAATAGGTTCAGTGTCCAGCACCTACCCTAATTAAATGATGATTGGAGTTGGAATAGTTAATTAAATAGGTTCAGTGTCCAGCACCTACCCTAATTAAATGTTGATTGGAGTTGGAATAGTTAATTAAATAGGTTCAGTGTCCAGCACCTACCCTAATTAAATGATGATTGGAGTTGGAATAGTAAATTGTATTGGTTCAGTGTCCAGCACCTACCTTAATTAAATGTAGATTGTAGTTGGAATAGTAAATTAAATTGGTTCAGTGTCCAGTATCTACCCTAATTAAATGTAGATTGGAGTTGGAATAGTAAATTTAATTGGTTCAGTGTCCAGCACCTACCCTAATTAAATGTAGATTGGAGTTGGAATAGTAAATTAAATAGGTTCAGTGTCCAGCACTTACCCTAATTAAATGTTGATTGGAGTTGGAATAGTTAATTAAATAGGTTCAGTGTCCAGCACCTACCCTAATTAAATGATTATTGGATTTGGAATAGTAAATGTAATTGGTTCAGTGTCCAGCACCTACCCTAATTAAATGTTGATTGGAGTTGGAATAGTTAATTAAATAGGTTCAGTGTCCAGCACTTACCCTAATTAAATGATGATTGGAGTTGGAATACTAAATTTAATTGGTTCACTGTCTAGCATCTACCCTAATTAAATGTAGATTGGAGTTGGAATAGTAAATTAAATAGGTTCAGTGTCCAGCACCTACCCTAATTAAATGATGATTGGAGTTGGAATAGTTAATTAAATAGGTTCAGTGTCCAGCACCTACCCTAATTAAATGTTGATTGGAGTTGGAATAGTTAATTAAATAGGTTCAGTGTCCAGCACCTACCCTAATTAAATGATGATTGGAGTTGGAATAGTAAATTGTATTGGTTCAGTGTCCAGCACCTACCTTAATTAAATGTAGATTGTAGTTGGAATAGTAAATTAAATTGGTTCAGTGTCCAGTATCTACCCTAATTAAATGTAGATTGGAGTTGGAATAGTAAATTTAATTGGTTCAGTGTCCAGCACCTACCCTAATTAAATGTAGATTGGAGTTGGAATAGTAAATTAAATAGGTTCAGTGTCCAGCACTTACCCTAATTAAATGTTGATTGGAGTTGGAATAGTTAATTAAATAGGTTCAGTGTCCAGCACCTACCCTAATTAAATGATTATTGGATTTGGAATAGTAAATGTAATTGGTTCAGTGTCCAGCACCTACCTTAATTAAATGTAGATGGGAGTAGGAATAGTAAATTAAATAGGTTCAGTGTCCAGCACCTACCCTAATTAAATGTACATTGGAGTTGGAATAGTAAATTTAATTGGTTAAGTGTCCAGCACCTACCCTAATTAAATGTAGATTGGAGTTGGAATAGTACATTAAATAGGTTCAGTGTCCAGCACCTACCCTAATTAAATGTTGATTGGAGTTGGAATAGTTAATTAAATAGGTTCAGTGTCCAGCACCTACCCTAATTAAATGATGATTGGAGTTGGAATAGTAAATTTATTTTGTTCTGTGTCCAGCACCTACCCTAATTAAATGTAGATGGGAGTTGGAATAGTAAATTAAATAGGTTCAGTGTCCAGCACCTACCCCAATTAAATGTAGATTGGAGTTGGAATAGTTAATTAAATAGGTTCAGTGTCCAGCACCTACCCTAATTAAATGATGATTGGAGTTGGAATAGTAAATTAAATAGGTTCACTGTGCAGCACTTACCCTAAATAAATGTTCATTGGAGTAGGAATAGTAAATTACATAGGTTCAGTATCCAGCATCTACCCTAATAAATGTTGTATATCTCTATATATTGTACAGATAAAAATAACACAGTTGTTTTTCAAAAAAATCTTTATTTTTTTTAACATCTCAAAATAAGTACATTATATATGTATTACAAGTCAATGTATAGTGTCATGAATAAAAATTATAAGTACAATATAATTAGAAACATCACATTTTTGAGTAGTTGTTTAGGAAAGTACATTTTAGGTACATAGAAAAAAAATGTAGTTCAAGATTATGCAATGAGTAATACTATACATATATTATAAAAATTGTGACATATTTTTAAATAATTATACATTGGTAATGGAATCAATCTTTTTCATTTGTAAATATAATACAGTGCTGTAGAAATGATGTTATAAAATAATTCACATTTTTATAAAGATATTTTGATATTAATAATATTGTACATCATACCATTAACATCATTATCAGAATATTTGTAAATTATACAATCTTTTGAATGTTGTTAAATTATTAATATTAAAAAATATTTTTTAATAATAATAATTTTTACATGTTAGTCATATTGTTAAAAAATTAATACAGAAAAAAAGATGGTACATTAGACATTTGTATCAGATTATTTTTTGATAAATATTACATTAAATAATAAAATTAATTAATATTTAATGTAATAAATATTAAAAGTATGAATATAATACATTTGTAATTTAAAAAATACATATATATTTGAACATGTTGGTAAGTATATTTGAACATTTTTTCAGTATTTTTCACAGTAAAATAAATGTTTTGGGCATTTAGTGCACTATTTCTTACATTACTGTATTATTTGGGTCTGTTATTTTGTAACCGCTCATTGTCTTTTTGGGTCATTTTGGGAGAGTGAAGGTTGCGGTTGGAAGCAGCTTCACGTCTGAGCAGGTAAGAGTGTATTTAGATATATTTTAACTATTTTATCTAAATTTTGAAGGTAGTCGTTTTTTATTTAGGGTTTGTGGATTACTGTATGAGTATTTCCATAGTATGAAGTTGAGTCGATACGTTTATCGGTTATCGAGGCTTTTTGGTGTTTTAAGTAGTTGGAGTTAGTGAGTTTGTGCTAGGATTTGGCTATTTTTGAAAAAAACAAGTATGTAATGTTTATATTTAATGCTATATTTCGAAGTGTTATGTGGGTGGGATTGTTTAATTTTTTCTTCTAGGTATTTGGATACAGCTATTTCCGTTTCCGAGCTGTTATGTTTTTTTTATCAAAGGAAGTGTGTTTCAGTTGTTTGAACTGAGATTTATAGCATACTTTCTTATTTTTTGGGTTTCCTGGAGCGTTTATTACTTTTTTACTTTATTTTCGGGTTTTTTAATGGATTTAGAACAATCGATTTATTTGGATGCTGGATGGATTTTGCACAGTTGTATTTTTACATTTTATTGGGTATTTTTAATTCTATTTTTGAGAATTTCTTACTACATGGATTGTCATGGATTATTGGATTTCCTTATGATGTTGGTGTGAAAGGTAAGTGAATTATTATTAATATTATTTTGGGGTGGGAAAGGTGTTGTTATGAAATGTATTTTATATACTTAGATAATTATTTTGTCTATATATAATTAAGAAAATAAATATATTAGACAAAATAATGAACAAATGATTATATTATAATATGTGTGGTTTATATGTCAGGATATTTGAGGATTTTGAACCTATCATTTAGTTAGTATTGTTAGTTTAATGTTTTGGCTATCATTTTTAAGTATTCTAGTCCTCTTGTTGTAGGGTAAAGTTGTACTTGCTGTTGTAAATATTGATACATTTGGGCAGTTTGTCTTGAGAGTTTGGGTTTTAGTTGTAAGACAGATTGCTCCATTCGTAATTCTTGAAAACTTTGCTCTTTTTGGATTGCTGTGAGGAGTTTGTGTAGTGTGGGAGTTGTTCGTCCAGTAGAAGATAGGAAGGCATTATGCCAACCTTCAACTGCGTTGTTTGTTTTGGCTTCTTGGTTTAGGGTTGGTAGATATACA
Organism: Lissotriton vulgaris; assembly: GCF_964263255.1. Taxonomy (NCBI): domain Eukaryota; kingdom Metazoa; phylum Chordata; class Amphibia; order Caudata; family Salamandridae; genus Lissotriton; species Lissotriton vulgaris. The sequence goes on along the minus strand of NC_141700.1, from coordinate 174,390,770 downwards.
TTCCACCAGGGAATTAAGAATTTAGGTTGGCGTCTGTGGCCTGACCTGTGTAGTCTCCCTACCCAGTTGTCCTCAAAGTAATCCAAAAGTGGAGCAAGTTTTTGTTCGTTTTGTGTGTAGAAAGGACTTTCAATTAACAGATTATAATGTTCAGCCACGTCAGGTATTGGCACATATGCCAGAGCTATTAGGTGTTTTATTTGGTATGCAAAGGTTATATTGGTTGCATACTCTACACTAAGTGTAGATTTTTGTAAATGTCTCCATAGACATTGGTTAAAATGAAAGTAACATCCTTGTATGGATGTGTGTGGATATGTTTTAAGAATGGAATTAATCATAGCTTGTTCGAAGTCTAGTATTATTTTTAGTGGAAAGTAGTCTGACGTTTGTTCTTTGATTTTGTGCAATATTTCTGTGTAAGTTGCTGTTTGTTTGTTTGGTAACAAACAGTAGATGAATGGGATACAGGTATTATGATATTGCCCATGTATTGTATACAATTGATAGAATGGTTTAGGGCATATGGTAAAAGTGCCATCCATCATCCATGTTTGACTTTCTTTTAATTTATTAAGGTTGTTATTTGTAGCAAACATGATTATCCTTTTATCTTTGCTATGATTATCATAGAAGATAAAAGGTTCATCATTATGTGTGATGGTAAGTTCAGGTGGAATAATGATTTCATCAAACGTTTTTGGTATTGGTATTGTGGGTCCACTGGATTTTTTGGTTCTAGCTATGGTTCTTTTTATTGAAGCAATTGATGGTAATTGACCTCTTGCTTCTCTGGGTACTCTAGGTAGTAATTCTTTTAGAATTATGCTAGTTGGTAGTCAGATGTGCTATTTAATTCTTTTATATTTTCAAGAGTGGATCTAACCTCGATTTCTGAGATGTTAGGTGGATGGTTATGTTCAGTAGTATTAATGACACTTGTTTCTCTGGTTGTAGCACGCCCATAGCATTTGTTAGAGTAATACTTAGTACATTTCCAGTTAACTTTAAGGTCTTTTTGTTTCTCCTGAGTATGAGTATAACCCATATAGCATAATAAAAAATTTCCTTTCTGAGAAGTAATAAATCTTGCATCTTCTGTCATTCTTGTTTTCTTTTATCTAGAAAAGTTATATTCAAAATATTAGGAGATTTTGTAATGTTATTACCATTTTAAATAAAACATGTACCATTTGTAGCTTCTTACTTACCAACAGTAAAGTAGTAGCTTTAGAAAGTACATGTATTTTCAGTCAGATGGTGTTCTAGTTTTTATAGGTCTGTAGAAAGAAAGTAAACAATGTTATAGGAATTGTATATTTGTGTATTTTGGTTAGACATTTGCTAGTGTGTAACCTTTCATAATGTGAATGGTACTTTTTAGGGATTACAAAAGAGAACATTTTAAGAAAATACTAACAGAAGTAGTAACAAAGTCAAGTATTACGATTGTCCATGTATTAGAGCATACAATGAGTATATCTGTTTGCATTTTGTACTTACCAAGGGTTTATGGTTAGTTGCTGAATGTCTGTTCTTGGATTCAAATTTGCTGCTTTTTGTAGTTCTGTTATCTGTTTTGAGAAAAAGTATAGTATTTTTACAAATGTTATTTATGTACAAACAAAAAGTGACATTTTGTACAAAAGCAGTTTTACATATTGCGTGAAAAGAACCTGGGTTTACTAATTTTTTAAGAGTTAAAACAGAAGATACAGGTTGTAAAAGATATTTTCTTTTAACTATTTGTCTAATGGTTTGAAGATAAAACAAAAATTAGGTATATACCTTTTTTATAGTTATATTGTAGATTTTCATGAAGACAATGTTCAATTCTTTTGTATTGTAGAGTCTGTTGTTGGAAAAAGGAGATAGAGAACGAAAAATTTAGTTTAAAAATGTAGCATATGAGTAATAGGTTACAATAGATCATAATTATGTAGCAGAGCTATAAGAATACTTACTTGTAGTATTTAGTAGTATTTTCATGCAGAGAAGAATATTGAGGGTGCTCCAAAAACTGGCAGTATGTCGTCCCGCTGAATATTGCCTGCAGGTTTTAGGGATAATTGTGAATGGTTTATATAGGGTATGCTTAATTAGTGTTTCTTTCTGATTGGTCACATATGTTGAGAAGAGTTACCATTGGTTAGTTTGAATTTATTTTTAGTAAAATAATTAACTTATATGTTAGTTAAAGGTTTATATAGAGGAATAGTGAAATAGTAAGTATTTTAATAAAAATGTATTTAATTATTGTTGGTAGTTAAAATAGATTAATAATAGGAAAAACATTGTATGTGTAAAAGGAGTGTTAATATAGTAATAACATAGTAAAAAATAATGTAAAGTAATGTGATATATAAGTTACTAAACTTTTTGTAAATATTTTACATATATTTATATGTGTGTATTAGTAAGATGTGTAGTGGTTATATAAGAAATATATACTTGTTTAGAGATGTCGATATTTTGAGAGAGTCGAAATAAGTGCAGTCGATAATAGTGTTATCGATATTTTTGTAGTATACTATATATAGTAATAAATGCCGATATTATGTTATTCGATAATTTTGTTATCGATAATAGTGTAGTCAATATTTTTGGGCATCGATAATGTGGGATCGATATTTTAGTAAATATATAAATATGTATAGGGAGTCGATGTTATTGATATCGATATTTGAGACTCGATGTTAGTGTAGGTCGATTTTAGTAAAATCGAAATTTTGTCAGTGATTCATTGAACATAACACACCCATTCAAGGTCCGAGTCCTAAAGGGAAATCAATATTCAGAAATGCTCCACAGGTAACACTGCATTTGCAGTTTATGTTTTTCCCATTAAATATCATATAGACTGATTCATAAGCAGCATGCATATGCACTTCAAAATGCTCCTAATGGGTGGATAGGAAAATAGTCTCAATTAATGACAAACTTAAATACCCTGTAGTAATGACAATCCTACGCCGATGACACCCAACTGATCCTCTCCATCCTGACGAATCCACAACCTCCAGAAAAAACTTCCACAGTGGGATGAAGGCTGTTGCGACCTGCATGAAAAACAGTTGCCTCAAATTCAATTAGGACAAAACTGAAGTCCTCATCCTGGGACCTGCCACTTGCTTGCAATGACTCCTGGTGGCTGCCACATTGGGAACCCCTCCAACCCCAAGGACCACACACGAAACCTCTGCATCATACTGGACTCCTTACTCACAATGAACCGTCAGATCAATGCCGTCTCCTCATCAGGCTTCAAAATGCTTCGCTTGCTTCAAAAGACATGCAGATGGATCCCCACTGAATCCAGAAAAACATTCACCCACGCACTCATCATCAGCAGACTTGACTAAGCCAGTGTAACCCAGAAAGACCTCAGGAAACTACAAAATGTTCAAAATGCCGCAGACAGACTGGTCCTTGACATCCCTTGCCGCAGACACATTACCGAACACCTCCATGAACTCCAGAGGCTCCCAGTCAACAAAAGAATCCCTTTCAATCTCCTCACACATGTCTACAAAGCCCTCCACAATGCATGACCAGCATACCTGAACCACCGCCTCTCATTCCAAGTACACATCAGACACCTCCGCTCTGCCGAACTGACCACGGCCGCCATCCAACGGATCCACAAGACTAGAACCGGAGGGAGATCCTTCTCCTATCTCGTCGCCAAAACCTGGAACACCCTGCTCACCCTCTCAGACACTCCCAGTTGCTGACCCAATTCAGGAAGGATCGCATGACCTGACTCTTTTGCTGAATCCCAGCACAGAGACAGATCAGCAGCCCCAAATCTCTGGGAGTTACTCTGGATATAAGGCTCCACCTTCAAACTCAAATCAGCACCATGGCCAAGAATGTGGAATTTCAACTCCACCTTCTTAGAGAAAGCCACCATTACATTAATGAGCAAGACCTGAAATATCTTGCTCAATCACTGGTTCTTCCAGAATCGACTATTATAACTCTCTTTTGACAGGTCTACCCAAGACCCATCTCACCTCTCTGAAATCAGTTTTACATTCAGCTGCATGCTTTATCTATGTGGTGAAAAAGAAACAACCACATCTCACCAATACTTGCCACTCTTCCCTCGCTCCCCATAGAACCCAGGTCAATTCATAAGACTGCCTGTTTCAGCCACAAGGCCTTGCATACATCCACTCCTCACTGCCTTGCGAACAAACTAAAGCTCTCAGGAGGCATCAGACCATAGCGTAATGCAGAAGCTTTGTTCTTGGAGCCTCCGACTTTTACAAAGGAACAACTTATGGCACAATCTTTCGTGGGTAGTGCAATTTGAATATGGAACTCTTTACCCCGAAACTATGAACCATCATCTCATTGCAGATCTTCAAAACGGAGCTGAAAGCCCTTCTCATGCAACGACATAATGGCCAGTTGTCCCCTTAACCAACCTCCCTCAAGATAATGTACACTCCCCAGTCCAACCATACTACTCTAATCTCACCTTACTCAACCTTGCTGCTAATAGGTTTGGAAGAGGAAGAGGTGTGGCGCCGCGGCTAGGGCGCCTGACTCCGGAATATTGGGATCACGGTTCGATCCCTGGCAACGGCAGCAGGTTAGCCCAGCACCATGTGACTCTGGGCAATGGCTTGCTTAAGCCTCCCGATGGGCCCCAGCGCCTAGAGACCCTTACTGGTGATTGTGCGCTTTACAAATGTGGATTATTATTATTATTCACCACCTACCTCCCCCTATAATCTATATAATGCATTCCTTTGTAACAACGGAAACAAGCAAATGTCCCTATGTTTCACCACTGTGCCTATACAATGATAGTAATTAGCAACTGTTTGTAAATTTGTATCTTTTGTAATGAAACCTGTTTTATTGTAAATCGGTCTAACACCTTTGGGTAATGCCCAGGCTATATAAAAATGCATAAATAAATTCAAAGGGAGACTGTGCAATGTGGCAATATCATTGGACATCAGCTGGAGGAACAGAACCCCAACAGTGGCAGCACAATCGGAGCATGAAGAAGTAGAGGAAGCCCTTGCAAGACACTCTGGAGTGGCATTGGAAACCAATGAACGTTGAAGGAAGAAAACACTGCGGCACACAATGGGATCCTGCAGCTAAGTCAGACCTTTGAAAATAGGCAACAGGACACAGGTATAGCCAGCTGGCTGGGCAGGACCTCATTGCAGGACCTCAATGTGTGTTTATTTATTGGTTGCAAATGTTGCAATGTACAGCCACACATTGTAGCTGTTGCCCAACAGGTAAAGCATGTGCATCTGGTGGGCAACAATCACCTGCCTCCCAGCACAACAATCTCATCATTAGAGTGATGAACAATTCTTGATTACAGCAGAGGGTCTGTATGCATTACCAGGGACATGGTTGACCAACTGAGGATGAATATGCCATCCCCACCACTTTGAGCGTATGTGACATATAACTTGACTGTAGTACCCTCATAAACATGCACACCACGCCTTCTGCAGTGTGCTTTTCATGAACATGTAAGATTGTAAACTGTCCATCGCCCACAGCATGTCACTATAAAACGTCCTACACAATATCAAATGCCTTTCCCCATTTGTTGTGCATTGGTATAATATCATGGACACCTGTTTAATATATGTTGTGATGTTCGCAGCATGTGTGGCTGTAGATTGCAACATTTACATCCAATAAATCAGCACCCACACCAACAGGCAAACTCAATACTGAGATACACAAGGATCATCCAGACTGTGCCATTTTTTTTCATATAAACTGAATGCAGCTTTGGAGTTGGAAGATGGGTAGAGGAAAAATGGGATTAAGGGTGATGTGAGTTTAGGGTATTTTCCCAAATGGCACAATGTCCCTAAATTTAGAAAAATACTTCGTGGCTCGGGGAAGAATGCACACATTGTAAAGTGGTAAGTGTAAACAATGTCCCATGAAAATTATACATTTAAATTCAAATCCCAACAGTCCAAATCCAGATGCGTAATTAAATGTAAGGCATTCAAATTGAAAATACAAATCAAAAGAAAATGCACTGTGCAAAGTAATTAAATGTCCTTCTGAAACAAAGGTCATTCCCCCAAGCCAAGAATGGTACTATACCAAGTTGGGTAAATCAATACCTGGTCATCCTTTTTGTCTGATGCCATTTTGAACAACATCACCACCTCACGTGTAGGCATGTCAACACGGAAGGCAGGGTACAACACTTCCTGAGAGGATTCAGACACATGGAGGTAGCACTGACAATAATGTCAGGTTGGAAAGAATGGGGGTCTCGGAAAGGACATACAGGAAGTCCAGGAAGAGAGGAGGCTTGTGATCTCCATAGATTTGTCAGTCTGGGCATCCTGTAGGGTAGCAACATCTTTATCTACCTGATGTTCAATAATCGCCAGAGGTATTCCTGCTGCCACACACAATCTGCCTTTACAACTCCACAGTGGCTTCATGAAGACCACATTTTGGGGTGTGGCATGGGGGATTATCAGTGCTCAGGGGTATTCAGAGGGGTATCCCTAATCTGCTGCTGTATTATTGAGTGGGTCCTGTTTTTGGAAGCAGTGGTGGATTTGTTGCACTTCTTAAGTCACTGCATGTGTTCTCTTTTGTGACATGTCACTTCTGCAGTATGAATTATATTTTTGTAGGTGTGGCAGTGGATTTGCAAAGCCCAACTCATTTTTGTGTTAAAGCGCTTGTACATGCTGACATTCGCATCCTAATAGCATTTCATATTTATTTTCAGTATATATCACTAATCTACTAGTTCACTGTGTTGCTTGTCTTTCGGATATCACTTGTAGAAACTCTAACTGACTAGTTACAAATGGAATTTCCCAGCCTAAATTGGAGACGGCTGTTTTCAGTCTATTCCAACTTAAATTCAGCCTCTCCCCTCAGCTTTTAAGCCTCACAGACAACCTCTTCTCTTAAATCTCAGCCACCATTGCAAAGCAAAAAGCCAATAAAACATATATTTTAGACAAAATCATCAAGCGTGCAAACCTATCAAGAGAACTATTGAAAGGCAATCCTGAGCATTTGCCCTTACCTTGTATGAAAATATATATTCCCATGCTCACTGATCATTTAAATTCTCCCCCATAAAAAACATGTCCAGCTCGGAGTCTTCTTCTTGTGTGGAACTACTGAACTTTTCAGTGATCACATGTATCACTTTGGGGACCTCTTTTGAGACGCAGAAGTAGAGAAAAATTGGTACATGGATCACAGGCCACTCCATAACCAATACCACGCAAATATGGATAGACAAGACCATACTATGGTTGAAATACAACACAGATATTTGATTCCATATGTAATCATCAAGCTCTTAACTATGACTCAAATATAGTTGCTCCAATCCACCCATGCTGGGCGAAAATTATTTCTCCTCAACAAAGGTGAAACGCCTGGGAGCTGAGCTAGTGTCCTGCTCTAAATTTTCGGCCACATCATAGCATTTGATAACTTCATACTTAGATGTATTTGTGATATGAAAAACCTTATTCCAAAAGCTGACATCAGGTTTCAGTAGAAACGATTTTAACCGGACACCGAAACCTTTTATTGCGCGTGTGGTATAATTCTTTTACTGAGGGCCAAGGGTGTATATTTTTATTGTGACATTAAGTTCCATAGGAATAACACCAAATGTCAAATGAATTCAGCTGCAATGGATAACAACATGCACAAGATTGCAAAATAAATGTGGTCTTACATACACACAATTTCAAGGATTTAAAATGGATCATTTACATGATTTTCTGCAAGATTCTATACTTTGGAACTTGTGTCAGGTCATTTTGCACCAGAATGTCCACAATTCAGTAGGTTTTACACCAACTGAAATGTGAAAATGGCATTTTTAGGTCTCACCTAGGCAGCGTTGCCTCTTCGAGACATGTTGTATTCAGAATATCCAATTTAAGCTTTGCTCATGTTCTACACATTTTTGATTGGCTCCTTTAAGTTTCTTTTGTAAACGCTTTTTTTTCATTGATTCATTTGTTTAGTGGTCCCTCCTTAGTCTCTCCTTTCTACTATTGTAACCTCCCATAAGGACTGCCCATGTTGCATGTAAACTTACTCTGCATGTTTTATTTACAGTTTATCAACACTTTTTAGTTAATGACTTCATTTTTTCCTTTCCGATCGGCTTCAGCTTTTTTCCCTTTTCAATTGGCTGCAACCATGTTGCTAATGCGTGCCTGCCTTTATCTGGTTTTTTTAACAGGACGTAGCGTGTGTACTTATGTAGGCGAGCGGGTAGCATGTGTAAACTAATTTTGGTTGATCAGGTTCAGCTTTTTTTTCCTTTTCTGATCAGCTGCAACCATGTTTTGAGTGGCTATGTGGATGCGTGCCTTTATCTTAAATTTTTTATAGGGCGAGCTGGTAGCGTGTGTAAACAAACTTTGGTTAATTATATGTTTGTGGAACCCAAGCTGTTTGTTTTTTAGCAGCACCGTGCCCGCTTCACGGACACCACACTTCTGGTTTCATATTAAAAAAAAGTGTCCCACCATGGAGCTGCATGGGGGATTTATAGAAATATCTACAATGACAATAAACTACCGCTCCATCAGCTATGCTTTTCTGCTATGTACTTGCCTTGCCGGAGTAAATCTTTTCTTTTCAATACTCATCTCTTCCCTTTCTAACATTACCTCCCTGGCAAGAGCGCATGCAGGACATCAATGTCACTTCCCATCCTCTAAATCTTTGCAAGTTCTGCTCCCAGGGTGTAGTACTTCAAATCATGAACCACAATGGTAAGTTGGGTCTGGCAGTGGGCACTAACGAGTGGGGCCTTCAGCAGTGTCGCAGAGCCAAAGTCTCTTTAACAGTTATCCTAGGTTATCACGCAGAAGCACAGCCTATACCCAAATAGAGCATTCTTGGCAATGGTCTCAGGGGGCTGTGCGCGGCCAAAGCTCCGAGTCGACATTAACTGCTAATCTCCCTAGATTATTCTGTTTATGTTTGGGCTGAAGTACAGGCAGGGCCATCATTCCTTACTTCCAGAACTACCGCTCTCACTAATAGACCCTCTACTACCCTTTTTACCAGCTCTTCTGCCTTCCCAAACCCCTTTTACTGCCAGATCCTCTCTTGCTCGCCCTTCCTCATAGAACTACTTTCGCCCATCTTTACTGGCATACTTACTGCCCCCCCACCCATACAGACTGTCACCCGAATGGCAGACCCTGCCTTTTGTTACTTATAGCCCCTACACTCTCCTACGAAATGACTGATCCTTCAAAATGACAGATCATTCTCCACTACTAATAGACCTTCTCCCCCGCCCTCCCCCATTTGTCAGATCACCCACAAGCAGATAGACCCCCTGCCACAAATCCATTAGTGGAAGACACTCTGGACCATCATTAATCTATTTTGTTGTACAATACTTCTGTTTAGTTCTCCTTCGTAGTCAGTGATTGCCTTTCTTTATGCTACCCGGGTCACATGTTTGCAGTCTTACAGTTCTACCAATGTTTCATTGTTACGCATTGAAAGCAAAACAATACCAAAGCTTAATGCAAAACAAAGGTTACATGATTCAAACACCACTGTGTGTTCCAGATTCAAGAAGATAATGACCTGGACGTTCATTAGGATTCACAACATAAGTAGGCAGTGCTGCTAGCTGCTACTCTGGTCCCGTCTGTAAATCCTCTTTCAAAGTCCTCTGCACAGAACTGCAGCTACGTTTTCTGGTCCTGTCTGTAATTTTAAGACCTCTAGACAGTCCTACAGCTGCTTCCTTGGACCTGTCAGTAATTCCTCATTCTAAGTCCTCTACACAGTGCTGCTGGCTGCTTCTCTGGTTCAGTTGGTAATTCCTCATTCTAAAACCTCTAAAGAGTGCTGATATGTTATGATAACAGAAATTTATATAGCGCGCGTACACCAGCGGTTTCTTGGCGCTTTAAGGACAGGCTGGGAACATGCTAGGGGTATGACCAGTTAACTGTAGGCTTGAGAGAAGAGCAGAGTCTTAAAGGCCTTCCTGAATTGGGAGTAGGAGGGGGTTAAGCCGAAAGTGAGAGGAAGAGAATTCCAAAATAGTGGAGCTTGTGAAGAAAAGCGCAAGCCACCGTGTTTCCGGCCGCTGAAGGTGCATGTGGACAGTAGGTTAGTGCCCGAAGATCGAAGACCACGAGAGGGAACATAACGATGGATCAGGGAGGCAATAAATGCGGGACCTTGCAGGGAGAGGGCCCTATGGATCAGGCAACCAAGTTTGAAAAGGCTGCGCTGGGCCACAGGGAGCCAGTGGAGGCTCTTAAGTAAGGGTGAAGTGTGACTGGACCTGGGCTGGCCAAAAACCAGTCTGGCGGCCTGGTTCTGGATAAGTTGGAGTTGATGCTATTGATAGGCAGGGATTCCAACATAAAGTGCATTAGCATAGTCAATCCGGGATATGACTAAGCCCAGAATGACTTGAACAAGGGCGTCACGGGAAAGAAATCTGCTGATTTTCCTAATGCGACGTAAATGAAAGACGCAAACTGAGACCACTGATTTAATTTGGGCCCTCATAGAAAGGTCACAACTAATAGTGACTACAAGACTTTTGACTGAGTTAACAGGACAGGGAGGGTAGCCCAATGAACAAGGCCAGAAGTTAGTATTCCAGAGATTCCCTGGGGGCCCTGTCAAGACCAGCTCGGTCTTGTCGGGATTGAGCTTGAGCTGATTCAAGTTCATCCAGCTACTGATGAAGCTCATCGTGGTTTGGACATTGGCAATAGAGGAAGGGGAAGAGTCAATGTTAAAAATGAGTGCTGCACCTGCTTCTCTTGTCCCAGTGGTAATTCTGCATTCAGAGGGGCATATTATCAAGGGCTGGCGATAACATTATCGCCGCTTTAGCATCCATTTTCGGGCGAAAAGCGGCAATAATTCTATCGCTTTATTAACAAGGACACGCTAGCGCGTGTTTCCTTGCCTTGCATCGCTAATGAGATGAAAGGTAGGCGTGCCCCTTACAACTACATTATAAAAGCTGGAAGAAAACAAGTCTTGCTGTGGTATAAATCCAAAGATCATTCAGGAAAATTCTTTTTATTCTGTTTCGACAGTAAATGTGTGTAGAAAAGACCAGCCGACACGTGTTTCGTCGCTGTTGGAATAATTCTCCGCGACTTCTTCAGGGCTGGAGATGAATACAATAACAGTATATAAATAAATGTGTTAAAATATGGGCTTTACAATATGAGTTCTGTGTAATCTTAGTTAAAGTGATTGGTGCGAGCGTGGCAACCCAAGACATAAGAAGTAAAAAGGAGATCAACACAAGTGACAAGATTGAAACAGAATAAGCGGAATGAACCACTAGAAGAAGAGGATTAGAAGTGTATCATTCTGAAAGGCAGGTGAAGTGAAAGTCTCTATCCAGATGGTGTCATTGAGTGTGATTAGCGTGTCTATGTAGTGAAAATCAAGAATCTGCATAAACACTGGTGAAAAAAAGTTTCTACTGGTGAAGGTAAACTTGAGTAGTGAGGTGAAAGAAATAGTGAATAACAGATTATTAAAAAAAGGAAAAGGCAAAACCAGGGTGGCTCTATATCTCACCTATTGGCCGGTGATACTTCCAACCCGTCGGGTTTGACAAAGGCAGATATGAAAAACAGGAACCTAGGGCACAGTGTAAAGGGACATGGGGATAAGGTGAATCGAAGTGAAATGTGCAAACATTCCACTGTCTAAAGAAACATATAACCAGACAGTGCTTACCAGAAAAATGAAACTTGTAAACAGCTTGTGATTGACGTAACATTAGGGCAAAGAATTTGTTTCTAAAGAGGGTAAAGATAGGAAAACGCTATTGTAGTTATAATAAAATAAAACAGAAAAGGTCAGGAGAAAAAATCACCCCGAAGAGTGATGCTACTAACTTGTGCCAGGTGGCGTAGGAAAAAACCAAGTCGGGGCGAAGCTTAAGGGAAAGTGATCCAGCGTCTGCACATCCAGGTTCAGATGGTGTGCTCTGTAAACAGATTACGTGCTGTATTAGCATATGTGGTATGAGGAAAAAACACATTCAACGTGGCACTCGGTGATGAGTAAATGCCCCAATCACCAAAACCCTGTAAGTTAAAAAAGGGAAGGTCTCTTTCTTACCTAAAATAAGTATTGCAGCTGAAGAAAAACCTCCCGACTTTTCACTCGATACCGGGTGGTGGCCGAGTGAGGGCCGGGGGAGAGAGTAGAAATAGAAGCGGTCCCTGCAAGGGTTGAGAACCGCCAGAATGGCTAGAACGTCAACCTTAGAAATTCTAAATGGGAAACCATGGGGAAAAAAAAATTGAAAAAAGACTATGCGTCCGCCAGTATTAAACGTGAAAAAATAGGATCTCTCTCTAGACGGATACAAAATTAAAAATGGCCCAAAGGATGCATTAAGAATAAGCATGGCGGAAAATCCGTTCCGCTCGCGGATTTTGCGGATTTTTGGTAAATTCGAAATCCGCGAGATTCACGAATTTCCCGCAAAATCCGCGAGCGGAACGGATTGGGTCAAAAGTTCAAGCTGACTTTTTGTAACTATTTTAGAATGGCGCCGGAAAGCTGCCAGAGCCTCTAAAATAGTTACAAAAAGTCAGCTTCAACAGAAAGCACTAATAGATAAAGTAAAGCAGGTGCTAGAGTTGAATCTCAAATTCAGTTACACAATCATTAATCACCTCAAACTTGGGGTGATTAATGACTGTGTAACTTAATTTGACCTTCAACTCAAGCACCTGCTATACTTTATCTATTAGTGCTTCCTGTTGAAGCTGACTTATGGCTGAGGGCAGAAGGGCACAAAGTGGGACAGAGGGCATGAGTTAGGCAGAGGGCAGAAGGGCACAGAAACCAGTGGGGCAGAGGGCAAAAGGGCACACTCTCTAATAAAAGAGAGAGGGACCCCTAAACCAAAGGGATAGGGTACCACAATAGACACAAGTCAAAAAAAGTAAATTCCCTTTGGGCAGGTGAACATCAATACAAAGGTACTTACAGACAATAGACTCACTAATACATAAGCATAACAAGGAAGCAATGAAAAAATGGAAAATTCAGACACGTGAAAACACTATAATAGGATCAAAACATTAGTACAATTTATTGACATACATCATGTTGATTAAAAATTGGGAAACAAACACAGGACGTAACAATAATAAATACAAACATTCCAATAAAAAAGGAGCTACAGGAAAGAGGACTAAATTCAAATAACAAAATTATTTCGAATTTTCCTTAGTTTCGTAATCCACATTCACTCCTTGAGCATCGACGCGTTTCGGCGGTATGAACAAAGTATAACCGCCTTCATCAGGGTATATGTATACCTGTTTCCCAATAGTTCTGTAAATTTAAATAAGATTGGTCTAAATTATAATAGGCAAAACAAATCAAATTTAAAGATACACTTTTCTAAAAAAACAATGAAATGTCCTACTCTGTCTTTGAACACACATTATAGCATTGCTTCCAACATTATACGACACATAAATACAGAAACATTAAATTAAACAATTTCATAAGCATTAACAGCATATTGAATAGATAACAAAGTAGGTCCACAAATTTAAGCAGTACCTTACATTTCATTGCATATACATTTTTGAACATCAAGTATCCTAAACCGGCCTAAGACATTTAGCTCAAGATACAAAGCAATTGAAAAGGATTTACACAGGTAGCTAACCCTACAAAGTAAAGGTGGCAATGGTGAGGAGCATGATACATCACCTACCTCGGGGATAAAATACATATGTCAGTGCATCATAAGGGGTATATGTCCTCCTTATCCTTTTCTTGGGATATTCGGCCTGCGAATTATCCTATAGTTCTCCTAAACATGAGGATGAATAGATATCTTATTTAATTGTAACAAGGTTCAATGCTTAGATCAACAAAGCTACTTGAGTTGAGGCATTTTAAGACAACGACCAGACAACGGGCATATTTACTCTACCCAGTATCTATGGCTATAATGAGAGGCTCAGCCAAGGATAAGGAGGACATATACCCCTTATGATGCACTGACTTATGTATTTTATCCCCGAGGTAGGTGATGTATCATGCTCCTCACCATTGCCACCTTTACTTTGTAGGGTTAGCTACCTGTGTAAATCCTTTTCAATTGCTTTGTATCTTGAGCTAAATGTCTTAGGCCGGTTTAGGATACTTGATGTTCAAAAATGTATATGCAATGAAATGTAAGGTACTGCTTAAATTTGTGGACCTACTTTGTTATCTATTCAATATGCTGTTAATGCTTATGAAATTGTTTAATGTAATGTTTCTGTATTTATGTGTCGTATAATGTTGGAAGCAATGCTATAATGTGTGTTCAAAGACAGAGTAGGACATTTCATTGTTTTTTTAGAAAAGTGTATCTTTAAATTTGATTTGTTTTGCCTATTATAATTTAGACCAATCTTATTTAAATTTACAGAACTATTGGGAAACAGGTATACATATACCCTGATGAAGGCGGTTATACTTTGTTCATACCGCCGAAACGCGTCGATGCTCAAGGAGTGAATGTGGATTACGAAACTAAGGAAAATTCGAAATAATTTTGTTATTTGAATTTAGTCCTCTTTCCTGTAGCTCCTTTTTTATTGGAATGTTTTTATTTATTATTGTTACGTCCTGTGTTTGTTTCCCAATTTTTAATCAACATGATGTATGTCAATAAATTGTACTAATGTTTTGATCCTATTATAGTGTTTTCACGTGTCTGAATTTTCAATTTTTTCATTGCTTCCTTGTTATGCTTATGTATTAGTGAGTCTATTGTCTGTAAGTACCTTTGTATTGATGTTCACCTGCCCAAAGGGAATTTACTTTTTTTGACTTGGCAAAAGGGCACAAACAAGAGTGGGGCAGAGGGCAGAAAGGCACAAAAACAAGTGGTACAGAGGGCAGAAGGGCATTAAAAACGAGAGGGTGGCAGTGATGAACCAGGCAAAAAAAAAACGCCAACACGCAAAGCGCCCCGCGAATACGCAAAAGTTCCCCGTGAACACCCGCGAACACGCAAAAATTAAAAATCCGCAAATTTGCACAAATTCGCGAATTTTGCAGATTGCGAATTCGCAAATCCGCAAATACGCGGTTCACGAATTCTCAAAATTCGCCCATGCTTAATTAAGAAGTGGTTCATTTCCATAAAAAATGCTGGTAGCGTTCCAATAGAAATCTAATTAGTTCAAAAAAACAAGTTATAAGAAAAAACCCTAAAAGTCAAAAGAAGTGAGTAGAAATTTATAAAGACAGAACAGTGCCGAAAATGGTAATTGATTATGTACTAAAAGAGATGTGTTAGTACGGTTTTGTGTCACAACCGTAGTATTGTGCATGTGAATTCACAGGCAAATAAAATCAAAGAATATAATAACAAATAATAATAAAACAAATTACACGTTCAAGGTACTTGATATACATAATAGTTCATCATAATGAAAAAAACATTGTGTTCCAGTTTGAGTAGTCACACGTAAATATCTGGTGTGAGTTGCTCGCGTTAACTAATAGTAATCACATTGTAACAAGAAAGGGGCAGCAACATTACATTGGAGGACACAAAGGTGTGTGAAAGAAAGATCACAATGAAAGGAGGGACTGAGCAATATTTATGAAATGTATATAACGCAAGGGATTTGAGAGATGTGTTGGCTTCTGTAAGGCTGATACACATTAAAAGATCGTAATTGCACTAGTAGCAACGTGTGTTTATATTAAAAATCAGAATTGCAATAAACGCCATTAGATTTAATATTTTGGCTTTCAGATTGGTCCTGAGAATAAAAAAGGGTGTGCAAACTATATAGTGTGCAACTAGATAGTACGTACTGTGCAATAAGAGGCAGAAGCTATTTGTCAAAAATGTTCAGGCAAAGATAAATGAGGAAAAATGGACCATAGTTTACCCAGATATTGGCTTCAGTGTTGGTCAAAAAATGACAATAAGATGATATGCAGATCACACAACAAGGAAAAGAGCTCATATCAGAAGTCAAAAACTATAAGCCATAGCGACTCTATGGTTAACAGCCTAAGAAGTATTGCATCTCATGATCAAAGTTGAGGCCTTGTTCTACCGTCCGTAGAGGCATTATCCACATGGCCTCTGTTCTCCTCAATCCAAGTTCCCTGTTGCCACCTCGGATACTGGGGTGAGTAACCTCAATACCAAAGAACAAAACTTTTTTGTCCAAACCTTGAGATTGGCAAGTGGCTGTGTGAAGTGCAACAGGATACTTAGGATCACATTTGTGTATGGCTTTGATGTGTTCCATCATCCTTTCTTTGAGTGGCCTGATTGTGCTACCCACATACATTTTCTTGCATAAACATTCGATAACGTTGCTTCTGATGTCATAACTTTTGCCTGTATGGTCTGTGAATTGTGTTTGTCCATGTTTAGCCCACCTACATATACTACAGAACCCACATTTGTAGAAACCCAAATTATGTGGTATCAGCCAATTGGAAGCAGATATCAAACGTGGTACCGTAGGGCTCAATCTGTTCCTCAAGGTCCTACCCTTCCGGTAGGTTATCTGTTCCTTAATCACTTTGTCTGATTTCAAGATGTTCCAGTGTCTTGTGAAACTCTTTCTTAAGGAGTTGTGCAGGGCATTAAATTATGTTATCATCCTTGGTGGTTGTTTGCATTGTTGCCTGCTAGGACGTTTGATTAGTGTATCATTCCTGAGTACCCCCGAAATCCTAAATTCGGCCATGTCAAGAATTCTTGGATTGTATCCTCTATTTAGGAATCGCTTCCTCATGTCAAGAACATTAGCTCTGTACTCTGTGTTCTCACTGCAATTCCTTTTTGCCCTCAGGTATTCACCATAGGGTATCGAGTTGATTTGGTGTATGGAATGGGAACTTCCAGCATGAAGGACCGCATTTCATGCAGTAGCCTTCCTGAATAACCTGCTGTGCAGTTTGTCATCTTTGATATACAGCTCCAGGTCTAAGAATTCAATTTTGGTCTTGCTCGACTCAATAGTGAATTGCATTCCCCATTCATTAGCACTGAGAAAACTGAAAAACTTGTTCTATTGGAATTGTGTGCCAGACCATAATAGAAGACAATCGTCGATGTAACGACCCCAAAAAATTATGTAGTTAATCCATGTTGCTCCTTTTTCTCCCCAAATAAGATCAGCTTCCAGTGTACCCATGAAAAGATTTGCAAAAGAAGGGGAAAATTTAGAGCCCTTGGCTACTCCCTTTTTCTGTCTATACCAGAGCCCATCAAACATGAAGAAGCTGTTATGTAAAACCAATTCCATCATTGAAATCAATATGTTTGTGTGTTGGTATTGCGTTGCAGGTCTTTTGTGAAGGAGTCGTGTGACGTCATGTAAACACTAATCTGGATCTATACTTGTGTACAATGACACTATGTCTAGTGTAGCTAGAATAGTACCAGGTTGCCAATCCAAATCAGCAAGTAAGCTGAGGATATGCTTGCTATCTTGTATATATGAGGGTTGGTTCTGTACTAAGGGATCTAAAAATAGGTCGATGTATTCAGCAATCCTTTCTGTGGGACCCCCCATCCATGATACTATTGGTCCCCCAGGGGGGAAGGGAAGATGTTTGTGAACTTTGGGCAGTGTGTAAAGCCACGGATAAGTAGGTCTGAAAACATTCAGATACAAAAATTCATTATCACTTAGTAATCCAGCCTTTGTCCAGATGTCAAGTCTATTATTGATGTCGAAAGTGAGAGGTCCTATTGGATTGTGTGTAAGGCGTTCATAACAGGTCTGGTCACTCAGTTGGGTGAAAATCTCATTGTTGTAATCATCTAGGTTCATCACCACCACATCCCCGCCTTTATCAGCTTCCCTAATCAGCATGTTGAGATCATTACACAATGTTTTCAAAGCTGTGCGTTCCCCCATGTGTGGGATTATCTTTAAATCTGAAAGATTTCATACTGGGATGATTGTCAATCCTGTAAATATCAGCAAGAACCTGTTTATGAAAATTATCTATGGCATTGCCCCCGGGAAGAGTGGGTATCCACTTGGATTTGGACTTCAAACCACTTGCTAATCTGAAATCTGATTCAATATTGAGTTCCTCCAATAAAAGATCCATGTCATAAGGTGACTGTTCCTGATCAGTGGAAGAGAGCAAAAGGTGTGTTGCATGTACATCATTTATCGTTAAAACATCAGACCCAAACTCAGTTGGAATGTTTCTGACATCTTTATTCAAGGTTCTGTCACAAGTAAAGTGTTTTTTAATTTTAAGACTCCTCACAAATTTGAAAAGATCAACCTTTAATCTACAGATGTCTCCTGAAGCATAAGGATTAAAACTAAGTCCTTTACTGAGGAGGGAAATCATGTCGGGTGTGAGTGATTTGTTGGAAAGGTTGATAACCTGTACTTCTTTAGCTGCAACCCCTACTTGTTCTTCAGGGACACTGACCTCAGTTTGCTTTTGTAATCTCCGGCACCCCGCCCTGCTCTCCGGGTCTTGGTTCTGGTTTGTCTTGGGTTGTGGTAGTTCTGTTGCCCCTTTTGATTCTTTGCACTTCTAATAAAAAAGAAGATTTTTTGGGACCATTGTTCTCAGAGTTATCTGTTTCACTCCCACTGACACTAATGGCACTTAGGGAAGTAACACTAGAGGAAATGGAGTTCTGGGCAGTACCAGTATCGATTAATGGTTGGCCTGCAGTGGTTTTAAATATAAAAGGGTCATATTTTCTGGCATAGGTAAATACCCTGCCTTCCTTATAGTCCCCCTCATCACGCTTAAGCTGTCTCGCTTTTCGGGTCTTGATTTCATTCTGGTGTTTGATCATTATATCTTCCCGAATGGCATAATTCTTGGTGGCAGCCTCTGGTAGGTTAAGATCTTTAATTTCCTGTTCCAGAGTGGCAATCTCAAGCTGATATTTTGTTACTTTGCGCTCTGCACTCTCTATTAGGATGCATAAAAGTGTGTTTGAGTTACAAGTGAGCGCATCCTCCCATTTTTCTAATAAGTCAAGGTCTAAGTCATCATACGTCGGGAAGATTTGCGCTCTGAGCCCTCTAGGGATTTGTTTCAACCTCAGGTACTGTTTAAGAGTGGTTCCATCCCACCATTTGGAATTTTCTTGTTTTTTCAATCTTTCTAATTTGATAAATTTGTCTTTTAAACCTTCCTTACGAGGAGGATTACCACTGGCCGAGGCAGCATGGTAGACATGCCTCTGGCTAGATTGTCAAAAAGTTCCTCAGCAGCTTTATTCTTATCCATCATATTGTTTGAACAGTGACAGAACTTGTCTAAAATATAAACACAATGTAGTGTGGTGGCAGCCCTCCTTGTTGTATGCAATAGTACACCTGGGAAGGGTTTTTAGTTCAGGGATAATGTTGACGCTCAGCATTTAGACGCTATTGGGTATAGAGAGAGAAGTAAATGAATATGGTATGGTGCTAAAGGCAAGGGGATGAGCCCAATAACCCCTTAAACAAGTGTGGAATAAACTAAGCATGGGCGGAAAATCCGTTTTGTTCGCTTACCGTCATTCAGCGTTTGCCGAGTTGTTTTTCTCGATATTTTGCGAGTGCTGCGCCATTTTGGATCTTGCTGCGGGATCCCGCGGGAGTTTGGCGACGCATCGCGAGAGTTCGCAATTGTGAACATGTAGGTGTGGCGGGCAGCAACAATCTCGCACTCGCGAAATTACAAAATTTGCAATTCTGCACAAGAAATCCACTAGCAAGCAGCATAGACCTTCTGAAAATGATGATTTTTATCAGAATAACTCCTCAGGTTGACATTTGCCTGCACTTTTTTGGATTTGAGGCCTTTTGACTTTCTTTGGATCACTTTTGGATTAGAAATCAACTTTCACAAGTAAGTTTGTTTGGGGCATTACAGTTGCTGTTCTGCAGAAAAACGAGTTTTGCAAAACTGAAAGCACTCAGCAGGTGCAAAAGTTCACTCATCATTAGTAACCATTCCCTGTAGTACTTCCTGAGGGGCCCCTCCAGAGTTCAGTTGCCTATGTTTCTTTGGGGCATTACAGTTGCTGTTCTGTAGAAAAACGAGTTTTGCAAAACTGAAAGCACTCAGCAGGTGCAAAAGTTCAAACTCATCATTAGTAATAGTTACCATTCTCTGTAGTGCTTCCTGACTAGGGCCCCTGCAGAGTTCAGTTGCTAGTTGCAACAACTCTATGACCCTGCTCTGACCCTCACAGCAGGCTCATAGAATAGCTACAAGTAGGCCACAAAGGTCCTGGGAAAAAAATTGCACTGCAACAGAAAGCAAATTACAGATAAGGAAGCAGGTGCCAGACTGGAATTTTAAAACAGTGACACATTAATAAATCAACCCCAAATTAATTCATGTCAGTTGAAGCAGGGCAGGTGTGCTTGCTTTCCCCCCGCATAATCTACAGTGATGATGAACCAGAGGGTGCCATTGATGTACCAGAGGGTGGCATGGGTGAAACAGAGGGTGGCAGTGGTGAAACAGAGGGTGCTGGGAACCTGTGATGATGAACCAGACGTAGAAACAACATAGTTGCGACCGTTGCGAGCCGACAAGTAAGTTCGCAATTGCGAACTGGTACAAAACCCTTGCGAACTGGCAGAAACCCTTGCGAACACAAAAAAAAAAATCTGCAAATTCGCGAGAATTCACGGATTTTGCGGATTGCGAGTTCGCAAATACGCAAATTCGCGAACGCCAGATTCGCAAAATTCGCCCATGCTTAAAATAAACCACACTGTGTAAATAACAACAAAAATGCCAGAGCACACATAAAGAAAAGTAAAGTTCATGTGAACAATCAATACAAAGAGCACAAAGGTCAATTTCAGATGGAAGAAAACAAGTCTTGCTGTGGTATAAATCCAAAGTTCATGCAGGAAAATTCTTTTTATTCTGTTTTGACAGTAAATGTGTGTAGAAAAGACCAGCCGACACGTGTTTCGTCGTTGTTGGAGTAATGCTCTGTGACTTCTTCAGGGCTGGAGATTAATACAATAACAGTATGTAAATAAATGTGCAAAGAAATCACCGTTTCCCATGGAATATCACTGGAAAACCAGCGTTGTTCCATGGAAAAATGTGATATCTCCACTATCGCTGGGATTTTTATCGCCTCGGTGATACGCGTTGCTAATAACGCCCTAACCGGGCAATAAATTCCAGCGATAGACGGCAATAAATAAAAAATCGCTAAGCGCGCCATGTGATATTTATCATTGTTTATTGATAATATGCCCCTAAGTTCTTTATACAGTGCTGCAGCTGTGTCTCTCTACCCAGTGATAATTACTCATTCTTAGTCCTCTAAACTCCTCTAGTAAAAAACAATGGGGCATATTACCAAGAGTTAGCGATATTTATCGCTAACTGAGCTTAGCCTTCGTTTTTTTAATGCCGCGCTTCGCCCAATATTATTGCTGAGATAACGTCCTATTACCAACGTTTATCTCAAAAGCCATAATATTGCAGGCGTTAGCGCGAATATCGCTGGAAAACCAGCTGTGTTCACGCATTAGCGTGCAAATGCTGTTACCATGTTATCCACCTCCCATTGGATAACATGGCTAAGAACTGGTATTTGCAGGCGTTAGAGTTTGGCGATATTCGCGCTTAGCGCGAATATTTCCATCGCTTCGCCTTTCTTGGTAATAGGCGATAGCTATGTTAGCGACTGCTGTCAGTCGCTAACGGGTTGGGTACACTCACTTTGCATGTCATTAGCGATAAATATTGCTGGCATGCAAAGCGGGCCCCAAACCGCTTGCTATCGCCTACAAGCTGTCGCTAACTGGTGTTAGCGACAGCTTGGTAATAGGGCGATAGAATTATCGTCGCTTAACGGCCAAAAACGGCCGCTAATGCGGCGATAATTTAATATCGCCACCCTTGGTAATATGCCCCAATATCATTTATGCCAATAGCTCCAACTTTCAGAAATGCGAGACCGATTGAATTGCAAATGCTCGTTGCACATGTTGCTAAATAAGAGAAATAGTTTCTGTTATTGGAACATCACTCTTCATTCATGCATTGGTTGATAATTCACTGCTCACTCTGTATTTTAAAGGGCATATCGTGTAGAAGAGCTATGGTGACGCAGGGATGAATGAATGCAAAATGAAGATATTGGTGGGAGGAGGTGAGAGCTTAATGTCTGACGTGGTTGCAGGTGGTAAAAAACCCCGGTAATTATTGGGAACCAAGGCATATTTTTAAACATCGGAGTTCGAACCAGAGCAAGAAAGAGAAAGGCACAAAAAAAGACAGAAAGAAGGAGGAACAAAAAGATAGAGAAACAGAGACAAATGGCGAGAGCAGCAATTTAAAAAAAACGTGCAAAAGTGAGATAAAAATGAAGTGTACGAGTGAGGAAGAAAGAGGTATGGGGAGGAATCAAGACGAGGCAGCCTTAGTATTCGGCAACCAAGGCATTCGCCTGCTCCCAAGAAACACTCTGGGCCCTTTGGACATATTCTTTTTTTTTTTTAACAAATTAGGCACTGAGTGAATATGATTGAATTGGCATACCATAGGTGTTCATTTGTGTGCACCGTGTCTAACTAAGGGAGGCCTAAATAAGCGCTTCTTCTACAAGTTCACCCTTCCAATCTATTTTGCACTTTTCAGTGTTTATCTAGCGTGTTTGTAGACAAGATGGGAGATGGAGGCCCGGCGTCTCCTGCATGTTATGTGCAGTTGTTACTACAAACAGACGTGTTGTGTTGTCTCAGGAAACAAGTTCCCAAATTAAACGTATTGGCTGAATCATGTCAACTTCTCTGTTTGCCCTGCTGATTAAATACAAGAGTAAATCACTCCGGTCGGACACACTATAAATAATAAAATAAGCGCTGTCGGTGAGCTACCCTACAGACAGTCTGCCATCCTGCGAGCCTGGAGGGCCGAAAGCTCAATTTATCAAAGGGTTTGCCATACATAGAGAATTGCAACAAAAAAACTTTAATAAATGATGCCCAGAGGCTTCTCAAGCAGATTTGTTACCAAATTGCAGGATTCCTTATTGTGCGACATATTCATATTGGAGATCACGTGACCCAGAAATGTACATGTGTGCCAGCATGCTTTAGTAGTTCAGCAATAAAAGAGATTTGAATAAAGGCAGTTTCAGCCTTGTTAATTAAGCATCGGCATTGCACGCACGGGGGGCTGCTGCCTGCGAATGAATTTGCTCCTTATGTCAAAACACTGGGGAGTGTCAGAGAGAAGACAGAAAGTAGAGAGGGCAAACTGCCCCCTGAAACATTCACTTCGGCACGAAATAGCATTTTCTGCTTTGCATTGGACACATTAGGGCAGGGGTTATGAATCAAAATAAATATTGTACTAATATTGCCTTTAAAGATGCTCCACACATGAAAATTCAATAGAACTCCTTAAACACAAAAAATAGGTGCTCCACATAAAATCACATTCTTCTGTGCGGAAGATCAAGTTGCCATATCTGGGATTAGGACACAGGTTACATTAAGTTGTTTTTTTTGTTGATTTTTTTTTTCTTGAGTGCGTTATGTTAAGTTGACCACAAATATTTAAATCACCTCAGCTGTCAATATTTGCTATATTTAGAGATGTGTGCTACATTTGGAGATACATCAGGGAAACTGTAATAGTACATTCGAATTTAAACGACCATTTAGAACCTGCTGGTAATGCTACAAGGAAGGAAATAGATGTGGACAATTGTTCTGCTCAAAGGAATTGCTGCAATAACACTGGTAGGTGTCCCAATAATAACGTATATGGCCTTTCATATATTGGAAGTGTTGCTGCAAGACAAGATCTATGGAAACACTGTTTTTGCTGGTTATCCACCAAAATCTCTGGACATGTTCACAAAATATCAATAAGGATAATGCTGACCATTTCTATGATGCTCAAGTTGTTGCGCAGATAAATGGACAATAGCATGCCCTAACAAAATGACTGTATCCTTTTTGAAATGGCAAATATTATAAACTCGTATCTTTATGCCTGCCACACATGCATGTGCTTGTGCACTTGCAGGCAGCCGCCCTGAAATGGATAAAACCCCATTTTGAGATAGACCATTGTCAATAGTGCAGTCAGAAAAAAAATAGAAAAATCAATAAAAGTTGTAGAGTGGTGGGGAAGCGTATAACACGTGGGGAGCTGCCATGTAACAATAAAGAGGCTGGGGAAATATGTTTACAAAAATTAGAAGGTTGATCTGAAAAAAACCAGCGAGGAGCTGAAAAGGAGGAGAGAAAAAGCAAAAGTGAGAAGCTGGAAAAAGCTGAGGGAGGAGTTGTAAAGATATTCAGAAAGTGAGGAGAGGAGCCAAAGTCAAGGGTGAAAAAGCACAAGGGAGAAAGAGCAAGAAAATACACATACTCCCATGGAGAGCATAGAGAAAATGAAAATGTAGTTCCTTACAACAACGTCATCAGTGGAAGGATACAAGTCAAACAATCAGAACACTACAAGACCTAAATGCTCCTAGGCATGACAAACACAATAAAAGAGAAGGAATACATCAAATCAAAATGAGATAACTGAGATAGACAACACAGCCATCCTTTCATGAGCTAAGAAGGGCTCACCCAAAGCTAACTCTGTTTATTTTGGAACCAAGAGGCCTGGCCAACAGACTGTAAACATTGTCTATAACAAATACCTAAAAAAAACATAAGATGGGATTGGGACCAGGGCTGGTCTGGGAACCCAAAGCATCCCTGGCAATATTGTTCGAACAGCCATCAGGTGGGGGCGGGCTGTGCAAGTATGAAGCACTGCTGCTACTGGGGGCCGATATTGCAGCAGCGCTGCAAAACCGGGCAACAGTACCAAAACTGGCCTCCACCATGGCAAAACCGGCCCCCACCCTTCCAGCCTCCCAGGAAAATGCCTGATGCCCACTACGGCCAGTTTGGCCCTGATTGGGGCCAATTTCTGTTCAAAATATAACAATTTTGTCTCTGATGGACACCTATAGCAGGTACAGGTTCACGAGGTAAGTACCAGCAGTTTTGAATGTTTTGTTTATATATGCAATCATCAATATAGACAAGTAAGCATTAACACCAAGTTAAGGAAAGCAGGGCCTTAATTATGAGGCCTTGCAACAGTTTTGCGCCTCCGTTGTGTCATTTTTTGTGACGCATCGGCGGTGTAAAACATGCCTCATGTTGCGCCCTTTTTGCTTAGATGCGTCACTTTGTAAACCCCTGCGCTACGTTGTACCTGCATCAGGTATAATGTATGCAGGGTGGGTATTCCCACGTAAGTAAGCCTCGGAGAAGTGACGCAGTGAAATCTACCAGATTTCACTGTGCCACTTCTAGGGTGCAAATGCGTCAATATCTTACACCTGCATTACAGCAGTCGGAAGACTTACGCAGGATTGCTGGAGTTGCGTCACTTTTGTGACACACTCTAGCAATGCGTCACTTTTGCGCCATACAGATACGTCAGAAATACTGACTTTTCTGTAACTCCTTGCGATATACAGTAAATATGACGCATCAATCATGTCGCAAGGAGGGCGCACTGAGAAGTGACGCATCGCTGCTTTCACACAGCGATGTGTCACTTCTCATAAATGAGGCTTGCAGTATTTTCAGAAAGCACACTTAAGATTTGCAAGGGGTCTCAGGTGGGTACTGAAAGGAGTAGAAATGTTTGCTGTAATAGACTAGGGGCCTGATTCACAAAGGTAAGCATAGACATTTGGTCTAAACTTAAACCAAATGCCTAAGTTTACAACTTTTGGAATTCACGAAAGGCAGTTATTCACGAATACTATATGTCCGCATTTGGGCCGGTTCTCCGCCCCAAGTGTGGACATAAAGATATGCCTTTTGTGGATTACCAAAGTCGTAAATTTAGATGTTTGGTTTAAGTTTAGTCCAAATGTCTGGGTTTAACCTTTGTGAATCGGGCCCTAGGAGTTTTAACCCCTTGCGTGCTGATGACGGCCCCCGTGCGTCATGCAGCCCGGTGGGCGTGTGCTGATGACGGCTGGGTGCCGTCATGAACCCTCCCACTCTTTAGAAGTGCCGCACAGCTGCAGAATCACGGCCGCACGCAAGGGGGTAAGACATATGAGATGCTGTCTCGCAGCCATTGTTGGATAGAATGGCTGCAGTGAGATCAGGGTTCATTTGTGGTAGCAAAGGCTGAGTTTTACCATACATCGGTTTAGAGGATGATACAATCTTGTAGAGGATCTGGCGTAGAAGAGACATTTTTTGCTACTATCTGTAATCTGTAAACTGCTTGCATACCATATTTCAAGTTTAAATGATATGTTGAAATGATATCAGCAACATGATAGGAAGTGTTATAGTGCCAGAAAAACAGAAATACATTATGGTGCTGACTATGGAGAAGTGTGGCTCAATGATTAGAGCGGCAGACCCTCGGCGGGTCTTGGGCTCAAAATTCCACGGACCTGATAATTCTCGACTCGGTGCCTATTCCAATCATGGAGTCCCACTCTGCAACTCTGGTCAATAGCTTGCTTAATCTCCACAACGGCCCCCACAACGCTAAGGATGCCTGGCCTCCACCTTGGGGGTGCCCAGGAGTGGACGCCTCACAGGGAAAGCCAGGATGGGTTCCACAGCGGTATTCGTACAAGCGCCTTGAGACCCTTGCGGGGGAGTAGTGCGCTATACAAGTATCAATTTTTACATTTACTATGGCCAGCATGCTGATAGCAATTTCTTATCTTGATACCAGAGGTGGTTAGACAGTTTTTTTCTCTTAAAATGAGAGAATTGCAAAGGGGACCGAAGACCAACTAAAGATGGGCACCAACCTGACTTCTGAAGAAAGTAATAATGGCAGCCATATGCTGTGCATCCCACTTTCGGTAGTTGCTAAAACAAGTCATAGCAAAAAGTTATAACAAAACAAATGATACTGATCGGTGTTTGCTGAAAGGTACATCAGTGCATATCTCAGATTGTTCCCTTCAGATGGGATTTATTCCCACCTCATGTGTAGCGATTAACAATCAGGAATTTCAATATCTTTCAGTAAGTAGGATATGCAAAGCCCCTTATGTGCAAACACAGGCTGCTAGGTGGTGGAATCATATACTTTCCATAGAATTTAGCATTTATTGACTCTTGCGTATACAGAGCAGCTCGAAAAGTTATGTAGGCAATGATTAATTTGTGCCGGTGCCTGCAGCTGGGTGAAAGACTAAAGCTGCATGAGACGGAATCGATACTGCTCCGCCTTAGAGCCCAGCAGTACTGCCATTCGGCAGAACCATCAGTGGGCTCGTAAGGGAAACTCTGATCCTAAGTACCAACATTTTGATTAAAACAGTCATTTACTTTTATGTTTTAAGTTGTAGATTGATTTCTTATGAGATGTACCTGTTTTTGTGACTTTGGTTGAAATATACTTAATGAGACAGAGAGTAATTAAAACAGCCACATTGTACCCGTGCTTCGGAGCTTCATGCCTTAACCGCATCGCTGCGGCGGTTATTTTTCCGCTGTGCAGCAATTTACAAAAAGCTGCGTTACATGACGAGCTCAGCTCGTCATCCGCACACGACCACCGTGGCTGATGACGAGCTGAGCTCGTCATCAGCAGCGAAGGGGTTAAATATTTCTGTGTTTCGTGTGCACCCTTTCTAGTTTTCAGCTCCTTTAGTACATCTTCAGTGCTGCAATTTGTTCCGAAACTAAACGTTGAGCTTCTTTCTCTTCTGTTTAAAGTTCCTGTCAACCACTAGGGCCATATTTATCAGAAATTCACAAGACGCAACAAGAGCCACCTTGCTGCGCAGACTGATGGCTCCCAGGTGGGGGGCGGGCTGTCACACAAGGAGTTCACGCAAGGGGGTCATTTTATAATAAAAAATAAATAATTAAACTTACCTTTCCGGCAGCTGGGTCCTCCGTCTTCTCTGCCCCTACTCTCCAGCCTCCGGGAACAGGAAGCAGAAGCAGGCAGTCAGGCTCCATCCCCTAAGCCAATCACAATGCGGCAAGCAGCGTTGTGATTGGCCGGCAGGCCGCCCAGCCAGGGGCTTATGGGGAGACCATGTTCTCCGTGCAGCCTGCATTGCAGCCTGCATGGAGAAGGGCAGAGTCTGCATGACTCGTTTGGGTGCCCAAAGATGGCCAATCAAACAGTCTTTGCGCAATCGGGTGTGGGCAGGCACACCACTCCTCCCCTGCCCTGCTCACAGAGCAGCCCCACCCACTTGCCCGCAACCAAACATTATATGGTAACAACTGAAAGCTATTACCATTTTATGTTTCTGCTTCTCGCAATTCGAGGATGCAGTGGGGCGATGCTCCTTTGCCCTAGTGGAAGAGCAGCCCCTAGAAAGGAAAAGCCCAGGACTGTGCCACATTTACCGTTACACAGTGCATTCCTGCCCTTTCCTAGCGTTGGGGAACTTTTGGCTGCCTAGCCCCAACACAGCCACCCTTGGGTTACGCTGCAAGGGTGACGTGTGAGGAAGCATTTTCGAGCTCCTAGTGTGCTGCAGTGCCCTTAGGAAGAGGCAACAGCAGGAACAACAAAAGATTTATCTCCTTTGTTGCGCCTCCCCTCGAAAGGCATAGTTTTGTGACGCATTTCCAGGTTCACCAGTGTTAGTTAATCTGGAAAGAAAGAGAAAACATCTCAGAGAAACAAAGGAGAACTTCTCCTCTTTGCGCATCCCTTAGAAAGGCCAAGCACTTTGACGCATTTCCAGGTTCACCAGTGCTAGTAAATCTGGAAATTCGCCCAAATTCATGGGTAGGTGCACCCACGCTTCACCCATGGAATGCCTTACCAGGAAAAAGTAATGCAATGCAGCGGCTTGTGCTGCCTTGCTTTACTCCAGATTTTCCAAGCAATGCACGGCCACCCACGGTGGCCTGGCGTTGCTTGGTAGATCTGACTTAGGGATTGTATTGCCCTTGCAACACCCTGCACGACGCAAGGGCAATGCAATCCCTCCATACACCTGGCCTTAATTCTTGAATCATGTCTCCACCATAGTTCATTAGTGATGTAGGGCCCACGTAGGCCTTCCACGAATGCTCCAAAGTGTCTGCATGTTCATTCATGCTACACACACTTCAAACTTACGATAGCAATGTCTTTCATGGCTTACACAGTATCAGGGGCTTAACACAGGCCCCTGCAGCCCCCGCGGTGCGGGGGGCCCTCACCCTCCAGGGGGCCCCGTCAGCACCGCACTTCTGCTGGGGAGCTCTAGATTGAGTCCGTAAGGGGCCCCTTCACGTACCCTGCTGGGGGGCCCCCTCAAGTTTCGTCACGCCACTGCAAGGTACCTTCCGAAGAAGAGTACATGAGATGACCAAAAGGATTTTATGGTTGTTCTGCAGAATTGACATGCCATGAAAGCACAATCCACTGAAGAGTGGGGAAAATTAAAAGTTCCACACCGGGTTCTACATAGGCGGCGTTCTGTGATGCGTTTATTGGAACAGGTTTAATTTCGACTGCGTATCAATATGGATGATTTTTTTTCACGTGGATTTATTGTAATACTCAATTGGTGTATCTCATTGAACCCCTATCAATCTGTTTATCACCCTCTACACCAGGCATCGCACTTTCAATATTACCCTCTGCCAGTGCAATCATATATTCCTCTCCTGATTAGTAAACCCCTGCACTGACACAAATATGTTATCCCATGGCAGGCTGGAAGTAGAAAACCGAGTCATTCATTATCCGTTCTCGGCTATATTCCTGCATTTCGAATGGAGAAACGAAAAATACCACGCAAACCACTGTACTATAAAAAACCAGGAGTGGATAATCGATTGAAATTCCTTGACAGAGGAAGTTTAAGATTTCTGCACTTATTATATCTCTAACATCAACCCTAGATATTAAAAAGACCATGAAAAGTCTGGTAGTTCTTGTTGCTGTGACTAGATCATACTGATGTGTTGGTTAAAAAACATATTTCCCAGTGGTAGTACTTGAAGAACAGTTCACAATGAAGACACCATATGAAGAATAGTGACCAAAGGTCTCAATATCTTTATGGTTCAATAAATAGATGAAAAATTTCATTCCAAAGTGCACCACCGATTCTGCCTGCTCTGAGAGTAAGCTTATCATGTATTTAGCAGTATATGCATGTGATTAAATATCCATTTGACCCATGCTTGATAAGTTACATAGCAGATAAGAACATTTGTCTCCAGCTTCCTGTTTTCAAACTCCATTGTCTCTGTAAAACCTTGGCTTTCATTTCCCAATTATTGAATAAAATCATTTTTGCATCTTTCATCTTTTATTATCATGTTTTGGGTTAATTTGTATAAGGTGAACCTGAAAAAGCAATACTGCAGTTTTGAGTTTACTGTCACATCATGTCGAACAATAGTACACATGGTTAAAGTAAGTGTGACACATCTTGAGAGAAGAACTGCCTCACACTTATTGTCTTGCGAAAAAGAGCAGAAGGCGAGAGTCCCTCAAACCCAAGTTTATAATATAAAGCTTTTTGATTTGCCCAGTGGGCATTTTGTTTTACCCATGGGCCATCTAGCTCCTGCTTAAGTAAGGTTCTGTTTGCCTGCCTACAACATGAGGAAAAATGTTGCAGACAGCCACGAAAGGAGTCAGGGACTTAGTCCTCTGTTCTGAAGTTGAGGTAGAAAAGTGATATAAGGGACACTCTGCCCCCTAGGCCCTGGGGGGTGGGGATTCTAGAGGACCAAAAGATTTTTTTAAAGTTATCAGACTTGTGGTACTCTAGAGATATCGCGACCAACTAAAAAATAAACTTCCACACCAATCTCGAAAAGTAGAGCAAAATTTAATAAGTAACATGAGACTAAGATGACAAAAATGTAATCAGTAGAGCCGGAGACATGCAATTTCAAAGATCTGGGTAATTATAGCACGTAAAAGCACAACGCACCACTCGCTGTATTCTGGGCAGAGTAGACCGTTCGAAATTTGTTCAGGCCAACTGTGATGGAATGTGGTCTAGATACAGGAACCTGGTAAGTCGAGCTGAAAAAGTTACCTTATGAAAGTCTGGACCAAGGTGTCCACTTCGCGTATGAGGAGGCCACAGGGAGAGCATTGCGAATGGTCTTCGCTGAAGGGGCAGAACAGGCTGAGCAACGTGGATGGTCATTGTTGGAACTTCCTGTTGGTGATCACCACGGGCTGTAGATGCTGTAGCATGAAGTGCAGATATCACATTGCCAGTAGTCACTGGCAGTCTCTGTAGCACAAAGAGAGAGGTCAACATGTATTTTGCCTTTGTGGTCATCACAGGTGACAAAATCTCAATGTGAACAGGCCCATTCACAGTTGGAAAGAGCCTTAAACCTCAGGATTCCTCTATTTCTTCACAGGAGGAGCTCAACTGTTGCCAGAAAAGGGTCTAGGACCGGGGAGGTACCTTTTAGGGATCGGGAAATTACTCCAGCACAGGCCAGCCAGGCTCAGACAGGTCCTGTTGCAGGTCCAGGTTTGTTCAGTGCAACAGTTCAGCTGCACAGTTGCAGGTAGGCCTCAGGAGCCTGTTGCGTCCATAGAGCTCAGAACAGGAGGTCAGCCACCTGACCCTTGTACTCACTCTGTAGGGGATGAATGTAGCAGGTTCAGTCTTCCTTCTCATAGAGCAGGGTAGGCCTCAAGCAGCAGGGCAGTCCACTGGAGTACATGACAGTCCTTCTGTACCCTTCCATAGGACCAAGTGTGTACTTAAGAGTTGGTCTGAGATTCCACTATTTATAACTGGAGCCAACTTTGAAGTGGAAGAAATTTCTGTGGTTTTACTCCCATAGA
The DNA here is from genome assembly GCF_964263255.1 of Lissotriton vulgaris. NCBI lineage: Eukaryota > Metazoa > Chordata > Amphibia > Caudata > Salamandridae > Lissotriton > Lissotriton vulgaris. The sequence continues at coordinate 174,358,940 of NC_141700.1, read as the reverse complement.
TGGTTCTGGAAATGTATTCCTCTATGCCCAGGTCCCAAGGTGGCTGGGGTGAGAAAAGCCTGGTATCAAGTTCTTTGTGAGTGAGCTGAGGTGACTCCTTTAAAATGTGAGTAGTGCAGGGAACAGCTCAGCCCCTCCAATCCTGGCAGGATGCCCCTCTCCCAGCTACACTCAGGTCCTATTGCTTCCTGTCTGGACCATTTTTTTAAGCAATTAACAGGCCCAGGCAGCTGTAAACTCCTATAAGGCCTCAGAAAGTTTAGGGTAGGAAAATTCCAACATTCTAAAAATTGCATTTTCTCATTTGTAAAGTAAAATCTTACTTTACCAGTAAAGGGTAATTTGAGGCCAAACAGGACATTTTGTACCTGCTCCCAATCAAATGTTAGCACTAATTAAATAAAATAAGGTAGCCAAATGTTATCCCATAGGAGAAACGAAAGGGGATGATGGACGGAGCGTTTGAGCAAATCAAACACTCACCCCCAGTCACCTGATCTGGGTTTAATCCATCACCATTCTTTAGCTCACTCAGCCACCCCAGTTCAGACATAGCCATCTGCAAATCAGTCTGACCCTGTGCCTCATGGGAACAGTCCGGCCCGAACGGCCAAGCCATGTCTTCCCTGGACCGGAAACAAGCATCCCGGGAACGGTTTCGGATTCATAATCCTCATCAGCCAGGCTATCTTGAATCCAGTGGCCAAGTGAGCAAGGGACTCACGTCCGAGCATACCCTGTCAACTTAGGGCGAACAAAGTGAAACAAAAGGGATGATGGATGGAGCGTTTGAGCAAATCAAACACTCATCCCCAGTCAACTGATCTGGGTTTAATCCATCACCATGTTTTATCTCACTCAGCCACCCCAGTTCAGACATGGCCATATGCAAATCAGTCTGACCCTGTGCCTCATGGGAACAGTCCAGCCCGAACTGCCCAGCCATGTCTTCCCTGGACCGGAAACAAGCATCCTGGGACCGGTTTCGGATTCATAATCCTCATCAGCCAGGCTATCTTGAATCCAGTGGCCAAGTGAGCAAAGGACTCACGTCTGAGCATACACTGCCAACTTAGGGCGAACAAAGCAAAACAAAAGGGGATGATGGACGCTTTGTTCATCCCATAGGAGAGGCAGGCCTTACAGTGGTGAAAAATAAATGTTCATGCCCTGGTAGTTTTTCACTACCAGGACATGAGAAACTTAACATCACATCCTACTTTTTAACTACAATTCATCCTGTCCTTAGGGATGGTTTATATATATTTAAAAAGAAGGTTCATGCCTGGCAATAGTTTTATTTTGCTGGATCAAGTTAGCAGGTTAAAGTTGCACATTGGCTGCAATAGCAGGCCTGAGATATGTCTTAAAGGGCTACTTAAATGGGTGGCACAATATGTTCTGCAGGCCCACTATTAGCATTTAATTTACTGGCCCCTGGTGCATGTAGTACCACTGTACTAGGGACTATTAAGTAAATTAAATGTGCCAATTGGGTGTAAGCCAATTTTGTAATATTTTAAGGAGTGGGCACAAACAGGTTAGCACTGAATAACAGTGGGAACATGCACAAAATCTTAAAAGCCAACAAAAAAAGGGGTTCAGAAAACATTAGGGGTGAAGACAAATAAGTTTGGTGGAGACAATGCAGAGAGGGCCAACTCCAACAATTCATATTTTGAGAATCTGAGGGTTCTTCTTCTAGTTATCTTTATTAATTTGTAGCCAAGAGCTGTGCTGCTTGTACCTGGTGTTGTAAGTGGTAAATGGTTTGTGTGACTTGCAGAGGGTACATTGCAGTAGGAGCTGCAGGTTGATAAGTTGATCTTGAGCAGGTGGGTGTTGATAGACGCATCTGTCAAAGTTGACTGACAAGGCTGTTGTAGGAAACCCCATCCACCACTGCTGTCTTCCATCGTTAAGGTCCCTCCGTCCCCCTATGACGGCAGACACCTCTAAGGGCCTGATTATGCATACGGCGGCCCCAAGACCACTGTACTCACGGTGCCTGTCCTACCGCCAAAACCTCGGCAGTCCGACCTCCTAATTACAAGTGTGGTGGTTGGACTGCAACCAGCCAAAGACAAGCCCACTGCCACCACCAGGATCCTGGATTCCATGACAACGGTGGTCAGGGAAGCTGGCCACAATCGCAGCGGTGCCGATGCCAGCACCGCAATGCATATTATGTGTTGACTTTCCGAGAGCCTTTTCGTGGCAGGGATCACACCATGAAAATGTTGGTGTAAATGCAGAGAGGGAGCCCCAAACAAGGCCAGGGCACTTTTGCCCATTAGGCATTGGGACCGAGGTCACATGTTGTGCTCCCCTATGACTGCACTTACATGTGAGCACATGGTAACTGTGGGCGCACAACATGCAGGGGCTGCAGTGCAGTAGCATTCTCTTGAGGCTCACTCTGTGAGCAGAAGCATGCTGCTGCAGCCAGACTGCCGCCGGCACACTGCTGGGCTGGTGGACAACCCAGAATATGGCAGTCGGGAAGATGCAGGCTTGGCAGTGTTATCCTGACCGCTGCAACGGTGGTCCGAGGGTCGGATGACCAATCTTGTTATCGGCCTCTAAGTAGGGAAGGAAAGTTACTGCCACATCGTTGTATCTGTCAACGGTGGACTGGGGAAGTGATGATGAAGGACTGAGGACGAGTCAACGGACCGTACTCCATCATGATGGAGGGCAGTTCATCAGGCCCAACATTAAATACAGCAGATGGAAATATGTCAGCCTGATGGGCAGATCAGTCCCTCCATAATGGATGAATGACAGTCTGTCCACCAAACTCTAAATAAGCCCTAAGTCTCCTATCACATGTTCACAAATGTGAACATGTTTAGGAAAATGGCTTAGTCAAGGGGTACTGGCTATACTATTTAGTACCTGTCTGTTGATTCCCCACACAGTGTTTCAATTCTCAGATAATCTACTACATACAACAAAGTGCTGATTGACACCTAAATATATATTAGATGGTCCTGCTGAAATAAAACAAATTCTAGTGAGCAATTAAAACAAAGACATGCTTCTTCACATGATTGCAGTTGTACGTAACTGATGAGATAGGCTGGAACTCATATAATACCTCAGTAATTATGTTCTGCTCTATAGCTCACTCTGGCACAAGAAAAGGATGTGGACACTCCAGCAGGAACAATCTCCAAAGCTACCTCCTGCAATTGCAAATTCACAGCCTAGATCACACTTTCCAGCTGCGAAGTGACTGGTGCATTGGAAAATTAAAAAAAGCCTGTCCCATAAAAGTTTTCTGCTTTATGGTCTTTTGTATATCAATAAGCACAACATTCACTACTGACAGCTATACATCAGTAAATTGGGCTTCACATCATAAGTTTGGATTCTGACATAATGTATACATTTGATTTACATTATAAAGTTATTGAAGTGATTATGAATTTTCCTTCGGAGGTCATAGAACTCTGAGGTGACTGACATTATCCGTTTAAAGCACTGCAGAGGGTAAATTAATACTTAGAATACAAGATCACACCACAAACTATCCCCCCCAGAAACTAAATTCTTGGTCTCTTACTGTATTTCAGTTTGTGTGGTAGCATTCACAGAGATTCCTGCTGCCAAACCTTCAACTCCAGTCTGCAAAACATACACCCATAAAATCGTCCATTCATAGAAACATATTTCAGGAAAGCTGACAATTCAGTTCAATGACCTCTCATTCTCTCTGCCTGATGAGACTTGCAGCAGGCATAGTACCATCACAACCCCACTGTAAAAAGTTATCACAGTAGAGGACCTATACAATGTTTTTATTACAGGTGAATAGTGCTGTCATCGTTAGGCTGTACAGAAACATTAGCACCATCATTTTATACATTTAGCACATATTTCAATGTATTATAATGATGTTATTACTTCTGGCACTAGGGGGCATATTACCTAGAAGTGCGTTAGAAAACGCACAACGCACAGTCTCATACCGCCGGCTATCGCGGATTTTTTCGCCATGAAAGCGCACAATTATCAATGCGCATCATGTAGGCGAAATTAAATCCGGCAATAGTCGGCGATATGGCACATTAGCGCATGAAAACAAACGTTGTTTTCATGCGCTAATGTGTGCATGGATAATATGGGGGGGTGGAATCAGCATTATGATCCACACCCGTATGTTATCAATGCCCTAACACCTGGTCAGAGCAGGTGTTGGGACACCTGCGATAAACGAGTTTATCGCAGGTCTGCCTCTCCCAACGCCTGCCTTGGTAAAAGGGTGTTCCCACCTCCAACCACGTTTTACATGTGGTTGGACGTGGGAACGCCCACTTTGCATGTCATTAGCGATGTTTGTCGCCGACATGCAAAGTGGACTTGAGCCAGGCGTTAAAATGCCCTTGTGGATAGGGCTCTAGGAGTATCGCCGCTTTCTCGGCAAAATTCGCCGAAAAAGCGGCGCTACTTCCCCTTGCTAATATGCCCCTAGATTCTTTATTTGTACATCTAGTAATCTACTAACGAAGCCCTACAAATAATGTTTAGGTTTTGTTATAGACAGCATTAACTATTACTCAGCCTCATGTGATAGCAAAAAGAGATTACAGTGAAGGGGTTTCAGAGCTGATTTGCACACTTATGAATTTAGAGCTCTCAAGGTTCTGTGGTGGCATATCATTTGCAGCTTATGCCGGATTTCGCCTTCAAAAATTAAGAATCTGCTGGTGGCTTCTTGTTTTAAATATCAGTCATATTGCAAATTTGCTCCTTATAGAGCAGCGCTAATTGGAAACTTCCCACTGGTTCCCCCAAATTGGGGAGCAGCACGTTTTGGCCTTCCGTGTGTTTCATTGATGTGTGGCTACTAATACATGTGCTGTCTTAGAATCAGTGCTTGCACTTTAAAAGTTCGAAAATGGCTGCTGCAGGAGAAATACTGGCAATTTCCTAGACAGTGTTCTGAGGAGCCTCTTTCGTAATCACTACTAAGAAACATATTTTTAATAAGGGGATAATAGGCTGGTCAAACAACAAGTGAAGGTCAGCTTTTTAACTGAAATGAATGTGCAACTTTGGGTTATACTTAGATAAGTTAACCAAGGAGATGGTGTACCTGTTATTTAGGAATTTAGCACATCTTTTGCTTACAGAGCTTTCGGCTTTTGGTGGCTGCATTTTTAGGTAAGTGTGGATATTGTACATGCTTGGGTGACTGTCCTCCCACCCAGACAGGAGGTTCCCAGGAGATTCTCTCGTCTTTTCCCTTCACTATATAGGCCAGTGCTTCTCAATTCATAGACATAAAGATCATAGTTCGCCAAAAACAGCATTCTTGTAACTAAAAACCAGAGTTCAAGTGTGGACTGCCAGTTTGAGAAGGATACAGAGTTGAAGACTATTGCATCGCCTTTCCTAAGTACTGTTTTGATACATGGTATGGCTATGCCTCCCAGGATCCTCCTTGTGGACATGGCATATCCCACATAAAAGGTTGGTATTGGTGCAGGGCTACATGGATCATCATCAAATGTGTCAGGTATTTCTTCATTCAGATGGTAAACCTGAGGTACAGTGCCTGGCAGCTCCTCCTTGATAGCGCAGAAACAATATTTAATTCATCAGTTCAATCTGTTACTTACAATAGGGATCTCCAACTCCGTTCGGCACTGTTCTTCAGGTGAATAGATCTTTGTCACCATTTTAGAATGGAGCATCAATCAAAGATGTCACAATAAGCATCATCAATTTCGTAATTTAGGTCAGTTTAATGAGATTTTTGGGAATTGTTCAAAACCCTTTATTTAGCAATAAAACTTTATTGTTTAGTTTTTTTTGTCTTTTTAGTCAGTTAGTAAATCAGATAAATCAGTTTACAGAAATATCAAGAAAGTCCTGGTAAGAGTCAATTAAACGAACAACAGTGTGTTCCATCAAGGAAATTAATCCTTATTCTACTAAAAGTGGATCCAAACCTATCAGACCCATAGAGTCCTTTTGAAAAAGAGCAAGATTTGTAGGAGTATTGAAATAGAATTCAATTTTAAGTTGAACACATCTTAAAGACTAGTTTTAAAAACTCTTCTGAATCTCTTTTCTCAAATCAACATCAGCATCCAGTCATAGTAGTAACTGTCCAAGGTTAATCTAGGATAATAGTCACAGCACTAGCAAAAAGTGTTAAAGAAATAGACACCTACAAAGTAGCAGGTAACAGAAATCTCCATCAGCAGTAGCTTACAATGAATAGGGCGAAAAGGGCAAAGAGAAAAATAGAATGGTTGCACCAAATGACCTGGACCAGAATGACCTAATTCTAACTAGGAATATTATAACATAAAAACACATGTAACAATTTGAGCTGATGTTAGGTCATCTTAACCCACAGAGGAAAGATTGTATGATGGTCTGCTACTTCTTCCTTCATTCCACCAGTAAATGAACGAAGCCAGGAAGTTGATATCTACAAGTGTCAACTTAGTTGCTAAACATTTATATGCGTTAGCTTTATTCTGAGCCCCTATAAGTACCCATCTCTTTAACTATTAACTATTCAGTATTCCATTATGTAACAATGAACTACTCTAAAGCATAAACACTCTAGTTGCAATCTACAATTATAAGACATGAGATTCACTCTTCATGTAAGCATTATTGTCTAATATACTATTCCTAGTCCAAACAAGCTTTATTCGACAAAAGCCATAAAAGCATTACAAAAAGACGAAAACATCACAGATAAATACATTAAAAAACTTGACGGTGGAAAATATATTATATAGGGTCCAAGTTAAGATATTAAAAATGACTTCATACAAAAATTATTTTAAAACTGGCGATTTTAAAAGATTGGACACAAGTGCAAAATTCCCACAGACCTATACACATTAAGAAAGCCAAGACTATCACTATAGGCCAACATATAAATGGCAAGACAAAGGAGCAAAGGGGGAGAATTACCCTGTTACACTGTTCAGTCTTATGATCCACACCCATCCTAAAAACTTTGCAACTCCCACTACGATGGTAGGCATAGTGCTAGTACACGAAATCCTTTGAGCTTCAGTACTCCTCCTTGTGCCAAGTAGTTTGCATACCGGGCTCAGCCAAACCCGTCTTGGGACAGCATAAGCCAGGCAGGCAAAAAAACACATGGGAAATTGTTTCGGTGTGGATCTTACAAACCCTGTCGAGCCCACCGGGTAGTAAAAGATCTTAGGGGCAACAATCCTACCCTCAGCTGGATATACAACTTTCTATCTTGTACCTTTGTGATACAATCCCAAAATGGTTCAAAACTGGGAATAGGTTTCATATTCAAAAAAATACCTTACATAGAAAGAGAATCAGTACTTCTAAAGGCTTTGCTTGTAACCATCTCCCAATACTTTTCCTTAAAAACCTTTTTTGATGGAAAAGAAGCACCTGCAGGATTCTCCCAGAGTTCATACATTCCCAAATCTGCTAGGATCTTTCTTACTTCTTTGAACCACCCTATTTTATGGAAACCGTCTGATTTTATTAAGTCAAAGAAACCCTCTGAGTACAATAAGAATTTGGGGGTTGTCCACAATCTGCGCCAATAAAGAATAGGCCGCAGTTTAGCTATTTCCGCTATAGGGTTCTTACCCAGATCATATCTTAGGGGCACTAGTGGTGTTCTCTGGGGAAGGGAAGTAATGGCATGCAAAAACTTGTTTTCAGAAATAATTAAATCAGTCAAATTCCCAAACCCCCATAACTCCGCACCATACATGGCAGAACTGACAGCTTTTGCCCCATAAACTTGAAGAACAGATCTAATGGGCTTAGTCATGGAATTTTTAAATTCAGCAACCAGCACCCCGAAAGTGGTCTAGGGTGGCCAAATCCCTTTGTTGGCTCCACTATAAATCTTTCTGAATATTCACCCCTAGGTATGTAAAAGACCTTACTTGCTCCAATAGTTGCTTTTTCAATAAAAAAATATTTTTAAAAGTTCTGTGCTGATTAAAGGCCATGAATTTTGTCTTGTTCACATTAACTTCAAGGCCTTGCTACGAACAGAAGTTTACAAAAGAGTAATAATGTCCGCTGGAGTCCGCTCGGAGTCTTTGCAATTAAAAGCGTATCGTCGGCGAACATTAAATTCAGGACTTTTACCTCCGCTAAAGTGGGAGCATGTGTGTTCACCAACAGCAAGCAATCAACTATTCCGTTTATGTATAAGGAGAATAGCGTGGGCGTCATAGCACACCCTTGTCGCACCCCTTTCGACTGGGAATTCCCCGGTTGTCATGCCCTGCCTGCCCCACCAAATCCTAGCATGATTATCCTTATGGAGCCTCTGGATTAAAGTTAACAACTCATTAGGAAGACCAAGGTCTTTTAACGTTACCCAGAGGTTGGGTTCGAGGGACTAGGTCAAAGGCTGCCCTTAGATTGACAAAGGCAGCGAAAATCTTCCTTTGCCTAGGGTCACCGTTTTCCAGAAGAGAAGTGTGAAGCGAAATACTTGGTCAATGGTGCTCGTAGACTCCCTGAATCACGCCTGGAAGGGGGACAATATACTATTATCTGCTATCCATAGTAAGACCTTGTTTAAAATCATCCTGCCTTCAATTGTTTGGATGGTGTCAATCAAGCTAACCTGTCACCCTTTTTATATACCGGAATTATTTCAGAATTCTGTATTGTAAACATGAGGCAGCTAGAACTATCCAAATATGATGGGAACATGTAGCTTAGAGAAAGAAAGAATACTTTTTAAAGTCAACACATTCTACAGAGATGATACATTTAAGCAAGTCAAATTTAAATCATTTATCAAATAATATTACATTACTTAGCATTTCATAAAAGCATATATTTTTTAGATAAAATAATTTGATTGAAAGGTAAAGAGTGGAAGAGGCGTGGTCTGACCTAGCAGTGAAAGTATGATAGAAATGAGTTATATTGCATATGGGCCGGGATGCCCGCCACCCCTTCCAACACCAATCCCCATGGGAGGAGACAGACACAGATTTGAACTTTTGGAAGGCGGGGAGGCCTCACGACCCCCCCGGCCGTATTTATTGAAATTAAGCATGGGCGGAAAATCCGTTCCGCTCGCGGATTTTGCGGATTTTCGGTAAATTCGCAATCCGCGAACGCTCGCGAATTTACCGAAAATCCGCAAATTCGCACGCAGCAGATTTTTTTTCTTGGTGATACAATTTTGCGGCGTGTGGTGTAAGTTCGCAATTGCGAACATGTAGGTGCGGCAGGCAGCAACAATCTCGCACTCGCGAAATTACAAAAACTGCAATTCTGCACAAGAAATCTACTAGCAAGCAGCATAGACCTTCTGAAAATGATGATTTTTATCAGAATAACTCCTCAGGTTGACATTTGCCTGCACTTTTTTGGATTTGAGGCCTTTTGATTTTCTTTGGATAACTTTTGGATTAGAAATCAACTTTCTCATATAAGCTTGTTTGGGGCATTACAGTTGCTGTAATGCTGTTCTGCAGAAAAACGAGTTTTGCAAAAGTGAAAGCATTCAGCAGGTTCAAAAGTTCAAACTCATCATTAGTAACCATTCCCTGTAGTGCTTCCTGACAAGGGCCCCTCCAGAGTTCAGTTGCTAGTTGCAACAATTGTATGACCCTGCTCTGACCCTCACAGCAGGCTCATAGAATAGCTACAAGTAGGCCACAAAGGTCCTGGAAAAAATAAATTGCACTGCAACAGAAAGCAAATTACAGATAAGGAAGCAGGTGCCAGACTGGAATTTAAAAACAGTGACACATTAATAAATCAACCCCAAATTAATTCATGTCAGTTGAAGCAGGCAGGTGTGCTTGCTTTTCCCCCCATAATCTACAGTGATGATGAACCAGAGGGTGGCATTGATGTACCAGAGGGTGGCATGGGTGAAACAGAGGGTGGCAGGGGTGAAACAGAGGGTTCTGGGAACCTGTGATGATGAACCAGACGTAGAAACAACATAATGGCGACCGTTGCGAGCCGACATGTAAGTTCGCAATTGCGAACTGGTACAAAACCCTCGCGAACTGGCAGAAATCCTTGCGAACTGGCAGAAATCCTTGCGAACACAAAAAAAAAAAATCTGCACATTCGCGAGAATTCGCGGATTTTGCGGATTGCGAGTTCGCAAATTCGCAAAATTCGCGAACGCCAGATTCGCAAAATTCACCCATGTTTAATTAAAATATGAAACAAAATTTAAAACTTTAAATTAAAACGTTTCATGTATCATGAACAAATTCAACTTCAATTACATTTTGATGAAGACAGGTATTCAGGCTAACCTTAACAAATCTCTAATACAAAGATTTCCTAGCCGAGTCTAACATCATGACAAATGCATTACATTCAAATTTGTACAACCTAACATTAAGCGCCAACGGCAAGGTCTTAACCGGTGTCAGATCCCTATCACCAACTTCCCGCCCTCACGTGTGAGTGGCGCATGCGCAGAGGACTTTACCCTCGCAGCCAACTATAACTTCCCTTGTCGTGGGGCACCCTTTCACTCGACTCCATCTTAAGGTCTTCCGGGTTCCCGTGCGAGGTATCCGTAAGAAGGACAGCGGGGACTCCCCCCTTTCCCCGCACTCTCTTCCGCCGGAGCGGATATCCGCCCCCCGGGAAATTCTGGGGAGGGGCATATAGCCGTCTCCCCCTGGGAGGGGCCTATGGCCGTCTCCCCCTGGGCGACCCATCCGTAGTGGGTGCTGCCCCCCCGTGGGAGGGGCCAATGGCGCCTCCCCCCAGGCGCTCCTATCCATAATGGGTGGCCCCCCCCTAGGGACCTTGAAATCACTGCTCACTAACCAAGCTATCATGTTTCCTATTAGTAAGTCATTACCCACCCTGGACAGATGTACCCCATCATCAGAATAACAGTGATTGCCCCGGATGCACTCATGAGATATGCTTTGGAGATGAGCAGAGCGAAACAATTTCTCCGTTTTATTGTTGACCCTCTTTACCGAATGGTTCAACGCTGTTGTGGATAAGCCACCCGGCCATACCCTCCTGGGAATCATGTGAGACCAGGCAATTGTACATCCCAGGAGCATTTTTGCTAACCAGCTAACTACAGAAAGTATGTGCTCAACTAAAGCTCGCCTGCCCAGTCTTACCAAGTCATTGCCCCCTATGTGCACTATGACTACAGATGGCGGTGACCTGTGCCGCCCTAATAATTCCTCCACAAAACTTTGCAGTCGGTCAATACACAGGCCGCCCTTCACATGGAAGGACACCCTGAACCCATATTCCTCAGATGTGTTGATCGCATCACCTGTCTTGAGTATGTCCCCGGCACGCCTCACGTATGAGTGGCCCAAGACCCAGACCACACGATTTCCATTCTGTAATCCTGTTGCGGTGGTTAGCTGATACTGGGCCGGTCCCAATTTCTGCCCTGCGTCACAGGCTCGTGAAACTGTAATCCAAACAAAAGACAACAAGCGTGAGTGCACTTCATCAGTCATTTACAACATGTGCAGTCGCACATACCTCTTGAAACAATTCGAAGACCAACGGCCTAACTGTTTCACCTCGTCTGCCTGCAGACCTAGAGCCGTAGCTTCTGTAGCGGCCCCTGTTCTGAAAGAATGAGTCCCAAAATCACTCGAGTTCAAGCCCGCTGCTGCAATCCTAATTGCCAGCACCCTCTGAAACTGAAATCTCGTCAACGGGGTGCCGTCCTTATGTCGTAGCAGGGCCCCCCCATGTCGTCAACCTTTGTTTTAGGTAGGCCTCAACATGCCTCACTGGACAACCGGGGCTACCTGGAGCGCGCTGCAACACAACACTATTCTCTTTGGCCTCCTGGTCAGTTTTTGACCTGGCTATCGAGATCAGCAGAGAATCCCCCCTTACTTGGATGTGATCCCTGCGCAGACCTCCTTCCGTATCTCTCTTATTTGCCGCCACTAGTTCGCTCAGCCGCAGGGCCCCATAGAACGCCAATGCGAACGCTGCTCGGAATAGTATTACCTCGCTAGGCGAGGAGCATGTTTCTTCTAGTTTAGCCAGCAAGGTGGTCAGTTTATCAAAACCTATCGGGTGCCTGTTATCCTTTCTGCAACCCTCTAAGCGCCGCCAGCCGCGCAGAGCCTTCCTGACTAGAAAGGAGTCCGTCAGGTCCCTGATCCTATGGAGCTGTGCCATAAATGATATGGCGGCCTTAGACCGAATTGCGGTTGCCGACGACCGGCCTTCTTTATGAAGTGCCACTAAAAATTGGACAAAGGACTCCTCTTGCCCCATCTATGCTCCCCTGCCGGCCCCAAAAAGACGCAGTACGAGCGGAACGCCCCTTCATAAGCTTTCCTTGTCCTGGGCGCTAAACTGGCTGCCACGAAGTTTTGTAGTCCGGGGCACCGATTTGCCGTAGTGCTTCGGGAAATGGTGCCGCCACTAGCTCCGCTGAGGGTAAACAATCCCTGAAAGCCTGCATTTTGAAACGAGAGAGCGCATCAGCTGCATTATTCAGTACACCCGGCACATGTTTTGCCCTGAACTGTACGTTTAATCTCATGCATCGCAACACAATCTCTTTCAACAATCGTAAGATCCATTTGCAGCGTGCCGCCTGCTGATTAATGCACTCAACCACAGTCATGTTATCGGACCAAAATACCACCGAGCGGTCTCTGAAATCCTCCGCCCATGCCAACAGAGCCACCCAGATGGGGAAGAGTTCTAGAAAACCAATGTTAATCATCAGGCCGTTAGTTTGCCACCGCGCCGGCCATCTTTGTGCCGACCAGCGGTTTCTGAGGATCGCACCAAACCCCACGCTGCCCGCCGAGTCGGTCCATAAGCCGAGTTCCGCCGACGAGGCTGGGGGTTTGCTCCAGACAACTCGGCCGTTGAAGTCCGCCAGGAATGCCAGCCAAATGAGCATGTCCTGGCGAACCTCCGCCGACAGTCTCGTGCCATGGTGCCCTTCCCTGAGGCCTACCATGGACTGGGCAATGGATCGAGAGAAAGGGCGAGCCATCGGTATCACTCTTAATGCAAAATTAAGCTGACCCACTGTCTGCTGTAATTGGTGCAATGTCACCTTCTCAGTCCGGAGACACTGCAACAGGGAAGCCCTAAATTTGGCGATCTTCTCCGCCGGCAGGCGGAAGCAGCCCTCCACGGAGTCTAGTTCTATGCCTAGAAACTCCAGGGAGGTAGTCGGCCCCACTGTCTTACCTAGCGCCAATGGAACCCCGAAACCCCGCATGAGCACGCAGAAGTCCTGCAATGCCTGTGCACAGTCCCGAGTGCCCGCTGGGCCGAGAAAGAGGAAATCATTGAGATAATGCATCACATGTTGGTGCCCTGTGGCCTTTGTGAACACCCACTCCAAAAATGAGCTAAACATTTCAAAATAGGCACACGAAATTGAACAACCCATTGGCATGCACATATCCATGTAGTATTTCCCCTGAAACATAAAACCCAACAAGCGCTGATCTTGAGGATGCACCGGAAGCAACCTGAATGCAGATTCAATGTCTGATTTTGCTAACAATGCGTCGGGACCCAGGCCATTCAAAAGCACCACTGCGTCATCGAAAGATGCATACTTTACACTGCAAACCTCAGGGTTGATCGCCTCATTGACAGAAGCCCCCTTTGGTGCCGACAAATTGTGAATGAGCCTGTACTCCTCCGGGTCCCTTTTTGGCACCACCCCTAATGGTGAACACACAAAATCAGCCGTTGGTGGGTCACAAAAAGGTCCTGCCACTCGTCCCAAGCTAACCTCCTTGGCGATCTTTTTGGCGGCAACTGTCGGGTCATGCTGAAAAGATAGTTGGTTCTTACAAGAAGCGGTCCCACGAAAATCGCCCCCGGGGTCCAGAAGCCATATGAGAAGCCATCTCGCAGAATCGCGGCGGACGCATGATCAGGGTATCTGTTCAGCCAAGGGGTCACAGCCAGGATATCTACGGGCGAAGATGTGTGCTTCCGGGGCACCGTATCAATCCTGCTTGGTACCCCCTTTGCCTCCTGTGTCATTAGCCCTGGATCGGCAGCTAGTTTCAGGGTGTGAGGTGTTACCACAGCCAGAGCACGCGTGCCGGAACCTTCACGTTCCCTGCGGCCTGTTACACGTTCCCTTATTGAAACCCCAACACACCCCTCGCTTACTTCCGTTCCCGCACGATCTAGGCTGAGACTCCCCCTCCCTGTAGCTCGGACGAAAGGGCTGTGACTGCCTCTGTGGAAATGCCCTGGATCCATTCGCGCTCGGCCCCGAACCACCCGCTGATCCTGGCAAGAGCTGCGCATGCCATGATATCGTATCCAGACAATCCCAGGCCAAAGCCTCGTTAAACTCTTTCGCTTTTCTAAAAGCCACATCATACCCTTTCCACTCCTCACCTCCATACTTCTCATGGAAGTTCGTGATCCTGCTCTGATAACAAGCCAAGTCACTCAACAGTTCTGGGGTACGTTCAGCGATAATAGCCACAAAGATAGAAAAGGCCCTGATCCAGTTCATCATTGACTCCTCGACCCTGAATTCCGCCATCTTTGCCCGCCATACACTGGGGTGCCATAAATCCTTCTGGGTCTTTGCATATTGTAGCTCTCGATGATCAGTCAACAATGAAAACATATTAATATATTTGTTGGCCCACACCATCTCTTTACTAACCATGGGAACATGTTGCACCAAGCTTTCCCGCCTTGAGGGTACCGCGCCCTCCCCCATCATTGGTAACGATCTCTTACCGGCTTCCGCCGCACTTCCAGCCGTGTCCGCCGCTTTATCTTGGTTGTCTGCCGGGACCACCTTCGCCACCTGTGGGGAAATAGAAGGCACATTCGCTGCCCCAGCATCCCTTGTCTGCCGTAACTGTTCAATAATTAGTCTAGCTTCTTCAGCCGGGTCTCCCGCAGCCGCAGATCCCCCCGCTCCCTTTTTCAACCATGGTAACACAGCCGCTAACTGAAGCGCTAATTCCGGAGGCATCTGATCGTTCTCCAGCGGTGTGATGACCACAGGGATAGGCAAACCCCCGTCCGGTATGGGTACCGGGCTGGCCGCTCGTGCTACCGGGATTGGTGGTATCTCCACCGGGACTGGGGCCTCGCTAGGACCCGCTTTCGCCCTCCTCTTTTTTTCCCTTATCCCCTGGGGTAACGTTTGGCAAAGCCAGCCCTATGACTCTCTTAGGTCGCCCTGAGGGGGCAGCTTGAGCCTCCACCTGTTTCCTGAGGGCCACCAAGCCGCGATCCAGTCGGTCTACTTTACCGAACTTTCGGTCAATCGACGCAACCTGGTTCACCAATGTACGCAGCATTCGTTCCATCTCGGAGCTCTTTCCGGACTTCTTGCCAGGCATGTCCGCGTTCAAAGTTAGCTCAGCCTGTCCTTCAGAAGTGACTCGAACTCCAGCTACGCCTTGATGACTGAAACAGAAAAACAAAGATTACAAGTTCAAAAAACTGCAGCTTGTTCCCTTGAGGGCTCACGAGCGACGAGTGGTGCAGCCTTCAGAGCGCAGAAACAAGAGGATGCTTCCTTGGATTCCCGCGCCTTTTATCCCGCAGCGAGAGGGCGGGCCGCGCCCCCGCACGCCCATCGGTACACGGACTTCCGGGCGGGTGTTTTAGGACAACCCTTTTTTGGGCGGTAGGGGCGTGCTCCGGCCACGCCGCTTTGGGCATACCGGCCGGGACACGCCCCTCGCCCGCAATGGTTTCCCGGGGGATCGGGGCACCCATCCATACGTTCGGGGTGACCGAGTGGTCTCCCCTTTTCAGAAATCATGTTGCATGTTAATTTTCCACATTTAAGAAAGGCACATTCCCCCACATTTAATTTATGTAACATTTTCATGTTAATGTCTAGTGTAAAACATTTATTTAAGCTAAAACCACCTGCGCTATCACCCTTACACATAGTAACTGCCAGGGTTCACCTCTTTGACATAGCTTTTTCCCTTGGGTAAAGTGTGGCTGTTTGCAGGACACTGTCTGTGGAGTGCTGCCCTAGAATCGTTCACTCACACAACCCTGCAGCATGACATCATCTTATCTGCAGATCTATGACTATTCAATCCCAGGACGGAACTACCCAACATTTGCCGAGGTTCCTCAAGAAGAGCAGGCAGACATCTTCAGCCTGGGGCTGATGCCACACACACAGGTAGAAAAGAATATCCTCTCTCTGCTAAGCGGCTCAGGGGCCTGTTGAAGAAATATGACTGCGTGTTATCTGTCCCCATTAATTTCTCCTGTCATTGTAGCTCCTCAATGTTCCTCGTTTAATGTATGCTGGAGTTCTGGTCCACTTTTGGAATGCTGTGCATATGTTTGTGTTTTTCCGGGATAGAACCTTCTTGTCAGACTTCCTTTGGGGTCATGCTTTTTGAAGAGGTTTAGATTATGAACTAATCCCTGCAAATATACTTTCATCACAGCGAAGGGGCCGTGTGTCCTGGCAATAGTAGGGGTTACTCAATAGAGTCGTTTTTCTACATTAAAGAATTTTTAAATGCTTATTTATTGTCCTCTACTGTGCATCACGACATATCCGTCATATGTTTCTGTGGAACTTTGGTATTTGGTAGAAATATTTGAAGAATAGGTTGCAACATCACTTGTTTTTCGAATGCCATGCTTTCTGTATGCAATAATGAGGCATAACGTCTAAATATACTGCCTTTAAGGATCTAGATCACGGGTCTCCAACCTTTTCTGTAATAAGATCTACTTATGTTCCATGAATCTCATCCATGTTGTAATAGTGACCACAATAACCAAGATTACATTAGTGGCCACCATATGTCAGATTACCTGCAGTGGCCACCTCAGGGCATCAGGAAGGTTGCTAGCAGCCATGTAAAAAAAACATTATCCAGTTGCAATGGCCCTACATAGGTAATGCATAACAGCCATAGTCACAATGCCTCATACACCAAAGTAATATTATTACTAATGTCTTCCCAACGCACCATGATTTATGAACCAAATATGTGCTTCCAATGCAATTTGTAAATTCAGCCATTGTTCTCGAAATATCAGCTTATGAGCTCTGACAATGCATACATTTTAGCCTTGAATACGTGCTTTGTAAATTTGGGACACATGTCAATAACCAATCAAGCAAAAGCTTTGAATGATCTAGGATGGGCTGCACATAGGAGAGCTACTTAAAGCCAGCAAGCGAGCACCAGTAGCTCACATGCTACGCGTTTGAGAAGCTTGATCTAGATCTCTCTGACCACTAATGTCCCTGAGATTCTAAACTAAATATTTGTGTGCAACATTCTCAGAAATAGTTGCCAGGTGTCTGCACAGCGTAGAGCCGGCCCACAGCAGCCATTGCAGGGGACAATGCACATGGGTCATCATACAACCAAAGCAGTGATCAGAAATTGAGCTAGTTTTTTGGCCAAGATGCCCTTGGAGACCATCAAGGACAAAGTAAGAAAGAACAACTTTATAGGCATGACGCAAAGAGCTGAAGACAAGCATGGAACCTTACAATGTGCACAACACTCTCACACTGTCAGTCTACAGGATCCTGGTGCAGGCGATTTCAAAGGAAGATGGGCCCAGGGCACATTTTGCTGAATCTCTAAACCACATTTCACCATCTGTACCAACTTTCTGAACAGCCACACACACAAAAACACATCAACCTATGGAAAAAACACGTTCACTTCGAAAATACCCAGACCTAGTGGCAACGTCAACGTTTGTTTGTTTGATCAAGGCATTATTTTCCGCATGAATGTTCTCATTAAATACTTTCACAAACCCTGAAGTGGAAGGAATAAAGAAGTCATGCTTGTCAGTTGTCACTAGCGAAAGGGCGTACACAAAAGTGGCAATTTGGCAGCCGCGCAAGAGTGGGTCATAATGAAAGAAGAATGTCTGGTCGTGGTTTGGAAGTTGAATAAATGTAAAATCAGAACGTTACATATTGACAACTCTTCATTACAGCTGCATTTATACAGCCTATCGAAAAAGAGTATCACACTCTGTTTATTTGTGTAGCTATTGCAATTTATAAAGAACGAATACTGCATGTAAATGCTCAAGGGCACAAACAATACAGGAATTCAACTACTTGGGGAAAACAATGGGCCAATTCAACAAAGAAAAGAACGAAGCAGATATTCATTAGTATGCAACAAAAGGATACATTTGTAGATGTATTCAAAATGGTTCTTTATTGTAGCAGCCTTTGAGGATAAAAGTTATGTGCTACTTTGACAGCAGTGCTTCAATCCAAAGAATATATGAGACACAGAATTGCCCGTGCTCTAATCTGATGGTAACACAGTGGTAACAGATTTAGTCTGATCGTGTACCCACAAAGGCGTTAAAACGAAAACTTTTGTAAGTGTTACATGTTGTGCACCGCACCGAGCTATGCGGGAGGGCTTAGAGGTCAAATGCACTTAACTCGCAAAACATTTAACTCCAGAAGGTGGAGCACGGTGGGTCCACCAGGTTCAACCACGTTGAGACAACTAGAGAAACAGAACAAATCGGGTAAGATATGCCTCCATTTTGACACATAAAACACAAGCAATGCGGAACCGGGACACCAAACACCTCTCTTATTAGAAATAAGGCACACAGACAGAAACTGTATACACATAAAGTTGGGGAAAGGCACAAAAAAGATCCCCACATAGTCTCGTAGATGCTGTGGCCGAAGACAGATCAATTCAGTTAGGATTCTGCAACACACAGGAAGTGCTCATGAAACAATGGAGGTGCCCAGTGCAAACAAATCTTCACATACCAGGACCCGAGGAAACGAGGTTTGGCCTACATTAAAGAAGAAAGGTTTTCCATGAGATTTACGTGAAACTGGTAACAAATGTTCCCCAAAAGGACACCTGAAAACAAGCGTTTTAGTTTTCCCACTCACCAGAAAAAAAGTCAAGGAAAACACTTGCAAGCACTTCACTTTGTTATAGGGGCAACATTGTAAGAGACAAAAACAGTACCCCATCGTATTTAGTTAGTCAAGGCAATGTTTAATCTCGGGGCCCCATATCCTACAGCTCCTGACTGGATGAGTTCAGTAGTAGGTAGGGTGCAAGGTCATATCCTCTGATGCAAGAAGAATACTTTTATCCAATCTCAACCCAAGCAGCTAGGGATGATTAAAGCCACACAGCACAGATTGACTGTTTACCCTTCAGTCAGTTCTTTGCATTTTTTGAGGACATGAGAGCCGAACACAGCTCAGACCTGTAGATATTCACAAACGGGGGTTGGGAGCACACTGCCTCACAGTCCCAGCAAAATTCGCCCCTTTGCATCCTGGTAAATGTAGTACACAGTTCAAACTTACTTCAAAATTAAATGGAGTTTTTCAACAAAGTTGGTGCAGACATTGCTGTATACCTCTAGACACGTGTTTCTGGGTTGAGCCCGTCATCAGTAGAGAGCAGCAGTATTAGAGAGCAAAGAAAAATCGTCTGGGATTCCTGGAAATGCTGCCAAGTTCCTCTCAGGTCACAGTACCACTCATAGGCACACAGGTGCATCTCCAAAGCTCGTCAGCTTGCTGGCTCAAGCGAGCCTTTTTAAACAGAATGGGGGTTGGGAGCACGCTGCCTCACAGTCCCAGCACAGTTTGCCCCTTTGCATCCTGGAAAATGCAGTACACAGTTCAAACTTACTTCAAAATTAGATGGAGTTTTTCACCAAAGTTGGCGCAACACATGTGTCTAGACATTTACAGCACTAACCTGCTCCTACTTTGGTGAACCACTACAGCTAAAATTTAAGTAACAAATCACTGAGAACTGCATTTACCCTAATGCTAAGGCGAGAACTGCGCTGGAAGGTGAGGCAGTGTGCTCCCATGCCCCTTCTGTTTGTAAAGGTTCCCTTGAGCCACTGAGCTGACGAGCTTTTGGAGATGCATCTGTGTGCCAGAGAGAGGTACTGAGACCTGAGAGACTATGGCAGCCTTTCCAGCAACCCCAAAAGGAATTTTCGTTTTTTTTCTCTTTACTGATGAAGGATAATATCCAGAAACACATGTGTCTAGAGATTTACAGCACTAACCTGCACCAACTTTGGTGAACCACTACAGCTAAAATTCAAGTAAGAAATCACTGTGAACTGCATTTACCACAATGCTAAGGGTCGAACTGTGTTGGGAGGTGAGACAGTGTGCCCCATCCCCCTTCTGTAAATATCCACGTCTCCCATACGTGAGGGAGTTCTCGATTTCGACACAGGGTTTTTCAGGATGTTCCTAATGGATTACGCTATTGGATACGTCAATTCTGCTTTCAATTGAACCTGAACTAACCCATTGTAGGTTCATTATTGATTGGCCTAAAGACAACCGTATCTCAAGTGAGACATTCATTCAGAAGTTACTTTCTGCACCACAAGAACTGTCTGGGGGTGTAAACAGTGTCCTGATGAAGCCCTGTTTAGGGAGAAACGCGTTGACACCACACGTTCTTGGTTGAAGCCATTAAAGAAGAACTTTATATATTTGAAGACTCAGGAACATTTCTTTGGTCATTTGACTGCCTATTTCTGTTGCATCTCTCATTGTATGTTAAGAACACTTTTATAAAGGTTACAGATTGTGCACATGAAAAATCAAAGGGGTCCACATCGCAATAGCCATCTGTATAATCCCTGTTGCAACACCAAGATCCCATGCTGCTAAGACACCCAGACTCTACTGCACAGAACTAACAGAATATTGCACCTGTTACTGTCAAACATGGTGGTCCTGCATGTAATGTATGGGGGAGTAGAACTTGGCCATATTATGTGGTAGTGTGAGAATGTAGATCATTAGGTGGGGTGGATGGTAGTAAACAGATGTAATAATGTCACTGTTCTTGTTAGGTCCAGATAAGGTTTCCCTAATTTAAACCTAAGCTCAACTCCATGTAGCTGTGGCACAGAGCAGACAGGCTTTACTTAGAAAAATTTGTAAAGCATTTAGGAGTACCAAAACAGTTACATAGTTGAAAATACAAGACAACAAAAATCCCACTCCAATTAATAGAAATTGATAATATTGTAATGAACAAAATGACACTGAAACGATGAAAACTTGCACAAGGGAACAAGTGATATATATTTTTAAAATTTAGATAAATACACCACCACAAGATGCAAAGCACCAACCGCAGCAAGTGGTCAGCTTAGACCGGGACAAGGGCAAGGTTTAAGACCAGCCCAAATAGAGTGATGGTCAGATACAGAGACCAGTTTCATCCCAATAGGTAGTTTCACCTTCTGACTTAGGGCCAACTCGATCCACCTGCTGTGGCTGGGAAAGGGCACCGCAGTTTCTTAAGTGAACCCTTCACAGAGGAAGAGGTCATTTAAATTATTAACCCTCTCCCAGGCGATAAAGTTCCAGGCCTGGATGGCCTGTAGTCAGCATTTTATAAGGAATACACACCTTTTTTAGCCCCATATTTGATAAATATGTAGAGTGAGTCTCTGGAGAAGGGTGAATTGCCCTTGTAGTGAAGGCAGGGCCTTGTATGCACACATTGCTATGTTAGCATCAGGTTATTAGACGTTTAAGCGCCATTATGCCATTTTGCAGCTTTTGCACACAACACTGCATGTAACTGTTGATGTAAGTTAGACTGGTTGAATTTCTTCACATGAGAAAGGCTTGTTTTCAACATCCCTAGACTTACATCGTGACCTCAGTCTGTACAGTGTGTGCATAAACCTTCCAAGGTTACCATAACAATGTAAGCTGGCATTCGGGCTGATCGGGCCACGCTCTAGACACAACATGCACACAGCTGCAGCTAACTGAAATTCTAGCGCCTTTAATATTGCACTGCATGCATGATTTGGGCACTTGGAGAAAATCCTTTTCTGGAGAGAGAGAGCTTTGCTGATCCTGATGTGATTAACTTCTGCTGATCTTGGAGGTATGGGGCTCTTCATTCAAGCCTAAGAGACCTTTTATTATTATTATAAAACCTGGTTCCTAGCTGGGGAGTGTGGTACATAAGGCACTATAGAACCTGTTTCTACTATCACTATAATATGATTTTTTCCTTTGAGTTTTATGGAATTATAACAATGCTGATCGTATTATTTGTAATCATATGCCTGCTCATGCTAGCAAAAATACTGCATCTTAAAAACACGTCGTTAAAATAAACATTTTAAACTTTTCTGTGTCTCTATGTACTCACGTTGTGGACTGGTATGAGAATGACAAACGAAAGAATGTTCTTGATTCCCACCATTCCTGACAGTAACATAAGTCGCATGTTCTGGGTTCTCTAATCATTGGTAGCTTCGCTATAGGATGGAGAGCTAATGAGACACTGATGCTAGTCGGTTAGGGGTTCTAGGTACTGAGGTGAGTTTTTTGGTACACCACAAGTCACTGAGGTCCTGGGTCTCTGTGCACAGTTCTGTGTATGAACAGAATCCCTGCAAAATCCTCAACACTTAAAGAAGCACTCATAGTCACCATCTTGAAAGCTGATAAGGACCCGCAGCATTGTGAGTCATACATGCCCCTATCCATGCTTATTGTGGATAATAAGAACTTAGCTAAGTTAATTGTGTTTCAGCTTCTCTCACTGCTTCCCTTAATCTCCCACCCAGATTAATTGGGATTTGCTCCAGGTAGGACTACCACACATAACTTGCGTGCTTTTTTCACAATCCTTCAGGCGATAGAGTCATTGATCGCAGTGGCGGGCATTTTTTTAGATGCCATGAGGCATTTGATTAACTTGAATGTCCATACTTGTTTACCGTGCTGGCACATTTAGGAGGTAGCACTAAATGTATTCAGTTAATTGGCCTTCTTTGCAGGGACCCTACCAAACACCCCCTTTTTAATGGTTTGATCTCCCCATCGTTTTGGGTTTTTCGGGGCATGCAGCAGGGTTAACCACTATCCCCTATACATTTTGCTATTGCCATGGAGCCCCTAACCATGTGCCTTAGGCATCATCATGTGCATTGTTGGCTCACGTTCACCCCTCAGGTGGTGCTAGTCTCAATGTATGCAGACGATGTCACACTATCTGTTGGCGTGGCCGCCTAGCCATCATGGCTGCCAGGCACTGCTGTGGCTAGAATTGCTCTGCTCCTTTGTGCTTTCCCTACCTGGTGACCGACGGGGGCATTAAAGTGGAGACAGCCTGCCAGTGACCTCGGGGGCCACCAGACTGCCTGGAGTTGTCGAGGAGGTGGCGGAGACTCAGGTGCATGGTGGAGCTGCGCTGCCGATCCCACAAAATGGCGGTTTCACCTGAGAAGTGAGTCTGGCGGTGAGGAGGCCCCCCTGGAGGAGCGTAACATATCAGGCACCAGGCAGGGGTCTCCAGGCACACACTTGTGCTCCAGAGATGGCAGCAAAAATGGGGTGTTCCAGAGAGGAGGATCAGACCCCATTCAAGCACGCATGAGATGGTGAGAGGTACTGTCCCCCGTGCAGCGTGTTGGCACACCAACACGGCAAAACAGAGAGATTCCCAGCATAAGCAACAGAGCAGCTGTTTTGCCCCTTAGTGAGTCTGTTGGGCCCCGGGGAATTGAGAACCCCCAAAGGAGTTGCCTGGCCTCTTGCCTGACTTCAAGATGGTGCCTAGAGACCTCATATCCAGCACACAGTGCATCCGGTGTGATTGCGGAGACAGACGGAGTGACCAGATGTAATCAATCAAACTGTCATGCGCCATTCCTGGTCTTGCCTAGGGCCGCTTCATGCCCAACATCCAGCAACAAGACCGGTATTTAGTTTACAGTAATCCCCGGGTCACAGCGTCTTTAGACCGGCGGCTGGGCTCTGCACTGCTATGTGAGACGTGGAGGGGGCTGACTGGCGGGAGCCGGATATCAGCTGTTGATGCACTGCCGGCAGTGTCCTCCGAGAATGACAGCAGTGGTCGTGGCCGTGAGTGGGAAACGAAATAACAGCCACATACGATCCCTTTGTGGGCTTTGGGAACCTCTGGCACCTAATTTAATTCCCAATAGGTGCTCGACAATCTACTTTCAAATCTGAACTTGCTGAAACTGATCCTAAAATGGCACCCGCCTAGGTACTCTCACCGTTGAGGGAAGATGTCCAATCAGCTGATGGGGCCCAGATGTTCTAAGGACATGACTGAGTTTAACAAAGCCATAGAACTTGAGCCATGCCCAGGTGCTGAATCACGGTGACCAATCAGACTCAACTTGCCTGACTATAAGATGGCAGCCAAGCTATCAATCCTTACCTATCCTACCATCCTCGCCATCCCCACTCGCCTGTGAGAAGTTGGCCTGGTATATGCTGTCCACTAATTAAAGTGGGCAACTTGTACCAGTCCAAACAACCTGTATTGATGATTAGGTTAAAGACAACCTTTATTGAATGCTATCCTAGTGGTCGCTATGGTGAGCAGCCTTCAGGCTAAGTGTCGAAGGAATGTAAAGCAGATTGTTTTACCAGATCAGAACCTCCTGAATGACCAAATGAAAGGAGAACCACACAAGAGATATATAAAATATATGTATTTATTAATAAAAACTCTCTACTAACCTTTTTATGAGATTAGAGCACAAAGCACACTATATTAAATCACTAGAACAACAGTAAATAGAACAATACACAGTGGGTTCCAGGGGGAGACCAAACCATATACTAAGAAAGTAGTATAACAACCATGACGTGACTAGACACAGTGCCCAAAGCATGCAGAATTGCTGGGACCCCAAGGAACCACCCAAAGTAGTGACACAGAGGACCCACGGAGGTTGGGTGCAGTGTGAGAACACAGTTGTGAGCTCCGTACAACTCTATAGGAAAGTCGTGGTTGGAAATTTAAAGATTAAGGACACTTTGGAGAGGACTTTGAGCAAACCCTTTCAAACATAGAAGGCTTTAAGGCCAGCATCCATGTGAGTACTGGAGTACCTGTGTTACCTATCCCAGAGAAGCCGGTGCATAGGTGTCAAGTGATGTCGGAAACCTTGGTTGTTTTCAATGGCCTGATACGGAAAAGTGCTGCTGCCGGGGGGATGAAAAGTGTCTGGTGGAATCCAAGCCTGGATTCAAGGTTAGAAGAACCTGAAAGCAGTGGGGACAGAGTCTGGGTCCTTCTGGGTGACCAGGGGCTCGATAGACGAATGCCCACGAATGTCGGGTGCTTCAGGTGAGATGACGCCAGGGTTTACGCTGCAGCCATGGGGACCAGGAGACTTCGACTATGACCAAAGTCCGGAGGCGAGCTGTCCCATTAAGGATGTTGAGTGCTGGCGGGTCAGTGTCGGTATTGAACACCAACAAGCCTTGGCAACTGCAACCCATGCGGTCAAAGGAAATAAGCTTCAGTGAGAGCCAGCCAGATACTTCAGACTCTCCAAGCAATGGAGAGTCAGGGCACATCTGGAGCAACAAGGAAAGCCCACTGAAAGTCAAAGTTACTTTAACAGGGACCCACAGGCCAACGGACCAGCGATTGCGAAGGGACCTCAAGCTGAATCACAAAATACGAGCCCACGGTACACTCTTGGAGTTTAGACGGAAATCTTCAGTGGAATTACTTCTCGGGGTCAGGAGTACAAGTAGTCCAAAGCACAGCCTCAGGGATTGCTGAAAAGCTTATACTGTTGCAAAAGTACACAGTGCCCAGGGGTTTGGGTTGCATGGTCCCCACGAGGAATACAGGCATCAGAATTGTTGAGAGCACAGATCAACTTCAGAGACTTGGGAACCCACCTCCTGTGTTGCAGAAATCTTTGGAGTCCTCAGGAGCTTGGGATATGCAAACTGGTCAGATGCATTTAAGGTACCTGCCTTGCAGGGGAGTAACTCCTTTACTCCAATGGAGATTCTTCAGTCATCCAGCATAGTGAAGATCATCGAAGTGCTTGGTTTTTGTAGCAGAGTTTAGCCCAGGTAAAATCTAAAGTCCTGTAATCAGGGGTTCCTACTTTATACCCAAGGAAGGGGTGGGACAAACTCTTGGGACCCACCTATGGGAGGGTCAGGACTGAGGGGTGGCTCCACTCATGTCCTTTGTCCAGTTTCGCACCAGAGCAGAAGCAAATGGCTCCTGCAACTGGTTTGAGCTGGACTATGCACAGGGACACCAAATGTGCCCCCAGTGCAGACATCAAATCACTCTCAGAGTGCACCCTCCCAGCCCCAATACACTAAAGCCTGTCTGGGAAATGATCACACCTCCCTGTCACAGGCAGCCTATTGTCAAGCCTTCCCCTGCTCGAGCTTGGCTCAGCAGCAGGAGGGCAGACTCGTGTCTGTGGCTGGCAGCATCCATTTTGTGATGCCCAGGTCGATAAAGCTGGTACTGGGTGTACCGGTGTGTCGCATAGGTCCCTTTAGGAGGGTGGAATCATACCTCCCCCGCCAGTTACTGGCAGTGATGTATGATTCCAAGGTGTTTGACACCAAACAACATGTTTCCAAGCAGCCGTTTTAAAGTTAGCATTTACTGCAAGGTTATAATAAACTCATATATATATATATGTATGGTTGGCTCATTCACAAACAACCCCGGAGAATAGGTTCCGAAGGCTGTAGAGGGGCTCTGTTCATGCATGGGCACCATCTCACATAAGACCCAGCACCCTGCCTTCTGGATTGATAAGGCCTGCCATAGGGGTGACTGATAGGTTTATATGCGCAGTGATATAGGATAGATATAGTGGACCTATATCTAAGTAAGGGGTGCATGCACCACCTTACACAGGCTGCAGTAGCAGACCTGTGGTGTCTTTTTGAATGATCTCTCAGGGGTGGCATGATACATGCTGCAGCCCTTCTCTGGACTCTAAACCCTGATATTCACTCATCCAGCGGAGCCCGAACCACATGGCCGGTTCCCGATGGAGCTGCACCAAAAGCTTTAGGGGAAAATGGCTCTGGCACACCGCTATGGCCTTCACCTACCCAGCCGGACTTTGGACATATGTTTTCATTGCTTTCTCCGCTGTTGTTTTCTTCCTATTGATCCTTTTGGTCCTGGACAAGTATCTCAGCTTTGATGCCTATTTGTGGGGAATGAAACGTTCCACCGGCTGTTGAGACCTAGCTTTTGGACCATTGCCCGGTGGAGCTACCTTGTTAGCTATGGAGGAGATGGGCTGTGAACATTCCCCTCGGCCGTCACCTACCCAGCTGGACATTGGGCAGACTTTCCTTCGTCTCTCTACCGTATCCTTTCCCTGTTACCCTTTTACTTTACCCCCTCACCCTTCTACACACCACTAACCAACATATGTAACTTGTAACTTATGTATTTTTTTTGTAACAATGTTTTTTTTGTAACTGATGTAACTTTTCTCATGTGTAGCAGTCTGATACCTCCAGGTATAGCCAGCGCTATATAAAACTCAAGTAAATAAATAAATAAATATATGTTAAGCACCTCCCTAGGAACCTGAACCCCCTGATTAGGGAATTTATACGATTTGCCGGGCTCTATGGAATTTCTATTAATTGGGCTAAGTCAGTGGTGTTTCCACTTACTGACACCATTGAGGAGTATCCTTCAGAATTCCCTCTTTACTGGGCAAAGGAACCAACTAAATAGTTGGTGATATGGTTAAGCCGGGAGGTAGACGTCCTTTGGAGGTCTAATTATGGGTGTCTGATGGAATGACTGGAGAGCCCAGTGGTTACATCGACTTGAATCCCACTGTGTATGGCTGGGTGCTTGGCTATTGCTAAAATGTGTATATTGCCTAAATCTCTTTATTTGCTCAGTAACCTTTCCCTCCCGCTTTCAGGCAGAATTAGGCGAAAACTGCAGTTGAGCTTGGTGATGCTAGCATGGGCCTGGTGGGAGCCCAGGATTGCCTGGGAAACCCTCACTCTGCCATTTGAGCAAGGGAGCCTCGGTGCACCAGATGTGGATTTATAATATTATTGTGCACAGACACAGTTTGCGTTTTATTGGCTGTATCCTACACAGTTCATGACACACACAGCGCAGGAGCGTGACTCTGCTGGGCCGAAGCCACTCTCTATGGCAATATGCAGGGCACAGTCTCATCTACGGGCAGGGGTGGACACGATTGGGTGCACAGTCTGGGCCAGGCATGAGCTTCGTAGACGTGCTCGTCTAGGTACCATTTTTGCTCAATCGTCCCATTGATTAGACACACGGGACTCCTATTCACCCAGTACGCTGATGTATGGGAAAGACTTAGGCATCTCCAGCTTACCACCTTTGGAGCAACGTTCCTTGCGGGTTTCTTCATCTCACCACAGCAGGTACTTAAAGGAGACGGGTTGACTTAGCTCTGTTGATTTACCTATTACCAGCTTAAGACAGCTCTGCATGCCTCCTATGCCTCATTCCCCGTGGTTCCCCCCTTACTGCCTGCACTTGAGAGCTTTCTGAGAAACTCCTCCCAGTGCAAGTTGATTACCAGACTGCATTCAGGAATGCAGCACACTGCACGTGTTCGAACCCCCACTGCCAGTTCAGACTGGGAGAACTTGCTCGGAGTTCCTATCTCGAAAGATGTATGGACTTTCTGCTGTGTCCAGTAGAGGTCTGTATCACATAATTACAGGCTGCGGCAGAGCCTTTTAAAGTTTCTGCACATGCTGTACTGAACTCTGGAATGGCTGTTCAGGGGTAGACTTTGGATGAGGCACGCTCTGTCGGGTGCTCTGCTCCCTGCACCAATTTCTGCCATTGTCACAGGATTGGCCAGGGGTCAGGAAATATAAGGGAAGCAATTCTTGATGCTATAAATGAAATGACAGGACTACAACAGGACTGCATGCCTCTTGCTGCACTGCTGGGATATGTTCCCCCCAGAGATTCTCAAGTTGGTTGCGCTGTTGCTGCTCCTGAGTAGGAAGAGGGATTCAATGCGTTGGGGCCTTCGACAGCGCCTTCTCCTTGAGGAATGACTGAGAGATGCCACATAACCCTAGATCCAGCTGGCAACATACTGGAACTTGATGCTGATTTCCTCCCACCCCAGATATTTATGTGAACCATTTCAGACCCACATGCACTCGCATGAATCAGCCGATGGCCCTGTAGATTAGAGCTGTGAAATAGAGATGTGCTGCACATTTCCCACTAACAGGCACCGTGCACAACTTGTTAGCGACTGTGAGATGGCTAGCTACGTGAGTTTGCTGTGAACAGGGTTTGGGGCTTCTCCCTAACAGGCATATACTCATAAGCATTTGTGTTGCAGTTACAGCCTATTCCTTCTCTTCCTTCTTTATCTCTCTGAGTATTTCTTCCTTCTTAAGTAGCTTATTGTTATCTTATAACTTTTATTGTATAAGGTGGCCTATTGTGACCATTGTCTGAGGTAACTGCATTTCACTGAAATTAGTGGTATGATCATTTTGTTCGGATTTTGTCTGTTGTATTAGCAACAAATGTTTATTTTTGACATCTTTATAAGGATTTTGTCACTATCTGTTGAAATGCACAATCAACAGATTTAAAAAGAAAATGTTTTTTCATTCAGGCTTAGTCACTTTTTTAGGAGCTCACATTTTTCCAGCGGTGCAAAGGCTGCAAGCAGGAGCTGAACAGGGCTCCAAG
The DNA here is from genome assembly GCF_964263255.1 of Lissotriton vulgaris. NCBI lineage: Eukaryota > Metazoa > Chordata > Amphibia > Caudata > Salamandridae > Lissotriton > Lissotriton vulgaris. The sequence goes on along the minus strand of NC_141700.1, from coordinate 174,329,418 downwards.
AGGTCATTTACCTTCTCCACAAAGTCCAGCTGAAACATATGCGCTGCTGAGGAAAGGATCCAAGCAGCAATCAAAAACCTTGGCCCAGTAGTAAAGCACCTGTGTCAGATTGACTTGGCCCAGGTTTTAGAGTAAGACAGGAAAAGTACGATCTGACACTTACCTAAGAGCGACAAGACCTTAGGGACTCCACTTAGAGGTCAGGATTCACTCCGGTAGAAACCCCCATCAGGCTCCATGGCAAGTCTAGTTGTAACTGATCAAGTGGGCTCTCTCAGTAAAATAGGCTTTTGGTGGCTTTTGCATCCATGAAACTTAACAAGAGGTCGGCCAACTCACCCTTAGAGTCCACTTCCCAGTCCTGAGTTTAAGTGAGAGCAGGTCCATCCCTTAGGGTTCTCCTCACAGGTCACAGCAGGTGCAGGCCTTCTGTCTTCCATCGTCCAGAAGTGTACTGAAGAGGGCACTGAGAGTGCCACATTTATCCCCAGTGCTAGCCTTGACATGGAGAAACTCTTGGACACTCCCTAACGAATGTGTTAACAGTTCTAAAGGGTGACCTTATCCAATTTTGCAGCACTTCCTGTGTGTCCTACTGTAAATTATCTCCTAGTGTCTTTCTCTGTCTAAAACCAACATGGCCAAAACATTTTTCCCTGTACAGAGCTCTCTGATCCCACACAGAGATGTAGTTATAATACTGGGGAAAACCTACTTTAAGATCCCTCAAATCTGGTTCTGGGGGCAGCTTCTCTCCCACTGGGATTGCTGGGATTGGTGCCTGTCTGGTTAGCAGTAAAATAGGGGGTCAGGTTAGGTGTGAGCTACATCTCCCAATTACCAGGGTAGGCATCATTTGAAGTTAATTAGGTTGCTGGGCAAAGCACTGATGGCCATCCTGCCAGGGATAGGATAGCCCCTCACCTTTTGTCTTAGCCCTGGGAGCCACTTCACACCTAATCAAGGAGCCATTCAGCTCCTGGGTCACAGTGAACACTGCCAGAAAGGCACACTTGTCTCAGGCAGGAAAAGGACAACTTTCTAAAACTGTAATTTCCATTCTACCTCATTTAAATGTGAATGCCATGAGGCAAACAAATGACTTAATTTGATTTCATAATGACTTTATCATGTGGAAATCATGTAGGTCAAAGTTAATGCGGGTTACAGATTATCATTTTTTTAAATAGTAATATGAAATCAGACTTGACTATTAAGTTGGATTTTAAACTACAATTAAAATGAGTCCTTGAATCATTTCTCTAACGATTGCCAAAATGAATTTAAGCATTACAAGGTGTCATAATGTAACCCAGTGCTATTCAATGGGAGAGCCAGCCTTGACACAGTGAAATACAATTTTAGAGGGTTTTCATTTCCAGGACATGTGAACATAAAATATACATGTTCTACTTTGTAAATATCATGCACACTGTCCTATGGGCATTTGGGACCTACATATTGGTAGTAAAAAGTTTACTTTGCCAGGTCGAATTGGCTGTTAAAAACTACTTACACAGGCTGCAGGTGAATGACTTGAGGCATGCTTTGCATTGTCACTTTACTGGGAGCACAATATGCGCTGCATTCCACTAGTGACATTTAACTTACAGGCCCAGGGTACACTTTGGTGCCAAAACATAAGTGTGGCTAAACAAAAAGAGGCTTTTCCTACACTTACCAACTACTGAAGTTCCCCTACATCTGAATAGATGTTCACCCTTTTCCTTAGGCTATCAGCTAGAATATTTCCAAGTTTTACAATGTTTAGAGTTTGGGTATCAGCTTTTGCCTGGTCATCGCTTAGTCTAATATTGTTTTTCAAAAATGTTCCTAAAATAATAAATTAATTCAATACCATAGCTAGAACCAAATTGCACAGACTAAGCAGCATATTAGGTTTTATCATTTGATATCAAATGGCCATATATGTGTCGATTCTGTATATATTTGAGAGTTATAGCTATAAGTTGCTAAGATGAGTAGTGTAACAAGCAATATTAACAAACAATTGGCTAAGCGTTATCTCTATGTAGATGTCTATACTTTACTTTCTTATTAAATACGCATTCTGAGTTCATAATGAGCCTGCAATGAGAAAATTACACCAGTGCATACTGGTAATAAGTAATTGTGAGCAGTGACATTGCTACGTTACCTATAGTTCGAACTAATGTGTTTCAAACTCTGCTACTCCTTGCCGGCCTCATCCATGGGAAGAGGTATCCGTATCTGTGGCAGGCATAAAAAGAACGCAACTGACAGGCTGTACAGGCATGTTCTGCCTGTCTACCCACAACCTGCCACCTGCTGCCTTTCCCTCACCAGAAGTGTTATATTTTACAGTCATGCCAACCTGTCTCCCGCAGAAAATCCTAGACCCTTTCTGTTAAATAGCCTTGGGTTAAAACATTTTTTTAGGGGCTCTCATTACTCAATATTTCTACCACTTTAGGAAGGAAAGCTAAACACAGTTGTGCTTTCATGTTTTTATTGGTCTTTTTCAAAAATCGAAAAGTTTCAGAATTCAAAGAAAAAGCAAACCTGGATGATCTGCTCATTCCTTACCTGTGACTGCTTATGAGATCTGTGGAAGATTGAAAACACTCAAATAATATCTTCCCAGTGATACCTTTTTAAGCATTCCAGGTCACCTCCCTTTTGCATGACTTTACAAAGGAACTCAATCCAGGCCTCTTCATTCTGGTTGTACGACGGTACAACGCAGGCATTTACCTCGCATGCCTTTACAACACATTTTTTCAAAGCATGCATTTACCACGCATCTGTGTTTACCACGTATACCTTCCCCCACACGTAAGTTTAAATTAGGTAAATGAAATATATATGTATAAAGTTCTTCTGCACTATTTAAACCTCTTGGCACCTTGCAATCCTACAAAAGAATCCCTGCAATTGTGTCTCTCTATCACCCCCTCTTGTGTTCATGAGGATATTATCTATGACAGAGTAAAGGAGAGATTCAATTGCTCCATAATACCACTCTGAAGATCGGAGAGCTAAAGTTTTTGATTTTAATAACCCTCAAATGCTGTACAATTCTTTTGTGGGTTGGTAAAGTTGTTCACCCTATAAAGATTTTAGGACAGGGGCATTTAAGAACGTAACCAGCAAATTCACTTTCACAGGTCAGATGTTTCCTTTTTCTAAACACTATTTGTAGGGTGCTGGAATTTCATTTGCATTCTGCCCATGTTTGCAAGCCTTGCATCTGCTATATTTAAAAAGCCCTACCAGTTTATTACAGCCAGTGGGAATTTTTTTTGATCTTTCATTATGTTCCTTTTGACCACCACATCTCTCATCAAGGGAGCTCTTCTAAAAGTCATTAAGAGTTTCCTAGGGAGCAGCTTTCCTATCACTGGATCGCTCCTGAATAGGTGCCAATGGTTATTCAAATGCTTATTCAGAATGATTATCAGTGCCCATGTTGTCTATGGTAATCAGTAATGAATCTCAGACTGTAGTCTTGTTTATCTTATTATTTGCCTTCTTCTGGGTTTAAAGAGAATGTCCTTCCTTTTTACTTTGGACACTCTACTCAATCAATCAATCAATCAATCAATCAATCAATCAATCAATCAGGGTTTTTTAGAACATGACTGCTCACCCATAAGGGTCTCAAGGCGCTGTGGGGGCCAGGGGATTCTGCTGTTCAGTCGAAGAGCCAAGTCTTGAGGTCCTTCCTGAATTGAGGCAGAGGCGGGAATTGCCTGAGATGCAGAGGAAGGGAGCTCCAGTTCCTTGCAGCGAGGTAGGAGAAAGATCTTGCTCCAGCGGTGGCCCTGAGGATCTTTGGGATGGTTGCAAGGGCCTGATAGGTGGACCGGAGAACTGCCTCAGAAAGAATATCCTCTGAGTAATCCCTCTTCTTGAATCGTGTGAATACTCTCTCTCATTCCACAGATGTTCAGCCTCCGTACTGCAAGCTCTTTTTTTTCTGAGTTGTTTTCCGGATGGGATATTGGCTTTGATCAGAGCAGGGAGAAAGCTCCTTGTGTGTAATACACTATTACCAGCACTTTGTTTATGGTGTAATGTGGAGATCAGTTGCTCCTGATTAACAATGAGTTTTAAATCTAAAAACTCAATCATATCTGATTTAATGTTGCTGGTAAAATGTAAATTCAATTCATTTTGATAGATTTATCTGACAAACTTTTCAGCAGTCACTCTGTTTATAATATATGAGTTAACAGTTTAGAACTGCTCTGTCCATCTACAGTAGCAGGCTAGGAGACATATGTTTACTTTGTCACATCCAGGGTGGCACAACAAATGCTACTGCCCAGGTGGGACACTTTAACTTACAGGCCCTAGGAACCCCGGTACCATATACTCAGGTCTTATAAGTAAGTACAGTTATGCCAGTTGAGTAAAAGCCAAGCTCAACATATACATTTAAGGGTCAGAGCACTAGCACTGTGGTCTTGATAGCAGGCCCCATGTGCACTCTGAGACTTGAAGAATCACAGCATCAGTCCAAAGCATTTGGGTGATAATGCAAAAAGAGGCATTTCCCTACAATATTTGATTGCAACAACTGTCCCGTGGGACTTACTTCTAACAATGCCTCTTGTGTGTTTCTGAGGTGCTTAACTCAATTAACTATTTAATATACCATCATCCCATTCATATCATATAGGATCCTACAAAAAAGTTCAGAATACATGAAAATCGATCAATATGCCAAACTCAACAGCATGACTATTGGGTGGTTAAAACCCCACAGAACAATTGTGGCAATCAAATATCAAAATAAATGATTCATATTTACAAATATTCTTTGAAAGAAACTACCAAACCGTACACAATTCGACCTGCTAGTATTCACTGTACTTTCCTGATATTGTTGAAAAATTAATTTATAACACAAACCCTCCAATGAGTAGTTCTTCGTGCAAGTGAAACTTCTGCCACATAGATATGTTGGTGTTCATGAAAAACTAAAGGATGTACAGCAGTGGATATAAACAGGATGGAAGTTATGCCAATTACTGTATTAGCCAAGCGCACGAGCAGGACTGGCCTTAGGCAGGTCTGGACTGAAATTGACAACACACACACCATTGTTAACGACCAGGGCAACCTCCCTGACATCATACTTTGAACCTAAAGGGTCATTCTCATACAATGTCCTTATTCTTCCCTTCTCTTGAGCTCGGTTATGTTAGATGTTTGTCTGATGCAGCTTGCGCATTTTATAAGGACTTTATGTGACATTCTTCAAATGCTTGCTAGCATTATTAACCTTTGCTTTTCACTGAGTATGCACATATAGTTTTGCAATCACAGAACTATAAACTAAACTCATTTTTCTAAGAGCCATCATTGTTCTCTTTTGTGCTCCCAAAATTACATTTTTAGAACGACTGCCATTGTGTTATTGGTTTAAAAACTGAGTGCAAGTGTTAAGGCCATTCCAGACTGTTAATGTAAATCTACCTTTAAGAAATAAAAGTATACACAAACATTTAAGTAATGCCAATTGTTCCTTAAAGTCTACAGCCCGGATATAGTAACAATTTGCATTTAAAAAAAAAATGTTTGTAACGCAAATCTCTTGTGCAAAGTAACACAACCAGATGTCAATTGCTGTGGTGGTATATTTACTTTCTAACACAAATCCGGATATGCGTTTGAAAGTTGATCAAAACAGCGCAAATTGTCACTGTGCGCTACTTTGCCTTAAATGGGCATTTCACGGGCTATAGTTAGGCATACCCATGGATGTTTACTGCTGGGGCATAACTACAATGGAAAGATAAATGTTATAATTGTGAAATGATGACCAGGTATATAATAGGCACACAACAAGAGTATGGCATTTAGTGTTAGACTCCCTATAGAAAATGTGCTACAAAGCAAAGAAAGGAAGGTCACCACTCTTCCTTACACACCCAGAAGTACAGTTCCGGTAGAAACATTCAATACATATCCTTGCTGAGCACTTCCAATTACTGCTACATGTGTACAACACTATTCAGTTAGTCCAAAAAGGTTTAGTAATTGTCCACAGTATTTAGATCCCAGAATATTATCCAAAATCAAATCCAAATTAGTGAAGCCGCCTCTATTGAAACACCAAGGTATGTTGTTACAGCATCTTTTCCAATTTTATTTCATTCCTGTCTTCCATCAATGAAAATTGGCAGCCAATACGTGTTTTGTCTGGCATTCATGTCATGCCTTTCGACTTCTTCAGGGCTGCAAGCCAAGATGAGAGTGGTAAAATGCTATTTACAACTCAAAATTTATAACACTTTTTGCATTAAATGAAAAGGGTAAGGTCTACACCTACGTGTAGGGTCAAATTCATAGGATACCTGTGATTTATAAAATAACCAAGTTGTAAAGCACCCGAATATGATAGTGCATACCCTGGTGTAAAGATAATACAAGATAAGACCCAAAGTCCCAAAATTGTCAGTAGTGGGTATATAGAAGTTATTTACCATATTAAGTACTCTTCATCTATATAAGATTTCCAATGATATAACCAAAATCGGGCTCTGAAACGATAGGAGGCCATCCTCAGTTCCGCAACTTATAAGAGCTTCCACAATCGAAAATAATATTTTTACTAATAGTATACTCACTCTAACGAAAGTAAAGTCAAAAGGTAAATAAATCCCCACTTGCGTAAATCCACAGTAGTATTCCAATCGCTATAAATGCACCAAACAATTCCTGTAACAAAATAGGTACAGTGACCTCAGTGAAACGTCTTAATTTTAAAGTGTCAAGTTATCACTCATCGTATCACTCACCTCTATTCGTAATAACTATCCCCGCAACGTAATCAAAATATCCTTATCGTTAAGTCACGTATTTTTCGTATTTTCCTATTTCACGCAAACAAGAGTACGTGTAGCATTGCTAGTATCAAAAGAAAGAAAAAGAACATATAGTTCTTAGATACCATAATCAGGTAGCTAAAATTGAGGCAAAGTCTCACTAGTAACCAAAGCTTACCTCCCGTAACTGGCGAGTACGCTCACATCGGACTCACATTCGGCAACTGGCGTGCAACACAGGCGCCATTTTCATTAAATAGCCGGTTTACAAAATATCCCTAAAGTGGTCGCCATCTTGTAGTGGCAAAGAATCAGTATATATCTATTTATTGAGATAACTACATGTGTAAGTAGTCTTGTATTTATGACAAAATCTTTCTCACTTTTCAAGCATACCGGATTCCTACTCCAAGTACGGGCAAAGGAATTCTATCCCTCCATATGCGAAAACGCAAAAACTATAATGGTCAATCACGAATGCTAACATTTACATCGTATTTCCAATTGTTTCCAATCGCTAGTATCGAACTCAATTACCACCATAAACATAGTAAATTCATCAATGATGAATATCCACTAATTTTAGTATCAAGAAAATAAAATAATCATAAATAGTGGTATAATGTAGCCGTCACAACAGGTATTCGAACCTTGGTAGTATTAGTAACACTTCGGTGCTCCAATGTGTGATGCCACCACTGCCGTCTGTAATCCCGTAGAAGAAGTATAATGTACAACATACTAACAGATTTATAAAGATGCTGTAAGTCAAATGTGTAACTCCCAGCATTGCGAGAACTTATAAAGATGCTGTAAGTCAAATGTGTGACTCCCAGCATTGCGAGAACTTCGGGCTACCCACACACGCTCCCGAGATCCGACCCCGGGTATACTTGGAAATCATATTACAAAGTATGTGTACACAGATAGATAAGCACGGGGGGATAATGCAAGGGTGTCACATTGAGGAACACAGGTGAAAGGCAGGAAAAAGCAAGTAGAGTATAACATTAGTATAGTAATCAAAAAACGCTTTGTAGCTCCTTCATAAACAATAAACAAGGTCCTAATATAATGAACTGTATAATGTCACTTGTCTAAACGATCACTAATTTCAGATAAACAGAGGTTATGATAAGGCAAAAACATCTCTAGTATTAAATACTATACAAGAAAGTTAAATTTTTCACAAACTGGTCTATTTCATAATTCTGACATTTCTCTTACACCAGTCAAGATTAACAGTCTAATCTCCTAAGAAAAATTGTAATTCAGGGTCTAAATGTAATCCTTCCTCAACTGCTCGTAAGACCATAATCTATCTTGCTTCTCTACGTCTCAGTTTCAGGATTCTATTCCCGCCTCTTCTATCTAATATAACATGTTCTATTCCATGATAGGTAAATTTATGGTTAAGAGAGTCATTCCCATTTTGGATAGCATGGGAGCCAATAGGGTATCGAGTATCCCCATTCTTAAGGGCACGAAAATGTTCCATCATCCGATCCTTCAATCGTCTCACAGTGCTTCCAACATAAATTTTTCCGCACGTACATGCTATTATATAAATAACAAACGTGGTCTCACAATTTATAAATGATTGAATCTTGAAGGTACCTGTATTGTTATATTCAAAAGATAATATCTTTTTAGTGGCCCATCTGCAACAGCTGCAGAGGCCACAGTAGTAAAAACCTACCGGTTTTGTACGTAACCAATGTTCTGTCTGTAAGGGTTTAGTTGATTTAGGGTAACTCGGACTCAACATATTTGCAATTGTAGTACCTTTTCGAAATGTTAAGCTGGGCTTGTCTGTTAAAAAGGGTACTATGTCACCATCTATTCTCAATAGATGCCAATGTTTATTAAGGATTGCATAAAGTTTGTGATTCCCTGCTCCAAAATTGGTAATCATCCTCACCTTCTGTAAATTCTTAGTCCCCTCACTTTTATTCCTAGGTTTTAGTGTATCCTCTCTCCTGAGTTTAGAAGCTCTGTCATAGGCTTTCGTGATAACCTTATCTTCATAGCCTCTGTTTTTAAATCTTCTGGTCATATCCCTAAGATTTGTATTAAAATCACCATCATCAGAACAATTCCTACTGGCTCTCAACATTTCACCAAAAGGAATAGCATCAATTTGGCTTTTTGGGTGGCAACTATCTGCACGTAAAAGTGCATTACAACTCGTTTCCTTCCGAAACATTCTACTACATAATTTGTTGTCTTTCACAAACAGTTCGATATCCAAAAAAGTAAGATGTTTATGATCAAAGTGAGTAGTAAATGACATATTCTGGTTGTTAGAATTAAGATTGGAAAAGAATAAGTTAAGTTCCTCTGGGGTACCCCTCCAAATCAATAGACAATCATCAATGAATCGTCCCCAGAAATAAATATGGTCTATCCAATTCTGACCCTTAGGGCCCCAGATCCAATCCGCCTCTAGGCGTCCCATGAAAAGGTTCGCGAAGGACGGAGCGAATCTGGAACCCATCGCAGTCCCGAGTTTCTGTCTATACCATGTATCCTCATACAGAAAAAAGTTTCTTTCAACTTACAAATTTGGTGCCAAATATGCCCTTCAACCTTCTAAAAAAAGGACCAGTGCTGATGCTCCTTTACTTCACAGGCATAACCAAGTGAGGGTGGTATTTTGGTCTCATAGATTGTGAGAACGTGGGTGAGGTGCCTTTGCCACAACACTTATAGAGACTGTGAATGACTGAGGCTTGGGACAAAACCCTACTGCTACATTGACTAATATGATAATTATTTGGACAATTAATATAAATTATTTTTCCAAGATATGGATAAAGCTTTACCACGTCCAACTTGTCATTCCCCAAAAACCAGTAAAGATTGTTCCTACCTCTACCCCCGGGACCTAAAAAACATAACTTTCATCGTAGAAATATTTATTCTCAGGAAGTCATCAGTATAATTTTCCAAAGCAGAAATATGCCTCTGTAATCCTATCGGGTTTAAATCCAGTAAAACAACATAATCAGCATAGAGTAAACAGCCAATATTTATGTATCCCAATTGAGGAGGATCCCCTTTCAATTCACAAACTCTATGTGGTTAGTCATGGGTATAAAAAGAGAAAAGGAGGGGCGCAAGTAGGCATCCTTGCTTCAAGCCATTATATGTTTTCACTTTACTTGACAAACCCTGATTTCCTCCCGCCAGGTTCTGGGTTCAAGTGGAAGGATGGAGGGCAATAACTAGCCTTAAAAGGTGAACAGGAATCCCCAGTACAGACAATTTCCTTCAAAGTGTCTCGCAGTCAATCTTATCGAACGCTGTGGAGAAATCAATAAAAGTAGAATATATAGGCATGGCCCTGCAAACAGGATACTTTTCAATCAACATTTTAAGTACTGTAATAGTATCTAAGGTTTCACAATTCTTGCAAAAACTGGCCTGCTTGACAGGAATAATGTTATTACCAAATGCCCACTCCTGAAGATGAAGAAGTATACTTTTGGCAAACAGTTTTCCAATCACATCCAATATGGCAAATGCCTTTCACTTGCAAGAGATGTTTTAGGATCTTTTTTATATAAGGGTACAACATCACTTCCTTTCCAGGAGTACAGTATCATCCACCAGTCCGATAACAATATAGAAACAAAGGACATATGAAGCGAGCCCATGCAGAAACCTCTTGCTTGCTGAGAGATATCAGGAGTTCATGGGGGCCCATCAGCCTTTAGGACTTAGCACTCTAAATGAAACCATCTATCTCCTCACAGGAGGGTTGACCATATATCTCCAGCAAATTGGCCTCAAAATTAAGTTAAAGCTCAACACTGTGGCAAGAATAGTTGCCAGACATAATGGGTTCACTCTCCGTCGGATATGGGACTAGCCTCAGCCTTAACTCCAGAGTCAAAGTTTGGGGCAATTAAAGCCCAAGGTCTACATGAGTCAAACTAATAGGCAGCTTCTCTGAAATTAATCCATTTCTGATCTTCCTCTTTCCTACATTCTGATGTCTTCAATCTGGAATTTACTCGCTTGAACCAATTGATTTTCCTTTGCCTCAATATTAACAGCAATTTAAACTGTTTCCTGACCAAAACATTGATATCACAGTTCACCTTTTTTTACCACCCAAGAAATATTCATGGGAGACTTAGCTCTTATACTTCTCTCTTTACTCCCAAATGTTCAAAAAAGGGACAGCTGCTTTTCAAATATAGGGATAGGATTATCCAATGAGGCATCAAAAGGGCCTAGACTCGAATTTTTAATACAAGGAACTTGTTTCATTATGTAATTGCTTGACCAAAATGTGAGTCCATTTGTTTTTTTATAAACTACAGTACCATTCCCGTAATTCCAGGAATTCCAGGAATCAAGTGCCTTAAGCTTTCAACCAATAACCATCGAAAGAATACTATGGTCACTTAAATCTGTCATCGTTACCTCAAACTGACTGCAAACTTTTGATAAGATACCACAATGTAATCAAGTAATGATTGCCTTCGGGAGGAATAAAAAGTGTAGGAGCATGGGGCATCCTTTGGGAAAATGCCATTTAAAGGAATAAGTTCATTAGATCTCAGGTTTTCCAAAAATCATAAACCCCGATTATATGATCTAATACTTCATATTTCATCCAACACAGAAGCAGAATTTAAAATTTGAGCATTAAAGTACTCCACAATAATAATCAGAAAACAATCTTTCAAGACACTAAGGTTATGTACGAAAGAGAGCATAGAGGCCACCAAGATATCATAAGACCTCCCAGGAGGGGGTATAGACATTTACCAACAGAAAGGTTGAAAAAGCTCTCCTGTCACATTAGACAAGGCTAACTTTAGGCAGAGGCAGAGTTTTGACGAATGAGAAAACACCTTAGGGTTCCAATTTATGTTGCGTCTCAACAAAATAGCTATACCTCTGCTGGTGTGACCTTTTACAGAGTGTTTTGCTGCACAGTAATAAATAAAGTAATTCTCAAACTTAAAGTCAGAACACACCCACATTTCCTGCAAGATAACTATCAATGGACTAAGATGTGTTATAGAATATAAATTAGAATTTGATTGTCCCGAGTCAGCCATATTCCAAGAGAGAACGTTTCCTAAAGGGCGCCCTCTGCATCAATCGTAGATTTGTATTCCTTTTTCTGGCATTCAAAACACCCGCTACCCAGCCTCAGGGTGCTGACTCTTCTCCCTTCCCTATCCCACAGGTACTTATATCCCATGATATTTATCACTCTCCTACCTGTATCTCTACTAATAGAGATTGTAATATCCTTCGGACTTACAGCTCCCCTTCTTCTGTCAAAAACCTGAGTAGACTCCTGGGAGTCCGGTCTTGAGCTAGTAGACTTGCAATCAACCATCGTCTCAGATGTAAAAACATCACTACCTCTTTTCCGAAAGTGATCCACATTGCCTAAAATAAACATTGCAACTATCCTAGAGCTAAATGTAACCCTAGAGCTTGGGAGGGAGGTAAGGGGTACAAATATGCACAATCAAAATATCTGCTTGTTACCGATCCCAGGCACCCAATCTCCAGTAAAAGCTTCAGGCTAAAACCTCTAGTCAATGGGCCAAATTCACTATCTATAAATCTTAGTAAATACCTAAAATGTTACACCTGAGTGGGTGTTCACCACATGTACATGGGATTTTCCTGATCACTCTGACTAGGGTTGGCCATATCTGCAACTTAACAGAAGAGTGTATATGTTATGCACATGTGAGTAACATACATACTTTTGCTTCAGTGGGCTTTACCAGTTTTTTACTTTTTTACGTAAGCTGTAACTTATATATGCATAAACTACACTTTTTAATATTCACTCAGCAGTGTAAATTTTCTATGTTTTAGTATATTGTCGTATTTATATTTTGTAATGGTTTTTACTAACTATACAATAAAAATACACCTCTTTGCAGTTTTAGGTCAGCCAACATTCAAAAATATCTTCTGTGATTTAGATCTAAAGAGTATATGAGCCCTCTATGCTAAAACAAAGCTAAATAGCTGCTACCTTAAATTACTCTGTTACATCTCTTCCTTAGTGACATCTGTTAGATTACTCTGCTGATGTAACGCTACCTCTTCCTTAAGAAACAGTTATAAGTGTATCAGATTTAGCAAGAAAACACATAAATGCTTTTCTTGTCTCGAGTTTTCATATTTCTTACAGTTACTGTTTTGTCGATCAGGTCCCTCTGCATGAACCTTCAATTCTACAGGCTGGAATGGACAGTAAAAGTTACAGTTTTATTTAATCGATAGCTGAGCATATTTGGACCTTATCAGATGGAACCTGCAGCCCTGGTGGAATAAACAGTGTATAGTCAAGATGAAGGTGGAGAACTCGCATATTTAACCGAAAAAAACAAGGCTTACTTTTTTTATTTGTAAAAACACATTGAAACATTGCTTTGTGTTAGTGCAAAAACAAATAGAATCCACAAATAGAATGCAGTTAGTGCACATTGACCTGTGTGAAGTGACAGCAGATTTCCCACTCGTCCTAAGGTGAAATAAAAAATACAGTGGAAATTTCCTTTGAAATCAGTTTCAAAATATGAAACCACTGCTAGACTCCAATTATACTAGGATACAATTTTCAGTCTGTGTTTTACAAGACAAAGAAAGGCATCATATATTAGGAATGCCTGTGGCATAAGTGAATAGTAGATACATCGTGCTGCATTAAATAAGTAAAGCGAGGACTCTACTTAATTAAAAAAAAATGTAAGTTCCAGGGCCCAAGGACTGGTACTGCAGCCAGCACCGCCCACAGCTCCTGCCACTGTTGTTGGGTGACAGTGTCACCATTACTTACAATCATCACTCTTCAAGAAGTGTGAAAGGTTGGACAATTCCAGGTCACCCCAACCTATAAGGAAGGCTTGCAGATGCTAGTTTTAAATATGTTTGTGTGGTATATTGAATTATTTAACACTTTATGGATGTGCATTGCTAAAAAAATAGACAGAGAATGCCACTTTGAATTGTAAGCTCATAAATATCTGTCAATGTTCAGAAATAAGAGCAGGGCCAGTGAACAGGAAAAAAAACAGCAAACGTTAAGCACTGATTGAGGGGTGCAGAGGGAGCGTGCTCCTATTTCTGTGCTGGCACAGTACTTTTGTATTACAGAACGGGCAGCTGACACTTGGGGAGCTCCCGCAGGTGCCACTCCTCCCTCCTGCTGACTTACTGCCACATTGTTATGCTTCTCAGATCCTCTTGCACATTAGTTCAATTGTTATTTTGCAAAGCGTACCTCTGAATGTATAGTTGCGCTAAAGAACATCGTAAATAAAGAACGGGTGGTTAGTATAATTTTGCCCTGGATGGCCCAAACTTAGCCAAGAATTGCCACAAATATGCTAGGGCCATTTTCATGCTCGAGGGATGGGCAACATTATGCTATTAATCATCCCAAGAAAGCAAGAATTATAACCAATGGTCCAGGCTTACAGCCAGATTCATCAAAGACCCGTTTTGCGAGTCTTTAATAGCGATTCATAAGGAATCGCTATTACAGACTCGCAAAACGGGATTCATGTAGGAATCGCAAAATAAAATGCGATTCCTACACATTCCTTATTTGCCATTAGCAAATTGCTAATCGCAAATAAGGAATAACTCCCCATTCATTCCTATGGGCCTAGAGGCCCATAGGAATGAATGGGGAGTTATTCCTTATTTGCGATAACTCCCCATTCATTCCTATGGGCCTAGAGGCCCATAGGAATGAATGGGGAGTTATTCCTTATTTGCGATTAGCAATTTGCTAATCGCAAATAAGATAGCGATTTCAAGGGTGCCAGGGGTGTCCAAAGGACACCCTGTAGCACCCCTTAAATGCAAATTTAAACAGGTGTTGCGCACACACATGTCCAAAGGACATGTGTGTGTGTAACATGCAAAAGAAGAAAATGCACTAAAGTGCTTTTTTCTCTTTTTTCGCAATTTATCACGAAGTCAGACTTCGTGGTAAATTGCGACCAAATATTGCGAATTCGCAGTTTCAAATTGGTTGATGAATTGCATTTAAGGAATCTCTATTAGAGATTCCTTAAATCCAATTCCTCGCAAATACGCGATTTCGCTAATAGCGAGTTTTGCATTTGGGATGATAAATCTCAAATGCAAAAATTGCACTTGCAAAGGGCCAGATTCTCAGAATCTGGCCTTTTGCGAGCGCAATTTTGCTTGATGAATCGGGCTGTTAGTGCTTTACCACGATTCTATAAATAGCCCAATGAAAGAAAATGCTTCTTTTTGCATGATCACACCTCTTTTTTTCACTAATGAACACGTTAAGCTCTGCTTTAGGGTTGCAAAAGACGTCAGCACCTATTTCTGTGTTACCACAATACGTTTGTATTACAGAACAGGTAGCTGACTCTTAGGGAGCCCCTTCTATTGTACAGATCAAGAGTGTGCCACTTCTCCCCCCTGCTGTCTTACGGACTCGTGTTTACACTTCTCAGATCCTCTTGCACTTGATCTCTGTGGGTTATTTTGCAAAGCACACCATAGACCTTTGTATGTATAGTTGCACTATAAAAGATGATAAGTAAATGAAAAAATAAATAGAGGTGTTGTAGTATCATGCCCTGGATAGCCCAAATAAACCAAGAATTACCGCTAAAATGACACTCCCATTGTTGTGCTCAAGGGATGGACACCATTATGCCTTTGATTAATCCAAGAAACCAATATTCTGGCCTCGCTGTTTTACCCTGATACTATGAATGGCCAAATGTAAGAAAAAGCCTCTTTTTTTTACTCTGTGCTATTGCAACCTGTGGTTTAACTCAAGTTTAAATTACTGAAACCTTCACTGGATCTAACAAGAATAATGACATTAGTACTTGTGGGGGACACCCATCCACCCACACTAATATTACAGTTTTCACACCCAAATAGAACCACCTTTATGGATAGGTAATGCCATCATCATAATAAAAGAATAATTGCTGTGGAAAAAGTGCACCATGATATTTCTCAACAGTTTCATGCCTATTGATTCCAGTGGCCACTTGTGTCTTAACAAGGTTTGGGGCAAAGCACAGTTGCCACTAACTAAGCTACAGTCCTTCATGTCCAATGTATATATGTTTACATCACACACAGTTGGTCACCGCTGTGTAGGTATAGTTAGGCCAGAATGTTCATGAGAAGACTGTTTTGGCTTCACCAATAACTGTGGCACCATTGAACGCATCTGCACAACATTTTGCAAACAAATTCCTCCATCATGACTCCTTCACGGAACGTTTTGCACTGATCCATCAAGCGGGAACCAAGAAAAGGTGGTGACCCAAAACGCTGATTTCACATGTTCATTTCTAGATGAAACTTTGCTCTCCCATGCAAATAAAATGAGTAAATATAATTACACCAAATCTGGCAGAAAGTTAGCAATCTACACAGAATGCTTGCTTTTCGTTATTTGGTGTAAATCTGTTTAGCTGTTTGTGTGCGAAACTAGCATTTAAAGGGGGCTCAGGTTGGGCTTGAAGAGGTTAAAAATGTAGGATAATCTGGACGAATGGTCCTGCAAGAGACCTGCGGTACTGTAAATTAAAAAAAAAAATAGGGTTCCTGATTGGCAAAGGAAACTTTCCTCCTGTTCGCCATTTCAGTACTGTGGGATCACTCCCATTTCAGAAGGACCGAGCGATCACTTTGTCTGACTGAAACTCAGAAAACAATGTTGCTGCTGCCATTAAAGGACTAAGGGAACCTGGTCCATATGTCCTGAAACTTTTCATAATAAAGGTGTAAGAGGGTAGGATAGGGACACCCTGACTCCTAGGTACTTGTGAGGGGGACCCCGAGGGACCCCCAGAGACGTCTGTGCAACAGAGTGTAAGGTACCCTTTTGGAGTTCGGTACATGGCCGATGGCCTGTGAAGTGGAGGTCGGACACCCACGAAGGGTTGAGCACAGGGCAAGGCCAGATAACAGGCCTGGCAGCCAACCCCCTGCTACACACTGCTGGAGACCAAGTACAGCAGGGGCATTGGCTGAATATGATCCAAAAAAATAAATCACTGGAAAAAATTAAGGTAAAAGTGAAGTTCTAGTTAGGCACCGTAAAAAGATCTTAGGTTACATTAAAAAAACAAAGAGATTCCTTGAAATAAATCAAAGGTTATTGTGATGTTATACTTAGGTATTGAATTGAGATTCTGTGAGAAAAGTGAATTTTTGGCTGTAAGACCTCAACAAACAGTAATGCTGCTAATCCGTATCAGGTCCAGTTAGGTTTACTGTAAACAAAACATTAGCTCAGTCCTGGATTGCTGAGGCACAGAGTGATCAGGCTTAATTTAACCGAAAACAAATGTAAAGCATTTATCAGTACTAAAACAGTCAATAAGTGAGAAACATGACACAATAAAAGCTCCTCTCCAATTTTTAATAATAGAATATATTTCTATTTTCAAGTAGACACCTAATCAATGAAAATCTGATGAAGGGAACCAAAGTCATGAATGTTGCAAGGTTTTCATAAATCACAGCTTTTCACTCTCAGCGAAGGTCTATGAGCCTCCAACCCGAGGGACCAGGGCACAGTCAAAGTTTTAGGGTGACCGCAATGGAAGTTGGGGTTGGATGTGGGTGTCAGGTTGGCCTTCCCAGGCAAGTTTTTACTTGGGTGTTTGGAAACTTCTCTGGTTCTTTTTCTCATCAACGGTCATGTCGGTGGGGTCCTCTGCAGCTTGTGTCTGGTTTTGGGTTCAACATCAATGGAGTGGTGAAGTCCAAGGGTTTGGTGAAGTTTTGTTCCTTAATGGTATTCAAGGCTACCAACAAATCAGTAAGTAGCGGTAGTCTATTACCTTGTTTAACATGGAGTACTATTAACACTCTAAACTTTAGTGATTTGTAAACGGTGCACTCTATAACTTTCAACATTCACAGCCACACATGCCTTTAGAGTTATGCTATTTCCTTGCTATGAGCCCACACTTGTTCACTCTCTAACTCTATTCTGAATATGACTATGGCATTATCAGTGATGTCATCAGAGATGTCACTTAACATGTCATGAGTAAAGTAATATGTGAGCTTATAAACAGAGCTTGGCAGTGGTGCAAGTTATAGTAAGGGAGTATAGGGAGTGCCTTGCATGTGCTGGAGTTGCGTATGTTGGAGCTGTAATATATATATATATATATATATTTATATATATATATATATATATATATATATATATATATATATATATATATATATATATATATATTCACTGAAAAAACTATAGGTTTTACAGATGTTATAGTTCGAAATTAGCTTTTAAAAAACCTTTGAAATTCACTAAAAAACCATAGGTTTCAGGGACGTTATAGTTAGTTGAACATTTGACTCATAAAACCGGAAAACTTTGCGTGCCCACAATGCACTGCTGATGACGGCACATATTACATCACTCATGACATGGTCAGTGACATCACTGATGACATCACTGATGTTTTATATCTTCAAAAAAAGATGTATATAATTTTTTGGGGAGAAAACGAGCCCAGTACAAGTAGTCTACCAAGCTCCATCAGCACCTGAATCCTATCCGCCATATTGCTAAACTGAAGCGCATTTTCGTATCCAACGGGTCTGTGTCACCGTTTCCCGCGTAACAACATATACATATGAGGTCGCTCCAGCTACTACTTTGGTATGCGATAGGTACGCAGCACCAAGCTGCGCATTACGACATGTACGTAAAGGGTCGCACCAGCTGCTACTTTCATTTATGACGGGTATGCAGTACCAAGCTGCGCGTTACATCATGTACATATAGGGTCACGCCCGCTGCACGTTGCATATGCGACAAGTGCACGCTGTCAGGCCCTCTGTTATGTCATAGACGTATAGTGTTGCGACAGATACGCCATTGCCTCATTTTTTTTATGTCTCAAAACTATATCTAAATAACTTTAATGCGTATATGAGAGCAAGCGATAATCTCAAATATTTTAAACTTTTATATATTTCTAACTATAATAAGCTTATATTGTAGTAAATATATTTTCTCAAAAATGCGTTGCGTACGGTCTCCTTGCGCGCTGGCTGCGCGATTACCATGTGACCTTAAAAAAAGCATTTGATTACTTCATAACATTTCCCATTGAAGCAGTTGGAAAACGCCACCCATTTTACTAATTCTCTCTACAGCATTTGATGAGACACACCTCTTCTGCTTATAGAATTTTTTTGAAAAAGTTTTGCTATGTACACATATCTTACACTACACACAACATGCAACCTTAGTCTTCATCAATATTCATGGTCTGTAAAGTAGCCTTCCACCTGTGATAGCCATGCATCTAAAAGTTACATAACCAAACTTTTCCACACTGCCAGAGATAACATGGTTGCATACGCTGTCCACAGCACAATCTAATGTCGTACCGCCCAGGGACAGTATCATGCATAGATAATGAGCACAATGACATAGATAGATAGTGGAAGTGAGTAGGAGCACGTGCGCTCGATACTTTTTTATTACCAGGGTCACAATTCCACTGATGTCTCTCCTGGATGCTTGTGGGGTGAGTGTAAACCAGCCCTCAGGGAATGGTTGCTGCTAGCATTAACTACAACAGTAACCATTGGAAACCACACAGAGATTCAATAATAAAAGGGTCAATAGTTTGTGTTGCAGTAACATACGGACACTAGATGTGAAATAATACAGAAAATGTTTTATATTGTAAAAGAACCACACTTGTAGTATACTGAGACACAGGCAATAGATCTGAAATAATACACAAAATGATTGTATCATAAAGGGTCCATCAGTTCTAGTGCACTCAGATAGCCATATCAAAAGCATTCAGCATGTGCACAGCACAGCCAGCGATAATGCATGCTGCAGGCAGACCAAACTAGGAGCAATGTCTGTTGCCATCAACACCGCATGATCTGCAATAGTGACTCGATCTGAATTGTGAACACTGCTGTCTGCAGTGTAGGCCAGATAGAGCGGTCAGCAAGGGCCCACAGCCACGTGGTGTTGACTTAAGCTGCCCAGTTTGCAATACACAAAGCAAAAAAAAAGCATGTGTGGAGCCAGCCATGATGCGTATACGTGTTGCGGACAGAGCGCACTAAAGCAATATCTTTTGCCTACAAGACTGTGTCATCTACAATAGCGACTCAAATTGTGAAAACTGCCGTCTGCAGTGTAAAATGAACGCAGTAGTCACACAGACATCCATAAATACTTTTTCTCACTTCCTCTTCACAAAATGCAACAACATAAATTACAGAAAACTCTGCAATAAATAAATCAAAATAATTCGATTTACGGTGTCTGCTGTCCACAGTGTAGATTGTTATTCAGTGTTCTTTTCCACTGCCAAGAAGAATTTGGTCATTGTACTAAACCTATAACTCATCTAAAAACAGTTCTTCAAGCAAGTATACTAAAAAAATATTGTATATATTTCAATAGACGTTGTAGTTGCTTGACTACTAGATTCTCTACTTAAACAATCACCACTCGATCTGAATTGCGAGCCCTGCTGACCACAGTGTAGGCCGGAGGCAGTGGCCATTAACGGTACACAGTCAAAATATCGAGTTGGAAATATCGACCTACCATAATATCGAGTCTGAAATATCAAAGGAGCATAATATCGAAGGCAAGAATATCGTAGGACAGAATATCGACCCAAGGTAAGTAATATCGAAATACTTAATATCGATGTAAGTAATATCGAAGTTAGTAATATCGATAGCATATATATCGATGTTAATAATTTCGATGACACTAATATCGATATTTGTATTATTTTATAGTTTTTTATTATGTATGTGTTATATGTTTAATTTAAGTATTTAAAATAATTACTATTATATGTGTATACATTTTCTATAATAATATATACATTTATAAGGAAATTTGATGTTTTAGTACCGGAGCGGGTTGTGGGTTTATAGGGGAATAGGGTGGGAAGTAATTTAATTATGGTAAGTTGATTAATAATTAGTAGGATTAATTAATTAATTATAATTATTTGCTAATTAATATTGATTAATTGGGAAAAAATTAATTGATTAATTGATATATATTTTCTGTAGCGGGATGTGGGTTTATAGGGGAATAGGGTGGGGAGTAATTTAATAATAATTAATTAATATATGTTTTTAAATATTTATAACTAATTAATTGGCACATAATTAATATTAATTAGTTAATTAATAATATATTTTGTACATATTTTAAATTAGTAAATAATTGGTAATTAAATAATATTAATTAGTTAATTACATTAATTAGAGATTTTTAGTTACTGTTAATTAATTAATTGGGGAAAAATGATAGTAATTATTAAATTATATTAATTACAGCTAATGTGCTAATATATTTACTTTATTGTTATTGTTAATTAATTATTAATTGCTAATTAAATAATATTAATTAACTTTGGGTTAAGGAGTATTTTTAGGGTTCAGGGTCAGTTTTGGGTTTTTGGGTAAAGGGGTATTTTTAGTGTTCAGGGTCAGTTTTGGGTTTTTGGGTAAAGGGTTTTTTTAGGGTTCAGGGTCAGTTTTCAGTTCTTGGTAAAGGGGTATTTTTAGGGTCAGTTTTCAGGTTTTGGGTAAAGGGGTATTTTTAGGGTTCAGGGTCAGTTTTCAGTTCTTGGGTAAAGGGGTATTTTTAGTGTTCAGGGTCAGTTTTCAGTTTTTGGGTAAAGGGGTATTTTTAGGGTTCAGGGTCAGTTTTCAGTTCTTGGGTAAAGGGGTATTTTTAGGGTTCAGGGTCAGTTTTCAGTTTTTGGGTAAAGGGGTATTTTTAGGGTTTAGGGTCAGTTTTCAGTTTTTGGGTAAAGGGGTATTTTTAGGGTTCAGGGTCAGTTTTCAGTTCTTGGGTAAAGGGGTATTTTTAGGGTTCAGGGTCAGTTTTCAGTTTTTGGGTAAAGGGGTATTTTTAGGGTTCAGGGTCAGTTTTCAGTTCTTGGGTAAAGGGGTATTTTTAGGGTTCAGGGTCAGTTTTCAGTTTTTGGGTAAAGGGGTGTTTTTAGGGTTTAGGGTCAGTTTTCGGTTTTTGGGTAAAGGGGTATTTTTTAGGTTCAGGGTCAGTTTTCAGTTCTTGGGTAAAGGGGTATTTTTAGGGTTCAGGGTCAGTTTTCAGTTTTTGGGTAAAGGGTTTTTTTAGGGTTCAGGGTCAGTTTTCAGTTCTTGATAAAGGGGTATTTTTAGGGTTTAAGGTCAGTTTTCAGGTTTTGGGTAAAGGGGTATTTTTAGGGTTCAGGGTCAGTTTTCAGTTCTTGGGTAAAGGGGTATTTTTAGGGTTCAGGGTCAGTTTTCAGTTTTTGGGTAAAGGGGTATTTTTAGGGTTCAGGGTCAGTTTTCAGTTCTTGGGTAAAGGGGTATTTTTAGGGTTCAGGGTCAGTTTTCAGTTTTTGGGTAAAGGGGTATTCTTAGGGTTCAGGGTCAGTTTTCAGTTTTTGGGTAAAGGGGTATTTTTAGGGTTTAGGGTCAGTTTTCAGTTTTTGGGTAAAGGGGTATTTTTAGGGTTCAGGGTCAGTTTTCAGTTCTTGGGTAAAGGGGTGTTTTTTGGGTTCAGGGTCAGTTTTCCCTACTGTTGCACTCTCTGGAGTGGGAATAGTAATTTTATCCCTACGCTATCAAATGCTTTCCCTACTGTTCCTCTCTCTGGAGTAGGAATAGTAATTTTTACCCTTACGCTATCCAACATTTTATATAATTAATTGTTAAAATATCAAATGTTTATTTTATTTTTTATATTACTTACATTTTATTTATGTTATTGTTTTATGTTTGTAAATGTATTAGTAAATTAGAATATATTTCATTAATTTATAAATTAGTAAATTAATTATTAATACTTATTGTTCAGTACATATATATTATATATTTACTGTATATATTTAATTAATGTATTATTAATATATATGTATTATTTATTAATTTTAAACGTTATTAGATACTTTTAAATATGTATATTTTATTTATTAGTGTTATATACTTACTTTTACATTTATATATATAAAAAAAATCGATATTTTTAAAATCGATATTTTTTACATCTATATTTTTTTTCGATATTTTTGTACTTACCATGTTGTAGATAGGATGTCGATATTTTTGCCCTCGATATTGTTGACTCGATATTCTTGTAGGTCGATATTTCTGATGTTGATATTCTGTCAGTGATCCGCCATTAACGCCTCACAACCACGTGCCGCTGTATTCCAAAGCACGGAGTTGTTTGCACCTGATCGGAGGGGGTACACAGAAATAATCACACACTTTAACTTCTGACATCCTCATAGGGATTGCATAAAATTGGATTGTGCCATGCAGATCCCATGGTTATCATATGTGAAGGAAACGTTCTGTAAAATTGGCCAGGGTCATATTTATGAAAATTCCGAATTTACTGCACATACTCAATGGCGTTTTTATTTGATGAGATTTCGACTAAGTATATTGCATTTTCTTTTTGCTTTTCCCAAACAAGGGGGTTGGTGTGAGAGGCTACCCCCTTGTCCATGTGATAACAAAGCCCAACAAAGCACTTTGCATTTTGTTCTTTTTTCCACTTTGTATAAAGATCCAAGAAATCGGTTTATTAAATCTATCCTATTGGATATTCGACCCTGCAATTATAAGGAAGGATATGAGTACCTAAAATTATTGCCTACCCCTGCTATATGTAGTGCCATGCTTAGCTTTATTAGATTGGAACTTACCATTAGAAAGCGATACTGAAAAACTTTTGGTTGTTCTAATGGGAGTACTATGTGAATACTTGCTTGATAGGCATGCAGGGTAGATTTGTTCTACATATGATATTTAGGATTCAAATAGCACAATGCACCTTATTGTCATATGTTTGGTCCTTTTATTTCCCTCTTTTGATGTATCGCATTTTGCTTTGGGTAATGTGTGGCTAATGTGTTGAAAATGTGGCCGAAAAATTTACTATTTGGAAATAACATGAATTCGTTGATTTGACAAACCATTTGTAAAATTGTGTATTTTAAATATGTATACTTTTATGATTCCTTTTGATGAATCGAAATAAAGTTTTATGAAGTGACATCCTAAATCATAGAATCAACACCCCGCTTCACTGTTCGAATCTACTGTATCGCGGTGAAGTCCAGCCACTGTCAGTCAGTCAGTCAAAAATTTACTTTATTTGGTTTATCACAACCATAAAGCATTCATGTACAAACATTCTATTAAAATAACAACAGGTTAAAAGTTCATGTGGTTAAAATTTGTTTTAGCATTCATTAATTAAATACTTCCTCCCAGGCCTTGTCTGTGGTCTGATTCTATTTTTTGGAGCAAATTCTCTACAAAGTTCATGAATTTTACCCCGCGGCATATTAGAATGTTTGAGCCTGCTCCCATCCAGCTGGTCACAGCTTGCCTGCAGGTACGGATCCGTAGCTTATTAAAAATAGGTTTCAATAAGTTCTTCCTTTTTTCTATGGAAGATTCACATGTGCACAGGAGGTGACACAAAGTCTCGTTGTGGTAGTCACATAACCTACAACTTTGTCCCTGATGTGTGCCTTTCCATGATGGGATCAAGTCTTTGGAGCAGTGGTCTCCCATTCTGAGGGCCATGAATTTTGTTTTTAGAGATAACCGGAAGTGCGCTATGAGGTAGGCTTGAGGTTTTAAATGTCTGTATGAATTTAAAACGGTCCATGCATGGCATCGCTTGGCCAAGGTCTTTTTATCTTCGACCAAAGATAAGGCTTTTGCATTTAGTTTGCAAATCTTTTTTAAGGATGATTCTTCCAGTGGTTTCTTCCAGATCTCCTCTATTTTGAGGGTTTCTAGTGATGCTCGCAGGTCATTGCCCCATGAGTTGGCTTCATGTCGGTCATATTGTTTTTTAATTTCTTGCCAGCATAAGTTGTTTAAAGAGCCCATTTCCGCCGATCTTAGTTTCCAGCACCATTTTACTAGAGCAGCTTTCCGTTGGTATATTTGATTTTGCAAACCAAATTCTAGTCTTATTTGGGCCGGGGCTGATCCTTTGTATAGATGGAACACAGATTTGTATATTTTTGTCTGGAGAATATTTAAAATGACTGCTCCTTTTCCATGCCATATTTCCAGTCCGTATGAAAGTGATGGTAAGACTTGGGCTGCCATTACCTTTAAGAGGTGGTCATATGATGGACATTGCAGTTTATCTTGGAGAACTTTGTACGCAAAGCTCAATGATTGTGCTTTAGCGGTGATGATTCTTTTTTGGTCTGAAAGTGACATGTTTTTACTTATTGTAACTCCCAGATATTTGTAAGCAGTTGTTTCCTCGATTTGTCTGCCTTTTGTGTACCATTTAAAAGATCTTCTACTATTGCCCGCTAGTCTCACCACTTTTGTTTTTTTGATGTTTAGTTCTAGGCCTTCTCTCTCAAAGTAATCTGTTAATTCTGATATTATTCTTTGTAGGCCTATTGGCGTTTGACTTAAGACTACTATGTCGTCGGCATATTGGAGAAACTGAATACTTTCGTTGGCTAATTTTGGCGGATGTCCGTTTGTATTCTGTAGATGGTCTTTTAGGTCGGCCAGATATATATTAAAAAGGCTTGGGGAGAGCACGCAGCCCTGTTTGAGGCCATTAGTTATATTTAATTCTCCAGATATTCTTCTTCCGTCTCCCAGTTTTATTTTTGCCCATGTTCCACTATATAGTGCCATTATTGTTTCCATTAATGCCGGCGGTAGACCCCAAAGGTCCAGTTTTTTCCATAGGCGTTTTCTGGGGACTCGGTCAAAGGCGGCTTTCAGGTCTATGTAGCAGGCTATTAGTCCAGTCTTTCTTTTCCCTGCTCCTTCTATTAGTAGCGACAGTGCTGACAAGTTGGTTAAGCAGCCCATGCCTTCCCTGAAACCGGTTTGGAATTAAGGTATTATGTTATTGTCTTTTATCCAAAGTTGAAGTAGGGACAATATACAGGATGAGAAAAGCTTTGCTTCCACATCGATTAGGGCTATTAATCTGTAATTCCCGGGTTCCATTCTACATCCACTTTTATGAATTGGGTGGAAGATGTTTCCTTGCCAGGACGGTGGGATCTTTTTTTCTTTGTGAATGTAATTAAATAGTGGAGTCAAATATTTTGCCCAGAGGTCAGTGTCATATTTGAATAAGGCGTTCGGCATTCCATTTGGGCCAGCTGCTTCTTCCGCTTTCATTTTCCTTATTATTGCGGTTAGGTGTTTAATCGTTGTCAACGGTGCTTGTTCCTCTTGGGCAGCGCTTTCCTGCTGGGCGTTCTTCCATTGTCCGGGAGCTGTATCTTTTTGTTCTAGATCTTTTATATTTTTGATTGTTTCTATGTTGATTGGATAGCTCTGGATGTTGTACAGATTGTTAATATAAGCGGCCCAAGTTGTTTCACTTATTCCTATATTGGCTTGTTCACCCGCTACTTTTGAGAGTTTATTTATTATGTTCCAAAATTCTCCACTATTTGGAAGTTTACTTGTTCTTAGAAGGTCCAACCAGATTTCTTCCGTGTGAGCTTTTTTAGCTTTTCTGCAATCCTCTTTATATTCTTTCCTCATTTTTTGTATGTCGTTATTATCTACTTCATTTCCTGACCTTCTTTCTGCTGCCCTTATTCTTAATTTTTTCACAATTTCCCTTTTCTTATCTCTTAGTTTGGTGTTATACCATGGCTCTTTGCTTGCTTTGTGACCTTCAATTACCGGTGTATTTATTGCAAATTTTCCCAGCACAAATTTATGTAGATTTTCCCAATTTGCTATGGGTGATTGGTTTTCCATGCCCATATGACAACTTTCATATTCTAACACTGCGTCCATTATCTCCTTTTTTACTAGGCCCTTGCTTTTGAGTTTTTTCAGTTAGTATATTTCTGGAATTGCGGAAAGAAATTCTAATTTTGTTTTCTCTTCGGTGTTTAACCTCATTATTGTCTCTTGTGGGAAGTGGTCGCTCTCAGGTCGAGTTTGTATACCAAAATATTCTATGTTCTTTTTAATTCAATGCTTGTTAGGGTGAAATCAATTATGGAGTTCTTTTTCCCACTAGAATATGTGGTTTTAGCGGGTATGTCTCCCTCCATTTTTCCATTTAGGATTGTTAGACCTAATGTTTCCAGATCGCTCCAGATATTATGGATTTTGTCCTTTTTGTTATCTGTTTTTATTAGATTGCAATTGAAGTCACCGGAAATGAATATCTTGTGCGATTGGTAAGTTCTATGTAAGGATTTTATCAAGTGTATCAAAGTGTGAGATTTTCCGATTTTGGTCGTCTTGTCTGGGTGAATGTATAGATTTATAATAAGTAAACTCCATCCAGGGTTCTTTTTGTTTGCTTGTGGCTCTACTTTGAGCACTTGTATCCAATTCTCTCCTGAGTCGAGCAGTTCTGTTTTCCAGTCGAAATTATTAGTAATGAAGATTGACAGACCTCCCCTTGGGTGTCCATACTTTGCAAATTTTTCTGCCATTATGTGATATTCCTCGTATCCCATGATTTGCCTCGCGGTTACATTCCAGGTTTCCTGGAGTAAAATTATTTCGAATTTACTCAAGTAGTCTGTTGTTTCTCGGTCTTGGGACATTTCTTTGAAACCATGTACGTTCCACGAGCAAATCCTTATTTTTGTTTCTGGTATTGGGGATAAACTGGCATTTGGTTTTCGATTGTTTTGTGTCGATTTGCATGCATCAGGATCGATGGGAGTTTAGCACCTGTGTCAACCAGGTCCAGTCATTGTGTTCCTTCAGACCCTGGTGTAGTTGCTTTGTTTTGGTACTACTCAGGTCTTGTTCCGAAATAGATTTATTTCTTGCTCCTTTCAGGATTGTTTGAGTTTTTCCCTTTACGTTGTTAGGTTGGGTAGTCTTGTTGATTAATAAGGGGAATGGATATTTTATTGGGGTCAGACGTTCTAAGGTTATTCCCCATTCTGTAAACTGTGTCCTGGTTGAGAATATGGAAAGGGGCGACCACTCGGTCCCCCCGAACGTATGGCAGAGTGCCTCGATCCCCCCGGGAAGACATTTTTGGGCGGGAGGCGCGTCTCGGCTGGTATGCCCGA
This sequence comes from Lissotriton vulgaris, assembly GCF_964263255.1. NCBI lineage: Eukaryota > Metazoa > Chordata > Amphibia > Caudata > Salamandridae > Lissotriton > Lissotriton vulgaris. Next base: position 174,301,508 of record NC_141700.1, on the reverse strand, counting down.
AGCGGCGTAGCCGGGGCGCGCTTTTTCCCGCCCTTGAGTGGGCTGGCCTAGACACGGACGCCGCCGGCCACGCCCTCGGGGCAGGCAGGGGCGGGTTTACGCCCGCCCTGAAGATGGATAAAAAGAGACGCAAGACCAGAAGACATCCTCTTGTTCCTGTGCTCTGAAGCTGCACCTCCCCGCTGCACGTGAGCTCGAGACGGAACGAAGAGCCAATTTTGAGCGTTTTAATCGTTCTTGTTTGTTTTTCAGTTCCTTTGTTGGAGAATGCCGAAGAAGGTTGAAAAGCGTATGAATACCGACCAGATGCTGCGTGTTCTCATGAAGGAGATGTCCGAGCTAAGGAAGCGGGTGGACAAGAATGAGGAAAGGGGCCCAAAACGTCCGTTGGCGGGAGCAGCCCCGGGAGGGAAAAACAAGAGGCCCAGGAGGGGGGCAGCGGGAGAGGAGATCCCCGGTCCCAGTGCTCCGCTCGAGGCTCCAACTCCCGTGCCAGAGGAGGGGAATCCGATCACCCCCGTGTCCGCGGATGATATGCCGCCCGAGTTAGCAGCACAATTGGCAGCGTGGTTGGGGAAAGGTAACGAGGACGCCACGGCTGTCGAAGCGCAGGAGCTGATTAAGCAATTGCGTGAGAAACGGGAAGCAGCCAAGGTGCCCGGGCCGGCTGCAGTGGGGGACAAGGCACCAGGGATGGTTGCGACCACAGAGGCAGCGTCAGGTGCAGGTAAGCGGCCATTGCCGATCGCGAGGGATGAGTCAACACCCTCTCGGAGGGAAAAGTTGGGGCAACATGTTCCTTTGGCAATTAAGGAAAAGATTTGGGCGGGGGAGTATGTGAACATTTTTTCGTTACTTGTAGATCATTATGAGGTGGAGCATGTAAAGAGTCAGAAGGACCTAATGCATCCGAGTGTTTGGCGCGCAAAAATGGCCGCCTTTAAAGTGAATGAGAATATCGCCAATTGGGGCAATGCCTGGGGAATCTTTACATCAATCCTGGGGGAACGTAGGCCTGAGTTGCTTTCCGAGTTCCCAATCTACCAATCACGAATCATGGGGTACTCGACATCGCAACAGGGGAATCATTGGTTTTGTTACGACAATATGTTCAGAAAGGAAAAGGAGCATAATAAAAGTTTAACCTGGGATTGTTATGATGCCTTGACCTGGGATAAAATGAAGGAGTCAGGGATGTTAAAAATGCCGTTGGTGGGAAGTAATGTGGGTGAATCCTCCCGACAATATGCGGGGACGCCCTTTCGATCAGGTTCGGGGGCCGACGATCACTCGAAACCTACCGGTAATACCGGAAGAAAGGGTTTCTGTTTTAATTACAACAGAGGAAAATGTACGAGACCGCAGGGATCGTGTAAATTCAAACATGAATGTAGTGGTTGTGGGTCGTCCCATCCTGAGGCCTCGTGCAGAGCCAGAACGGGTGATAACGGGGGGAGAGGAGGCGCCAAACAGGTCTAATATAGTCCGAGGGGCGCCTTTACCCACTCCCATTGATACCCTGGCAATGATCCCTTGGCTCAGTGATTACCCGGATCGTACTTCTGCTGGGGTGCTGCGAAACGGTTTTTCGTATGGTTTCCGCATCCCGGTAGGGGACTTTCAGGGTATGGATAAGTGTAAAAACCAACTTTCCGTCCTGCAGCATACAGCCGTAGTACAGGATAAGATCCGAAAGGAGGTGACTCGAGGTCGGGTCGCTGGCCCGTTTAGCGTACCCCCAGTTCAGAATTTTGTTTGTTCTCCCTTAGGGGTAGTCCCCAAGAAAGACCCTGGAGAGTTCCGACTAATTCATAACTTATCAGCTCCACGAGGTCTTTCCGTAAATGAGGCAATCGATCCAGAAGTGTGTTCGGTGCGGTACGCATCCTTCGATGAGGCCGTAGCCATTTTGAATCGCCTGGGGCCCGGGGCGCTGATGGCGAAGTCAGATATCGAGTCAGCTTTCCGATTGCTCCCGGTACACCCAGACGACCAGCGTCTCCTAGGTTTCATGTTTCAGGGTTGTTATTACATGGATAGGTGTATGCCGATGGGGTGTTCTATATCCTGTGCTTATTTCGAGAAATTCAGTTGTTTTTTACAATGGGTCTTCACTAAGAGAACGGGTTTCCAAGATGTAATGCACTACCTTGATGATTTCTTATTTCTGGGGGCAGCCGGGGGTCTTGAATGTGGCCGGGCCTTGGCCGAATTTTGTGTGTTGATGAAACAGTTAGGCGTGCCATTGGCGCCGGGTAAAACAGTGGGTCCCACGACTTGCCTCGAGTTTCTGGGGATCGAGTTGGACTCCATTGAGGGGTGTTTCCGTTTGCCAGCCGAGAAAGTGTTGAAGTTCAGGGCTGCGCTGCAACTGTGTATAAATGCATCAAAAGTTACGCTGCAACAATTACAGCAGGTGGTGGGACAGTTGAATTTTGCCCTGAGGGTAATACCAATGGCCCGCCCCTTTTCCCGTTCAATTGCCCAAGCGATGGTCGGCCTTAAAAAAGGCCATCATCGCACGAGACTATCGGCCGAGATCCGCCAGGACATGCGTATTTGGTTAGCATTCTTGGCGGATTTCAATGGTAGAATCGTCTGGAATAAGCCAGCCGTGTCTTCTGAGGAGCTGGGGCTATGGACAGATTCGGCGGGAAGCATAGGTTTTGGCGCCATCTTCGGCACAAAATGGTCGGCACAAAGATGGCCGACTTGGTGGCATGAGAAGGGTCTGACGAGTAATATTGCTTTCCTCGAACTGTTTCCCATCTTGGTGGCCTTGAGAACATGGCCCGATGGGTTCAAAAATCACTCGGTCATATTTTGGTCGGACAATATGACTGTGGTCGAGTGCATCAATAGTCAGGCAGCACGTTGTAAACTGATCTTAAGACTACTTAAAGAAATTGTTTTACTGTGTATGCAATTGAACGTGCTATTCAGAGCAAAACACGTGCCAGGGGTGATGAATCAGGCAGCTGACGCACTGTCTCGTTTTCAAATGCAGGCTTTTTCGGGTTTCCTTCCCTCAGCGGACCCGGAGCCGGCACCCTTTACCGAAGCTCTCTGGTCTCTCGGTGCCCCGAACTTCGTCACCTCGTGGGAGAGAGTCTAGCACCAAGGACGAGGAAGGCATATGAAGGGGCGTTTCGGGCCTATTTAGCCTTTTTGGGGAGTGATAGAGAGCGGCTTTGGGGTCATGAGGAATGGGTGGTGAATTTCCTGATGTCTTTACGTAGGGCTGGGAAATCGGTGGCTACGGCCCAGAGGCATCGTGCTGCCATTTCCTTTGTTGCCAGAGCACACGCTATCCAGGACCCAACAGCGTCTTTCGTCGTACAGAAAGCGCTGCGTGGGTGGCAACGCCTTGAGGGTCGCAGAGTAGATGAAAGGCGCCCGATAGGTCTGGATAGATTGTCCCAGTTGTTGGCTACACTTCCGGCCACATGTTCATCTCAGTTTGAGGCAGTGCTGTTCCGAGCCGCGTTTACGCTAGCATTTCACGGAGCAATGCGGGTAAGCGAACTAGTTGCAAGGAACAAACTGGATGTGGCGGGGGGTTTGTGCCAGGAACACGTCCAGATCAGGGGAGAAACAATGACTGTTTCCTTTGTAAGGTCTAAGACTGATCAAGATGGGATGGGTGACTGCGTCATCATACGCAGGATTCCTGGGTCCTCCATATGTCCGGTAAAGTGTTTAGAGGAGTACCTAGCACGAAGGGTGGCATCATGGGGGGGGACTTTGTTAAGACACGCGGACGCCACCCCACTGACGAAATTTCAGTTTCAGCGGGTGCTTGCGATGTCAGTTGCCGCTGCGGGCTTCAACCCGGGCGAATTTGGGACCCATTCCTTTCGGATAGGGGCTGCTACGGAGGCTACAGCCAGGGGTCTTAATGTTGAGCAAGTGAAACGAATGGGGCGTTGGTCCTCCAATTGTTATAAAAGATATGTGCGGTTGCACATGTTGTGAAGCTGTAATTATGTACTCTGTACTCACGCTTCGTGTTTTTGTTTGGTTTCAGTTACGCAAGCCTACGAGGCGGGGCGGACTATGCAGTCGACCTTACACCGGGTCAGCGGTCAGACATCACCGGCTGTGAAAAAGGAGGTGTGGGTCGTGGGCCACTCATACGTGAGGCGTGCCGCGGACGTATTCAAAGCAGGTGACATGATTCACGTAGCTGGGGAATACGGGTACAGGATGTCCTTCTACGGAAGGGGCGGTCTCTGGATTGACCAGTTTCAAACATTTTTTGAGGGTTTGTTAGGGCGGACAAGGTCACCGCCGTCTATAGTGATAGTACATGTTGGGGGCAATGATTTGGTCACCATCGGTAGACGACTACTCCTGGAGGCAATGCTTTCCACTGTAAGTTGGTTGGCGAGGAGAGTTCCGGGGTGCACGATTGCATGGTCCCATTTGATTCCACGAAAAGTGTGGCGGGGGGCTATCTCTATACCTGCTTTGAATCACTCTGTTAGAAAGCTTAACAATAAAGTGAGTAGGTTGTTCCGTTCCAGGACATTGCATTCTATTTCTCATAGCTGTATTAATGATGACAGGATGTATTCGGGGGATGGTGTGCATTTGTCTTGGGTGGGGAATGAGTTGTTCTTAGGAGATCTCTTAGCATGGTTGACATCTTTGAAATATGACCTTTAGGCAGGAGTTTTGTGGGGGGTCCGGATAGCCGGTCAACTATCCGGCCTGTGGCGGTAAGGTCATGATCGGTGAGCACTAATTGGAAGATCCCTATGAGTGGGCGTCACCCAACACGGATGGGAGCGCTCGGGGGAGGTGGCCTTTGGCCCCTCAACGGGGAGGCGGTCCCTTCTAAGGATGGGTCGCCGGAAGAAGAGGAAAGGCGGTCAAGGCCCCTTCCTGTGTAGGAGGGGTTACAGCCCCCTCCTGGGGAATTTCCCGGGGCCAGTGACATCTGCGACGGCAGATGCGGTAAGTTGTGTGGGGTTGGGGGGAGGTCTACGATACCTTCTAGATACCTCACACGAGTCTTCGAACGACCTTTAACTGGCGTCGAGTTGATAAGTGCCCCCGTCAAGACAAGGGAAATTGTAGTAGTTGCACGTGAGTACGCCTCAGTGCTGTCGCCCCTCCCAAGTGGGGGGGGTATGTCTGGTTAGGGATCTTGACACCGGTTACGACCTTGCCGTTGGCCCTTAAACGTTAGGATGTACAATTTCAATGTTTCAAGTAAATGTTTTGTAGGATGTTAGATCGGCTAGGAGAACCTCTGTATTAGAGAATCTGTTAAGGTTAGCCAAACATCGCAGTGTGGTATGAAATTGTACATTAATGTTTAATTGTTTTTTAATTTTGTTTTTAATAAATACGGCCGGGAGGGTCACTCCCTCCCACTTCCAAAAACTTCAAGAACTGTTTCCGGTTTCCCTCATTTGGGGATTGTGTTGAGAGGGGGTGGCGGGTATCTCAGCCATATGGAAAGGGGCGACCACTCGGTCCCCCCGAACGTATGGCAGAGTGCCTCGATCCCCCCGGGAAGACATTTTTGGGCGGGAGGCGCGTCTCGGCTGGTATGCCCGAAGCGGCGTAGCCGGGGCGCGCTTTTTCCCGCCCTTGAGTGGGCTGGCCTAGACACGGACGCCGCCGGCCACGCCCTCGGGGCAGGCAGGGGCGGGTTTACGCCCGCCCTGAAGATGGATAAAAAGAGACGCAAGACCAGAAGACATCCTCTTGTTCCTGTGCTCTGAAGCTGCACCTCCCCGCTGCACGTGAGCTCGAGACGGAACGAAGAGCCAATTTTGACCCACCCACCAGCCCCTGAGGACAGCTAATTGTTTTAATAAAATTGATCAGTTATTCTATTTCGTTTTCAGGTTGTTTTGGTTTTATGTTGATATCTAATGTGTAATAAAGATTGGTATAATGTTACAAGTTGGTGATTAAAGAATGTCGGATTTAAAGTCCATTTAGACACAGGTTTTTCGGTCATAGTGACCAATGTAGTTTCGTTTAGTTAACACTTGTCGTATTTATTTCGGTCAGGCGGTAGGCGGTAAGGTCATGATCGGTGAGCACTAATTGGAAGATCCCTATGAGTGGGCGTCACCCAACACGGATGGGAGCGCTCGGGGGAGGTGGCCTTTGGCCCCTCAACGGGGAGGCGGTCCCTTCTAAGGATGGGTCACCGGAAGAAGAGGAAAGGCGGTCAAGGCCCCTTCCTGTGTAGGAGGGGTTACAGCCCCCTCCTGGGGAATTTCCCGGGGCCAGTGACATCTGCGACGGCAGATGCGGTAAGTTGTGTGGGGTTGGGGGGAGGTCTACGATACCTTCTAGATACCTCACACGAGTCTTCGAACGACCTTTAACTGGCGTCGAGTTGATAAGTGCCCCCGTCAAGACAAGGGAAATTGTAGTAGTTGCACGTGAGTACGCCTCAGTGCTGTCGCCCCTCCCAAGTGGGGGGGGTATGTCTGGTTAGGGATCTTGACACCGGTTACGACCTTGCCGTTGGCCCTTAAACGTTAGGATGTACAATTTCAATGTTTCAAGTAAATGTTTTGTAGGATGTTAGATCGGCTAGGAGAACCTCTGTATTAGAGAATCTGTTAAGGTTAGCCAAACATCGCAGTGTGGTATGAAATTGTACATTAATGTTTAATTGTTTTTTAATTTTGTTTTTAATAAATACGGCCGGGAGGATCACTCCCTCCCACTTCCAAAAACTTCAAGAACTGTTTCCGGTTTCCCTCATTTGGGGATTGTGTTGAGAGGGGGTGGCGGGTATCTCAGCCATATGAGTTCTGCTATTTCTTTAGATACCCAGGTGGTACTACTTATTTCCGAGCCCATATCTGTATTTCCCTGGATAAATTCTACTGCTTTCAGGTCACTTGTTGTTATCCCCCTTAGTGTTGGTATCTCTTCGATTAATTAGAAGGATGTTTCCCCTGTTCAGCGTGTCTGTATTTCCTTTTGTTTGGAATTCCGGCTTGAACAGTAATTTGCATTCTGTTTTCCTTCTTGCTGTTTCAGGGTGTCCGGTTTGATAAATTCTCCTATTTCCCTCTATTGTATCAAAACGAATGTGGGTTATGTTGTCGTTTTGGTCGGCCATAGTTGTTAGGTCCGGACTAATGGAATCTGCTGTGCGTGCTTGCTGTAAGAGGTGTATTTTGTCTTGACCTGTTTGGAAGTTTCCTTCATTTTGGCATGTTTTATTATTTGACTCAGCTTCCTGGTCTCTGCATGTTCTTCCATTATTTCCCGATGTGATGATCAGGCCAATATTTGATTTCCTTGCTTGGTTGACTTCTGTTTTATGGTTTTGCTCTTTTTCCTTTTTTTCCTTGGTGTATGGTAAATTTCCTTCAGTATGCTGAGTTGATCCTTTGTTGCCCCATGTTTCACATTCCCTTTTTGGATTATTTTCCTTTATTTTTTGTTGTTCTAACACCTCTATATAATCTGATTTTAGCTTTTTGCTATTTTCATTGGCTTTGTTTATGAGTAACCGTTCCTCGTCTTTTGATTTTCTTTGTGTGTTTGTTATTATTCTGGTTCTGTCTGGAGGTTTTGTTTGTTCCTCTGCTTCGTCTGTGTTTGTTTCTTTGTTTCCGTCTTCTTTGGTTGGAGTGTCTGGAGTTGGAGTGTCTGTGATTGGGTTTATTCTGGCCTCTTTTGTCTTCTGTTTGAAGATGGCAAAGAATTGTTTTGCCTGCTTACTTTTGGTAGCGTTTTTCCTTGCCTTCCTTGCCCGTTTCCGCTGTCTTTTTGTTAGAGGTTCTGATGTACTCGATGAACCCATTGTATTGTTTTCTCCCAGACCTCCTTTTTTTGGTCGTTTTCATCTGTATCATTTAAAGTTTTTTCTTCCTCGATGTTATGTTTTGGTTTCCGTTTTTATTTTCCTCTGTGTTGGGATTTTCACCTTTGTTGGTTTTCCCACTTGTTGCTGCTAATATTTCTTTCAAGATGGCTGGTAAGGTTGCTAATTTGTCTATTATGTCTTTACAAACGCAGTTTTGATCTATTAGTTTCTCTTTCCATTTTTTATCTTCCTCCTTTTCTTTTATAATGTATGACGAAATTTTTTCCAGTTTCAAATTTATTCCCGCTATGTGAGATGCGATTAGGTTCATCAAATCTACCTGCACGTCGAGTTTGTTGGATTGAAAGTTCAGCGCATTAATTGCTTGTTGTAAACTTTTTAGGAGCACATCCCCCCAAAGTGTGGATTTTCCTTCCTTTTGTTGTGGGTGTACCCCTGTTGATCTATTTAAACTTTCTAAAGAAGAAATAGTTATCGGGTGTTCTTCTTTTGTTGTGCTCTTTATTATGGTAGAGTTTTGGCTCCTATATGCCGATTGGTTTGTTGGGCTTGATGTAAGGATTATTGGAGCGGTTGTTATCTTCCTTTCTTGACCATTGGCTTTTCTTTCGCCAATGTTATCCGGGTATTCCAATTTTCGCAACCGGGTATTCCAATTTTCCCAAAAGTCCAGCCACTGGAGTCAGCCAAGCCAATAATCATCTGCAGCAGTTAGCTACGGAAGCACAGAGTCTGATGCACCTCAACAGAGGGAGTTGTGTAAAACCAAGCAGCAGGTAATATCGGACATCGTCCATTGCGCATCAAGACACTGTTCCACTGTTGGGACCTAGAGTAGGTTGCACCTGGTCGAAGGGAGTACCTTTATCTCCACTCTCAGATGCAGTTCTAACATCGTCTATTGTGGGATAAGACACCGTTCCACTGTTGGGACCTGCACTTGGTTGCACCTGGTCAGAGGGGGTACACAGAAAATATCACAGACTTTAACTTCTGACATCCTCAATCATAGAATCAAGACCCTGTTTCACTGTTCGGACCTGCTGTACCACAGTGAAGTCCAGCGACTACAGTCACTCAAGCCCAATAATCATGTGCAGCAGTTAGCTACGGAAGCACAGAGTCTAATGCACCTCAACGGAGGGAGTTCTATGAAAACCATGCAACAGGTAACATCGGACATCGTCCATTGTGGGATCAAGCCACTGTTCCACTGTTGGGACCTAGAGCAAGTTGCACCTGGTCGAAGGGAGTACCTTCATCTCCACTCTCAGATGCAGTTCCAACATCGTCCATTGTGGGATCAAGACACGGTTCCACTGTTGAGACCTACAGTTGGTTGCACCTGGTCAGAGGGGGTACACAGAAATTATCACAGACTTTAACTTCTGACATCCTCAATCATAGAATCAAGACCCTGTTTCTCTGTTCGGACCTGCAGTACCGCGGTGAAGTCCAGCGACTACAGTCAATCAAGCACTAGAATCATGTGCAGCAGTTAGCTACGGAAGCACAGACTGTGATGCACATTATCCATTAAAGCATCAAGACACCGTTCCACTGTTGGGACCTAGAGTTGGTTGCACCTGGTCGAAGGGAGTACCTTCAGCTCCACTCTCAGATGCAGTTCTAACATCATTCATTGTGGGATCAAGACACCGTTCCACTGTTGGTACCTGTTGGACTACTGTATTAGTAGTATACAGAGCACTCCACGCTGCTGGACCTCAGACTGGGCGTCTGTGTGCCTGTGTCAGGGTAGCCAGCGTTGATCTCAGGTACCTTCAGACCTCACCAACCTCGGCCCAGGAGCTTCCACGGGCACGTGGTAAGCCCTCTTTCACATAATGCGATAGCGAAAGGTAAACTGTTGGGCATATGTGCGTCGCAGCGGCCATGATTGTTTCTGAGTACCAGAAAGCTGAAAGCATCATTCACGCAGTCACCTTCGCTCACAGGATCAACCTCGTGGCGGTGTAAGCTGCGCAGACCTGGCAGACACGTTTGCCATTCCTGGACCAAACCACACCCACAGGAACGTGCCTTTTATTCATACCCCTACGCTAGCCTTGCATACGCCGAGCCAGCCCACTACGCTGAAGATCTGAGGGAGGAGGGGGCACGTATGCGCTATGTTTTTGTAACTGACTGTACTATCATGGTTGCATCCACTGTGTACTTCACTCACTAGACCATCAGTGTATGTTCACATGTACATGTCTGTGCACTGCATACTCAAATTTGTCCGGCATATCCCCTCAACACTTTGCATTGTATACTTTTATAATCAAAAACCGCTTGCCACCTTTGCACATACTTTGCTCCCATCTCTCCCCACATTCTGCATTGGGTGGCAGGGGGGCCATGCCATATTTGGTTTGTGTCCATGGCTAGCCACGGTTCCCACAGTACGTAGTATTGTTGTGTGTGCGAGGTATACATTTTATTTGTCATGTTGTATGTGATTATACAAGGTAGTACGTTTATTCACAAGCAGTGGTTTGTCCCATTTACATATCGCTGTCTTAAAGAGGATACAGAAGATGTTCTCACAGGTGAAAAGTGCGACCACAATAGCAGTCATTCATTACTATCCAAGAATGTCCATGCTGCATGACGCTTCTAAGCTTACAGCCCCCAATCTTCCGTGCTTTCTTAAAAGCACACTAACTCCCACCATCAGACCAACATTCACACAGCTTTCTAATGGCAGTTATCTGCTTCTCAATAACATCCACTCCTATGGAATGTGAGCTTGCATACCGTCCGTATGTCCTTACTGTTTCAAACCAAGTAACTTCCTGTGGCAATGTGTATTCCCATCCACACAAAACAACTCCCAAACTTCAACTTGGCCTTCAATCCCTACTTTGAAAACAGATCTCATTAAACTAACAAAACTAAAGCACTTTTGTTCAGAACAGAAGTGTCCCTTCTGCAAAATAAATGTATCTACTGCAGATAGCACAAACTTCAAGTAAAATACAGTCTCTTTTAAATACAAACCTCCCATTACACTTTGTGAATTGTTACACAATTTTCAACACATCTAACACTCAAGGTCTGCAACACTTTTTTAACAAGGTCTCCTCCGGCCTTCTCACAGTCTTTCAAACAGTTTTTTTTATAATACCAGACTTCATTAATTCGATCATCTCTGAAATAACAGGAACAGTGCCCATAATTCTCGCTCTCTTTGCGGCCATCAACAACTATTTTTGCTTGTAAAAAATGGCTGCGCTCCCTGTGGTAACAACTATGTCCGACAGAATACGCCTCTACGTGAAGCTACATCAATACTGTCAAAAAATCGAGCAATTTTTCGGCTGCCTGCCTCTGTCTATTATTGGTGCCAGGTACAACGTGACATTTATTTACACATATGCAATCTGCGTGCAACCATCTTTTTCTTGCAAAACTTGCCCATTCGACTGGCGAATAGATCTATGCCTTGCCAACATCCCAACAATCGCTCCGGATATCCAGCAGGTAATGGAGTATCTTGAAAACCATGAACTAGATTATTCAGGCAGTGGAGCAATGGCGGATGCCATGCAAAAAGGTATCGTGGCGGAATGGGATTGCTGCGCAGCCGCGAAAGATCTCCTGCAACGTGCAACCTTTGACAACATCGCAGATTGCTTGCCAATTCAAATTGCCGCTCCAACATTCGCTTTTTTCACACGATGGAAACAATGACCTCTTGGAACATTACGTATCTCAATCCGCTGAAGAACTTCTGGACTGCAATCTCCAAGACTTGTAAGAAATTCACATTATTCTTGGATTGATTTTTTCCAACTTTTTTGACTTTTTCTTTAAAAAATTTTTAATACACTTCAATTGAATTATTTTCATATAATAACTTTCTAAGTATGCTCCGGCATTTGAACTCTGTTTTCATTATTGCCCTTTATGTCTCCATTCTAACCAGGGATAGGTGATGTATGGCCTATGCAAATACGCTATTTACTGGCTAAATTAGCCTAAACATGACATCCATTTTGAAACCAGGTCTATTCTTTGTGCACACGTCTCTCTGCCTGCCTGTTATCCACAAAGCCCTCTCACACAAATTAGCTCATCCTCAGCCTCTGCTCACGAGCTGGCGATCAAGATAAAAAAACACCACATTGTTTTGGAACTGGTTGGCACAGTGTGCTAATCGTATCCTACCTTTATTTTCATTATAGTATTTAGTCATTCATGTATAATAGCTATTCTTTATGTCACATGGAACTGTAACATGTATTGTGGAATTCACTGATGCAGGAGCTTTGGTTTGAATACAACAGAAGCGGTTGGAGTTTGCCTCAGCTCAGTGCCTTAGCTCTTTTTTTTTTTGAAAGAGGTGAAGGCAATAATGTATGGTTTGACGAGAAGGGTACTGAATGTGCTTCTCAGAAGCAAAATTTTGTATTCCTCCTCAAAGTTCCGATGTGGGTAGAACTATTACCAATTCTGACATGCACCAGATTGAATGTACTGTACAAGAGGTAATTATATCCTACCTTTATTTTCATTATAGAATTTCGAGTCATTCAAGTCTAATAGGTATTGTTTACGTCAGATGGAACTGTAACATGTAATGTAGAATTCACGGATGCATGAGCTTACGTTTGAATACAGCAGAAGTGGTTGGAATTTGCCTCAGCTGGATGCCTTAGCTCTTACACCAGTGGCTCCATTTATGGCACTTAAATAAGGACACTTTCTATATAACTTGCAGACTGCATTGCTTTATTACACAAAGCCACTGTCTTAGACACACCTGATTTCACAATTTCTCTTCTGTGGCATTGCAACATTCTGCATGATATTCTTCATGATTATTTCTTTATTCCTGCTAGCTAAAACACTGCATTTAAGTCTTCAGAAAGTAGATGTGAGTAGTTTGCTTCCCACTCCCTGTATAGTATAAACGCATATTAACACTACTTACACAGGTATGCTACAGCGGCCAGTATCCTACAGCGCCCACACCACATCACTTTACAGCAATCAGCTCACAGCTTAGGCTCACGGTTTCATTCCCTAATCTTGAGACCGATACCAGTGAGTAGTTTGCTTCCCACTCCCGATATCGTCTAAACGCATACTAACACCACCTGCACAGCTATCCTACAGCGGCCAGTATGCTACAGCTCACAGTTTAGGCACACAATTTCATTCCCGAGTGTACCGGCACCTCACCTCAGCAGCATCTCACTCTGGGCAAAACAGCACTTTCGCACCGGTAGGGGTAAATACTTCAGCACATCAGTTTACAGCACTCAGCTCACGGTTTAGGCGCACACTTTCATCCCGAGTGTACTGGCACCTCCCCTCAGCACCATCTCACACTTTCACACCGGTAGGGGTAAATTCTTCCGCAAATCAGTTTACAGCACTCAGCTCACGGTTTAGGCGCACACTTTCATCCCCGAGTGTACCAGCACCTCACCTCAGCACCATCTCACTCCGGGCAAAACAGCACTTTCACACCGGTAGGGGTAAATACTTCAACACATCAGTTTACAGCACTCAGCTCACGGTTTAGGCGCACGCTTTTATCTGCAAGTGTACCGGCACCTCGCCTCACCACCATCTCACTATGAGCAAAACAGCACTTTAACACCGGTAGGGGTAAATACTTCCCTTCACACCCCCTGTATAGCACCCCCTAAACACCCCACAGACATTACAGTGCTCCTACCCTCCTCTTTCCTACTTTTTTCACCCTTTTTTCCCCTTGCTTGCTTCAATGGAATCACAAAATAAGGCCAACACTTCCTAGTTGCAACCACTCGCACCGCTCGCAGCCAATAAGCAGCAAGCTCATGCTTGTAACCCCCCAGCCAATCAGATGGTAGAATTTCCAAATATCAATATCTGTAAATTTTGATATTTCTCCAAAACGACTGAACGGATTTACACTAAATAAACCTTTCACCCTGCCAAATTTGGGGTAATTCCGTTCACCCGTTCGACCTGTAGCCTTGTCTAAAGTTTGAAATTAACATGGAGAAAACACGTTTTTGGACCCCCCTTTTATCTAAACGAGTCAGCCCCCCTCAATGAATAACCCTGAAACTTTCAACATAGGAGCTGATATGAACAAAGAATTAGTTTGGAAAACTTCATGAAGATTAATCAAATGACGCCAAAGTTGTAAGCAAAACAACATTTTTTTCTACCTAGGGAAACTTGGTCCTAACTATAACTACCTACTGGTGATATATATATATATATATATATATATATATATATATATATATATATATATATATATATATATATATATATATACACACACACACACACATATGTGTGTGTCTATATATCTATATAAAGAGATATATGATATATATATTTTTTCCACTGAAAAATACAAAGGTTACAGGGATGTTATAGCTAAGATTTACCTCATACAAAACCAGTGACATTCAGAGGGTATAGTTATCTGCCCTAACTGTAACTTATGCCCCCACAATGCATTGTTCATGACCGCACATATTACAACACCTATGACATGGTCAGTGACATCGCTGATGACATCTCCAGTAGAATAACTGATGACATCATCAAGTGAGTGTAATTGTTTTTAAGAGTTTATGGGTCTTAAACTTTTATACTAACCTACTACAAAAGTTAAATTAGTATACTAGGGGCACTACTACTCAATGATACTACTTCTAACATATATAATGTGAGTGGCTGTGTGACTGTATTCTTGTGTGTATGTGAGTGTAAGTGTTTGTATGGGTGTATAAGTGGGTGTGTGAATAGCTATGTGGGTTAGTGAGATGCAGTGTGAGTGTCTGTATTGGTGAGTGAGTGGGTGTGTCAGTGTCTGTATGGGTGATAGAGTGGCAGTGTGAGTGGCTCCATGGGAGGGTACGTGGGTATGTAGTGATTTTATAGGTGAGTGATTGGGTGTCTGAATGCTGTATGAGTGAGTGGCTCGGTGTGTAAGTAGCTGTAGGGTGAGTAAGTGGCTGTTTGAGTGGGTGTTTGGTTAAGTGAGTTGGTGTGCGAGTGGCTATATTGGAGAGTAAGTGTCTGTGTGAATGGTTATATGGGTGAGTGAGCAAATATGTGAGCTCTTATATGGATGTGTGAATGGGTATGCAGGTGGTTGTGTGGGAGTTTGTCAGAGTGAATTTGTGAGTACTTGTATGGGTGAGTGAGTGGGTGTGTGAGTGACTGTGTAGGTACATAAGTGGGTGTTTGAGTAGCTTTATGGGTGAGTGTGTGGCTCTATGAGTGGCTGTATGGGTGACTGAATAGTTGTGAGAGTGGCTGTGCAAGTGAATGAGTGGGTGTGTGAGAGCCTCTATGGAGGAGTGAGTGGGTATGTGAGTACTGGTATAGGTGTGTGAATGGGTATGTGAGTGGAAGTGTGGGTGTGTTAGTGGGTGTATGAGAGGTTGCCTGGGAGTGTGATAGGGTGAGTAAGTGGTTCTGTGGGTGATGTCATCAGCGATGTCCTCTGAAATTTCATCAGTGATGTCAATGGCCATGTCATAAGTGATGTAATATGTGAGAATAAGAAGTGCATTGCGGGGTTGTAAGTTACAATTAGCTCAGGTAACTATAACTGCTAAATTTCACTGTTTTTGTATAAGTAAAATCTTCGCCTAACCTTTGAGCCTGTAACCTTTGGTTTTTACAGTGAATTTCTGAGTTTTTTTTAAATTATATTATCTGACTATAATGTCCCCGTGACCTTTGTTTTTTAAGTGAATTTTTAAGGTTTTCGTAATGTCACTGTAACCTTTATTTTTTTTAGGGAATTTCAATGGATTTTTTTATTAGTAGTTGTGTTTGCCGAGTAGTGGAGAAAGGGGGCATGCCTCCAACCAGCTCTCAGGAATCTTGCTGCATGGGACTTACTGGAGGCAACAGGAGGGCTTACTGGCCCTCAAGGACCCTCATCACCCAAGGGGACTACATCCCTCAACCAGTATTGCGCCAGGAGATGTGTTTGTAGAGTGGTGGCATAGGGGGTGGGCATTCCAATCACCGCTCAGCAATCCACATGTATGGTACTTACTAGAGGTAACAGGATGTGTTCAAAGCCTCAAGAAACCTTGCAGCTAAGGGGACGTCATCCCCAACCAGGTGTGCACCAGCAGATGTGTTTGCAGAGTGGTAGTGAAAAGGGTTGACAGTTTTTTTTATTTATTAGGAAAGTGGGGCCCTGTGACCCCCCTCCCCTTGGCCTATTTCGGCCCTAGGACCCCATCCCCCAGTGCCATGCCTTTTTTGAATGGGGAGGGGGGCTGATTTCAGCTCCATAGATCCCATCCACGGGGTCCAGCCTTTTAATTTAATTCTTAAGAAATAAGGGAGAGGGAACACTCAGGGTCTACTTTGGCCCTGAAAACCCCAACCCTAAAGCCTGGCCTATATGCTGGGTACCCTGATCCTACCCAGGGCACCCACTCACAACCGTTGGTGACCAAGGGGAGCCTCAAGGCACCTGTGGAGCCTGCCGGCTCCCTGCCTCCTACTGGAGCCAGCATTGCTTTCTCAGAGAGCGAGATGCTAAACATGCAGCTTTCTTCTGCAAAATCCATTTTCCTCCACTTCCAGCAAGCTAGAGTATATTTAATGTTCTTGTTTGCTGAAAGTTGAGCATTTGCTATAGCTGGGCTGGAGCAGAAAAGTGCCTACCAAACCGTTGCAAGCAGCTATGTCCTGGAGTGGGCACCCTGAGACATAGCAGGACCAGCCCTGGGGGGTGGCAGTCCCCAGTACCATCTATGGCTCCTTTCTAATCTGTAGGGCCTACCCCATGGAGATGGCAGTCCCGGGGCCGAGAACAACCTGGGTGGGGGCCATGCTGCCCTCTCTCAATTATTTTTTACGGGAGATGGCCCTGGAGAGGTGGTGGTCGTTGGGGCCTGGGAAGGACTCTGAAGCCCTCCAATACAAATTCATTTTGGGCCCAGGGAGGTGGTGGTCTCCGGGGCCAGGGAGGGTTCGAGAGGCCTCCATAAAAATATTGTAGCCCTGGGGAGGTGGTGGTCCCAGGGCATGGGGTCCATGAAGTCCCCCAAGTACTTTGTGGCATGGGACCCCTGTGAAATGGTGGTCCCTCAGGCCTGGAAGTCAGAGAGGGCCCTCCATTTGTAAATGAATGCGCCCCGGGAAGATATTGGTCCCTGGGCAAAAATAAGCCTCTGGAGGGGTGCCTCTGCACCCCCTCCCTTATTACCAAACTGCCTCCATCCCACCTGGGGCCACTCTTCCTTTTAAAAAAAATCTGCAGGATCAGCAGATCCAATAGAATATTTTAATACAAAAAAAAGCAGTTTTTGGCCTTGTGAGGCCCCCCAAGAGGCCTAGGAGGTCAGGGTAATGCCCCAAGATGACTGCCAATACTTCCTGGTTTGAAGTGTTGGTTGCCAATCATATCTCAGCACGATCCTCCATGTTCCTATATATAGAATTGGAAATTTCTTTAAATAATTCCTGGAACTACCAAACGGATTTACACCAATTTACAAATAAGTTGCTTTCTGGACCAACAGCTACCTTTCTCACAAATTTGGTGTAATTCCGTTCAGCAATTCGGGCTGTAGGCCTGTCTAAAGTTTCCACGAAAATTAAAATGGGGAAAACAAATTTTGAGACTTCCCTTTTTTTTTTTTTTAACCTTTATTTGGAGACAAGCAGGGTCAAGGGAAGTGCAGACACAATACATACAGTCACATATGGCCATTACAATGGTACGTCAGAACCAAAAAATGAGACACAAGCAAGTACAGGGCAGCATACCAGTCAATACAAGGAGCAACATCGAAATGTACAGTGCAAATTAGAGGGCAATGATCCAGCATGTTCAGGCAAGCTAATAAGACAATACAGTATGGACACATTCTGCTAGCGTATAGCAAATAAAACAAAGGAGACTCGGATAAAAGGCACACATCGGATAAAGGTACCTTACAGGGATACGATTTCAATTCCTAGCCACACACTTGTCGTAAGGGGAACTACAGTCCCCAGCGGCTCGCATGTTAAGGAGACAGCTCAGCCTCACCCCCGATACTGGAAGATCAGCAGGTGTAATGTAAAATCTCAGCCCACCATGGTGCCATCAACCAATCCCTTCACGGTCCCCAAGTTCAGAATCAGAGTCCTGCGCAGCTCTGGTTAGGAGGTACACCTGGAGCGGGCTCCAAAAGTCCTTCGGTCTGCATCTGACAGGCATCAGATCAGAATAGATATTGTATTGATCCTGACAGTATATGAGGTCAGTCAACCAATCCTGAAAGCGCGGCACCCTGCCACGACCCCAGCAACAAGCAACCCTACGCTTAGCCAGCAGCAGGGCCACGTCAACAAACCTACGGTGAGAGGCAGGCACGTCCTTAGAGTAGCCCAACAACATCACCAAGGGGTCAAATACCACCCCATCCTCCGCCATAATCTGCAGGGCCTCATGAACCTGAGTCCAATATTCTAACACCCCCGCACAGCTCCAAGCCAAGTGCAGGAAGTCAGCGCCTTCCGCACGACACCTAGCACACCTGTCATCCTCCGCCAAATGAAACCGTAGTTTCCTCGCCGGGGTATAATAGTACCTCTGAACAAACTTGTAGTGGATAATTTTGAGGCGACAACTAGAGGAAACATTGGCCGTGAGCCCACAGCAGTACTTCCATTGCTCGTCGGTAATAGGAGCACCCAACTCGGCAACCCACTGCTCGCGCACCCGATTGGCCGGGACCGAACGCTGTCTGCGAATAGCCCCGTATAATTTCGACACCAGGTGTCGCCCATCTGAAACCAACAGCACGTGGAGGGGGAGGGTAACCCCAGGCTCCGAAGGGAAATCTGGTAGCAGAGCACGCATGCCCTGCCGCAAGCGGATAAAGTAGAACAGCTCCAGCGGGGAGCAAGCAGCCGCTCCGAAGAAATGAGCCTGCGTACGGAAGGCACTTTCATGAAACAAGTCGCCCCACGTAAGGATACCTAGCCGCCTACACATTCGTTGAAACCCCATTTCCAACAACAGCGACAAATCAGGATGATAAGACAGAGGCAAGGCTGGCGAATAAAGAAAGGAAACGCCCAGCAATTGAGCCATCCGTTTCCAAGCATCCACCGTGCACGTCACCGTCGTGCGAGGCGTTTCCACATCTGACACCTTGCCCAAAACCATCCCCTCCAATGGGAGCGGGTGGGCAACCCAATGTTCAGCAGCAATTTGGGGCATAAACGGCATGGGGCGCATCCAGTGATAAGCATAATGCGCCTGAGCGCTGAGATAATAAAGCTCAAAGTCGGGGACGTCGAAACCGCCATCAGCATATGGCAACGTAAGGGTAGCCCAAGCCACCCGTGGCTGCTTGCCCCCCCAGAACAACCGAAGGAGCTCGGAACGAAGTCTGCGAAAGAAATAAGCACCAGGATGATACGGAAGGTTTTGAAAGAGGTAAAGAAAGCGGGGCAAAACCACCATCTTGATAAGGGACGCCCTACCGGCCATGGAGAGAGGCAAGGACATCCATCTGGTGACATCGTCTGCAAGTTTAGTAATAGCCACACCATAATTAAGCCGAACCGATTCTTCCCTGTCCAAGGACACGACAATGCCGAGATATCGCAACTCAGAATCACACCATTCCAGAGGGTAGTCAAGGGGAAACCTAGCCACAGCAGCAGTGAGGGGGAAAAACTGAGACTTCCGCCAGTTGATGTGGACACCGGAGACTCCCCCAAAAGCAACCAGCTCCCGTAAGAGCGAATTAAGGTTGTTCTCAGGGTCCTTGACATAGAGTGTAACATCATCGGCGTATAAAGAAATACCGACCTGCCGCTGAAGACAATTAAAGGCGCTCTGCTGGTGAAACTGACGAATCCTACAGGCCAGCGGCTCAATGGCTATAGCAAACAAGAGGGGCGAGAGGGGGCATCCCTGTCGGGTCCCTCTCGTAAGAGGGAACGAGGGGGATAACACCCCATTCACCACTACCCTCGCCATCGGATCGGTATATAAGAGCTTAACCCATGAGATGAAGATCCTGGGGAAACCCATCCGACAGAGAACATCAATGAGATAGCCCCACTCAACAGAGTCGAACGCCTTAGTGGCATCAAGAAAGATAGCAGCAACTGGGACAGTAAGAGCAATGGTTGACACAAGCGAAAACAAGGTGCGAAGATTGTGGGAGGTAGCACGGCCGGGCACAAATCCTGACTGGTCAGGCAATACAATAACGAGCATGAGCTCGGCTAGTCTGACTGCCAAAACCTTCGCGAGAATTTTAACATCGCAGTTGAGCAATGAGAGGGGTCTATAGGAGCCCACATCCAGCGGATCCCTACCCGGCTTAAGCAGCGACGTAATGGCGACCTCCCGCATGGAACCCGGCAGACGTCCCTCCCCCAGGGACTCCTCAAAAACCTCACGGAGAACAGGGGCCATGGTGTCCACATAACACTTATAAAATTCAGCAGGAAGGCCATCCAGACCGGCGGCCTTCCCATTGGACAGAGACATGATGGCATTCCTGACCTCCTCCACCTCTAGGGGCCTGCCTAAGAACTCCCGATGACCATCCGATAACCAACAAAGTGCCAGTTCATCAAGAAATCCGCCATACCGAGTCTCACCCATCTGCTGTGTCGTGTAAAGGTGTGCATAATGGTCAATAAAAGTACGCTGGATCTCCGAAGTATCCCGACAGCGTGTGCCATCCGGTGACACCATGCCAACACGTCCGACCCATGCCTTGGATGTCTAGTAAGGGCAGCGAGGACCTTACCGGGCCGCTCCCCTTCACAGTATCGCCTTGCCGTCCAATATTTCCCCCTATGCTTAGCCTCTCTAGCAGCCTCCTCCTCGTATTCGGAGAGTTTAGTACGGAACTGCGCCAGCAGATCGGGATCAGAGTGAACCTGCATCCTGCGTTCTAAGTCTCGCAAGTCAGCTTCCAAGCTCTCGAGGGTCCGAACAATCAGTCGAAGTACTCCACAACTTTTAGAAATAGTGACACCCCGGATCGTAACCTTGAACGCCTCCCATATGACCTCAACGCTGTCCACAGAGCCCTTGTTTCTAGGGAAGAACGCCTCTACCTCTGCACCAAGCTCCTCTTTGAACACCGGGTCAAGCAAAGCAGTCGGAAATAGACGCCAAGGTGGGCGCGGCCTATGCAGCCCGGGGACGGATAGAACAACCTTCACCGGACAGTGATCAGAATACGTCCGAGCCAGATGTGTAGTCTCCCGTAGGCCAGCTACCAACCCTCTAGAGAGAAACACATAATCTAGTCTCGCCCATGAACGAGCATGTGTGGTGTAATGAGTGCCCTCCTTAGTAGCAGGGTGGGCATACCTCCAGCTGTCGACCAACCCAGCCTCCTCCACAATCCCACGCAATACTTCTCTAGCCTGTACATTATACTGAGGACTCCCCTCCGATCTGTCCGACCGGGCATGAAATGCAAAATTGAAATCACCCCCCCACACAATGTAAGTGGCATCTACAGCAAGAACATGACCCCACAAAGTGACAAAAAAGATCGGCGTATCGACATTAGGAGCATAGCAATTAACAAACAGTACAGTGTTCTGCCCAAGCCGCCCCCACAGTAGCACATAGCGCCCCTCAGGGTCCACCACAAATCCCAGTTCCTGAAATGCGAACGATCTTTTAACAAGGATGACAACCCCTCGAGCATAAGAAGAATAGGAAGCAAACCTCCTGGCCGCAGCCCACCTCCCGCCAAAGTTGGGGGAAGGAGCGGGACGCAGATGCGTCTCCTGGAGGAGAGCAACATGAATAACATGCCTGTCCAGGTACTGGATCACACTACGACATTTCCTGGCATCATTAAGTCCCCGTACATTCCAGGATAGAATCGATATCTGATCTATAACAGCAGTCGACATTACCCAGTTTCAGGGCCCCACGGGACCCAACAAGCAGATACAGGGCATCCAACTACCAGCAACAGCCAGCGACAGGTCCTCACCCTAGGGCGCGGACAACCCCCCACATACACTCCACACATTCCCCAGCCATCTCCGAAACAATCAACCAAAACCACAACAACCCCCCCCCAACCAAACCATCCATGCAACAAGCACTCAGAGCACACTGCACGCCGCACGCCGCCAATCCACCTTACGCAACCCGCAACTCGCACACGTGTTCCCATTGCATAGCGCTCCCCGTCACGTGGCAGCCCAAGATGGCGGCAGGTGCACTCGGGCCTAAGATGGACGGTAGCATGGACCCCAGGATCAGTTCCGCCAAATACAGAAGTGGACCAGCCTAGATAGCGGGCGCGACACCACTCCTGTGCACTCATACAACGGCAGCATCTCTCATATCGACCCAGAGGTCCTGGGCAACCAAACATGGACAGCTTCATTCCCGCCCCATCCACCCACCTGATACCACCCCAACTATCAGGCCATACGCACCCCCACCCTCCCCCGTTCCCCAACACACATCCAGTCAAACAACATAGGACTAGAATGTTGGTACACATGGGGCACACCCTCCGGGGAACCTTCCAGAGGTGCACGATACCACTCCCTCACGCCACGCCAGTGTCCGCGCCAACAAGTGTCAGACGGCCCCAGGCGCAGCGCGGGGGGGTGGGTGCCCAGAGCGCAACACCAGATAGCGCCATCCTGCGGTGCCATACCGACCCCAAGAAACAAAACGCACTCACTCATCTCAATAAAGACATGACCCCCGCACCAACAAGAGTAAAAGCGAGCAATAGTTAGGCCGCAAATGCGAAGAAGGAAGGCAGTAGAACTCAATATAAAAGGTACACGGCCAGATCACTCCAAAAACAGTAAAAAAAGAGACAACGACCAAAGTCACCACAATCAGGCGACCTCCTCCTCAGCCGCCGAATGTTCATCCTCAGGGTCTCGATCGCCTCCCCGATCTGCAGCTGCTCGCTCGCGCTGGAGGCGCTTCGCAAAATCCTCAGCATGATGTGGGTTGGTGAAAAAATGTTGTTTAGCCTGGTGCGTCACTCTGAGTTTAGCAGGGTACAACAAGGCGTAGTCCACCTGTAGATCCCGAAGCTTCTTTTTCACCCCCAGGAACTTACGACGCTGGTCCTGCACCATCGGCGTGAAGTCGGGGTACATGGTGAAAGACACCCCTTCGAAGGAAAGGGCCCTGTTAGTGCGGGCAGCCTGGAGGGCGGCGTCTCGGTCACGATAGTTCTAAAGGCGCGCAATGATGGGGCGCGGTGCAGCCCCAGAGGCCGGCCGAGGTCCCAGTGTCCGATGCGCCCTCTCAACGATAAACTGGGACGAGAACACTTCCGCCCCAATGGCGCCCACCAGTAGCCTCTCCACATAAGTCTCCATTTTTCCCACATTCGTGGACTCCGGCACACCTACAATGCGCACGTTGTTGCGCCTACTCCTCGCCTCCAACTCCTCATTCTTAGCGGCAATGACACGTAAGATATTGTCCATTCTCGCCAGTTGGGTGGTATGGGTGGCCGCCGTGTCATCCTGGTCCGAAATGCGCTGTTCCGCCGCCGTCAATCGCTCCTCATGCACGTCCAGCTTCTGGACGACCGCATCCATGTGTGACGATATCTTGTCCACTTTGTCCACTATCGTGGCAAACCCCTGCCTCATCTTCTGCATCATTTGGGTAAAGTCCGGTGGTGGTGGTTGCGGGACACTGTCAGCGACATCCGGGGGGGAGGACCGTGAAGTCCCGGCTTCCTGGAGCAAACGCGTCCCCCGCCTAGCCCCTCCAGAGTCAAAGGACAATTTGGATTGTTTAGTGTCCGGCTTCCCCATAATGGTGCGCTAATGATGCGATGGGGGACCAAAGCAGATAGGAGTCAGGATATAGGTCGGACAAAGGGTACGGCCAGAAAAGCTCGAATCGTGGGGGCACGAGCAGGCCAGCGCGCCCCGCCACTCCCAACGGCGAGAAGATGGCCATCTCCGCTTCCAGTCAAAAAGGGCGAACCCCCAGAAAACAAGAAGAAGATCCTTTGCGCCTCCGTGAGCAATGGTATCTGGGCAGGCAGATGTAGGAGCCAAGAGATAAGTCCGAAGCAAGGAAGATCCAAACGGCTTGTCCGGCCAGCGAGCGGGCCCGGTGGAGAGGGGCGGAGCAAGGCCTACACCCCACGTGCAGAGCCCGGGACCGGCATGCCCGATGACGCCGGGCCAGGGGGCATCAGACTTCCAGAGCGCAAGTCGGGGAAACTTGGGATCCTCGTAACTTCGGCCAGCAACCTCCGAATGGCCCAGGAGTTGGACCGTGGGTAGTCAGTCGATACCCCCAGTAGATCTGTGGGGTCAGATCAGGGCGCAGCGATGGTAATCAGGATCCCTAGACGGATAATAGCTCCGGGCAGCGGGAGCCTCACGACAGTGCGGCCATTCCGCAGTGCGCCCTCTAGCGCCCCCCCCGACTTCCCTTTTTCTCACACCTCTTGACAGATCACCCCAAATTTTTTAAAGCAGCAGCTGAAGTGAGCAGCAAACTAGTTTTGAAAATGTTGTGAAGTTTCATCAACTGAAGCTAAAGTTATTGGCAAATTAAAAAATACTCTTCCTATGGAAACTACATCCGAACTATAACTACCTACTGGGACTGTAGCTTATGTATATATATATATATATATATATATACACACATATATATATATACATATATTTATACATATATATATATATATATATATATATATATATATATATATATATATATATATATATATATATATATATATATATATATATATATATATATATATATATATATTCACAGAAAAAACCATAGGTTATAGTGGATATATAGTTAGGAATTTGCATTTACAAAACCTTGAAAATTCAATGAAAAAACCATTGGTTTTAGGCCATATATAGTTAGGGATTTGCATTTACAAAACCTTATTTTACTCGCATAAAACCATTGAAATTCCATATATAGTTATAAGCGCTAACTATATATCGCGCACCCGCAATCCACTGCTGATGATGTCACATATTACATCATTCATGACATGGTTAGTGACATCACTGATGACATCACTGATGACATCTCAAATGACATCATCCAGTGACTGTATGTTTCTGTAAAGTTAAAATATCTCTTACATATTGAAGAATGAGTGGATATATAAGTGTCTGGATGAAGGATTTAGTAGGTGCATGACTGACTATATGAGTGAGTGATTAAATGTGTCTCACTGAGTGCATGGGTTAATGACTAAACTGTCTCAATTTGTGCATCATTATGTCTGTTGTTCTGTAAACTGTTCCATGTGTTGATAAGTAGCTATATGAGTAACTATATGGGTTATTGATTGGTTGCCCAAGTATTTGTATGGGATACTGAGTGTGTGTGTGGGTAGCTGGGAGGTGTGTGACTCTGTGCATAGATGTGTGAGCAGTTGATTCACTAGATGTATGGTTTCAAAAGTGCATGTGGAAACAGCTGTATGGGCGGTTGACTGTGTGCATGAGTGTATTGGTGAGTGAATGGATATCTCAGTGCTACATGTCAAAGTAAGTACATATGTAAAACACAGTACATGTGAGAGTTGACATATATAAATAACTGTGCATAAGAGCCAGTGAATGTGTGAGTGGCTGTATGGATCATTGTGAACTTGTATCAGGGATTGTATAAGAGAGTAAATATGTGTTAGTATATGTTTGAATAAGTAAAGTTTGTATAACTGTATATTTGAGGAAATGGAGGTGTGATTGATTCTTTGCATGACTGACTAGGTGTGTGAGTAACTCCATGGATGAGTGACAGTCTGTGAGTGTCTGTTTACACTGATTGTATCTAAGGTTATATTAGAGTCTGAAGAGGTTCATCGTATTATCACATGAATGATATCATCAGTGATGTTATCAGTCATGTCAAATGAGATGTTTTCAGTGATGTCATCAGTGATGTCATTTGAGATGTCATCAGTGATGTCATCAGTGATGTCACTAACCATGTCATGAATGATGTAATATGTGACATCATCAGCAGTGGATTGCGGGTGCGCGATATATAGTTAGCGCTTATAACTATATATGGAATTTCAATGGTTTTATGCGAGTAAAATAAGGTTTTGTAAATGCAAATCCCTAACTATATATGGCCTAAAACCAATGGTTTTTTCATTGAATTTTCAAGGTTTTGTAAATGCAAATTCCTAACTATATATCCACTATAACCTATGGTTTTTTCTGTGAATTTCATTGGTTTTTTGATAGCAAATATGAAAAGCTTTAAAATGTCAAGTACGTGATAAATAAAAACATTTTCGTATTTATGCACGCTGATGTGCTTTGAACGCTGCACCCCCCCCCTCCCCTCTTTTGTCTTAGTAGTACTCTCTCTTTGCAGATACTGAAGGGTAGTTAACGCAGGCCTTTACCCCCGTTGTAATCCGTCGTGGCTGCTTGTCTCTCCATTTGATTGATTGTTGTCCAAGCATTTACTGTTTTAGAATTGGTTCTCTTTGGATCATTCTCTATTTACAAACAAGCACAAAGTCGCAATACTCTGTTTAGTCTTTGCAGATAGTGAAAAATCGTGTAAAAAAAATAAAAGTAATCGAGCAAAATCAGTAGGCCACTAATTGGATCTCTTTTTGACCTCACTAAAATAGAAATATTAGGAACAACCCTTCATGAGAAATACGAAAATAGTGAGATGAACTGAGCTCCACACCATGAGGGCTGCAAGACAGCTCGGCTCCATCACCCATCCCGCACAAAATAACGACAAACCGTATGCAAATATTAAAAATATAGACAACACACCAGCAAAGAAACAGGGTAAAACATTTTATTAAACAACTATTTACATAACGTTGGTTTATAAGATGATGTTAGTAGTGGACCGATGTGTGAATAGATCGAAAGCAGCACAAGGCTCCAAGATCCGGATGGCAAGCTCCTGGATGTTGGGTGCCATAGTTTAGAGTTCTGAATTTGAGCCTTTTTGAATGTCTGTGCTTTGTTGAATCAAATTTGCGGCTTGACACAAAGCTGACTCAAGCGTTGCTACTGATGCTATGCAGACCAAAACTGGTTTTCAGTTTGTACATTTTTCTAGATTTTTAATCCAAGTTTGGTTGACTTTGTAGAACGATGGCTTCAAATTTTCAACATACGGTGTGGTGGCGCTGACTGGGAGGGGGCGCTTCGCTCCTGCCCCCTCCCCAAGTAAGATTTTCATACGTGAAAGTACGTTAATGGTTTTGGTCCCTGAGATGCTTCGATGTCACTGCCATTCTCAAATAGCATAAGTTCTGGATGTTGGGTGCCATAGTTAAGAGTTCTGAGCAGCGCTTGTAACACTGTCTGAAGCTTATTTCCACCTACTGCAGCTTCACTATTCTCAAAGTAAGTGAGTGTCGTTTGTGGACCTGACTGCATTAGAAAACAATGTAATATGTTACCTTCCTAAACAGCTTGACGGAGGCCCCTGAGGGGCGGTGTGATGGCCATGGACTCGGAGAAGACGCTTGGCTCCGACACCCTCCCCAAGTCTTATAGCACTGGTGTAGCCTGAGATTGCCCCCGACATAGGCCGCCGGCTCCCGGGATCCGGCGGAACTTTTTGCCTTTTGATAACTCTTCAATTCTGAACCTTGTCCCATCCAGCTGAGTTGCGCCCACTCTTGCGGCTACAGCGTCTTGCCCACCATCCAGCTGAATTGCGCCCACTCTTGCGGTGCAGCGATAGGCGGCTGCCACAGGACTCTCAAAATGGCGGCCGGCTCTTCGGTTTTGGGCCTGGTCCACTAAAATGGCCCTGGGACACCTTTGAACTCGGACGCTTCCCTGATAGGGCTTGGGTCCCATTCTCGAAAAGCGTCCCCTCAGCCGTGAAGATTCTACAAAAGTCTTGGGGGCCTCCGACTCCCGCAGGCTTCTGGTGGGGAGCGGCTGCCATGATTGCTCGTGGAATGGCCACGACGGAGCTACGAGATGGTAGTGGTCTCATGCTGACGCCAGCTTTAGTCTGAAACATCCAGAAACACTGTAGACTACCAATTCGATCAGTTCTGGTAGCGCCCCAACATGACCCGGAAGAGAAGAACTTGCCCTCCCCTCTTTGACTGATGGTTCTTGTTGCCTGTCCCCTCTGTTGTCATTTAACAGAACTTTTTGGACTGCTGAAAGGAGTTGTGTTCCGAACGCTGGTTGGTGGAGACATTTTGACTATATTCTTGACCTACGTTGTCGCGTAATGCGTTATATGACACGCCGCGTTACCGCACCCGGAAGTGATCCGCGGCGCGGCGCGCAGCGCGTAACGTAAGCATGACAGGACATGTGACTTGTTAATAAAACTTTTCATTGGTTCATTTTACTTTTGTTAATTTAATGATGAAAAGCTTGGTCATATGACCTAAAAATTACGCTTTTTATTGTTTTCGAACAATATTTTTTTTTCAAACATATGTTATAATATTCCAGGCTAATGTACTTTCCCGGAAAATTTACAACTGTCTTGTAAGTAAAATATATTCCTTTTTCGAGAAAAAGGGCGTTTCTTCCTTCCATAACGGAGCCGTTGAGTAAAAGAGATTCGGCCTGCTATCTTAGTCGCCGATACGCCTGATTATCAGATTCTTATCGATCACTTTATATTGCAGACATGAAAAACACAACTGCCCTTAAGCATTTATCTTTACTGCGTTCCTACATATTATACCTTTTATCCGTCATGTAATTGGACTGCTTTATTTCACTTGCCTTTACTGATTCGAAAACAGTGACTAAAAGTAAAAACTTTACCAATGTAAATACTACTACCGTGTTTTGTTTTAAAAACCTTTATTGTGAAAATGTCAGTATACAAATACGGTCCTATAACCACGTGGGCCGGCCACGGAGCAAACTGAAATCGTATATGATGAGGAGACATTTACACTGTAGAAGAACGTAACGAGCGGGCCATTAGGTTGCAAGAACAAAGGTGTCTAACAGTTGCGGAATCGGTGGACGTACATTTTGTAATTAAAATACGATACAGCCACTTACAATAACATTTTCTAGATATACATTTGCGGGCAAGGAGTTACGAGTCCCATTTATACCGGCGCCATTTTGGGCGAGGCCGGGCAGGTCCAAGATATAGTCAAAATGTCTCCACCAACCATCGGCCAGACCAGAACCCCTTTCGGCCCTTTATGCTACAAGATGGTGTCTTCCATTCAGAAAATAGTGTTGGCAGCATTTTGAAAGGAAACAGAAACAGCCATTCTCCTAGTGAGTTTCACATTGTTACATTTAGGAAGAATGTTGAAGAGTAATATGTGGAAAATCTGAAGCCATTTTTCTACAAACTCTCAATAAGACTTGGATGGAAAAAAAAAACCTGAAGAATGTACAAACTGAAAACCAATTTTTGTCTGTATAGCATCAACAGTAACGCTTGAGTCAGCTTTGTGTCAAGCCGCCATTTTCATTCAATCAATAGCGTCCCGCTGCACACATTCAGGGACCTGGTCGTGTCTTCAGATGAAATGGATTGTAGGAAAAGAAGCAGAAAGGAAAAGGAAAAAAGTTCTGCCGCACCTCGGGAGCCGGCCGCCTATGTCATGTGCCACCTTTGGCCACACCAGGGCAATAGTGAAGCTGCAGCAGGTGCAAATAAGCTTCAGACAGTCTTACAAGCACTGCTCAGAACTCTCAACTGAGGCACTCAACATCCAGGACTTGCCATTCGGATCTTGGCGCCTTGTGCTGGTTCCGACCTATTCACACATCAGTCCAGTACTGACATCACGTCATAAGCCAACGGGGCACCCCACGCCGACTTTCGGCGCAGCATTGTAGGATGGCCACACCAGTGCGGCAACTTGCTGGACACAACATCGGGGCCATCCAGATCTCGGCGCGTTCGACTCACTGTACCGCAAGAGTGACCGCAACTCAGCTGGACACGCCATCTTTCGGCGCAGCATTGTAGGATGGCCACACCAGTGCGGCAATTTGCTGGACACCACCTCGGTGCCATCCGGATCTCGGCGCGTTCGAGTCACTGTACCGCAACAGTGACCGCAACTCAGCTGGACACGCCGTCTTTCGGCGCAGCATTGTAGGATGGCCACACCAGTGCTGCAATTTGCTGGACACCACCTCGGTGCCATCCGGATCTCGGCGCGTTCGAGTCACTGTACTGCAACAGTGACCGCAACTCAGCTGGACACGCCGTCTTTCGGCGCAGCATTGTAGGATGGCCACACCAGTGCGGCAATTTGCTGGACACCACCTCGGTGCCATCCGAATCTCGGCGCGTTGTGCTGCCTTCGGCCTATTCGCACATGGGTCCGCTACTGACGCCGCCTCACGTGCCAACGGATTTTCTACGCTTTTTGTAGCCCTATGCCGCATAACAGGTCATGTGACTTGTTTATAAAACTTTTCATTGGTTCATTTTACTTTTGATTTCCTAAAGATGGAAGGCTTGGTCATATGACCTAAAAATAACACTTTTCATTGGTTTAGAACATTTTTTTTTCCCAAACGATGAAAGCCCCACCTTGTTTCTGGATCATTCAGACTGAAGCTGGCGTCAGCATGAGAGCACCACCATCTCGTGGCTCCGTCGTGGTCATTCCGCGAGCAATCATGGCAGCCGCTCCCCACCGGAAGCCTGCGGGAGTCGGGGGCCCCCAAGACTTTTGTAGAATCTTCACGGCTGAGGGGACGCTTTTCGAGAATGGAGCCTAAGCCCTAGCAGGCAAGCGTCCGAGTTCCAAGGTGTCCCAGGGCCATTTCAGTGGACCAGGCCCAAAACCGAGGAGCCGTCCGCCATTTTAAGAGCCATGTGGCAGCCGCCTATCGCTGCACTGCAAGAGTGGGAGCAACTCAACAACATGGTGAGCGAGACGCTGTAGCCGCAAGAGCGGGCGCAACTCAGCTAGATGGCCGCCACCTGGGGAGGCCCGTTCACGCCGCCTCCCCCACCCCCGGGCCGCCGCATGCCAATTTTCGGAGCAGCATTGTAGGATACCAAAACCAGTGCGGCAGTTTACTGGACATCACCTGGGTGCCTGTCGTACATGTTGTGTCAGCCATGTGACACTGGACACAGTCCCATCAACATCTCAACGCGTTCTGCTGCCTTGGGACTATTCGCACAACAGACCGCTACTGACGAGGCCTCCCCCCGCACCACCCGGGACGCCCCACGCTGTTTTTCTGTGCTGCATTGTAGGATCCCAAAACCAGTGCGGCACCCAGGCGACATCACCTGGGTGCCGTCCAGAACTCTGCACGTTGTGCTGCCTTGGGACTATTCGCACAAAAGACAGCTTCTAACCATTGTTGCTTTTTGTGTTGAAAAATGTTTAAATGTTTTTAGTTTTTGTTCCGTTCGTTATAGTTAATAGTTAATAAAGTTTTATAATCTTACTTTGTTGGAGTGTTATCTATTTTTTTAAAAACGGGTGAATGGGGCCTTGAATCGGGTTATTGTCATGTGTGGGCTTTGGAAGTGTGCTGCTGCAGGATCGGACATTTCAAACTCAAATGCACGTTCTTTTTCTTACCTTTCCGAAGCATGGAGCGCAATAGCAGGCAGAGAAAGGGTGATGCACGTGTTGAACACTACCTGACCTGGCAAGTTGCTGGCAGTGCCCCCCCGCCCGCTCCTAAAAGAGGGCACACACACACCGCCGCCCCGAGTACTTCACAAATCTTTAAAAGACCATGCGCTTGTTCATGAGGCTTAAATGGTTTATCACCTCTTCTAGAACCCCTGCATCGACCCTCTGACGTTTCCTGGAAAAATTACCATGTAACACAATACCAAGCCCTGTCAGCTGAAACCCCCAAGGAATCGTGGGGCATATTATCAAGGGGGTTTATCTCCGCTTTTTTGGCTTTAAAAGCCATGAAAGCGGAGATAAAATTATCTCCCTATTACCAAGCTGTCGCTAACACCAGTTAGTGACAGCTAAAAGGAGATAGCGACCATCTTGGGCCCCGCTTTGCATGTCAGTGATACCTATCACTAATGACATGCAAAGTGGCGTACCAAGATGTTAGCGACTGGAAACAGTCCCTAACATCGCTATCTTCTATTACCAACTTTTGGAGATATTCGCGCTAAGCGCGAATATCTCCAAAATCTAACACCTGCCCTGAGCAGTTCTTAGCCATGTTATCCAATGGGAGGTGGATAACATGGCTAAGAGCATTTGCTCGATAATACATGAATATCGCTGACTTTTCTGCGATAATAGCAAGGTTTATCTGCGATAAAAATCGCCGATGTGCGGCGATAATTTTTGTCTCTAAACAAGTTAGAGACAAAAATTATCGCTAGTTGTTCGTAATATGCCCCCGGGTTTTTGCTTGCAGAAATCGGGAGGCGGGAGACTAGCACTGAAATCAGTAGTCACACGCCTGAATCAGGAGGGTTGGCATGTCTGAATTCTCTACAGCTGGGGCCATAAACTACATCCGCAGGGGTAGGTGATAGCCTGGGACCAGCCTGGCATCTAAAATGGCTGCCGTGCACGACAAAATTGTGGCATTGGAAAAAAGGCAAGATGGCGCAGCCGCTGGAAGAGATGTATCAACATATATGAGCCTCCTCAGCCACCCTCAGGAAACATAGGGGATTAGGATACGTCTCCCGCACCCCCTTATACCTAGTAATTTAATTAACGAAGCACAAAATGGCGAATACCCGTTTCGCTACCAGTTTGCGGCCCAGTTCGCGGCCCGTGAAGCGCTTCTACCGTGAAAAATCATTTTTTTTTTCTTTTTCCCACGGGCCCCTTTAATAACCCAAACAACATTCCTAGGGGGTCAAGAGGGGGATACCTTGCCCCCTTTCATTAAATTCCCCCTTAGTTTTTCACCTCTTCTTCTCTCTCGATCCTACCGAGAAACAAGATGGCGGCCGCTCCGGACTGTCACGCAGCAAAATAAAAAAAAGCTCACGCACAGCCGCTGGAAGAGATGTATCAACATATATCAGCCTCCTCAGCCACCCTCAGGAAACATAGGGGATTAGGATACGTCTCCCGCACCCCCTTATACCTAGTAATTTAATTAACGAAGCACAAAATGGCGAATTCCCGTTTCGCAACCAGTTTGCGGCCCAGTTCGCGGCCCGTGAAGCGCTTCTACCGTGAAAAATCATTTTTTTTTCTTTTTCCCACGGGACCCTTTAATAACCCCAACAACATTCCTAGGGGGTCAAGAGGGGGATACCTTGCCCCCTTTCATTAAATTCCCCCTTAGTTTTTCACCTCTTCTTCTCTCTCGATCCTACCGAAAAACAAGATGGCGGCCGCTCCGGACTGTCACGCAGCAAAATAAAAAAAAGCTCACGCACAGCCGCTGGAAGAGATGTATCAACATATATCAGCCTCCTCAGCCACCCTCAGGAAACATAGGGGATTAGGATACGTCTCCCGCACCCCCTTATACCTAGTAATTTAATTAACGAAGCACAAAATGGCGAATTCCCGTTTCGCTACCAGTTTGCGGCCCAGTTCGCGGCCCGTGAAGCGCTTCTACCGTGAAAAATCATTTTTTTTTCCTTTTCCCCACGGGACCCTTTAATAACCCCAACAACATTCCTAGGGGGTCAAGAGGGGGATACCTTGCCCCCTTTCATTAAATTCCCCTTTCGTTTTTCACCTCTTCTTCTCTCTCGATCCTACCGAGAGACAAGATGGCGGCCGCTCCGGACTGTTTAGAATGTTGACAGACACCGGAGAGCCAATCAGCTTTCTGCGCGCAAAGTTCCGAAACGCGAAAAGTAAGCGGACCGGATCGCTGCCCGGAGCGCTGTTACAGATATATATCTTGATTTAAACGTTAATTTCTCAAAATCCACTGAAGCACATATATTGAGACCTAGCAAAGGCACATCGGGCTACCAGTCCCTACAATTTTGCCAAGTTTCGTGCAAATCCATTCAGCCGTTCGAGCTAAAAGTGAGGCCAACCGCCCTATGGAAAACTCAATGTAAAAAACGCGTTTTGGGACCCCCCTTTTTTCTCAGCCCCCCCTTGACGAAACCCCACCAAATTTCCAGGGGCTGCTCAGAAACAAAATGTGCCATTTTCCTGAAAATTTCAGCCGATTCCGTCCACAAACGCCAAAGTTATTAGACATAGAATTTTCAGAAATCCCATAGGGAAAAAATCCTAACTATACATACCTACTGGCGATAGCCAGTAGGTAATATATATATATATATATATATATATATATATATATATATATATATATATATATATATATATATATATATGTATATATGTATATATATGTATAAATATATGTATATATATATGTGTGTATATATATATATATATATATATATATATATATATATATATATATATATATATATATATATATATATATATATATATATATTTATATATATATATATATAAGGGGTGCCCTGGTAAAATCAATGCCAGAGATAAAACCTAAACTTACCTGGCTCAGTAAATTTGGCTTCTTTAAGTGCCGTCCATACCGGGCGTGCACGTTTTCTCAAAATAGCACTCATTACAAGACAGCCTTCAGCGAAACTCAAATTGCTATTCAAGGACATCTAACTTGCCGTTCCGAATATGCAATATAGAAGTTGAAGTGCACTTGCAACCTCTAATATATTGGCAGCACCAAGCTCCTGGTGCATAAACGCATTCTTCAACATGTCAGGGCCATTTTCAATTCTGACCACAACTATCCTGTGGCCACACACTTCAAGTCTGTCCATGATAATAAACTCAAAGACTTGGAGTACTCAGACGGACAGAGAGGTAATCGAGATAAGCTTTTAAGACAGAAAGAAAGACACTTCATTTTAACTCTCGGTACTGGAGTCCCAAATGGCCTTAATATGAAAGAAGATATTCATTATTTTCTGTAGTGCCCCATTTTCTATTTTTTCTATTCCTGTACATTAATTCAGTGTTGTGTTTGATGGGTTTTTCAGTGGTTTTGTGTGTATATATATCTTTTACATATCTCTTCATGAGCTCTATTCTATGATACCGGCACGTATGCACTTTAAGATTAATTAGGCTTAAGTAATCTAGGAGGTTTTTTCCCCTTGCTGCTATTGTGATGATTTGTTCTTTGCACAGTTTATTCTTTTTGCACAGCATTTTCTGCAATTTTCTGGCATTTGGCACTTTATGGTCCTTTACAGTTAACCATGTTTTTATGCGGATGTAAGGCAGGCTTTTTATATTTATTCTAATTTTTTTGCATTATTTCCACTAAATTATAATGTCATCGTATTGTTTCTCTATGAGCTTTACAGCAAGTGACACATATTTGAACTGATATTCGTACTTTATATATATGTGTGTCCCATAGGGATATAAATTTTGCATAATAAGGAGTGTTATAACTTTGCCTTTTGTTCTGATTACATGGTTTTGAGCCATAAGGGCTTTTTTTAATTGCAGTTCTGAAATCATGAATCTGAAGTCATTATTGACTCTTTAAGGATCTGTCATAGGGTCTATGTTGGACATCATGATTGTGATAAATATTAATTTGCACTATATATTTATGCTGATGTGATATATGCCGCAAATGGCTTTCACATAGCACTTTGTCTTATAGTTGACCAATTTGAGTCTGTGAACATCATTTTTTTTGCACTATGTATTTATTAAATGAAATAGCGGAAATATGCACCTTTTATATATTGTATATATTATAGCATCTGACATATTTTTGTTTACTGCATTTATGTGACCATTTAAATGCTGCCGAAGTCTGTTGTTTATGTTTATTTTCACAGTATTCAATCAGCCGATTTTCTAAGGCTGATGGTGCACTTAGCTCAGTTTAAATATGTCATACCTACTGTGACGCATCATGTGATCAAGCTCCCTAGTGGAGTGAAACATGTCATGGAGGACACTGGTCCGTCTATTTTGTATGCCGAAAATAAAGATTTCTTACTGCTGATACACTAAGGAAGTGTGAAGAGTCCGTGATTTAAGAGGGAGATACATCAAGAGGTCCGTGCCTGTGTGGTTCCAGCTGTGCATTGGGTGGTCAGGACGTGGTTTATTTTTATATATATATATATATATATATATATATATATATATATATATATATATATATATATATATATATATATATATATTTGTAGTCCAAAGTGCCCTGAAGCAGTAGAAGGTCACACGACAGCGCCTCACCATGCGGTTCCTTAATGCAGCCTGCCTTTCCTGCTCATGTTTAAGCTGCCTACTACAGGACTTAATGTGCCATTATTTTGAAATGAACACTTGAATGCTCGCACTTAGGACTCTGTGTCCCAGCATACACCAAAGACTTTAACAGAATAAACGCACACTGGGGGCAGTGATGTAAAATTAAATAAAGCTGCAAAAAAGAAAAAAGTGCGAGGCTCAGGTGCTTTCATTTCTGGCAGCCCGAGAAGAAGAGGTTGTTCCTCGAAACGCGTTGGCAGCTTAAACATGAGCAGGAAAGGCAGGCTGCATTAAGGAACCGCATGGTGAGGCGCTGTCGTGTGACCTTCTACTGCTTCAGGGCACTTTGGACTACAAACATTTAACACAGCAGCCTGGCCGTGAGAAGGAGCACCATCACCGTTAAAGCTGGAGGGGAAGTCCGTTTACCAGCAAGGTAAGGCTGTGGTTTTTGCACTAATCAAGACTGACCAGCACAGTGCCTATATGCTAAGATTGTCCGCCGAAAATGCTCAGAACCTACTACAGGACTTAAATGTGCCATTATTTTGAAATGAACACTTGAATGCTCGCACTTAGGACTCTGTGTCCCAGCATACACCAAAGACTTTAACAGAATAAACGCCCACTGGGGGCAGTGATGTAAAATTAAATAAAGCTGCAAAAAAGAAAAAAGTGCGAGGCTCAGGTGCTTTCATTTCTGGCAGCCTGAGAAGAAGAGGTTGTTCCTCGAAACGCGTTGGCAGCTTAAACATGAGCAGGAAAGGCAGGCTGCATTAAGGAACCGCATGGTGAGGCGCTGTCGTGTGACCTTCTACTGCTTCAGGGCACTTTGGACTACAAACATTTAACACGGCAGCCTGGCCGTGAGAAGGAGCACCATCACCGTTAAAGCTGGAGGGGAAGTCCGTTTACCCGCAAGGTGAGGCTGTGGTTTTTGCACTAATCAAGACTGACCAGCACAGTGCCTATATGCTAATATTGTCCGCCGAAAATGCTCAGAACCTACTACAGGACTTAAATGTGCCATTATTTTGAAATGAACACTTGAATGCTCGCACTTAGGACTCTGTGTCCCAGCATACACCAAAGACTTTAACAGAATAAACGCCCACTGGGGGCAGTGATGTAAAATTAAATAAAGCTGCAAAAAAGAAAAAAGTGCGAGGCTCAGGTGCTTTCATTTCTGGCAGCCCGAGAAGAAGAGGTTGTTCCTCGAAACGCGTTGGCAGCTTAAACATGAGCAGGAAAGGCAGGCTGCATTAAGGAACCGCATGGTGAGGCGCTGTCGTGTGACCTTCTACTGCTTCAGGGCACTTTGGACTACAAACATTTAACACGGCAGCCTGGCCGTGAGAAGGAGCACCATCACCGTTAAAGCTGGAGGGGAAGTCCGTTTACCAGCAAGGTGAGGCTGTGGTTTTTGCACTAATCAAGACTGACCAGCACAGTGCCTATATGCTAAGATTGTCCGCCGAAAATGCTCAGAACCTACTACAGGACTTAAATGTGCCATTATTTTGAAATGAACACTTGAATGCTCGCACTTAGGACTCTGTGTCCCAGCATACACCAAAGACTTTAACAGAATAAACGCCCACTGGGGGCAGTGATGTAAAATTAAATAAAGCTGCAAAAAAGAAAAAAGTGCGAGGCTCAGGTGCTTTCATTTCTGGCAGCCCGAGAAGAAGAGGTTGTTCCTCGAAACGCGTTGGCAGCTTAAACATGAGCAGGAAAGGCAGGCTGCATTAAGGAACCGCATGGTGAGGCCTTGTCGTATGACCTTCTACTGCTTCAGGGCACTTTGGACTACAAACATTTAACACGGCAGCCTGGCCGTGAGAAGGAGCACCATCACCATTAAAGCTGGAGGGGAAGTCCGTTTACCAGCAAGGTGAGGCTGTGGTTTTTGCACTAATCAAGACTGACCAGCACAGTGACTATATGCTAAGATTGTCCGCCGAAAATGCTCAGAACCTACTACAGGACTTAAATGTGCCATTATTTTGAAATGAACACTTGAATGCTCGCACTTAGGACTCTGTGTCCCAGCATACACCAAAGACTTTAACAGAATAAACGCCCACTGGGGGCAGTGATGTAAAATTAAATAAAGCTGCAAAAAAGAAAAAAGTGCGAGGCTCAGGTGCTTTCATTTCTGGCAGCCCGAGAAGAAGAGGTTGTTCCTCGAAACGCGTTGGCAGCTTAAACATGAGCAGGAAAGGCAGGCTGCATTAAGGAACCGCATGGTGAGGCGCTGTCGTGTGACCTTCTACTGCTTCAGGGCACTTTGGACTACATATATATATATATATATATATATATATATATATATATATATTCACTGAAAAAAAACATAGCTTTCACACCAGTTATAGTTAGCTGAACATTTTACTCACACAAAACCATTGAAATTCCCACGTTATAGTTAGTCGAACTCACTATAACTCGCGCGCCTGCAATCCACTGCTGATGATGTCACATATTACATCATTCATGACATGGTCAGTGACATCACTGATGACATCACTGATGACATCTCAAATGACGCTCAGGGTGCACGTACCGGAGCGCGCACCTGGGAGCGCACCCAACGCTTACCCCGCGAAAATTTTTAAAACAATGTTTTTTGACCTTCAGGGTCCTTTTAGGCCTCCCTCAGAAAATCTAGGGGGTCGGGGTGTCTACTCTGCCCCCTTTTAATTATTTCCCTCTTTATTTTTCACCTCTTGTGTCTCTGTTCTTCAGAGTCACAAGATGGCGGACTATGCAGACCATTTAGAATGTTTACAGACACCCAAGAGCCAATAAGGTTTTGAAATTTAGAACCAATTAAAATGTTTCTTTGCATTTGAATTTGTGTGTGATGAAGTTTCATTGGTTTTCTACATGAATATACATGAGAAATGAGAGGGAAACACAGCCATTTTGTGATAGTACTCTTTGAGGTAAATTTGTGAGGAATTTTTGGTGTGAAATTTACACAGTACTAACTCTTCAACTGCTTCTAAAAGGTGAGTTGTTAATTTGTAAGGGTAATTTAATACTTGATATCTATTACTAAAAACGAAAAATTAAAGTGATTTTTTTTCCTGCAATTTACAGCAAGAAATTTGAAAAGAATATGGATCTGAATGAGGATACCGTTGATATTAATTTTGAAATTTCTGTGATTTTGTTGAGCCTAGTTGTATTGAGGTCTTGAATGATCCTGTTGATAACACTATCCATGATGAAGACCTTTTTTCGACAGGAGATGGAATGGAGGATTTTAATGATAGACTTTGGATGCTGAATTAATCCAAGTTTTAGACTATATTGCGTTTCAGGACTCATGGATGGAGACTTCTGATGAGGAGATTCCTGATCAGTTAATGTTAGAAGTTCTTCTAAATTATGAACATTCTGAAGAATAAATTTATATTAAGAAATTATAAATTGTTTGAGACATTTTTTATTATTCTATTTGTAATTTATGAGATAGTAGCAAAATGATTGTGGTATAAAGTGAGACTTATAGTATAGAGTGCAACATTTCTGTGTTACATAGTATGTTTACTCACAGTTACTTCCCTTCTCCCACTATATTTTCTCCAATGTGCATTTCACATCTCTTCTTCATCTCATGCCTTCTTTCTCTCACTGTTTCTCTCTAATGTACACTATTGCCGCCATTTTGTGTACATTCAGAAGACAGTGAAATGTAATGCTCCAAAGGTGGAGTGCAAGATCTGCCATACTGTACTTTCCAGAGGAGACCTCACAAAGGGAATGAGGATAAGTGAAGAAAATGTAGTAAAGGAACGGGGGTGTGGAAGGGTAAGAAAAGAGCAGTGATGTTTAGGATGCAGAATATTAAAATTGGCACCCAGACAAGAATATAAAATGCTGTGAGAGATGTTTAAAGCTTTTTTTAAATGGCATAAATTGAGATAGAATATACAAAAAAAGAGAGGCATATTTACAAGCCGCGTGCACAATCTTTGACATAGCTGTGTGTTTATAAGGTAGACTCTCACAATGTTAACATCTCTCACATTACATAAGGTAAGGTCATGGACTTGCCCCATGTGAAAGGATGCATTGCTGGCAATTATTTTTTTACTACAATTTTTTACACTGTTTTGCCCTGTGGTGCGTTTGAGGGCCTCATTTATGAGGCCATGCGTCACTTTTACGCCACTGGTGCGTCACTTGTTGTGACGCACCAGTGGTATAAAAATTCCACCTTGTTGAGTCATATTTACAAAGTGACAAAAGTCTGGTTTGTGGGTCATAGCTATGTACACTGGAGTCAACATTACGCAGCTAAAAGAGGTATTTACAATCTTGATTTACCAAATGTGGGCATTGTATGGATTGGACAGAGAGGATTGAGGAGTCACCAATTGGTACAATTGGTAAAATCCTTTATGCATTTACCACACCCTGACCTTATAATTGTGCACTGTGGTGGAAATGACTTGGGCATTTTGACTGGGGTAGATCTGGAAATGCTCTTAAAGGACATCTTTGGGCAATTGATGTCACTTTTTCCAAAAACTGCCTTGGTATTTTCTAATATATGCCAAAGGCAAAAATGGAACTGGTCCAACCAATTTTGTCCACAGATTGAGAAAGCAAGGAAACATGTAAATAAATCTGTTTCTGCTTACCTCAGAGACTATGGTATGGGTTCCATTTTCCACAACAACTTGCGTTACAACATGCAAGACATCTACAGGAGAGATGGTGTGCATTTTACAGATGAGGGGAATAGAGTTTCCCTCTTGAATATAAGACTCTGCATTGGTACCTACTTGTAGGTACAAAAAACACCCACTTAACACAACAGCTCTTTTCAGAGCTAACTTACCTCTAAACACTTTACATTATTTTTTTACTCTAATTTTTTACACTGTTTTTCCCCGTGGTGCGCTCAGGGTGCGCGTACCGGAGAGCATACCGGGGAGAGCAGCCAGCGCTTACCCCGTGAATTTTTTTTAAAAAAAACGTTTTTTTGCCTTTCAAGGTCCTTCTAGGCCCCCATCAGAAAACCTAGGGGGTCAGGGGGGTGTCTACTCTGCCCCTTTTTAATCATTTCCCCCTTTCTTTTTCACCTCTTGTGTCTCGATTCTACCGAGACACAAGATGGCGGACTCTCCGGACTGTTTAGAATGTTGACAGACACCCGACAGCAAATCAGCTTTCCGCTCGCGCACTCCCGTAGCGCGCCCTGTGCGCTCCCAGGTACGCGCACCTGTGAGCGCTCGGAGCGCGCCTATAGATATATATGTGTTTTTGAAGTTAATTTTCGTAAAAACCACTGAAGCAATTTTCACCAAACATAGCAAAGGCACATCTGCGTACCAGTCCCTACAATTTTGCCAAGTTTGGCGTAATTCCGTTCAGCGGTTCGGGCTGTAGACTTGTCAGACTGTCCTATGGAAATTAACATGGAGAAAACACGTTTTGGGACCCCCCTTTTTTCTCAGCCCCCACTTCACGAATCCCCCCGAAACTTTCAGGGAAGGAGCGCAGCGGAGCTGGCCTAAATTTTGGAAAATTACACACAAATTCCTCAACCGGCGCCAGAGTTATTCTCAATAGAATGTTGCGGATTTCCTATAGTAGCCAATCATAACTATAACTACCTACTGGCGACCGCCAGTAGGTAATACATATATACATATATATACATATATATATATATATATATATATATATATATATATATATATATATATATATATATATATATATATATGTACATATATATTCACTGAAAAAACTATAGGTTTCAGGGACGTTATAGCTAGTTGGACATTTTACTCATACAAAACCATAGAAATTCCCCTACTATAGTTAGTTCAGCTACGTATAACTCGCGCCGCTGCAATGCACTGCTGATGACGTCACATATTACATCATTCATGACATGGTCCGTGACATCACTGATGACATCTCAAATGACATCACTGATTACATCACTGCTGACACAAGTACGCGCCACAGAGCTGTGTTGCAGAGTGGTGTAAAAAGGGGGCGTGTCCTTGGACCACTTCTCTGAAAGGCAGTTCCCTGGGGCTTACTAGAGGTACCTGGTGGGCTAGTTGGCCCCCAGGAACCCTCAGGATTCAAGGGGACTTAATCCCCCAACTTAAAACGGGCCACAGGGCGCATTTGCACAGCGGTGCATGGAGGAGGCGGGCCTGATGGGACAAGTGTGCAAATGCACCATGTAGCGCATTTTAAGTTAGGGAATTAAGCCCCCTTCAATTCCAAGGGTCCCTGGGGGCCAACTAGCTCACCAGCTACCTCCAGTATGCGCCATGGAACTGTGTTGCAGAGAGGTGTTCAGAGGCTATGTCCCTATTTACACCTCTCTGCAACGCAGCTCTTTGGCGCTTACTGGAGGTACCTTGTGGGCTATTTGGCTCCCAGGGACCCTCAGGATTGAAGGGGACTTAATCCCCAAATTTACAATGTGCAAGGGGGTGCATTTGCAAACTTGGTATGTCAGGTCTCGCCCCCTCCGTACATCATTGTGCAAATACCCCCCCGGCACGTCGTATATTGGGGGATTTATTCCCCTTGAGTCCTGAGGGTCAATGGAGGCCAACTAGCCCACCAGGTACCTCCAGTATGTGCCAGGGAGCTGCATTGCAGAGAGGTGTGCAGAGGCCATGCCCCTTTTTACACATCTCTGCAATGCAGCTCTGTGGCGTGGGGGCGGGCAACCCAGGTCACTGCAGGAGCCAGCCCTGGGGGTTGGCGGTCCCCAGGGCCATGGAGGGCTCCAGGAGGGGGCAGCATGACCCCCCTCCCTTCAATTACAAAGCCCTGGGGAGGTGGTCGTCTCCGGGGATCAGGGTGTCCGTAACAGACCACCAAATTTGCATTTTTTGCCCCAGGCAGGTGGTGGTCCCCAGGCGGGTGGGGGGACTCGAACCCTCCCACACAGGTTTTTTTTTAAAACAAACCCGGGGGGTGGACCCCGTGGGTGCAGGGGGCATGTGCCCCCCATAAATAAATAATGAAAGCCCCAGGGATTGGAGATCTCCGGGCTTGGGAGGGCCTTGGAGGCT
This sequence comes from Lissotriton vulgaris, assembly GCF_964263255.1. Taxonomy (NCBI): domain Eukaryota; kingdom Metazoa; phylum Chordata; class Amphibia; order Caudata; family Salamandridae; genus Lissotriton; species Lissotriton vulgaris. Next base: position 174,258,441 of record NC_141700.1, on the reverse strand, counting down.
GTCAAACGTGCACACATGTTAACTGACAAACATGTTGTACAAGCAAATGAGTCAGCACCTTACTCCGAAACCTATTTAAACCACACCCGCCCTTTGAGACTCACTTAGTCTTGTTCACTTGCATCACTCACCAGCTTCCAGATTCCTCTGCAGTGACTGCAGCCGGCTTCACCTCCTCTGCTTCCATCCCCATCAGTGACATCTCCGGACCGGTTTCTCCCTCCGGCAGCATTCCCCTGGGCCTTATTCCGCTTCTGGCGGTGCCGCCTTCTTTCTCTGACCTCCTTCCTGTTCCCTGGCTGGGAATTCAGGATCCTAAAAAAGGAAACACACAGAGGTCTAATTAAAAAACGGCGATAGCGCGCATCATCAAGTTACAAAGCTAAATGTTCAGGACAGTTAACACAACGTTTCCGGTGAGTTATTTTAGCTATATTTAATGACGATTGCTCAATAAAGGATATCCTTGGATCTTGTAACTTGGCTAAGTTCTACACGATGACCTGCAAGAAACAGTTTGACCAAAAGGTTGCACTGCTAAAAGGAACAACTGAACTATTGGTACTTTGACGAAACATTGGAAAAAAGACTTTTGTGCTCAGTTCTCTTTCCTCGAGTGTATGAACATTGTTTATTTATATGTTGTGTACCGACAAGATTGTTTAAAGAGACAAAACAAAGAAGTAAAATCCTGTAAGTTAGAGAGTTAATTAAAGAAAGAATTGTGAATTGCTTCACCATACCCTGATCGCTGATTATAATGGCTTTAACCATTTCTTGTGTTTTAGGAAAATATACCTAAAACATTTCTGATAAGAACAATATTATTGAAAACTCTCTCTCTCTCTATATATATATATATATATATATATATTTATTTATATCAGGACTTTGCGACTTTAGGTATTTATAAATATACCGTTAACAATCTTTAACAGAAAAAAGAATCACTGTATATTGTAAAGTTTGATGCTTAACTTTTGTTTATTTCAATTCCAAACTAATTAAATAAGTCACAAAATCGACCCCCACAGAGACAGAATTCAGAATCGCATCTTCCCAGAAACAATCTACATTCCCGAATTCCCAGATAGAGGAGACTTCAGGGCAGTAAAATGTCCAGTGACATCTCATCATTTTCTCTCTTTCTCTCTTCTCTTCTCTTCCCCATTCCCTTTATTCCCTTTTCCCCCTGGTGAAATATAGTTTGGCCATGTAATTTCTACTACTGCCTTTCTAAATAACCTCAGAGGAGTTGGTGGCTTATCAACACTAAAGGCGAACACTCTGGAGAACAGGTGAATGGCAGCCGTAACAGCGGAGGATTTGTGAACCCTCCCAATCATGAGCATCATTCTGATTGGCTGCCAACACTCCAAACTAGTAAGTGTTGGCAGCCATCTTGTGAGTTGGTAAAACTGAGTCACAAGAAAACAGCAAAGCACTGTTTGAAAAAAGAAAGGGGGGCAAAGTAGAAACACCCTGACACCCTAGACCTGCTCAGAGAGTACCACAGGGACCCACAGGGCCCAAAAAAGCATTAAAAAATATATTTTTGGCTAAATTCACGCTGGATGCCCGAATCTGGTTGAATTCTTTTTTTTTAAAAACGAAGCACTTCATTTTAATAAGCCCCTGGGTGGGCCAGGACCCGGGGGCAATATGCAAATATATACGGGGGCCGCGCGGGCCCCCGCAGCCCTGGGGACCACCACCTCCCCAGGGCTATTTTAACATTAAAAGAGTGGGGGCTCCTGTACCCAAGCTGCCCCAGGAACCTCCACCTACCCGAGGCTTTGAAAATTATGGGTTGGGGGCCTCGCTAGCTCCCCAAGCCCTGGGGACTGCCACCTCCCTGGGATTTTCAGTGATTAAAAGTGGGGGGCCACCTCCAATGGGCTTTCTTTAATTCTGGGTGAAGGGGTCTCACAGGCCCCCCCAAGCACCAGGGACCACCACCTCCCTGGGGCTTAAATTCAATTAAAGAAAGGGCCGGCTCCAGCAATGTCCCGGGGTGCCCACCCCCTGGAAATTGCAGTTTGCAATGGTAGGGAGGGAGCACGGCTCCCGCAGTGTCATTGCAAACTCTGCTTTGCTTCGTGGAAGCGAGAGCAGGAAACCTGCTCTCGCTTCCATGAAGCAAAGCAGAATTGCTTTCAGACAAGGGGACTGCATGTTAGCATCTCCCCTTGTCCAAAAGCAATGCTGGCTCCCGTAGGAAGCATTGAGACAGCTGGGACCATGGGGGCATTGGGGCTCCCCCCACAGTCCCCAACATAAGGCCAGGCCCAGGGGAAAGTGGTCCCTGGGCCATAATTAGCCTCAGGAAGGGGGCCACATGGCCCCCTCCAAAACAAATAAAAAACAAACTGGCCAGACTCTGGGGAATGGGGTCCCAGGGCCATAAGTGGCCTCAGGAGGAGGGCCACGCGGCCCCCTCCAAAAAAATAAAAAAACAATGCTGGCCAGGAACCCCTCAAAAAAAAAATTGAAGGCTGGCCAGGCCCCAGGGGAGGGGGTCCCCAGGAGCATAATTGGCTTCAGGAGGGGTGCCACGCGGTCCCCCTCCAAAATAAAAAAAATGAAAATGAAGGCTGGTCAGGTCCCAGGGCATGGGGTAGCTTGGGCCATAATTGGCCTCAGGAAGGGGGCCAAGAGGCTCCCTCCAAAATAAAAAAAATAAAAAATGAAGGCTGGTCAGGCCCCAGGGGATGGGTTACCTGGGGCCATAATTGGCCTCAGGAAGAGGGCCACGGTGCCCCCTCCAAAATAAAAAAAGGAAAGGCTGGCCAGGCCCCGGGGTATGGGGTCCCCAGGCCCCAAAAGGGGTGATGAGGTCCTCTTGTGTTCTGAGGGCCTCAGGTTACAAGTAGACTTCCTCCCTGAGCAGCAGTGCACCAGGAGGTGTGTTTGCAGAGTGGTGTTAAAAGCGGGCATGGCCTCAGACCACTCTCAGCAATCCAGCTGTGTGGGTCTTTCTGGAGGTACCTGGTGGGCTAGTTGACCCCAAAGGACCCTCAGGAGGCAAGGGGACTTCATCCCCCAACCAAGAGCGCACCAGGAGGTGTGTTTGCAGAGTAGTGGAGAAAGGGGGCATGGCCTGTATCCACCTGTCAGCAATCCCACTATCTGGGGCATACTGGAGGTATCAGGTAGGCTAGTTGGCCCCTAAGGACCCCCAGCAGCAAAGTGGACATTAATCATCATCTAAGAGCGCGCCGGGGAGCATGTTTGCAGAGTGGTGGGGTAAGGGGTCATGGCCTGCTATAAGAACTTAGGATTTCTGCTGTGTGGAACTTACTGGAGGTAATAGGAGGGGTAATTGGCCCCCAAGGTTGTCCTTGGGGGCCAACTACCTCTTCTGTTACCTCCACTAAGTCCCACACAGTGTGATTGTAATGTTTTTAACTGTTGAAAAAACTAATAAAATATATACAAACAAAAAAATGAACCATCATGTATTTTTTATATCCCATGTTTAATCTGGGGTAGTTATGTTGAAACACATGTTTTCTTCAAGTTGCAGCTGACAGTGGGCATAGATCGTATATAGAATATTTGTTTACTTTTTCGGAATAAATTGTTGTTAAAACAATTGACAATGCTATTGACCACTGAATTTATATCATTCTGTGGCTATAAGGTTTACCACATAATTAGAGATTTATGGTATTTACCACAGAATTGTCTGTATAATTTGCTACGTTTGCAGGTTTGACAAAAAATGAATGAAAATAATACTACCAGAGCATGTGCTGCATAGTTTCCATTTTTTTAACAATAATTTAGAAACCTTGCTGCGTAATTTGGTTCTCCATGCTGCATGATCTTAGTAGCTCAGACAATGGCAACACTCTGTTTGAGGACTGTCATTATTACATCTGTTTTTCAGAGGGAGCAGTGAAATATTTCCTGAGTTTCATGGTTCTGTCTGAAATATGTGTTTTATAGTGCTCCATGGTGTAGAGGAGGTCTTGGATGATAATCAACATGGTGCTTGGTACCTTTGTCACACCCACAGCTGATCAGAAGTCATTCATTTGAGCATCAATCCCTCCCGTTTTATCCATCATATGCTAAAGATATGCATTGACAATCACGTCAAAAACTAGCTTCAGGACTTTCACCATTAAACTATTTCAGAAGAGGCACTAAACGTACCTGGAAATGTGGGACAATCAGGAAGAGATTATGCAAAACATGGTTTGCCTTCGGATTGCAATTAAGAATATGGATCTGCAATGGAGACTAGGTGTAATCTCTCTTCCGGTAACCAGTACAAGACAAAGGGGCTGATTAGGATGGAGGATTTTCCGCATCCTCCGGGCCTGGAGGATGCGGAAAATCCTCTGCGGACCCACCAAGACCCACCGCCACATTTGGATGGCTGGTCGGTCCTGGTTTCCGGCCGCAGCTTTTCCGCCGCGGTTGGCTTACAACAACTAAGCACTAATATGGTAACGGTGTCTCTCAGACACCGTCAGCCAGATTAGGATGTGCTCGGAAACATGCTTTTCTGCTGTGGAAAAGAATGTGTAACTTCACTGCGGGGGCCCGTTGCGGGCCCCCTAGGTGAAGGGGGGCGGGGGGGGGTTCACATGGGGGGTACCTATGGTACCCCCCTGCATTTGTATGCAGTAAGCGGCAAGCACTGCGCAGTGCCTGCCACTTTCTACATACAAATGCAATGCGTGCATTTTTAACATTGCTGCGGGTGCAGCTTGAAGCTCCACCCGCCACAATGTTAAAAATAGAGGATGTGACCGCCACCCTGGCGGTCACATCCTAATCTGCACAGAGGGAATGCCGCAGCCCATGCGGACGTTCCCTCCTACTCAGGGGTCGCGGGCGGACTCAAGTCCGTCCGCGATCCTAATAACCCCCTTAGTTCAAGAGTGAGACCTCTGTTCTCTTAATGTGAAAATCTTTTACACTGTGTGGTATACCGAGAGAAATTAATGTATGGCAATTAAAAGTTTGAGAATGAAAAGATGAGTAAGCATTAGAACATTATTTGTGGTATATTATAAGCGGTTCAGCACTAATAATAGCAATAAGAAAATGACAAGCTGTACAGAGATGGCAAATAAATGTGGCTTTGCATAGCAAGAGTGCCCACCCAAGAAAAATAACAAAATAATACGGTGAGTCCTATAAATTCAAATATAAATTGTATCATTTATACATTTTATGAGCATGAAACAACAGATTGTTTTATATTTTCGAAAAAAAGGCATCAAATTTTAATGAAATTAAAACAGAAAAGGTTAAAACTGAAGACTTACTAAACATCTAACAAGTATCAAGCTCTAATGAGGAGGTGATTGAAGTATTAACCAAGTGTACAGATGAAATAAGATACATATTTGGGGTTTCTACACAAACTAGTGCAAATAGTTGTTGAACCTCTTTAAGCCTGGCTTAACAGTGCAGCTGCTCACATGCCTGATTGTTTTCAATTCTTTAAAACATGCATAGAGTGAATTTTGGCTCCACTCTCAGAACTATTTTTCTCTTCCCTCTTACTATGGCTGTTTGGTGTATCAGTCGTCTTCCTATGGAAAGATTGCATTGAAATGCATCATATTTTGCATCTCAAATATAATCTGAACTGTGACACATTCCAGTAGCTGCAGTTTCTATAAATGTAGTTGCTTTTCAGTTGTTTTTCACTGAAACAGACTTTTTTAAATGTAATATTTGAGTTGGCACTCAAAACGCAAGCCAGACTTATTGGTTTTTCCAATGCTTGTTTGTTGTAGGGAGCCCTACGCAGCACAGCTCAAAAGAACATTCGGTGTTGGTCATTAGTTAAGTCTCAGTTATCTGAAACAAAGAGTGAATAAAATTAACATGTGCTTCCGGAAAATTATATTTGCATTTCCATGAAGGTGTCATGTCATTAATGTATGCAGGCTGTGGATAGAATGTCTTAAAAAGAATTCAGTTGTGCGTTAGTTGAATGGAGGATGAACTTTATTTAGCCATGTCTTTTTACATTTACACGGTACCTGCTGCATACTTGTATCCGTCGTGTCCATCAAAATAAGATGTAAGCAAGTCAGAAGTTAATATTATGTTCCTACAATTTTATTCATCGACAATGTACTTAGACATATTCCATATTAAGGATGCAGTTGTACCCCTTTTATGCCTGCTGGAAAAGTGTCAGGAGTTATAGAAAACTAAGTACCATTTAGAATGAAAACAAAATCCACTTGTGGGAAATAGAACATATTAAATGGTCTTGTCTTTATTTTTATTATCACATTGTAGAATTGTGAAATGGAGATATCGAAGGATGGCACCAGTGTAAACGTTCAGCGTGCTTTGGAAAGTATTTTCTAAGCAAATAGAATGTTTAACATCTTACCTATTTTTGTAATACAAGTAAACAATTATTTGTGCAAATGTGAGAAGATAAAGAAGGGGGGGATTTCTTAAAGTGGTTCCGTTGCTGTCTGTAGAGCCATGAACCCTGTCCTGAAATTACACTATTGTTCAAGTCACCAAACTATGTTTTCTTGGGCACATCACTTTACCTGTGCAGCATCAGTGTTTATTAATTATGATCTGGAACTCTAAGGAGGTCCACAAAAATACCAGCTAAAATATACAAAGAGCAATGCAGAGACCCATACAATAAAATATGTGCATGTTGACAAGAACAAAAAGATGCCACAAGGCTTAATACCATGCTCTACTTTAAATACCCCAAACCAGAGAAAGTTCAAATGCGCAAAGGATTCAGTTAAACATTATTGTGTGATTCTTGAACGATGAAGAAAACAATGCATCCTTGATACAGTACAGCAGATAAATAGGGCAAAATGAATAGGAAGAACTAAACAAATGGAAAAGAAATTCATTAAACTTTTCGAATCAACAGTGATACAATACTTTTGTTATGGGATACACAGTCTTTCAGAAACCTTTTGATACCCAGTTCAGACAGATGCAAAGCCAAATACAGTTAATACAAAAAACTAAAGTAAACAAAGAACATTATAAAAAATGGTTAGAAAATGTTTTAAAATATGTAGATGTTTGTGCAATCTGTTTCAGATAAAGGGGTGAAGAGGTATTGATGGTCTTCCGCTGCAGAAGTTAGATTGTACTTCATGAACAATGGTCCTAACAATTTGCATCGCAATGAATGAAGGAAGGGACACACAAATATCACTTGATTTAAATCTTGAACACAATTCAAACAAATGTCACAAAGCATGTTATCCCTAGGAATACCTTCCCAAGTACTGGTAACAACTCATAATAGAAACATGGTCAACCTTAATAATAGAATAGTTCTCCGCACTCCATGGGGAGGGTTCCATGAAACAAATGGTTGAGTTTTTTTTTTTACATATGCTACTCTCAACTACAATTTTATTCCAAGCATTCTGGCCCTTTTCCAACTTACTTCATAAAAACGTTTGGGAGAGGTGTCACCTTATTCTGACCAATTTTGAACATATCTAGTGCTTTCAGCTAATTTAAAAACGGGTGCTTCTTCCCTTAAGCTAAAAAATATTTGTGTTTTAGTGCAGCACTAATAGAACCCTGGTCACTATTCATTAAATTGTTCCCCAACATTAGAACAGCTTCCATAACAAACACATTTGTAGAAAGGAGCCCAAACTCAAGCCAGAGGGTGGAAGGAGCAGCTAAATAAATAATTTGGCGCCAAATGTGCACTTTGACCTTTTAAAAAAAGATCAATACTGCTCCTCCATTAGTTCACAGACATAACTCAGTTAAGGTGGATGTGGGGGGAAACATAGCGGCAGCAAGCTGAGTTGCTGCAGCGCTCCGGACCTGGGCTCCGGTAATGCCTCTCCCTCTTAACTGATGCCAGAGGATTTGAATTTTAGTATAATATTCTGAATATACGCTGAATTTCATTGTGCTGAGCTACTCTACATCGGGAATTCTGGAAAAAGGTGAAATACCTACTTTGGCGTTTCGGCGTGTCGGCGTGTTGCTTGTCGATGTGCTTGTCGGCGTGTTCGGGCCGTGTGTCGAGGGTTCCCGGCCCGTCCTGTAGGGTTAACTCTTTGCCTCCTATGTGTTTTGCCGCAGCAGTTCTCCTCCCGCTAGGTCTGTTACGCTGGGGGTCGGCCGCCCTGGAGCTCCATAGAGGGTGTAGGCTTCGGAGTCTCCTCCGGGACACTCGGGGCAACGGCAGTGGCAGCACCAGTGCTTCCGGGCCCTCCGGTGGCGGAGGCATTGCAGGCAAGACGGAGGTTGGAGCTGTGAGTGCTCATCAGCTGGAGGAGCAGAGTCGGATCCAGGTGAGTGGCGGGCTGCCGAGGGACGCCACAGCCGGTTCCCCATCAGAGGAGGAGCCGGTAGTTGGGTTGGAGTCAGGCGCAGCGAGAAAAAGAGGAAGACGGGGGGCCAAGGCACAAAGTAACAGTAGAGAGGTGGGAGGAGAAGAGGACCTCGCGCTAGAGACAATTAGAAGTACAAGAGCTCAGACTCAAAGTCTGAGTCGTAGTTCCATTAGCGCTTGTAAGAAAGGCAATATCTCTACATTTTTGGTGGGGAAGTGAAAGCCAATCACGCAAAAATGTGTAAATCAGTAAAAGCACTTAAACCAGTTGCCGCCCTTGTGTCAAAAAATGCCCTCTTTAAGATTCTATTTTAAAGTTGTGCCACAAGTCCTAGACTTGCTGAAAGAGAGTGCTTCATGTAGGGCGCCCTCTGGGCAAATCTCCCTCTTTTCTTCCTTCCCTCCCTGTATCATGGATCTGGCGGGAGCCACATCAGGGGGTGATAAGTGCAATTCCAGTTGCGGGGTCCCGGGCATTGTAAAAGCCTTAGAGGCTGCAACGATAGTTATGGAAGATATGGCAATATCGGACGATCCTGCTTTAGAATCACAGCAGACATCAGAGGCATTGGAGCAGGGAGTGGTTCAGCAGAAAGGCACAGCTTTAATGATAAGCAGCTCTCAGGTTGAGGGTGGTGGCGGATCTGTAGCCACCTTGAGGTTCTTCGGTTTCTGACTTCGTCCCGTATTTAGCTGCCATTTTGTGTCTCGTCGCCATTTTATGTTGCCCTCACTCAGGCAGCACGGCGAACGTAGTGTTTTTGCTTTTCCCAGCTTCTACGTGTCTCTTCGGTTAAAGAGTAACTCCCTGCCATTGTTTACGAAACCGATATCAGGGTCTGGCCGAGTTCGTTAATCCATGTCTGGGTTGATTGATCCCTGTCTCGACTGACTCTTTGGCTTCTCCTATTCTTTTCTTGCATTATCTTATCCGACTGGCCTTTGCTATTGTCTCCTTGTATTCTCTTGTTACACAACTATCCTTTGAGGCACACAAATACGTCCTGCCACCTGCAAATTGGATTGTCGGTACTAGCACTGATTAATTTGTTGGGAGGGGTAACACACGGGGTCTGAGAGAGGGGCGTATTTGGGACACCTGATAGCTTGTTTTCCAACTTTTCTTATTGGCCTGTTTTGTATGTATTGGGAGTAAATGTCATAAATATGTTTGCTATATAAGACTGTGCGCCACGGACTAAAGTGGCAATCTCCTTAGAATCTACACTCTGTATGTAACTTCAGGGACAACTGTGCTTAGCTGCAGCTAATAAACCTGTTTTTCTACACCCAACAGTGTGTCTCGTGTCTCTGTTCGACAAGGCAGGTGAACTCGGGGATTTAAGGCGTGCCCTGCGCCGCCAGGCCCATAAGATTTTTACTAATTTTAAAAGTTTAGAAAAAGTTACCTTACATTCACGAAGACTGAGACACAAGCCTGTGCCTTCACGCTTACAAATTGGCAAAGTAGAGGGATAGAAAGAGGCAAAGAGAAAGATAAGCTTAGGCAAAGAGTGAGCGATTTCTGAGAAATTGAAAAATAGCAGAAATTCAGTTACACCATTACTCACAATTCTTAATAAGTATACATTTGCATATGTGGTGTAAGAGGTCGACGACGTTTCGATTCCATAACATTAATACAATGAATCATCATCAGGACAAAAGTTTTGTGCCTAAAGTTTGCATAACACAATAGCCTAAAGAAGAGGAGAAAATGGGATATATCAATATAGGAAAACATGACAACGTGGATTTGTGACAACTTGTGAAGTGAGTGAATAAAAATTCCTTAAGGGAACTACTGATGGTGGCACGCGTGATGGATCGTTTAAAGAAATTTGGCGAGTGTTCAGGAGAGTGAACTATCGTGTAAGTGAGAAAATTTATCTCGAATGCGATGGGCCGGTTGCCAGTCTGGGTCAATAAGAGCTCGCATAGATGGACGCTAGGAATGCCGTTTGTGAGTGGCATCACACGTGATCATGCGTGTGCTTACATGAGTACGCTGAAAATACGATCGCGAGTGGAGATATACATGCATCGGCGAGGGTGGTACTGCTTCGGGGGTGGGAGCAGACTCACCAGCGGAAATTGCTGGCGGACGGAACTAGTTAAAGAATAGGTCATCCTTTCTCTGTATTAATGGAGGTAACCAAGGCGCTTGCAGGCTTGCTATTTGGTGAAGCCTATTAGGGGAAAAGAGGGGATTAGGGTTGCAAACGCTTATAGCTCATGAACGCACCCAGCCTCAAGGAGCAAAACTTACCGAAAACCAGATTAAGTGATCACCGGCATATGTATTTTCAGCTTAGAATAGCGGAGGGCGGGGGGGATCCAGCGTCAAGAATAAGGCGCAGGGTGATGAGTCTATGGGGACGTAAACAACACGTTAGGAGTGTTCCAAGGTGAAAGGGTGGCGCGAGAGGGTCAGAGAATGTATACACTTACCCTCAGGGTACGAGTTCGAGTGTAGAAAAACAGAACAGGTGTGTGGAGGGTCGAGGGGAATCTTTACCGACCTGTCTGCTCATGCCCCTTATGCCAATATACAATACACAAAAGAGCAGACCAGGTCTGGAGATACTGCGTGGCTATACCAGTCGCCGCGGCGACACATAGTGCATGTGTAGGTGAAGGTTGCTGTCAACATATAATCATTGATAACACATTTAACAGAAATTGTTAAACAAAAACCTAAGCAATTCCCATCAGACCACCCTTTATGGTGGAATTTACGTCATGTGGGGATTGCTGAACATTCCGTCCGACCATGTAGTGCCGGTCTTGGAATGGATACCAGTGATGTAGTCATAATAAACATCCTAGTGTGATGCTAGTGAAAAAGTGCAGTGCTAAGGTGATGGTGATAGATAAAAAATGGCTACGCAGCCTCAGAGGAGGGTTTTAACAAAAGTCCATGTGCCAAGAGTTAGAAATGCGCCACGTAGTAAAAATGCCTACTGGCACAGTGCAGGGCGGTCGACATGTTTCAGCCATAGGGGCCATTACCCCGGCTTTCTTCAGGACCTTTAAACATAGAGTGGCTACTGCACTTGCATTAAAATAAGAGATGTACTACAACACAATACATTAGTTATTCATCTACCAGGAACTTCAATACTTAGGTGTCCACTGGAGGGAGATCAGAGTGTTTTCTTCCTATCAAGAGACATGAAAACATTTGGTCAGACAACGCTCAACTCTACACACACAACCACATATGTACACAGAGACCGATTAGCCACACTTGCAAGAACAATTTGCATTCTGCATTTTTAAACAAGCATACTAGCTTCATCACCCTGAGGCATTTCCTAACGATGATACTCACCCAGCTTTGTGTGGGTGAAGACCTCACCTCACCCGGCGACCGCTCGGGAGTATGAGGCCCCGCTCTGTAGTGTAGAAAAAGGGGTACAGTAAGCACACTCCTTCGCTATACCCAGTCCAATGACTCTACACTTATATCCCAACAGATGTGTGAGCGCAACCCAGCTACCTATCCAAAGGACTGACACTCAAGGATTCCCATCAAGGTATCCTATATACACTTATGTGCATAACACAATAGGTTATCTTTCAGTGACAGAAAAGGGCTGTGCACTGACCTAAGGCCACAGTGCATTGACAATAGTGGAGGGTGCTGTAAGGCACCAATGAGTGACCAGCTATGACACACATTGTCATATAGTTCCTTCATTACTTAGGAGCATACATGACAGAAAAACTAGAGACTAAATATGATAGAAATTCTAAAGCATAACAGCTAACAGTGGATGTGCTGACCCTATCTATGCTACACGTTCTATTCCTTGAAGGTAAATGTATCAACCCCATCTCTTTGCTAGGGACCAAAATGTAATTGACCAAGTAGAGACCGGTTAGAAATCGATAGAAAATGGGGCAGCAGGCGGCTCACCTATCCGTCGGTGCCTCCTGGATTGCAGCGAGCGGAAGTCGAGGTATGAGTTGTACCGCCCTGTCCCCTTAAATAGCAAGCAATAATTGGCTGCATCGTGTTGGTAATGAGATATCGCGGAAGCGAGTGCAAGAAATGGCACTACTTTTCCGCGCATGCGCGATGCCAGCGAAACGCTTCTGTACCGCGCATGCGCACTAGAACATGGAAGCCCAACTGTAGCGTCAGTGCACAGCGCTAATCAAAGGAATATGCGCTTAGGAGACTCGCATTTCAAGGTATTTTAAAGCCGCTGTTTGAATAAACAGGCTTTCAGTGGGTCTAATTTAGTAGATCATGGTGTTTAATACTCGGTCAAACAAAGGTCAAGAAAAGGGCATGTGTCAAAAAAACGTGTGTCGGCAAGCACATCTACTGAGCAGGTGATAAATCCCAAATAGTCACTAGACATGTGATGTATCATGTAAAGTCTGTCAGCAATGACTCTACAACCATAAGTGTCTAGAGTAGAAAGAAAAGCTTGACTGTTTCTTGCATTAATAGCATAGACAGAGAAATTACCATCATAACGAGGGTGCTAAATTGAGCCTCTTTACTGATTTTATCTGTTGCACACAGTGAATGTTGTTATACTGGAGTGTCAGGAAATGTAGGCAGGAGGGCGGCGTCCACAATTGAGTTGGGAGAGCTGTGGATGCAAACATAACTGTGTTTGCATCTATATCCAATTGACCCGCAACTAAACAGTTGCTCTAAACATAGAAAAACAGAACAGGTGTGTGGAGGGTCGAGGGGAATCTTTACCGACCTGTCTGCTCATGCCCCTTATGCCAATATACAATACACAAAAGAGCAGACCAGGTCTGGAGATACTGCGTGGCTATACCAGTCGCCGCGGCGACACATAGTGCATGTGTAGGTGAAGGTTGCTGTCAACATATAATCATTGATAACACATTTAACAGAAATTGTTAAACAAAAACCTAAGCAATTCCCATCAGACCACCCTTTATGGTGGAATTTACGTCATGTGGGGATTGCTGAATATTCCGTCCGACCATGTAGTGCCGATCTTGGAATGGATACCAGTGATGTAGTCATAATAAACATCCTAGTGTGATGCTAGTGAAAAAGTGCAGTGCTAAGGTGATGGTGATAGATAAAAAATGGCTACGCGGACTCAGAGGAGGGTTTTAACAAAAGTCCATGTGCCAAGAGTTAGAAATGCGCCACGTAGTAAAAATGCCTACTGGCACAGTGCAGGGCGGTCGACATGTTTCAGCCATAGGGGCCATTACCCCGGCTTTCTTCAGGACCTTTAAACATAGAGTGGCTACTGCACTTGCATTAAAATAAGAGATGTACTAAAACACAATACATTAGTTATTCATCTACCAGGAACTTCAATACTTAGGTGTCCACTGGAGGGAGATCAGAGTGTTTTCTTCCTATCAAGAGACATGAAAACATTTGGTCAGACAACGCTCAACTCTACACACACAACCACATATGTACACAGAGACCGATTAGCATACTAGCTTCATCACCCTGAGGCATCGTGAGGAAATGCCTCAGGGTGATGAAGCTAGTATGCTTGTTTAAAAATGCAGAATGCAAATTGTTCTTGCAAGTGTGGCTAATTGGTCTCTGTGTACATATGTGGTTGTGTGTGTAGAGTTGAGCGTTGTCTGACCAAATGTTTTCATGTCTCTTGATAGGAAGAAAACACTCTGATCTCCCTCCAGTGGACACCTAAGTATTGAAGTTCCTGGTAGATGAATAACTAATGTATTGTGTTGTAGTACATCTCTTATTTTAATGCAAGTGCAGTAGCCACTCTATGTTTAAAGGTCCTGAAGAAAGCCGGGGTAATGGCCCCTATGGCTGAAACATGTCGACCGCCCTGCACTGTGCCAGTAGGCATTTTTACTACGTGGCGCATTTCTAACTCTTGGCACATGGACTTTTGTTAAAACCCTCCTCTGAGTCTGCGTAGCCATTTTTTATCTATCACCATCACCTTACCACTGCACTTTTTCACTAGCATCACACTAGGATGTTTATTATGACTACATCACTGGTATCCATTCCAAGACCGGCACTACATGGTCGGACGGAATGTTCAGCAATCCCCACATGACGTAAATTCCACCATAAAGGGTGGTCTGATGGGAATTGCTTAGGTTTTTGTTTAACAATTTCTGTTAAATGTGTTCTCAATGATTATATGTTGACAGCAACCTTCACCTACACATGCACTATGTTTTGCCGCGGCGACTGGAATAGCCACGCAGTATCTCCAGACCTGGTCTGCTCTTTTGTGTATTGTACGAGTTCGAGTGGCCCTTAGGGATAGTGACCAATGAAGTTAGCTGTTTCGGGGGAATACAACGCCAATAATAGGGCGTGGAGGGACGAGCCTGTAAAAAGATATGAGGAATAGGTCAGGCATCGATACCAGGGTCGGGTCGTGCAAGTAATTCCAGTGGGAGCCTGCACTTACCTAGGGCTTCGTTACAATGACGATCTCGTGAGACTACGCCACGACGACCGATACTCTGTTGAAGCCACGGCTGAATCAGAAAGTTTTGACTTTGGATGCGGACATTTAATGCCACTACAATCCTGCTAAGAAAATATTCTAATTACTGCAGGAATAACTTTGAATCAAAGGTTCCTCACCACCCACGCGGTCTGCAACGATCAAGTGGATACTAAGGAAGGGGTTACTTTTTATAAGATTGTAAGTCCTGAGGATGGCCTTGAGGATTCTTCCAGTATAAGGCCGAAACGTCGACATATGAGTCCGCATCTTTTTCTTTTGATTAAATCGCTACAGCAACATCATTGTATATATATATCAAGATTAGCTGTGCCTAATTAGTAAAGAGTGGTCTGCAACGCAAGTGGTTCTCAAGAATCAACTAATCTATGTCTTGTTCACTTGTTTTCCTTTGATTCAATTGCACAGTTTTTAAGAAATTGTACCCTTTGAAATGATTTTTTGATATAAAGAGACATCCTATAAACTCTACTTCCCGTGTAGCTTGTTCTATTTTGAGTGATCACCAGTTTCTATATTCATTAATATTACTGTGAGTGATTACATTTTTTTGTACAAATTGCAAGTTTCTATTTAGACACAAACAGGTTTAGAAATAATTTAATTGGTATTGGATTTATGCAAACCAACCTCCTGTTTATGAATTTAAATAAAACATAATTCCCTTGCAAGCACTTTTTTATAAAACATATTATAGCCCAAGCTCGCAAGGGTTTATTGGGTCACCCACCTTTACTTTAATCTCTGGACTTGGTCCAGATAGATAGGGCAAGGGTTTCCCACAGCGGGCGGTTGGGTAGATTAGGGCACGGGGCAGGTGGGTGGGTGTTGCTAGGTAAAAAATCTGAACATTTCCTCATTTTCTTCACTGTAATGATCTTTTACTCTTTTCTTTTCTATAGAGTGATTTTTGGTGTAAATATGGCATTTTCGGATGGGTCTCGGGGGGGGGTTTTGCTGGAAGTTGGACATATGAAGGGGGAGGCAACTTTTTCTATGAAGAGTTTGCAGATCCTCTCCTGGAATATTAATGGCCTTCGCAACAGACCCAGAAGGGACAAGATCCTGCAATATCTTCGTAATTCTGATGCGCAGGTCATTGTTCTCCAGGAGACGCATTTGAAAGAACTAGAGATGCTTTCCTTGACTAAAGATAATAGATGGATTGATCTATGTATTTCTACAACAGTCTTTACTATGAATATTAGGGGAGTCACAATACTTTTTAAGAAACCACTAAAAGCTCGACTTATATCTAAGTTAGCAGACCCAGGTGGCAGATGGGTCATTGTAACAGTAAACATTGCAGGTGTACCAATTACAATTGTAGGATACTACGGTCCGAACCAGGATGACCCCTCTGCTCTTAAATCCATCTTTTCCCATTTATAACTGTATTCAGGACCTATTATCCTGGCCGGAGATTTCAATATAGTTTTAGATCCCCTCCTCAATAAATCGCCAAATAGTCGGGCCTCAATCCCTTCTAAAACTAGGGCCTTCATATTGCAAAATATGAAACAGTACGGTTATTTAAATATATGGAGAATAAGGTCTGGACAACAACTGGGCATTTTATTTCGTAACCATAGACATCACCATCAATCGAGGATTGATTTTATTCTGATCAGCCAGACTCTGAAGAGCGTAGTAAAAAGCATTTCTTACGTTCCCTCGCACCTATCTGCCCATTCAGCTGTATGGATGGTAATGGAAGGCTTTGCCAAAGCTTCCCCCAGAATTTGGTCGTTTGACCGCTCGCTTCTCTTGGAACATGAGGAGATCTTCTTTCTGGTAAATGAAACTGAGTGCTTCATGAAAGTGAACATTGGTTCTGCCTCATCAGGCTGTGTCTGGGACCCCTATAAGGCATTTTTAAGGGGCCAAATAACTAGTAGGGCTACCTATAAGAGGAAATTGTATAGAGAGGAGCTAGCTTCTAGTGAGGCTGAAATTGTTAAGGCACAAGGGGAAATAGATTCACATTCAGACGCCTCAGTCAATACCTTACAGGAATTACAGGACAAGTTAAAGCGAGTAAAGGGCCACTTGGATTCAGTGTTGAATACACATGTCTTACAAAGGTGGGAAGCGAGTAAAATCGCCCATTTCCAATATGGAGAGGGAGCAGGTAGACTCTTATCTTGGAAATCCAAGACTGACCAGGTACGAAATAATATTGGTTCAATTACCCAGGATAATGTGGTCTACACATCGGACGAAGATATTCGAAGGATTTTTAGGCTGTTTTTTCAAGACATCTATAAGGAGGATAAATGTATCAAGGCTGACAGTATTGAAGATTGGTTGAATCTTCTCTGACCTTGGAACAACGTGCCTCTTTAGATCGGGCGATTACGCGGGACGAGGTCAAAGCGGATATTATGGGTAGTAAGAAGGGAAAGGCGGCAGGCCCTGACGGCCTTCCCGCTGAGATTTATAGGGCATTGGAGCAGGCAATTGTTCCTTTCTTAACTACCTTACTCAAACAGATCCTCCAGGATGGGTGTCACCCCCAGCCTCATGGGATAAGGCATCCATAACCCTCATTTTAAAACCTGGTAAGCCGGCATCAAATTGTCGGTCCTATAGACCAATTTCCATCCTCAATGTTGATTATAAAATCTTCTCTATTATGGCCAACAGATTGGGGTTGGTTGCAGGTGACATCTTGCACCAAGACCAGAGGGATTTTGTCAAGGGTCGACAACTTTTTGAACTGACCTGTGACCTAATAGGGGCTATTGATATTGCATCCACTGATTCTCTTCCTTTGGCTGTTCTTACGCTCGACGCCGCTAAGGCCTTCAAAAGGATGAATTGGTCATACCTGTCGGGGGTCTTGGGTAAGTTTAACATCGGAGACAAATTTCGTCGAGCGGTGAGATTGCTATACCAGAATCTTTCAGCTTGCCTTTTGGTGAATGGAGCATTGTCTGATCCTTTTAACATCACAAGGGGAACACGCCAGGGCTGCCCACTCTCCCCTCTCCTGTTTGACCTATATATTGAACCCTTCACCCAAAGGCTGAGGGATGACCTTAACATCAAGCCTTTTAGGCACAGGGAATGGGAGAAGAAGGTGGCCTTGTACACAGATGACATCCTGATCTTTTCTTCGGAATTGTGTCCAGCCCTTCCATTGGTTATTAAATTAGCTCAGGATTTTAGAGGAATCTCTGGATATGAGATTAATGCCTCTAAAACAGAGATCATGAAACGAGGAGCCAGTGGTAGGGGTGCAGTCCAGTTTAAAAATGAGATAACTTGGTATTAACATTGTCCATGATGTCAATAAAATTGCTGAGACTAAACTTTCGGTAGTAGCGAAAGATTGTCAGAAACTTATGAGATCATGGTGGTCACTACCTGTGTCCATTTTGGTAAGGGTAAATCTTATAAAAAATGCCAATTTTACCCAAAGTCACTTTTCTGTTTAATACTATTCCTCTTTATTTTGAACCTTCATCTTTAGCTAAACTGCAGAGTGGCATTAATTCATTTATTTGGGCTCAGCATACACCCAGGATTACCTGGAAAAAACTTAGGTGCCAAAGAGAAAAGGAAGGACTAGCAGCCCTAGATCTCCAATTGTATGCATGGGCATTCCAATTTATTTACCCACTCCTGCATGCTATTGAAGATGCCCACTAACATCGGGATTGGCTGTATGTTCAGGGCTATTCTTAGTGGGGCAATTCTATCACAAGAGGGGTTTCTGTTTAAATTTGGGGACCCCAAAATACTTACAAAAATTAAACTAAAGGTTTTACAGGGCATGGCTAGAACGTGGGCCAAATTGCGTAGCTCTGTAATGCTAGGGTATTTCTCTAGTAAGGCACCTCTGTGGGATTCACCTGGGGGCCCGGGTTGGCTTAAGGATAGTCTTGCTTTGCCCTTGAGAGAGGCAGGGGTGGAAGTATGGGGCGACCTTTTTGTAGAAGGGGTTCTTGTACCATGGGAATCCCTCAGAGATAGAGTTGGTTCACATTTTTCAAAGTTTAAATACCTGCAGATTGCTGCTGGGCTCAGTCACAGGCTACCACTAAGAGTAGATTCCCAGTAGGGGGTGGTAACCATCTTGCGTTCCAACTTCTTAATAAAGTCCCGGCTAAAAAGGAAATCTCTTTTTGGAACCATGCAATTCTAGAGGAGATGGACGGTGAATTTCAACTGGCCGATAAGCTCTGGGGGAGCTCCTTCTTGGATCAAGACGTGGGAAGCCTCTGGCTGAATTCTTTGAAGCTAATGTGGGACATTGTTAAACCAGCTTGGCTTCGAAGGAATCATCTCTTCACCCTGCATAGGGCCTATTATTCACCACAGAGGCTCTCAAAATTTTCAAAAGACTCACCAGTATCTTGTATGAGGTGTGGGGCAATAGTATGGGGCGACCTACATATGTTTTTTGATTGCCCATTTCTGTCTCCCTTTAGGGACACTATACGTAGTCTATTGTCTACTTCCCTCGGCCGTCAAACCACAATAAATCCTGTACTTACAATATTTGGTGTGATGGACGGTGTCATGGGTCCTGCCAAAAATCTTCTTTTCTACACCATCCTTCTGGCCAGGAGAGAAATCTTCAAAAAGTGGAAGGACTCTACACCACCCTCCTTTCATGATTGGCGGGCATCAGTATTACAGGTTTCTAGGCTAGACCTAATGAGATCGGGCAACCAAAATAAAAGAGACTTTTGCTATCTTTTGAAATGGGGTCAACAGTGAGATTCCGGATGGGTTTTTTTTTCCATGTCCAATGATTATGCTGACCTTGCTTTCTCTTCCTTTTTAGCCATATCCAGACATATCAGGTAGCGCCCTGATCACTGGGATGCATGCTCTGCAAAGCAGCTTCCCTTTGGTCTCTGTACGAAGGTCTTGGAGGTTTTGACATCACTATTGGCGGAGGCTATCTGAACAATGGCCTTGCTATCCAGTTTACTGAGGTAGTGTGTCACTCTTTTCAGACTTTAACGGAATGACCAAGGTAGAAAATGAGGACAAAAAAAAACTCAGTTAAGGTGGAATAGACTGCAAGACCATGGGCAAACTGTTGTTGCACACACCGCTTATATACTCTATGAACAGCGGAGGCTTGAGACAATGCTTTACTTTTACACTGCCTAATATGATCTGTATTTAAACAATCGCTGGAAAAAATCCTGCCAAGGTATCAATAAAACATAACCACTTCCAAATTATTATTCCCCAAGAACCAATTTAAATATTTCCTAACTACATCCAAGAGACCTGAAACCCGTAACTTCACTCTTCCAAATGTTTATTTTTTAGAAAATGTTCCTCAACATAGTTTCCCTGTGTGACAATACCCCTCTGTTATTCTATCAAGGTTAAATCCAATAAAACAACGTCATCAGAATATAGTAGACATCCATAAATCCTAATTTAGGGGGATCCCCTTTAGTCTGTTCAACTCTGCCTGGTATATTGTGGGTCTAAAGAGAGAATAGAAGAGGCACAAATTACCTGCGCCATATTGCCCTTCCTTTACATGATAGGGAGTAGAAGTGATACAGTTCACACTATGTGCTACAAAGAACATACTCATTCACATGTGCCTTTATAAACAATTAATACTGATTGTTTTTATAGCGTAGACCATAAACTGAACCATTCCATGACTCACTCCTGGTAGGATCACTTCTTTTTTATGCATTCACATGGGATTTAAGCGCTTTTTTATTTGATGTTTATCAACACAATAAAATAGGCGCATATAGTTAATCAATTGTACCACTATATCTGTACATTTTAGGCAAGGTCACTTGAAGGGCCAATTATGCGGCTCAATTGACTATACTATGCGGTAAAATAAGGCAAATTATGAGGCACAAAGCAGCACACCCGGTAGCATTATAAGAATAATAATAATAATAAAACATTTATAAAGCGCATGGCTGCACAAACTGTGTATCCCCGCGCTGACTGCTGACTAAACTAACAGAGGGAGAGGGACGGAAGAGGGGCAGAAATGTTTATTGGGGGAAAAGGTGAGTTTTTAATCTGGCTCTGAAAAGAGTTTCTGAGGGTTCCATTCGCAAATGAACAGGGAGGGCATTCCAGTGTTTTACTCCAAGGTAGCGAAAGGAACGACCCCCCATTTTAGCTCTGTGAATACGGGGAAGTTTGAATTGTGTCATTCCTGAAGATCTAAGATCTCTGATCGGACGATGGATAGTAAGAAGGTTTCTTAGATAGATAGGTCCTTTGTTGTGGGCAATCTTATGGGCATAACAAAGGCTTTTAAATCTAATTCTTTCCCTAACAGGGAGCCAGTGAAGTTTGGACAGAGCCGCTTTGGAAGATGTTCTTCTGGGAAGACCCAGTACCATGCGGGCGGCTGCATTTTGAATGCATTGAAGCTGGTGTAGCTGCTTTTGGTTCAGACCTAATAGGAGAACGTTTCCGTAGTCCAAATGGGGAGTTATGAGCGCGTGTACAATCGTTTTTCTGGCTTCAGTAGGGATGAGATCAATGATTTTTCTCAGGATTTTTAGCGTGCCAATGCACTTACCTATTATTTTGCTGACTTGGGATTTTCCCGAAAAATCCGAGTCAATCATAATCCCTAGATTTTTGACCTTCTCTACAGGGCGGGGGAAGTCGCCCAGAGCTGCAGGCCACCATGCCTGGGACCATATTGAAGTTTTGTTCCCCACCACCAACACCTCCGTTTTGTCTCCATTTAAACGGAGGCAGTTGTTGTCCATCCATGTGGCAACAGCAGCCATGCAGCCAGAGAAATTGATGGCAGATTTCTCACTATCTGGGGTGAGCTTGAACATAAGCTGGGTGTCGTCAGCGTAGCTAACAATGCCCACCCCAAAGTTCTCTACGACGCGAGCCAGGGGCTCCATATAGATGTTGAATAAGGTAGGGCTCAAACTAGAGCCCTGTGGAACCCCATAGCTCACGTCACGAGAGGATGATTTAAAGGGTGGGCAGTGTAGCTGGAACGATCTTTTGGTGAGGAAAGACTTGAACCAAGCCAATGCATGGTCCTTCACTCCTATGTCCGAAAGTCGGGACAGCAGCGTGGCATGTAGCACAGTATCAAAAGCTGCGCTTAAATCTAACATGACCAACGCTGCTGTCTCTCCCTCGTCCACCATATTGCGAATGCATTCCGTGGAATATAGAACAGCTGATTCCGTGGAATAGCCAGGTCTAAAACCTGATTGTGTGGGGTGGAGAACATTTTCCGTTTCTAGAAAAGCCATAAGTTGTTTATTGACTATTTTTTCTATTATCTATTATTTGTCTTTTTTGCAGTTCTAACAAATATAAAAAATGTTTCGGCAAAGTTTCAAGTCAACACCACCAGCTTGACACCTTAATATACCCAATTTTCACATGGAAAGCATATTATCAGTGAGCCTGACTGATTCCAGGACGCTTTATAGAGTAAAGGGTATTGGTGTATGGCCTTCCATGCGCCAATAAAAATAGAGACACGCAATAAATACACAATACCATAATACCTTGATGAAGCCGTGTCTAATCCTACATCTCTCATCAGGTGTTTAATTTAGGTACTGTATGTCAAACTGCAAAGATCTGTTTTGACGTCAAATATCAATGAAAAATCCTATAAATTGAAAGATTTTGGCCAAACAATAACCAACCAATCTTTAATATTTTCTCAAGGCAAAAAGAGAAGCGCGGCTGCCTTCCCTTTCTTGGCTCAGCACGGACATCTTTTCTGATTCAAAGAAAAACACTTTTTTTGGCTCTACATCCTCAAAACAGACTCGGACAGCACATCAGTACCAGAAGAATGTTTACATAAAATCCATAGTTAAGAAAATGGAAAGAATATGCCCTGGACACTAACAATGTAAAAACTAATACTGTGTGTTGGATCGCGAGCTAATTGGACGCTGTGCACGTAAACCGCATCGCAGAAAATATTTTTATTTTCTCAGAAACGTGGGAGTAAGGAAAATAAAGCAGTTCATGTCTGGTCCTTAAACGTATAAAGTGCAATGTGTTTCCACTTGTTTGCCCGATCATTAAGTTAAAATCTTTTTGAAGAGACACGCATTTCTTTCTTAGCTGCAGAAAATGGTTTCAATTTAATGTCAATTAAAACCCCATTTAAGACCTTCGTGGTCGTAGTTTAAACATTTTAGAAAACACTTGTGGTTTAAGCTGTCATGGTTACATTTATTACTGGGTCATGAGCATCATGTTTGTAAATGAAGGATTGTGGGATTTGTATAGATTTGAATAGTAGAGATTGTTAGATATTTTCATAAAGTAAACGTACAGTCGAATGTAATTGACAAATGCATGGAAAGAATAGTGCAAAATGCGCAAACCGAAATGTACTTTAATATGTGTGCATAGATTTTAGTTTCCGTGTGCAAATTTTGCAAGTCGTGATGTACACAAATGTATGCATGGGTCGTTGTTAGGTTTAATCGAATATAAGAAGAGGGTAGGTGATTGCATACAATCCAGCTGTAGTAGTGAATAAACGTCCATCTGACCTACCTAAAACCGAAAATGTTATGGACTTTCGTCATCAATGAGATCAATTAATTGAACCAAGCATCGTGGTTTGTGTCTGTTTTTTGTCGTAGTTTGCTGTTTCCTATCAACTTTATTTTGCTCTCCCATGCCTGCTACCCTCTTGAGCACTTTGTAAATGTGAATGAAATAAGCTTCCAACCATATTTATAACCATATGTTTGCATAATGTATGGTAGGTGCACATTACACATGACTACGTTTAGAAACAATGTAAATTGCAGATTCTTTTTTACTGGAAACCTTTTTATCGCAATTTTTTTTAAACAAATTATAGTATCCCTTTCTACACAAAGTATAAATACTAGCACTGAGTTGCTGAGTTCACCACACCTTCTGAACTTCCACCAGTGTAAGATGTTTGCTAAGCTTTATGAATGTGCAAAAAGTCACCACTTTTTGAGTGGTAACCAGTGGCGTAACAAGAGTTCATGCGGTGTGGTTGGACCCCTGAGCTCCGGAGGGCCCCATCCGGCACTGACAGGTCCCTGACCTCAGAGTTCTGGACTGGGTACTGAGCGTGGGATGGACTCTGCATGTACTTTGAGGGGGCGGGGGGGGGGCTAAAGTTTTGTTACACCACTGGTGGCAGCCAAATGTACAATAAATTATATTAGACGCTCCTTTTCCTCTGGTACTGGCTGTTAGTCCTGTCAGCCTTAGTGTGGTCTTCCCCCAAACCATATGTCTTCCTCTTCCATTTTTTGTCTGATCTCGTTGTAACTGGTCTTAGGACTCTGCACACTTTAGCACAGCAAACCAGTGCCAAAGTGCATGTGCTCACTATTTAAATCATAACATTGGCATTAGACCTGTCTGCCTTAGGGTGTTCTTCTGCCCAACCTTTTGCCTTTCTACTCAATTTTTCTGACCTCGTTTTTGCTAGCCTTAGGACTCTGAGCAATGTACCACTGCTAACCAGTGCTAAAGTGCGTGTTTTCTCTCCTCTAAACATGGTAATATTGGCTTATACCCAATTGGCATATTTAACTTACCAGTCCCTAGTAAAGTGGTGCTATATGTACCCATGGCCTGTAAATTACAGGGTTCTAGTGGGCCTGCTGGACTGATTGTGCCCCCCTCCCCAACTAAATATCTCTTTAAACATGCCCCAGGGCTGCCATTGCAGAGCCTGTGTGTGCAGTTTGAACTGTCATTTCCGACCTGGCAAAAAAAAACTTTTGAAAGGTGACCCCCTTTTCTTTTTATGCATATAAGCCAACCCTAGGGTATGCCCTGGACAGGTCAAAGGGCAGGGTGCAGTGCATTTAAAATGTAGGACATGTACTTTTAAGCTTTAAGTGTCCTAATAGTGAAAAACTCTTGCATTCGTTTTTTTTTCACTACTGCAAGGTCTAGCTCCACCATACCATAGCATTTGACTTACGTTATTACATATTAAGAGTTTATTCTCAAATGGGAAGAAATAACCAGTTACTGTTTGGTCTCTTTCAAATTGGGGTGAAAAGCCCTATTTAGAGGTGAAGTCAGGTTTTGATCGCAATATTGAAAATCCCAGTTTTAGAAAGTTGCCATTGGTCTGCCCTTAGCCTTTTGTGCTATAACCGGACCTGGACCACATGACTGGGTGCAACTGACAGACTTTGTGAATTCCTCTCAGACAGTCACACAATAGAGGGATTAGATGTGCCTGAGTGGGTCATTTGATGGCAGGATGGGGGCAGAGCTGAGTACAGCCCCAAGTACACCTGAAGAGCCCCTGCTATGCCCCACCACACAAAGGGCCTAATGTCCTTGCATCGCCACTTCATCCAGCTTGGTGCCGGAGCAGGGGAGGAAGGAAATTCCTTGCACTTTAAAGCCACTATCTAGAAGATTCTTCCACATTCCAGAATCAGGGCACCATGGTATAAAAGAACAACCTCAGAAACTAACTCTTCAGTACACTTCTGGACCTGTGAATATTCTGCCAGGAAGGACTGCCGTGCTGCTAAAAGGACTGCCACTCTTCTGGACTGCTGCTCTAAAGGAACTGATGCCCTTTTGTGCTAACCTGCTGATTTCTGCTTGCTTGGCTGGGGAAGAAGAACTGGACATGCAACACCTCTTGAACCCAGGACCCCAGAGTGACTTCAAGGGCTAGTCTGCTGACCTCCTGGTGTGAGTCTCAGGGAAATAAACGGCTCCCCAACAGCTCCTGACCTGTCTTCAGTGAGTTTCTGACCCCCTCCAGAGCTCATACCCAAGCAACCAGTTATCCAGTTTCTTTACTGGTGTTCAGATGTGAGGATTGGACTTGTTTTTGTATAGTTCTGTACAGTGATTGGGTGTACATTACCATTCCACATCTAAGACCAATTCTAGTTTAAATTCTCTGTGATTGGCCTTTTTAGTTTTTCCCAAATTTTTCCTCTGACTGTTTCTGAAACTACACTTGCAAGAATGGAGTTTGAGCTGGACAGGGGTCCTACCAGAAGAAAGAGGGGGGAGAAAAACTTAAAAATAAGGAATTCTCGAAAGGCCCCCCAAAATAATTTCCTAAGAAGCAGTGGTAACCAGTCCCAGTCTGAGCCTAAACAGAAGGGGTCTACAAGTATGGGCACTCCAATGAGGATCCCAAATGTTCTAGGAGGGCACAGCCCCCCCACCAGTGGGCAGACACCCGGGTTGGAAAGTGTAGTGGTCTGGGAGGAGGTAGTCTCAGTTAGCTTTGGGGAGCAGACAGAGATGACCCTAGTTTTCCTGGGGGATAAGGATATCGTAGCAAAAGCCCATATGCCTGCCAATACTTCTAAGTACAGGGAGTAGGTAATCATCAATGGGCAATAGGTGGAGGCTCTGAGTGGCGGACAGGAGGGAGCATGACTACTGTGAAGTGACAGCTGGTGTCCTCAGAGCAGGTTCTCCCTTTCACATTCACCAAGTCATAGTCACTGACAATCATGAAAGTCATCTACTTGTGGCTCTGGTTCCTTTTGATGAAGAGGGTTCTCTAGAAGTAGATGTGAGCCCTTCCTTGGCTGTAGATTATTTGTTGGGCTATGACCTGTAGCAAACTATCGGGAGGAACGTAGAGCTCAGGTCACACTTGGAGTTGTTGGGATTGCCTGAATGGGTCTGTATGACCACACGGTCCATGACTGACCAGTAAGGGAGTCAAGGGCTCCTGGAACCATGGCCTAGGAAGCTGCCAGGAAGAGCAAGGGGCACAGGAAACTAGCCCCTGAAGTTTCCACGGTCAAGGTTGACAGGGCACCTGAGCCATTCAGGGAGGGCATTGTTGTGCTGGGTGACCTGCCTGAGCTTGCTGGTTGGCAAGTTAAGAGGCCATCCATCTGGGTCGGTAGCTGTAGCTGCAGCGCCAGGACCCTGATAGGATTTTTACCCATGGGGGTACCTCAAAGACATAGTGTCTGACAGAGGCACTAAACTCATGTCAGAATACATGAGGTTCATGTGGGATGAGTGTAGGGTAACGTATAAGTTCTCCATACCATATCACCTCCAAACAATTAGTCTTATGGGGATATTCAACAAGACCTTTAAGGGCATGATAATGGACCTACCTAAGCCCATGAGGCGTAAGTAGCATGTCCTCCTTCTGCGTCTTTGCTTTGCCCAGAGGGAGGTGTTACTGAAGGTAGTAAGGTTTAGCACCTCTGAACTCCTTTTTTTGGCCACCCGGTTAGGGGACTCCTTAGCTTTGTAAGAGAGGGGTGGGACCAAACGTCCAGAAAGTCCCCACAGGCTGTGGCCTGCTACATGCTCTGCCCTCTGCAATCAGATGCATTGATTCCTGGAAGAAGGCGAAAAGTAATCTTGAGGTCAGTAAAGGTGATATGAAACTCTGGTATGATCAGAAGGCCACTCTGGTAAAGATTCAACCTGGCTAGAAGTTGTGGGTTATGGAGGCTGTGGAGCCCAAAGCTCTACATGATGTCTGGACAAGCCCATATGAGATAAAGGAGTAGAAATGGGAGTACACTTACTTGATGGACCACCCGGCCCCTAAAAACTCCTTAAAGTTTCTCCAAGTGAACCACCTAAAATCACACTTTGATAAGGTCCGAGATGAGCATGCTCTTAGTGGTTGAGGAAGGAAAGCAAACCTCTCCCAGACCTCCTGTCTGCCCAGGAACATGATGGGTCTAGGGAGGGTGTCAACCCCCTACTCTGACCCCAGAACAGCAGAGTGACTGTCACCAGTTACTGTGCATGTTTGGCTCTCTGTTCTCCTTCACCCTTGGACTTACACATCTGTGTGTCCATGACATTGGAGACAGTCCACCTTCTAAAAATAAAATATACAGGTTGTCAGACAAATTGAGGGCCAGTATCAACGAAGGAGGTCTCCAAGATGCTTGATTGAGTCCTCCAACATTCCCTGGTCCAACACTGTGGTGCTGGCACCCAAGGCGGCCCCATTGAACACCACTCCATAACTTATGATTTGTGAGGCCTATGGGGGTCTCAGTTCTGTCACGAAGACTGACGCACACCCCATTACCCCAAGCTGATGAGCTCATTGAATGTCTGGGCCTGCCAAATTCCTCAGTACTTTTGATTTTACATTAGGGTTTTGGCAAATTACTCTGACTGAGGGAGCAAAAGAGAGGTATGCATTCTTAACTCCAAAGGGCAACTTCCAGTTTAGAGTGATGCCCTTTAGTTAGAAGAAGGCCCTTGCCATCTTTCAGTGGTTGGTCAACATGGTCCTGGTTGGGGAGGAGAGAATCTGTGCTACCTACCTGGATGACATAGCTGTCTATAGCTCCAGCAAGGAGGAACATCTGTACCACCACCAGGAGGTGCATCAAGTCCTGCAGCAGATGGGTCTAACTATCACAGCCAGTAAGTGTGAGATAGGGAAGGGTTCCATGGTTTATATGGGCCATATAGTGGATTAGGGCTAGTGCACCCTGCAGGCTTAGTATGAAACTATGCTGGACTGAAAACCTCCTAACACAGATTGAGATGAGGGCTGTAACTTCCTCCCCAGTTCGGGCACATGTAAATGATCACGCCACACCCAGAGCTCGGTATTACATGTCTTGATTCTTCAGAGTGTAACCGTTAACTGCCTGTACTACGTCATGAATTTTCTTAACCACACCCAATCATTCATGTCTACCCCTTTGTTAACTAAAAAGTACACAAAACTATACATGTATACATCATAATTCCTCAGTGAGTCTTCAAGGTGCTTGAATCAATCTTACAGATATAATTACATGAGGTTGAGGAGAAACTGGAGACATGCAAGTGGCAGCTCATCCATAGTGGCAAATGACGTTGCCCCTCAACTTTAGAGCCAAACAGTAAAATATTTATAAATGTTGCGGTGGTGCTGGTAGTCGACGTTGTCGTAGTCCAAAAGGAGGAGGCATTCTTCATGCCCATTTTTTAATTTCTGGTATTCAAGGTCATGATGAAAAGGACAAATATGCTTTCTCCAAGATTGATGTGTAATAATGTCTTTGAGTAGTAACAAATCTCTGTCAGTGCTCATGGCATCAATAGCTTGTTCCAGGTATATGGCAGCAGGGGTACTGTATTTTATGATGAAGGTAACATAAGCATCAGCTGCTTTGGGGGCGTGGCTACAGCGCGACGCAGAATGGCTGCCTCGTAAGGGAGCTCCGCGAGCCGGAATACAACACCGGGCAAATACCATCCTTTCAACCCCTGACTTTGGCTCGAAATCGCCCCTGTGGGGCCGGGGAGAGCCCTGGCACAAGTTGTCGAGCTGAGGAGGAGCTGAGCGCCGCGTTCTCACCCCGAATCTTCAGGAAACGTTTGCCGAGTGGAGCCAGACAAGATGGCGGCTTTGCGCCTGGCACAGTGAGAGAGATCGGAGGCTGCGGCGAGACTCGGCTGTGTGGAGCGAGGCATCGGAGTGCGGGGGCAGCGCGGCTTTGCTGCCCAGCACTGTCTGCCGATCCATCGAAGCGGAGGGACGAACCTTGGCGGGCTGATCCGGCTGGAGGGAGCCCTCTGATAATATCCAACCTAGGGATCCTACAGAGGCGGCAGCTGCTGGCCGGCGAGGCGGACGACAGGGGGACCTCTGGCCTGACCATCGCTGATGTGGAGTGAAGGAGCAGCGTTGAGAAGCGATCGCCGGTGAGTGGGGGCGCTGTGCGGGGCCGGGCTTGCAGGGGCTGGCTGGGCGGACCTAGCAAGGTGCACGAGGTGACGGTTGCGTTCTGTGGGGCCTGTGCGGCGTGTCCTGGGTGGGCTGGGGCCGGAGCAGTGCCACTCGCGGTGCCCCGCTGATCTCTGCGCTGACTGGGGCCTCTGTGGGACACTGCCCACTAGCTGTCACACGGCGTCCCCCGGAGCTATGATAGCCCGGGGGCGAGTGGGTGGCTGGGGCGGGTGCCCTGTGGGGGTCGCGGGTAGTGGGGGGGCTGGGGGAGGCGCGGCGCACACCACTGGCTTGAATGCAAGAAGGGGTCCCAGCAGCGCCTGGAGGTCTGCGGGCTCAGAGGCCGATGGCTGGCTTGAGGGGAGAGGGCAAAAGGGAAAGCTTGAAAGACCCTGCGGCAAAGGAGTGGTGAGGACAGCCACCCGGTCTGCATAGCTGCTGATTGAGACACTGTGTTGCTTGGGGCCCCTCGTTGGTATAGACGCCTGCCCTCAATTCGCTCACGCTGACTGGGGTAATGGGCAAGACAGAGCTGAGGCAGGCCAAGCTGGCATTTGAAGCCAAGCAACAGACACGGCTCACAGAGGAGACGCAAGGGCAGAGCGACACAGGTGGGGCCTCTTCTGTGCAGGATGGTGCAGAGGACGATAATCGCACTATCCTACTCGAACTGAGCGTGGGGATGAAGACCATCGACGGTAAAATAGATGCCTTGGCAACTGGACTGGACTTTATGAAAAAGAAGGTGGACAAGCATGAAAAGCGCCTCGACATCTTGGAGAACAGAGTTTCAGACAATCATGACTCGCAGGCTGAGGAACGCACGCAACTTCTACAAATGGAAAAGATCCTAGAGGTGATAAGCGCGAAAAACGAAGATTTAGAAGCGCGGTCTACGCGTAATAACGTGTGCATCCTCGGCCTTTCGGAGACTACACCGATCTCTAAGATGGAGCCTTTCATTGATGGTTTGCTTCGTGAACTGTTTGGGCCTGTCTTGTCCAGCGTGATGATTGTTGAGAGAGCTCACAGGTTGTTGGGGCCCAGGCCGAAGTCTGGCGCGCCACCGCGGCCGATCATAGCCAGGATTCTTAACTACGCGGACCGAGACTCGATCCTTCGAGATGCCAGAGAGAAGGTGCCAACGCAATATAAAGGTGACACTTTATCCTTCTTCCCTGATTACACCCCGGCGGCCCAGTCTGCGAGGCGCGAGATTGCCCCTTTAAAAAAATTACTCCGGGAGGAGGCAGTGCCTTACGCCATGCTGTACCCCACGAAACTGAAGGTGACTCATGAGGAACAAGCTCATTTCTTCACTGATGCCAAATCGGCATTGAAGTTCACGAAACACATTTGCAAAGGTAGACCGCGTGAGCATCGAACGGCGACGGAGCGGCAGGAGTCTCGTCTGGAGGATGCATATTGAATGAATGCTCCTTGCACTGCTGGACTTGTCTCTCACATTTGTAGAACTGGAAGTCTTTCTTGGTTACTGATTGATCTGAATGTTGTTTGTTTTAGTTGATATTGGGAGGTGAGGGATGTGGTGCTGATATACACTTGTAGCTCTTCCTGGGGATCATGAGGGGGCTCTGTAATCCCTATGTGCAACTGATACTGGAGCCTCAGCGGCACGGACATGGAACCAATTCCGGCAACCGCACTTCGGTGCGAGAATGAGCAGCTGTGCTTCTTCCCCCAACGGGTATTACCCACAAAGTTGTAGCTCAGGACGGGGCGGGGAGGGGATGGTCTTGACCTGATTGGGAGGTTGCAGTGGGTGGTGGGTGGTGGGGGGAAGGTTTGGTGAAGTTATTGTTTGTTTGTTCTTATTTTTCTCTCCGCGTGATGATCGATCCACAGTGCTCGAGATGGTGTTTGTGGCGCACGCCGCTTAAACTGCTCAGGTCTCAATGGGGTGCGCTCATGTTGTCCCTATGTTGTCATCAGGCAATACTGTCATTTCTCATACAAGATGTCTACTGAATGCGCCCTATTAACTTGGAATGTGCGTGGTCTCAACTCCCCTAAAAAGTGACACCAGACATAACATACAGGTGGCTCTCTTGCAGGAGACGCATTTAGCCTCCAACACGATATGTGGGGCACTGGGCAGATGAGCGGGCTTCCGATTTGCTGCATCTTATTCCTCATACGCGCGGGGGTGCTGATTCTGGTCAGAAGGGGGACTGATTTTCAGATGCTGCACACTTATGCAGATGATGAGGGACGATGTGCGATGGTGTGCGGGAAGCTCTGTGACACGCTTCTGGTGTTTGTAAACATGTATGGCCCTATAGTAGATGATCCGACATGTGTGACCCGGATATGTGAACAACTGCGTAAATGGCCCGAGGCACCTATAGTCTGGGGTGGCGACTTAAACACATACCTGAATGCGCAGCTAGACAAATCTAATCCGGAAACGCATCGCACACCCAAGGTCGCTGCTAGCGTACTGCGAGTCATGGTGGAGTTTGGATTGCAGGATGTGTGGAGAGTGAGGAACCCGGACAGACAAGAGGGCACACACGCAACACCCATGCATGGCAGCTGGTCGAGACTGGACTATTGGTTAGTGGGGGAGGAGTTACTGGAGTGGGTGAGTGAGGTGGCGCCACTGGCCCGCACGCTTTCGGACCATAATCCGGTGCGACTGAGGAACCGGCTGGAGTGCGTTGCCCTTTCACTTGGAGGCTGCGAGCCGAGGCGCTTCTAGACCCACTTTATGATAAAACCGTGCACGACGCCATAATACAATATTTTGTGCTTAATAAAGGTACGGTGGAATATGCAGCAACGTTATGGGAGGCGTTTAAGGTCACCATCAGGGGGACCTGTATAGGCACGATGGCGGGCATTCTTCGTGATATACGGTCGCGGCTGCAGAGCCTGGAGTCGGTTCTACGTGCTCTGGAGCGAGATTATGCTCAGCGGCCAGACCTAGCCACGCTGGCCAAAATCACGGAATTGATTGCGGAATATAATGATCAAGCGGAGGCAGAGATCAAGTATATATCACGTAGGCATGCCGCTCGTCGTTATGGTGAAGTGGGTAGGTCAGGCAGGATGCTTGCTTTCAAGATCAGAGCGAGGTTGGAGCAGCACCGGGTTGATCGGATAGTGGATGACATGGGTGAGGCGCACTATACCCCGGAGGCCATAACGGAACAATTCTGTAGCTTTTATTTGGATCTTTATGACGTGCCCAGCACGCCGTCTACTGAGGACTTAGATGAGTATCTCGATGGCATAGCGTGTGCTTGGCTGTCGGACGCGCAACACCAGTACTTATGTCTCCCTATCGATGAGCAGGATGTTAAACTGGCGATAGCGACGCTGGCTAATGGGAAGGCACCGGGCCCGGATGGGCTTCCGGTCGAGTTTTATAAGAAGTACACTGATCTACTTGCGCCGCACCTATTGGAGGTTTACGCAGAGGCGCATGAGGTCGGGAGGTTCCCTCCGTCCCTTCGGGAAGCGCTCTTCGTCACATTGCTTACAAAGGATAAACCTCCGGAGCGGTGTGACTCCTATCGTCCGCTGTCACTAATCAACATTGACGCAAAGATCCTGGCGAAAATTATAGCTACCAAACTGCAACCCCTAAAGCATGGCCTGGTTCTGCCGGATGAGTCGGGCTTTGTACCAGAGCGGTCCACATCGCACAATTTGCGTACACTCTTTTCCATGTTCCATGTGCTTGAGCCCTCGTTGGAGGCCGCGGCTGTGTTACTCGACACTACTAAAGCCTTCGATTCGGTGAGGTGGCAATACATGTACTATGTTCTGAATCGGATGGGATTCCCACCTTTATTCCTCCAATGGATAACAGTGTTGTACACAGCGCCGTCGGCCAGGGTGAGAGTTGGTGGCTTGACGTCTGAGCCGCTGAAAATAGGGCGGGGCACCCGGCAGGGCTGCCCGCTTTCGCCCATGCTGTTCGCGATTTTTCTGGAACTGCTTGCGTGTGTGATTCGACAGCGTCATAGGGAGACAGCGCTGAATTTCAATCATCGTCCGGTCTCGATCTCCCTGTATGCAGACGATATGGTGTTGTTTGTGCGCGAACCGTCTCGATTTCTGCTGCAACTGTGGTGAGAGCTGGTGAGGTTTGGATGTCTCTCTGGACTCCAGATCAATTGGAATAAGTCGTTCATAATCCCGCTCACGGTGGGGACCAGTTGCCCTGATCTTGAGTACCCACTAGTGTGGTCGGAAGATCCTGTCAAATACCTAGGTGTGTGGGTACACCGCGATCCGACGGTTGTTGTACAGGACAACTACGGCAAGGCCTGCGCAAACCTGGAGAGTATGATTGAGAGTTGGTTGTTGCTGCCGCTGTCGCTAGCAGATCGTATAGCCCTCATTAAAATGGTGGTTTTGCCAAGATTTTTGTATTTATTTGTGAACGTGCCTATAGTGTTAAATCTGTCCTTCTTCAAGACGCTTCGTGGACATTTGCTCTGACTGGTCTGGGGGGGCAAGGGCGCAAGAGTTCAGTGGTCCACACTTACTCGGGGATATGACGGCGGTGGATTTGCGGCCCCGGATTTTTATGTATATTATCTCAGTGCGCAGGCTCAGTACCTATACTACTGGTATAGGCTGCATGCTTTTACGCCACATGTTGCGGTGGAGGAGGGTGATGCGGCTCCGGTCCCGTTGCACAGCGTATTCACTCACAGTTCATGAGGCACCCCTAAAACGGAGATTAACTCAATTGATGCCACAATTTCAGCATGGCAGCGCATAGGGCGGTTGGCGCAGAAGATACCACTGTATGCACCAGACCTGCGCTTGGAATGGCACAGGCGATTGTCAGTTACCAGCGAGGGCCTGTCTATGAGAGTGCTTAAAGAGGCGGGTATCACTCACCTTAAAGATGTCTACCCGGGCGGCACCTTCCTAGATCAGGGGGACCTTGGCCATGTAGTGAATCAGACACTCATGTTCCGCTTCGCGGTCCATCGACTTAGAAGTGCAGCTAGGGAGCACTACGTCACCTTTCCAGAAGAGCCTCCAGTGCTGAAGTCGCTGCAGGCGGTTCTTACCGTACCTAATAACAAACATCTATTGTCAAAATTGTGTGTGCTAATTAAAGATGAATCAGAGGAGGGTGCCGATAAAAGTTGGGCTAAGTGGAATGCATGTCTGGACGCTGATATTTCGGAAGACAATTGGAGGCACG
Source organism: Lissotriton vulgaris (assembly GCF_964263255.1). Classification (NCBI taxonomy): domain Eukaryota; kingdom Metazoa; phylum Chordata; class Amphibia; order Caudata; family Salamandridae; genus Lissotriton; species Lissotriton vulgaris. Next base: position 174,223,765 of record NC_141700.1, on the reverse strand, counting down.
TGTGTGGGCTGACTGGTCGTTAAGTATGAATGGCAACCTTAGAAACATTCACTTCAAGTATTTGCACCAAGTATATCATACACCAGCACGACTGTATAAATATGGCCTGCGAGACACGGCGAGATGTGACAGGTGTGTTCAGGATGATGTGGATTTTATGCACCTGACGTGGAACTGCTGACGGGGGGCTGACTTTTGGGGGGCAGTAGTGAGTAGTATGTGTGAAATGGTGTAGTGGATATCCCCTGTATGCCACTGGTGTGCCTCCTATGCTGTGTCCCACACATTAAAGGCGCGAATGGCAGGCTGGTCCGTTTGGCGCTGCTTATGGCTGCTCGGAGGGTGGCGATGGCGTGGGGGAGGGGTAGGCGTCCGGGTTTGAAGGATTGGCTGGCTGACTTGGTGTACTGTAGGGATAGCCTAAGTGTCTATGCGGAGGAACTGCCCCTTCGGTCCAGACCAAGGGACATCTGGGAGCCGCTGCGCTTGTACCTGCTCGCACACTCTGAGGGGAGCACAGACTGACCCTGATCGAGGGGAACTGGCGGCTGTGGGGGAGATGTCGGAGATGGGCCCCTTTAAGAGACACTGGAGCAACTCTTGATTTATGTTCAGACACTTGGGGAGTACTTGGATCGATCTGTCTATTATTATTGCACTGGGATTGGACCGGGGTTTGTTTTATGTTTTTCTTTTTTTCTTTTTCTTTTCATTGTTCAATGGGGGTTTGTTCCTATTGCCTCAGGTATGGTCCACATCTGCTGAGTTCATTTGGGAGCCGTGTTGTACTTTCCTTGCATTGTCTAGACTGAGAACATCTTTTGGTCTCATGGATTGCAGTTGGGTGTTTCACGTGCGACTTATCACATGTCTTATATCATGTTGTAAATGTGGATGTGTAACGTTTCTGCTACTATGTATGGCAAATTAAGCTGAAAACTTAATAAAGAAATTTAAAAAAAAAAGCATCAGCTGCTTTAGAAGTGATGCTATGACACAGTATTGATACATGTGAGAAGTTGTCAGCAGGGTTCTAATCTTTTGCTGGATGATGCGCAATTGTACAATCATACTCCTGCATTTGCAACCCCCACCTCTCAATGCGAGGAGGCTTCTTGTCTTTAGGATTGCAGAAAATGATGAGTAATGGTTGGTGTTCAGTGACAACCATGAAGTGCTTTCTATACAGGAATAGTTAAAAATGTTCACAAGCCCACACCACAGCCAGGCTTTGAGTCTGTGAATAAGCATGTTCTGTTGGTGACAAACTCCTGCTAGCATAAGCCACAATGTGTCTTGATGCATTAGGATTTCCATTGTGCTGGGCAAGTGTGGTACCTAACCCCACTGGGCTGGCAGCAACAACAATCTCTTTTTGTAGTTTCGGATCACAGTATGCCATTACAGTGGCATTCTCAGTCGCATGTTTGATTTTCTTGAAGCTTTGTTCACATTCACCAGACTATTGAAATGGAACATTTTGATTTATTAAGTCTCTCAATGGGGCACTTACAGTGGTAAAGTCAAGTACGTACCTTAAACAGTAACTGGCGATCCCAAGGAAAGATTGCAGCATAGTTACATCTGGTGGGGAAGAAGAGGATGAAAAAGCCTGTACTTTATCTGGATCCAGAGTCATTCCCCCATCAGGAAAGTTAAGACCAGAGAACTTGAGCTTTGTGAGAGAAGTTGGCCTGTTATATGCTGTCCACTAATTAAAGTGGGCACCTTGCAACAGTCCAGGCGACCCTTATGATGTATGAGGTCAAAGATAACCTTTAGAAAGCTATCATAGTGGTAGCTGTGTAGAGCAGCCTTCAGTCTTAATCTTGAAGGAATGTAAAGCAGCTTGTTCTACCAGAATATCACCTCTGGCATTAATTAAATGAAATGAGAACCACTCTCTAGTATCCTCTACCCGAGGATAGAACACAAAGCACACAATACGAAGTCAATAGAACAGTTGTAAGTAGCACAATACACAGCGGGCTCCAGGGGGAGACCAAATCATATACTAAAATTAGTGGTATAACAACTATGACTCGGGGGCAAGACAAGGTCTGGAGAACGTAGAATCGTTGGGACCCTGAGGAACCACCCAAGGTGAGTAGATAGGGACCCCACGGAGGACGGGTGCAGTGTGCTAACATGACCGCGGGCTCCGTACAATTCTATGGGGAAGTAGTGGTTCAATTTTACAGGTTAAGTACCATTTGAGGTGGACTTTGAGGAAACCCTTCAGAACTTAAGAGGTTGGAGAGCCACCCCACCTGTGGATGCCGAAGTACCAGAGTTACCTATCCAGAGGAGCCGGGTGCATAGGGTTGAAGTGGCATCGGAACCGGCAGTTGTTCTCTATGGAAGGCTTCAAAGAAGTGCTGCTGCCGTGAAGGTGAAAAGGGTCCAGTGGACTCAAAGGATGGATTCTTGAAGAAAGGAACCTGAAAGCTGAGAGGACAGAGTCTGGGTCACTTCAGAGTGACCAGGGGCTCGGGAGACACATGCCCACCGATCTTGGGTGCTTCAGTTGCGATGAGGGGGTGCTTGACTCTGCAGCCACGAGGACCAGGAGATGTTTAGGATGACCAGGAGCCAGATGCAATCTGTCCCACAAAGGATGTCGAGTGCTGGGGCATTGGTGTCTGGCTGGAGCACCAACAAGCCTTGGCAAAAGCAACCCACGCAGGAAGGTCAAGCAGGTTACGGTGAGGACCAGCAAGGTCCAGTGGAGTCTCCAAGCAATGGAGAGTCAAGGCACATCTGTAGCAACCAGGAAATCCGAAGAGAAATCAAGATGACCTTCAGGAGGACCCACAGGCTGAATGACCACGAGTCGGAAGGGGACCTCAAGCAAAAACACAAAGTACCAGCCCACGGGGCACTCAGTGCCAGGAGGCCTGAGTTATTCAGTGGAAATACTGCTTGGTGTCAGGACTACACGAAGTGTAATGCACAAGCTCACAAATTTTCAACAAACATATCCACTTGTAAATAGATACAGTTTACAGGGGTTCAAGTTATGCAGTCCCCATGAGGGATACTGGCCTCAAACTTGCTGAGAGGGCAGATCAACCTCAGGGACCTTTGGAACCCACATCCTGTGTTGCTGGAGCCTTCGAAGTCCACAGGAGCTCAAGATCAGCAGACTAGTGAGTTGCATTATGGTGCCTGCAAATGCAGGGGTGTGACTCCTTCACCCGAAGGGAGATTCTTCAGTTGTCCTTAGTGCACCACAGGTCCTGCACGGAGCCTGTATGGAGCACATGCACAGACAAAGCTTTGGACGGAGAGGGAGACGAAGTGGGGCCAAATCGAAATCCAGCAAAGTCCAGAGTGTCCAGACGTTGGAAGGTCAGTGGTTTTTTCTTTGTAGAATCTTGTCCACGTAAAATCTAAAGTCTTACAGCCAGGTAAGCCCTTTTGTACCCCAGAGAGAGTGCTTGACAGATTCAGTGGACCCTCCTAGGGGAGGGCCAGGACAGAGTGGAGGTTACTCCCATGTCCTTTGTCCAGTTTCACGCCAGGGCAGGAGCCAATGGATCCCAGATATGGTTTAAGCTGGACTATGCACAGGGACACCAAATGTGCCTGAGGTACAGACTTTAAGGCACTGTAGAGTGCACCCACCCAGCCCCAATACACTAAATCCTATCTGGGAGATGGTCACACCTCCCCGTGACAGCATGCCTATTGTGCTGCCTTGCTCTGCTTGAGCTTTGCTCAGCAGCAGGAGGGCAGAAATGTGTCTCTGGTTGACAGCATCCATTTTATGTTGAAGGGTCGAGAAGGCCGGCAGTGGAAAGACCAGTGACCCCAAGAAGCTTGCTTAAGAAGTGTGGAAACATACCTCCCAAACCGGTGTGGAGATATGATTTCAAGGTGTTTCATACCAAACATTACATGCTTTGTTTCAGCCGTTTTCGAGATAGCATTTGGTTTTTGACAGGGACAGGGTTAAACGAGGCACTGAAGGCAATTCATTGTACATTCCGCTGGCATAATATTTGTTGACGTGCCACTGTCATTGATAAAAGGTATGGAGCACTCATTCACCTTCAGGTAGGTTTTGGGACGGTGCCCAAATTAATTTTGCACTTTCACTTGTCGATCTCCCTTCGATCAGCATTTTTCTTTTCAACAAACTAATCCTACATGCCCATGTTGGCCAATGGTCGATATTAACATCACATACCCATATTCCTCACTGTCACTTGACAAGGACAAATTTTTAGAAGAGGAATTTGCTGACAATCAATGTTGTTTAATTTCTACTTGCCTCAACTGATGGTTGCACTTGGCCTTGTAGGTCTGGGTTGAACGACTCTGGAACTTTCTTGTATCCATTTTGTTTTCTTGACGTGACGTACTTGATCTTTCCTTCACTTTGCAAACCATATTAAAATTGTTCTCTTTCCTGCAGCCTTTGCATATCTTTCCAATGAAGGGATATTTACCCTCACGTTGAAAGGAAAATTCACATCAAATACACAACTTTTTCTTAGGAGACATTACTTTGTGGCCTTCTACCGTGTGTTTCAGCTTACTTTTTACACTCAGTGCTGATTCATTTTGGGCTGTTCTGGCCTCGATGTTCGTGGCTTGTCTGTCAGCTCTTTCTTCCAGCCATGAGTACTTGCTCCAAGCTGAGTGTCTCTTTCAGCATTCGTTGTCTGAAAGAATCGGAGAGACAACCATCTATTACTCTGAGACGCATGGCCTCTTCATTGTTGAACTCACTAGACTTCCAATGCTTGATGAGGGACTCATTAATTTTTAAAAATGTATCCATCGTTTCACCAGCTTTCTGCTTTTCCTGACTAAAAATGCACCTTTCATAGTAGACATTTGGCATTGGATTGAACTTGGTGTTTAACGCCGCTTTAATTTGATGGTAGGTCACTACATCATTGTTTGGTATTTTCTTTATCACTTCCTTTACTCCTTTACCTCAACACACCCTGTCCTGAACGAAATGTTTCCTAACATCCCATAGAGAAACTGTCTCTCTATGATCTTTCTCATCATCAGAAAGAACAGTGACATCAGGGGTTCCACAGGGCCCATCACTGAGCTGTGCATTGTTTAATATTTATGACCACCTTGATTTCCTTGATTAATTATTTTGGAATTGAAACAACCTCTTATGCAGATGATAGACTCCTGTTCTTATCTTTGGACAAAGCCTCCATTGGCTCTGGGTTGAACCTCAAAAACTGCATTTTGAAATAATTTGGTGGATGCAATTCAATCATTTAAAATGTAATGCTGATAAAACTGAGACTATGCTGCTTGGTAAGTCATACTCTTTTGCCCCAACCCAATGATGGCTGCCTTCAGTGCCCCCTTTAATGACTACTGTTGAGGTGGTAAAACATATTTAAGTAAAATGTGATGCCTCCCTGGCTTTCCACCCACAAGCTCTTGCAGTAGCAGGGATGTGTTTTAATCTAATAAGATCATTCAGAAAGTTCTTTGACTTGCTCCTACTGGCTACTAGGAAGACTGCTGCTTTTGCCCTGATAACCTCCCAATTAGATTACTACAACTATGTCTATGCAGGCTTGTCAAAATAAATTCATAAACTCCAGGTTGTGCCGCATGCGGCGGCCAGACTTGTGCTGAAACTTCCCAGATGATCCTCTGCATTGACAACACTGAGGGTTTTACACTATATTCCAGTGGACAAAGGGATTCTGTTTAAATTATATTTACTAATCTTCAGTGCTTAGAGATCCACAGGGACTAGATATCTAACAATCCCATGCCCACCTCCTTAAGCCTCCTTCTTTCAGACCCAAAACTCAAGCCTGTAAATCTTTTTCAGTTTTAGGCACCAAGGCATGGAGCCAACTCCCTGGACAGCTAAGATTAATTGAATCTGAAGCAATGCTTAAAAGGCAGCTGAAGACCTAGCTCTCTTCAGACTATTTTGTACTTTGTTGTTCTATTCCTCTCCTCTGGTCTCTCTTACTGATTGATTGCATAATTGCTGCTGCACAGCACCAGGATGCTTCTCTGGGAGTGACAGTGCGCTTTACAAGTTCTTCAGTCATTCATTACCCACCAAATTCTTCAGATATTTAATGATCTTTTTGTCATTTGCTTTATCCAGAGCATCAATAAAATCATTGAATGATTCGATCCAGGCAGTCCACCTGTTGCCAATATTCTGCTTTTTGACAGTATCGCAAAAAGGTGGTGGTTTTAGGAATGCAGCAGCATTATACTCTGTGGAATATTCTGCAGTTGGGAGCATCTGCTGCCCACGTGGACTGGTACCTTCATTAAACACTAACGGTGCACTAACATTTGTGTCATCGCACCTGCTCTCTGGTTGCGAGGCACCATCTTCCTCTTTGGCGGTGAGTAGCAGCTTTGTTTCTTCCATGGGTTCTTCCCCACTCTCACCTCTTTGTATTGTACCTTGTTTCTACTGCCTTTAGCAATTCTTTGCATCTGAAATGCTATTACAGCGCTTCCTTGCACTCGGCTACACTGCCTTTTGCTCTTCTCTATACCTGGTTGTCACTGCCTTTAACATTGTCGTACCATATAAATGACAGCTCTGTGTTAGGCTGTGGCGCAGTATCTCTTTTCTCGACTTTACCAACACATTTCTAGCCGACAACAAACAAACTCTCTCTAAGGTCTTCACATTCTTCACAGGCCTTGCACTGGCTGATGTGGTGCTTTGACTCCACATACACCAAGTGCCACTTTGACTGAGGCACACATGGCACACACAAGCAGTTTCTTCAGGTTGTGAGGTTTACTTTATCCTCTATCTTGTCTCCAGTTGTAGCATTCTCCCCAGCCTGAGTACATGTAAATGATCACGCCACACATAGAGCTCGGTATTACATGCCTTTATTCTTCAGTGTCTAATCCTTAACTGCCCGTTCTACGTCATGGTGTTTCTTAACCAAACCCTATCACTTTTGTCACTATACTATGGAATACGTCAAGGACCAGAGGGGTCCCACTATCTCTATCATACCTGACACTACAATGTCCTTCCTGGGCCATACACAATACTAAAGGAGGTTCGTTAAGAGATATTGCACCATTTTTGCCCCTTTAACAGAGCTGAGTTCAAGGAAGCAGCCTAGACAGGTGATCTGGACAGAGGCCTATCAGAAAGCTTTTTATACCCTTAAGGAGGCCATTTGTACAGCATCCATAATCAAGGATTTCATAGTGCAGACAGACGCTTCAGAGCATGGCATAGAGACTTCCTTAGCACAGTTAAATGAGGAGGGCCTAGACCAACCAGTAGCCTTCATTAGCAGGAGCTTTCTCCCACAAGAACAGATGTGAAGTGCAATTTGATGGGAGGCCTTTGCAGTGGTCTGGGCACTGACAAAGCAGAGACCATACCTTTTTGTGACTCACTTCCAGAATTAGACAGACCACAGTCCCCTCAAATGGCTCATGCAGATGAGGGGTGAAAGTTCCAAACTGCTGAGGTGGTCTATCTCCCTACAGGGAATGGACTTTACAGTGGAACACTATCCTGGGTCAGACCACACCAATGCTGATGGTCTATCCACATTCTTCTGCCTTAGTGATCAGAACACCAAAGGGATTGAGTAGTTTTTACCACTTTCAGTTGGGTGGCACATGTGTTAGACCTGTCAGTCTTAGGGTGGTCTTCCCCCAACGTTTTGCCTTCCTCTGCCATTTTTCTATGACCTTGTTTATGCTGGCCTTAGGCCTCTGAGCACTCTGCCACTGCTAACCAGTGTTAAAGTGCATGTGCTCTCTCCTCTAATGATGGTAATAGTGGCTGATACTGAATTGGCATATTTAATTAACTTATAAGTCCCTAGTAAAGCAATACTGTATGTAGGCAAATCAACATTTGGTTGCTTTTGTAAATCCCAAAAAGGATTTTGTGTCAGGCTGTTGCATAATGGTAACACAACCCGAAGCAAAATCTTTGTAACCCTAGGCCATAGTTTAAACAAACAAGAGTGACTAAAAATACAAAAATTATAGAGAATAGGAAGACTAAAAACATTGACAAGTAATGTATTGGCCTACCATCCCAGACACTGTAATGCACTTCTTTTTAACCAGATGTGCACATGATCATTTAAAAATATCATCATTCACTTTCAAGAGCTTCAATAGCTATTGTGGATTGACCCATTGCCCCATACTGTGTGATGTGGAGGGGGGAATCTAAATGTGAATGACAATTGAATAGACCAATAGATGAAGAGGGCTGACCCAAAGCCCTTTTAAGTATGTGTTTTTTTAACTCTATGATCATTTTTATTGCAAGCTGCTGGTGAGGCAGTTAATGCTGTCTCTAGGCATGAACTACAAATGAGCTTAGCACTGCATTTTCCTTTCAAAGTTTCAATTGTGATATCTCCCACCTTTCCTGTGTCCGAGTTCTATATTTGAAGAGGAATGTAGCAACATCTTGTGGTTTAACTGCACAATTCCTTAAGTTACTTCATGCTTCATAGGAATGGTATTTGTCTGGTGGCCATTGATGACACATTTAGCTACAATACAGCCTGCTCATTGGTATGTGCTGTGACACAAAGCAGAGCGGTAAAATAATGTGATCTGTCTGATTCTATCAACTATGGCTCGGCACAGAGTAATGAGACACTACAATTACTTACAGAAGCTGAGAGCAATCACTTTCCATCTCGCTTCCTTCTTCTCACAAATACATTAATAAACAATATTGTAAGCAGTAGTATAGAACATAGTGACAATAGGTATCATGGCACTAAAATAAAAAGAAAAGAATAGTAATATATTAAATCTGTCAGACTTGTAAGATCAAAGTAATTAATGTGTTTCACTAGTATGCATTAACAAAGAAAATAAGATATTGATTCTGGATTCGCAAATATTTTTTTCTGCATTGATTCTGTTTTGTTACTGTCCATAAAATGTACAACAAACACTGTATCTGAAATTATAAATGTTAATCTTTGGTTTGTCAATTTTGTTGGTACCTGTTGTGAAAAGACAAATGCAATTTATTAGCTCGTCATAAACTTTTGTGTTTATGGTGTTTTTCTTTTTATTTACTGTTGCTACTTGCAATACTTACATGAATATAGTTTTTTGTTCTTTAGGATAGGTCCTGTAGTTGAGTTTATTTTTACTTGTTTTGTAGATAGATAAATCTGTTTGAATAAGGAACACATTCATGTTATTCCTTTTTTTTAAATATGGATTGTATGAATTTGAGCATTCCCTTTTAGTTAGAGTTGGACTTTAATCACTGTCTAGCAGCAGTTTTGAGATAAGTAATTGATAAAGTTTTTATTATTAATGTTGCTCTCTAGTCACTGTCCAGCACCTGTCTTGAGGTAAGTAATTGGTGGAGTTAGAATAGTAATTCTGGCCCTTAGCCACTGTCCAGCACATGCCCTGAGATAAGTACTTGGTGGAGTTAGAATAGTAATTTTTCCCTAGCCACTGTCCAGCACTTGCCCTGAAGTAAGTACGTGGTGGAGATAGAATAGAATTTTTCCCCTTGTTAGTGTCCAGCATTTGCCCTGATATATTTACCTAGTAGAGTTACAATATTAATTTTGGTGTTTAGTCACTATCTAGCACCTGCCTGGAGGTAAGTACTTGGTGGAGTTAGAATAATAATGTTTCCCATAGTTAGCGTCCAGCACCTGTCCTGATATAATTACTTGATGGAGTTGGAATAGTAATTTTGCACCTTAGTCATTGTCCAGCAGTCGCCCTGGGATAAGTACTTGGAGTTAGAATAGTACTTTGTACCCTTCTTAATGTTCAGCAGCTGCCCTTAGGAAATTATTGGTGGAGTTGGAATAGTAATGTTGCCCCTTAGTCGTCACTGTCTTTCACTTCCCCTGGGGTAAGTACTTGGTGGAATCAGAATAGTAATTTTCCCATAGTTAGTTTCCAGCACTTGCCCTGAGGGAATTACTTGGTGCAGTTAGAATAGTCATTTTTGCCTTTAGTAACTGTCCAGCATCTGTTTTGAGGTAAGTACTTGGTCAAATTAGAATACAAATTTTGCCCCTTAGTTACTGTCCAGCAAGTGCCCTGAGTTTAGTATTTGGTTGAGTTAGAAAGACAATATTTTGTCAAGCTGAAAATTATTGTATGTAAAATATTTTTAAATATACAAACCCAAAAAAAGGGCCAAATATTATTTGTTAATAAAAAATAAATTATAACTAATTTATAATGTAAGTGTATTAAAAAACATAACTTAAAAAAATAATGTATAACTTTTATTAAATAAATACATATACAGAATAATTAAATATTGTAATTATGACATTATACAAATATAACAATAATGTAAAGATAGAAATAATAAATAAAAATATTACATCTTAAAATTATGTCAACAACATATGTGGTCCTGACCATCGAGGCCATAGCAACGGCACAGTGTGGTGGGCTTGGGTAGCCCTTTATATCTAACAAATGCTCTCAGTTGTGTCAGTAGGAAAATGCGTATACTTCTGCTACAGCAGCCTTCTCACTGACACAGAGTAAGAGTATTTGCTGAATATATATACATATCTGTGTGTGTGTATATCTATCTATATTACCTACTGGCGGTCGCCAGTAGGTAGTCATAGTTAGGATTATTTTCAATAGAAAATCTCAATATTCTATTGTGAATAACTTTTGGCGCCGGTTAAGCAATCTGCCTGAAAATGTCCTCAAATTTGCCTCGCGGCGCTCTGGTCCTTCCCTGAAAGTTTGGGGGGGATTCGTCAAGCGGGGGCCGAGATAGAAGGGGGGTCCCAAAACGTGTTTTCCCCATGTTAATTTCCATAGGGCGGTCGACCTCACTTTTAGCCCGAACGGCTGAATGGATTTCCACCAAACTTGGCGAAATTGTAGGGACTGGTAGCCCGATGTGCCTTTGCTATGTCTCAAGATATGTGCTCCAGTGGATTTTGAGTAATTTAGGTTAAAAAAAATATAGATATCTATATGCGCGCCCCGGTACGGGCACCGGACGCGAGTTCGCGCGCAGAAAGCTGATTGGCTCTTGGGTGTCTGTCAACATTCCAAACAGTCCGGAGCGGCCGCCATCTTGTGTCTCGGTAGGATCGAGACACAAGAGGTGGAAAAAACAATGGGGGAAATGACCAAAAGGGGGCAGGGTAGACCCCCCTGACCCCCTAGGTTTGATGTGGAGGGCATAAAAGAGCCCAGCGGGGCAAAAACAATTTTTTTTTTTCGATTTTCGCGGGGGGAGCGCCCGGTACACGCACCGGGGAGCGGACCGGGGAGCGTAGCATGGGGAAAACTCAGTTTATTCACTGCGTCACCTTTACGACCCTTTCTTGTGTCAATACGCCCCTTTTGCAGACATTACACCTGACGTAGGTATAATGTGTCGCAGGGGTTTACAAAGTGACGCATCTACCTAGATGCGTCACTTTGTAAATATAAATCAATAAGGTGCATGTTTTAGGCTGCTGATGTGTCACAAAAAGTGACGTACCAGTGGCGTAAAAGTACAAAGTGACGCATCTACCTAGATGCGTCACTTTGTAAATATGACTCAATAAGGTGCATATTTAACAGCACTGGTGCGTCACAAAAAGTGACGTACCAGTGGCGTAAAAGTGACGCACGGCCTTATAAATGAGGCCTTCAGTCTTCTACTCATGCCTCATATTAAATATATGACGTATTATGTCGCAAGTACTTACAGATACGTCAGTATTTCAGACGTATCTGTAAGCGCAAAAGTGATGCATTGCTGGAGTGTGTCACAAAAATGATGCAACTCCAGCAATGCATCCTTTCACATGGGGCCAGGCCCATGTGAAAGGGCCTGCATCAGTCTTACGCCTGCTGTGAAACAGGCGCAAGATTTGGACGCAACAGCGTCATAAAAGTGACTCAGTGATATCTCATAGATTTCACTGCGTCACCTCTACGACCCTTTCTTGCGTCAATTCGTCCCTTTTGCATACATTACACCTGACGTAGGTATAATGTGGCGCAGGGGTTTACAAAGTGACGCATCTACCTAGATGCGTCACTTTGTAAATATGACTGAATAAGGTGCATTTTTTACAGCACTGGTGTGTCACAAAAAGTGATGCACCGGTGGCGTAAAAGTGACGCATGGCCTCATAAATGAGGCCTTCAGTCTATTAGTCATGCGTCATATTAAATATATGACGTATTATGTCGCAAGTACTTACAGATACGTCAGTATTTCAGACGTATCTGTAAGTGCAAAAGTGATGCATTGCTGGAGTGTGTCACAAAAATGATGCAACTCCAGCAATGCATCCTTTCACATGGGGCCAGGCCCATGTGAAAGGGCCTGCATCAGTCTTACGCCTGCTGTGAAACAGGCGCAAAATTTGGACGCAACAGCGTCATAAAAGTGACGCAGCGATATCGCATAGATTTCACTGCGTCACCTCTACGACCCTTTCTTGCGTCAATACGTCCCTTTTGCATACATTACACCTGACGTAGGTATAATGTGGCGCAGGGGTTTACAAAGTGACGCATCTACCTAGATGCGTCACTTTGTAAATATGACTCAATAAGGTGCATTTTTTACAGCACTGGTGCGTCACAAAAAGTGACGTACCGGTGGTGTAAAAGTGGCGCATGGCCTCATAAAGGAGGCCTTCAGTCATCTACTCATGCATCATATTAAATATATTACGCATTATGTCGCAAATACTTACAGATACGTCAGTATTTTAGACGTATCTGTAAGCGCAAAAGTGATGCATTGCTGGAGTGTGTTACAAAAATGATGCAACTCCAGCAATGCATCCTTTCACATGGGGCCAGGCCCATGTGAAAGGGCCTGCATCAGTCTTACGCCTGCTGTGAAACAGGCGCAAGATTTGGACGCAACAGCGTCATAAAAGTGGCGCAGAGATATCTCATAGATTTCGCTGCGTCACCTCTACGTCCCTTTCTTGCGTCAATACGTCCCTTTTGCATACATTACACCTGACGTAGGTATAATGTGGCGCAGGGGTTTACAAAGTGACGCATCTACCTAGATGCGTCACTTTGTAAATATGACTCAATAAGGTGCATTTTTAACAGCACTGGTGCGTCACAAAAAGTGACGTACCGGTGGCGTAAAAGTGACGCATGGCCTCATAAATGAGGCCATCAGTCTTCTACTCATGCGTCATATTAAATATATGACTTATTATGTCGCAAGTACTTACAGATACGTCAGTATTTCAGATGTATCTGTAAGCGCAAAAGTGATGCATTGCTGGAGTGTGTCACAAAAATGATGCAACTCCAGCAATGCATCTTTTCTTACCCTTCCACACCCCTGCTCCTTTTCTACATTTTCTTTGAATATCTACATTCCCCATGTTCACTCTCCTTCTCAACACTCACCTTCTTTCAGTCCCCCTACTTCACTTCCTTTCTCCTCTCATACCTTTCTGTTCTTTCTTACTCATTTTCCTTTCCTTTATCAATGCACTCCACTTCACTTACTCTTTTTCATTTTTTTAAGAATATAGCTCTTTGATGAGAATTGGAGGTAGTTCTGAAAATAACTTTTTTTTTCTTTTTTTAGAACAAAAACAGGGAATGGAAACTGCTCAACAGGAGCAAAAAAAAAAAAATTAGGGCTGGGAACGGCAGCGATGGTTCTCCAATGCTCGAACCATGAGCAGAACACTTTGCTCCCCATAGCAAAGTAGCTGATTACAGTCTCTGCATTTAAGGACGCCTTTGTTAAATGCAGGCTGAATGTTCGGAACCAGCTCTTGTGATCTCCCCCTCACCGATGTTGTTGGTCCTCCGGTTGATGTAGAGGCCCCATCACTGGGAACCTCTTGTGCCAGAGCCCTGACACTTCCCCGGGCAAAATTCTGGGGGTGCCTCCTCTCCACATGGCGAGTCATTGTGGAGTTCCCAAAAGAATATTTTTTAGTGGGGTCACCCCGTGACAGGACTGTGTGACAGATCCTGCACTCCACTTTTGGAGCATTTACCTTCTTCTGGTCATCAGGTATGGAAACATTTTTCCAGATGAAATGTTCTTTGACCTTCGGCTGAGGAGGCTCTTCATCAATGAAATAATTGGAGTCATCTTCACTGCTGGATGGTCTGGCAGCCATGATAATCCAAGTTATCCAACAAAGAACCGAGAGCAAAAAAGCAGGTCTTGCAGTCACAAAAGTGAAAGAAGAAGTGAAGGAAATGGGTGGGGATTTCATTCTTTGTAAAAAAAAAACTGTTAGAAACCAATGAAAAGTGTTATTTTAAGGTCACATGACTTGACGCGCTTACGCTGCGCGCACCGAAGCGCTTCCGGGGGCACATACGCGGCGCGAACGAAGGCGCTTCCGGGGGCGCTTACGCAGCGCGCCTAAGTGACGTTTTGATAGTTTCACGGAAATGCAAAATCATTTTCATTTCCTTATTCAAAAATACTGCTTTTATTTGTATGGTACTAAATGTCTTGCGTTATTATTTACTTTTCATTCATATTTTTTTTCACGAACGCAAGTAGCGCTCTGGGTGCGCTTTCTGGAGAGCTTACCGGTGCGCGCACCCAGAGCGCCCCAGGAAAAAATTATATTATTATAAAAAATAAAAAAATAATAATTAATACTTACACAAAACAGCAAATTTATAAAAGAAATCGTAGGTTAGAAACTCGATATAGAAAGGAATTAGCTTTTAAAAAACCTTTGAAATTCACAGAAAAAAAACATAGGTTTCACACCAGGTATAGTTAGGAATTAGCATTTAAAAAACCTATTAAATTCACTGAAAAAGCCATAGGGTTGACACCAGTTATAGTTAGCTGGAAATTTTACTGACATAAAACCATTGAAATTCCACGTTATAGTTAGTTGGACTCACTTTAACTTGCGCGCCTGCAATGCACTGTTGATGACGTCACATATTACATCACTCATGACATGGTCAGTGACATCACTCATGACATCACTGATGACACCATCGTTGTGACAGAGTAACAGACCTCCTTTCAGTGTAATCTAACCCTTGAAACACATATTAAAAAATAGAAACTGAAATTTTCATATAAATAGAGATACCCATACCAGTTACAACAACCAATTCAGTAATACCACCATCTATATACACATCCACTCATTCACCAACAGTTCTATATAGTCACTCATACATATACTCACTCATCATATGTAGTGATACACATATACATCCTGTTACACACCGACAGTCTTCCAAAAGTTACTTACACACATACTCACACATGCAAATAAACTATTGAACATCCATTTATTTGCATATACAGCTATACACACACTAGCACATTACTTCTAAGGAAACTTACACATACTTACTCTCTTAAACAATCACTTATAGAAAGACATACTTATTTAAACAGGAACTCTTACAATCTCTCACTCTCACATATACTCACTTATAAACATCAATACTCACATATACTAGATTAAAACATATGTAGTTACTCATAAAGACACTAGTGAGGTAGGCATTCACTCACTAACACACATATATACACACTCATCCACCCATACAGTCCTGCACATATGCAGTCTTCAAAACACATACAAACAGTGAGTCAGTCACCAACCCATGCAGCCACTTATACACAACGTGAAACACTGATACATATATTTAAATATTTAGAAATTACTCGCTAACATATGTATTCACTAAGATACAGTTAATAATCCAGTTAACCAATCAATATTTTATTTAAAAAACATCCAATTACACACTTATTTAAACATTTATTCTTCCATCGACCTTTACAAATACATTTATAAAACATATTTATTTTTCAGAAAGACACACATTCACTGGATGGTGTCATCAGTGATGTCATGAGTGATGTCACTGACCATGTCATGGGTGATGTAATATGTGACGTCATCAGCAGTGCATTGCAGGCGCGCAAGTTATAGTGAGTCCAACTAACTATAACGTGGAATTTCAATGGTTTTATGTCAGTAAAATTTCCAGCTAACTATAACTGGTGTCAAACCTATGTTTTTTTTTGTGAATTTAATAGGTTTTTTAAATGCTAATTCCTAACTATAACTGGTGTGAAACTTATATTTTTTCAGTGAATATATATATATATATATATATATATATATATTTATATTAACTACTGGCGGTCGCCAGTAGGTATATATAGTTAGAATTTTTTTAATTGGAGATTTCTGAAAATTCTATGTAGAATAACTTTGGCGTTGATGGACGGAATTGGCTGAAATTTTCAGGAAAATGGCACATTTTGTTCCTGAGCGTGGTTTTGTGTGAGTAAAATAAGGTTTTGTAAATGCTAATTCCTAACTATATATGCTCTATAACCTATGGTTTTTTCAGTGAATTTTCAAGGTTTTGTAAATGCTAATTCCTAACTATATATGGTCTATAACCTATGGTTTTTTCAGTGAATATATATATATATATATATATATATATATATATATATATATATATATATATATATATATATATATATATATATACATACATACATACATATATATATATATATATATATATATATATATATATATATATATATATATATATATATATATATATATATATATATGTTCGCTCAGGTGAAAGGACACCAGCCACACTCGCTGGGTTACCAGGTAAGGCTTTATTCAGCACAAGTTGCTCAGTGGCTGCAGACCGGAACAGAGTTCAAATGAATTCCTGCTTCGTGTAGTTTCCTGACGCGTTTCGAAGGCGGAGCCTTCTTCTTCAGAGGATGACGAATGGTATGCAGGGTAGTGGCAGGGAACACCCTTCTAATAGTTCGAGGCACGCCCCTGGATGACCGCAGTGCCTTGTGGTGTTAGAAGTCCTGCCGTGATGCCTACTCGCAGAGTTGCGACAAAGTTCGGGGTTTGCATCTGTAATGAAGTGGCCTCCTCCTTGGAACCCCTCGCCGACCAGGCAGCAATGTGGTGATCGAGTTGGGGAGAAGTATATGATCTAGACCCCACAAGCGAGATGCTCGCCATCATGGACCCGTTGCATCAAGCTGCGTGGCGGTGCTCGGCAAAATTGCAGTTTTACTACCACGCTCCACCCCATCAAGGCGCCGTTCACTCTTCCAAGGCGGGTGCAGCTAAAGGAAGGTGATGGGACCTTCCAAATATGTTCGCTCAGGTGAAAGGACACCAGCCACACTCGCGGGGTTACCAGGTAAGGCTTTATTCAGCACAAGTTGCTCAGTGGCTGCAGACCGGAACAGAGTTCAAATGAATTCCTGCTTCGTGTAGTTTCCTGACGCGTTTCGAAGGCGGAGCCTTCTTCTTCAGAGGATGACGAATGGTATGCAGGGTAGTGGCAGGGAACACCCTTCTAATAGTTCGAGGCACGCCCCTGGATGACCGCAGTGCCTTGTGGTGTTAGAAGTCCTGGCGTGATGCCTACTCGCAGAGTTGCGACAAAGTTCGGGGTTTGCATCTGTAATGAAGTGGCCTCCTCCTTGGAACCCCTCGCCGACCAGGCAGCAATGTGGTGATCGAGTTGGGGAGAAGTATATGATCTAGACCCCACAAGCGGGATGCTCGCCATCATGGACCCGTTGCATCAAGCTGCGTGGCGGTGCTCGGCGAAATTGCAGTTTTACTACCACGCTCCACCCCATCAAGGCGCCGTTCACTCTTCCAAGGCGGGTGCAGCTAAAGGAAGGTGATGGGACCTTCCAAATATGTTCGCTCAGGTGAAAGGACACCAGCCACACTCGCGGGGTTACCAGGTAAGGCTTTATTCAGCACAAGTTGCTCAGTGGCTGCAGACCGGAACAGAGTTCAAATGAATTCCTGCTTCGTGTAGTTTCCTGACGCGTTTCGAAGGCGGAGCCTTCTTCTTCAGAGGATGACGAATGGTATGCAGGGTAGTGGCAGGGAACACCCTTCTAATAGTTCGAGGCACGCCCCTGGATGACCGCAGTGCCTTGTGGTGTTAGAAGTCCTGCCGTGATGCCTACTCGCAGAGTTGCGACAAAGTTCGGGGTTTGCATCTGTAATGAAGTGGCCTCCTCCTTGGAACCCCTCGCCGACCAGGCAGCAATGTGGTGATCGAGTTGGGGAGAAGTATATGATCTAGACCCCACAAGCGGGATGCTCGCCATCATGGACCCGTTGCATCAAGCTGCGTGGCGGTGCTCGGCGAAATTGCAGTTTTACTACCACGCTCCACCCCATCAAGGCGCCGTTCACTCTTGCAAGGCGGGTGCAGCTAAAGGAAGGTGATGGGACCTTCCAAATATGTTCGCTCAGGTGAAAGGACACCAGCCACACTCGCGGGGTTACCAGGTAAGGCTTTATTCAGCACAAGTTGCTCAGTGGCTGCAGACCGGAACAGAGTTCAAATGAATTCCTGCTTCGTGTAGTTTCCTGACGCGTTTCGAAGGCGGAGCCTTCTTCTTCAGAGGATGACGAATGGTATGCAGGGTAGTGGCAGGGAACACCCTTCTAATAGTTCGAGGCACGCCCCTGGATGACCGCAGTGCCTTGTGGTGTTAGAAGTCCTGCCGTGATGCCTACTCGCAGAGTTGCGACAAAGTTCGGGGTTTGCATCTGTAATGAAGTGGCCTCCTCCTTGGAACCCCTCGCCGACCAGGCAGCAATGTGGTGATCGAGTTGGGGAGAAGTATATGATCTAGACCCCACAAGCGGGATGCTCGCCATCATGGACCCGTTGCATCAAGCTGCGTGGCGGTGCTCGGCGAAATTGCAGTTTTACTACCACGCTCCACCCCATCAAGGCGCCGTTCACTCTTCCAAGGCGGGTGCAGCTAAAGGAAGGTGATGGGACCTTCCAAATATGTTCGCTCAGGTGAAAGGACACCAGCCACACTCGCGGGGTTACCAGGTAAGGCTTTATTCAGCACAAGTTGCTCAGTGGCTGCAGACCGGAACAGAGTTCAAATGAATTCCTGCTTCGTGTAGTTTCCTGACGCGTTTCGAAGGCGGAGCCTTCTTCTTCAGAGGATGACGAATGGTATGCAGGGTAGTGGCAGGGAACACCCTTCTAATAGTTCGAGGCACGCCCCTGGATGACCGCAGTGCCTTGTGGTGTTAGAAGTCCTGCCGTGATGCCTACTCGCAGAGTTGCGACAAAGTTCGGGGTTTGCATCTGTAATGAAGTGGCCTCCTCCTTGGAACCCCTCGCCGACCAGGCAGCAATGTGGTGATCGAGTTGGGGAGAAGTATATGATCTAGACCCCACAAGCGGGATGCTCGCCATCATGGACCCGTTGCATCAAGCTGCGTGGCGGTGCTCGGCGAAATTGCAGTTTTACTACCACGCTCCACCCCATCAAGGCGCCGTTCACTCTTCCAAGGCGGGTGCAGCTAAAGGAAGGTGATGGGACCTTCCAATTATGTTCGCTCAGGTGAAAGGACACCAGCCACACTCGCGGGGTTACCAGGTAAGGCTTTATTCAGCACAAGTTGCTCAGTGGCTGCAGACCGGAACAGAGTTCAAATGAATTCCTGCTTCGTGTAGTTTCCTGACGCGTTTCGAAGGCGGAGCCTTCTTCTTCAGAGGATGACGAATGGTATGCAGGGTAGTGGCAGGGAACACCCTTCTAATAGTTCGAGGCACGCCCCTGGATGACCGCAGTGCCTTGTGGTGTTAGAAGTCCTGCCGTGATGCCTACTCGCAGAGTTGCGACAAAGTTCGGGGTTTGCATCTGTAATGAAGTGGCCTCCTCCTTGGAACCCCTCGCCGACCAGGCAGCAATGTGGTGATCGAGTTGGGGAGAAGTATATGATCTAGACCCCACAAGCGGGATGCTCGCCATCATGGACCCGTTGCATCAAGCTGCGTGGCGGTGCTCGGCGAAATTGCAGTTTTACTACCACGCTCCACCCCATCAAGGCGCCGTTCACTCTTCCAAGGCGGGTGCAGCTAAAGGAAGGTGATGGGACCTTCCAAATATGTTCGCTCAGGTGAAAGGACACCAGCCACACTCGCGGGGTTACCAGGTAAGGCTTTATTTAGCACAAGTTGCTCAGTGGCTGCAGACCGGAACAGAGTTCAAATGAATTCCTGCTTCGTGTAGTTTCCTGACGCGTTTCGAAGGCGGAGCCTTCTTCTTCAGAGGATGACGAATGGTAGGCAGGGTAGTGGCAGGGAACACCCTTCTAATAGTTCGAGGCACGCCCCTGGATGACCGCAGTGCCTTGTGGTGTTAGAAGTCCTGCCGTGATGCCTACTCGCAGAGTTGCGACAAAGTTCGGGGTTTGCATCTGTAATGAAGTGGCCTCCTCCTTGGAACCCCTCGCCGACCAGGCAGCAATGTGGTGATCGAGTTGGGGAGAAGTATATGATCTAGACCCCACAAGCGGGATGCTCGCCATCATGGACCCGTTGCATCAAGCTGCGTGGCGGTGCTCGGCGAAATTGCAGTTTTACTACCACGCTCCACCCCATCAAGGCGCCGTTCACTCTTCCAAGGCGGGTGCAGCTAAAGGAAGGTGATGGGACCTTCCAAATATGTTCGCTCAGGTGAAAGGACACCAGCCACACTCGCGGGGTTACCAGGTAAGGCTTTATTCAGCACAAGTTGCTCAGTGGCTGCAGACCGGAACAGAGTTCAAATGAATTCCTGCTTCGTGTAGTTTCCTGACGCGTTTCGAAGGCGGAGCCTTCTTCTTCAGAGGATGACGAATGGTATGCAGGGTAGTGGCAGGGAACACCCTTCTAATAGTTCGAGGCACGCCCCTGGATGACCGCAGTGCCTTGTGGTGTTAGAAGTCCTGCCGTGATGCCTACTCGCAGAGTTGCGACAAAGTTCGGGGTTTGCATCTGTAATGAAGTGGCCTCCTCCTTGGAACCCCTCGCCGACCAGGCAGCAATGTGGTGATCGAGTTGGGGAGAAGTATATGATCTAGACCCCACAAGCGGGATGCTCGCCATCATGGACCCGTTGCATCAAGCTGCGTGGCGGTGCTCGGCGAAATTGCAGTTTTACTACCACGCTCCACCCCATCAAGGCGCCGTTCACTCTTCCAAGGCGGGTGCAGCTAAAGGAAGGTGATGGGACCTTCCAAATATGTTCGCTCAGGTGAAAGGACACCAGCCACACTCGCGGGGTTACCAGGTAAGGCTTTATTCAGCACAAGTTGCTCAGTGGCTGCAGACCGGAACAGAGTTCAAATGAATTCCTGCTTCATGTAGTTTCCTGACGCGTTTAGAAGGCGGAGCCTTCTTCTTCAGAGAATGACGAATGGTATGCAGGGTAGTGGCAGGGAACACCCTTCTAATAGTTCGAGGCACGCCCCTGGATGACCGCAGTGCCTTGTGGTGTTAGAAGTCCTGCCGTGATGCCTACTCGCAGAGTTGCGACAAAGTTCGGGGTTTGCATCTGTAATGAAGTGGCCTCCTCCTTGGAACCCCTCGCCGACCAGGCAGCAATGTGGTGATCGAGTTGGGGAGAAGTATATGATCTAGACCCCACAAGCGGGATGCTCGCCATCATGGACCCGTTGCATCAAGCTGCGTGGCGGTGCTCGGCGAAATTGCAGTTTTACTACCACGCTCCACCCCATCAAGGCGCCGTTCACTCTTCCAAGGCGGGTGCAGCTAAAGGAAGGTGATGGGACCTTCCAAATATGTTCGCTCAGGTGAAAGGACACCAGCCACACTCGCGGGGTTACCAGGTAAGGCTTTATTCAGCACAAGTTGCTCAGTGGCTGCAGACCGGAACAGAGTTCAAATGAATTCCTGCTTCGTGTAGTTTCCTGACGCGTTTCGAAGGCGGAGCCTTCTTCTTCAGAGGATGACGAATGGTATGCAGGGTAGTGGCAGGGAACACCCTTCTAATAGTTCGAGGCACGCCCCTGGATTACCGCAGTGCCTTGCGGTGTTAGAAGTCCTGCCGTGATGCCTACTCGCAGAGTTGCGACAAAGTTCGGGGTTTGCATCTGTAATGAAGTGGCCTCCTCCTTGGAACCCCTCGCCGACCAGGCAGCAATGTGGTGATCGAGTTGGGGAGAAGTATATGATCTAGACCCCACAAGCGGGATGCTCGCCATCATGGACCCGTTGCATCAAGCTGCGTGGCGGTGCTCGGCGAAATTGCAGTTTTACTACCACGCTCCACCCCATCAAGGCGCCGTTCACTCTTCCAAGGCGGGTGCAGCTAAAGGAAGGTGATGGGACCTTCCAAATATGTTCGCTCAGGTGAAAGGACACCAGCCACACTCGCGGGGTTACCAGGTAAGGCTTTATTCAGCACAAGTTGCTCAGTGGCTGCAGACCGGAACAGAGTTCAAATGAATTCCTGCTTCGTGTAGTTTCCTGACGCGTTTCGAAGGCGGAGCCTTCTTCTTCAGAGGATGACGAATGGTATGCAGGGTAGTGGCAGGGAACACCCTTCTAATAGTTCGAGGCACGCCCCTGGATGACCGCAGTGCCTTGTGGTGTTAGAAGTCCTGCTGTGATGCCTACTCGCAGAGTTGCGACAAAGTTCGGGGTTTGCATCTGTAATGAAGTGGCCTCCTCCTTGGAACCCCTCGCCGACCAGGCAGCAATGTGGTGATCGAGTTGGGGAGAAGTATATGATCTAGACCCCACAAGCGGGATGCTCGCCATCATGGACCCGTTGCATCAAGCTGCGTGGCGGTGCTCGGTGAAATTGCAGTTTTACTACCACGCTCCACCCCATCAAGGCGCCGTTCACTCTTCCAAGGCGGGTGCAGCTAAAGGAAGGTGATGGGACCTTCCAAATATGTTCGCTCAGGTGAAAGGACACCAGCCACACTCGCGGGGTTACCAGGTAAGGCTTTATTCAGCACAAGTTGCTCAGTGGCTGCAGACCGGAACAGAGTTCAAATGAATTCCTGCTTCGTGTAGTTTCCTGACGCGTTTCGAAGGCAGAGCCTTCTTCTTCAGAGGATGACGAATGGTATGCAGGGTAGTGGCAGGGAACACCCTTCTAATAGTTCGAGGCACGCCCCTGGATGACCGCAGTGCCTTGTGGTGTTAGAAGTCCTGCCGTGATGCCTACTCGCAGAGTTGCGACAAAGTTCGGGGTTTGCATCTGTAATGAAGTGGCCTCCTCCTTGGAACCCCTCGCCGACCAGGCAGCAATGTGGTGATCGAGTTGGGGAGAAGTATATGATCTAGACCCCACAAGCGGGATGCTCGCCATCATGGACCCGTTGCATCAAGCTGCGTGGCGGTGCTCGGCGAAATTGCAGTTTTACTACCACGCTCCACCCCATCAAGGCGCCGTTCACTCTTCCAAGGCGGGTGCAGCTAAAGGAAGGTGATGGGACCTTCCAAATATGTTCGCTCAGGTGAAAGGACACCAGCCACACTCGCGGGGTTACCAGGTAAGGCTTTATTCAGCACAAGTTGCTCAGTGGCTGCAGACCGGAACAGAGTTCAAATGAATTCCTGCTTCGTGTAGTTTCCTGACGCGTTTCGAAGGCGGAGCCTTCTTCTTCAGAGGATGACGAATGGTATGCAGGGTAGTGGCAGGGAACACCCTTCTAATAGTTCGAGGCACGCCCCTGGATGACCGCAGTGCCTTGTGGTGTTAGAAGTCCTGCCGTGATGCCTACTCGCAGAGTTGCGACAAAGTTCGGGGTTTGCATCTGTAATGAAGTGGCCTCCTCCTTGGAACCCCTCGCCGACCAGGCAGCAATGTGGTGATCGAGTTGGGGAGAAGTATATGATCTAGACCCCACAAGCGGGATGCTCGCCATCATGGACCCGTTGCATCAAGCTGCGTGGCGGTGCTCGGCGAAATTGCAGTTTTACTACCACGCTCCACCCCATCAAGGCGCCGTTCACTCTTCCAAGGCGGGTGCAGCTAAAGGAAGGTGATGGGACCTTCCAAATATGTTCGCTCAGGTGAAAGGACACCAGCCACACTCACGGGGTTACCAGGTAAGGCTTTATTCAGCACAAGTTGCTCAGTGGCTGCAGACCGGAACAGAGTTCAAATGAATTCCTGCTTCGTGTAGTTTCCTGACGCGTTTCGAAGGCGGAGCCTTCTTCTTCAGAGGATGACGAATGGTATGCAGGGTAGTGGCAGGGAACACCCTTCTAATAGTTCGAGGCACGCCCCTGGATGACCGCAGTGCCTTGTGGTGTTAGAAGTCCTGCCGTGATGCCTACTCGCAGAGTTGCGACAAAGTTCGGGGTTTGCATCTGTAATGAAGTGGCCTCCTCCTTGGAACCCCTCGCCGACCAGGCAGCAATGTGGTGATCGAGTTGGGGAGAAGTATATGATCTAGACCCCACAAGCGGGATGCTCGCCATCATGGACCCGTTGCATCAAGCTGCGTGGCGGTACACAGACACACACACACACATTTAGATTGTACACATATTCACTGAAAAAAACAGAGGTTACTGGGGTGTTATAGTTAGTCTCAGATTTTACATGCACAAAGCCATAGAAATTCAGCAGTTATAGTTACCTGACCTAAGTATAACTTACGCCCCTGCAATGCACTGTTTATGACCTCACATATTACATCATTTATGAGATGGTCAGGGACATAACTGATGACATCACTGATGAAATCTCAAATGAGATCACTGATGAAATTGTCTAGTGAGTGTGTTTTATAAACGTTTCTGAGAATAAAAGATAGATACTAAGCTACTGCATATGTTAAATTACTTTTCTTTTTATACTACTGAGTGATACTATTTCTCACATATGTCTTATGAGTGGCTTTGTGAGTGTCTCTATCTGTGAGTGGGTTTGTGGGTGGCTGTATGGGTATGTGAGTGACTCTGGATGTGTCAGTGGGTATGTGAGTGGCTGTATGGGCCTGTGAAGGGGTTTTTGAGTGTTTTTTCTGGACTAGTGAGTGGCTATGTGAGTAGTTATATGGGTGATTGAGTGGGGGTGTGAGTGTTTAAATGGGTGTGTTAGTGGGTGTGTAAGTGGGTGCATGGATGTGTGACTCATTGCATGGGTGTGTGAGAG
The DNA here is from genome assembly GCF_964263255.1 of Lissotriton vulgaris. Lineage (NCBI taxonomy): Eukaryota > Metazoa > Chordata > Amphibia > Caudata > Salamandridae > Lissotriton > Lissotriton vulgaris. The sequence continues at coordinate 174,198,825 of NC_141700.1, read as the reverse complement.
GTTGTATGGGTGTGTGAGTAGCTGTGTGTGTGTGTGTGTGAATGATAGTATGGGTGTGTGTGGTTTTATGGGTAAATGAGTCGGTGTGGGAGTTCATGTATGGGTGTGTTTGTGGATGTGTGGATGGCTGTATGGGTCTGTGAGTGTGTGAGTGGTTGTGAGAGTGTATGAACTGGTGTGTGAGTGGTTCTGTGGATGGTGTCATCAGTGATGTCAATTGAGATTTCACCAGTGATGTCACTTGGTGGGTGTTTGAATTGTTTTATGGGTTCTGAGTGAGTGTGTGAGTTGCTGTGTGTGAGACTTGGCCCTTTCCCCAAAATTTTTCGCCTTTTATTTCCCTTTTAAATCAGAATGCCCTCATGGTAACAACAATGTATAGGCCTTGTGTAGTGAGGAAAGCCCTGTGTACTGTGAAACTGATGTTAAGATGCAGGTGTCTTATACCCCTAACATGGCTGCCACTGACCACTGCTGCTGCAGCGGGGTTTAGTGGGCGCATTCTAGTGGCTAGGGCCTGGCTGGAACCCTCCAAACAATGTATCAACTTAGCCTGCCAGCCTGCCCACAGGTAGAATGGTGGAACCTCCTAGAACCCCCTGGAACCTTCTGGAACAGGTGAGGTGACATCAACTGCCACTGCCAACTGTCAACTGGCACTGTATAAGGAAAGGAAGGTAAACTTTCCTGTTAGAGTGACTGAGGGGAAGACCTGGGGAAGAACCTACGCAGGAGGATAGGCAGTGAGGGTCAGGACAGGGACTTATGATACTGGAAGAGACAGGGCCTAGGAGCTGCCTTTCAAGTGTTGAGGTATCCTGTACCCCCCCCCCCTCTGACCTAGCCCCGCGGCAGGGAACCCCCAAGGACCACTTGAGGGGATTGGCTGAGGAGATTTAACACCAGCCACCAACTTAACCCCCTTCAAGGAAACAAGAAACCAAAGGGCGCAGGAAACATCACGCCAACAAGAAACTAAGCTTCTATTTACAAGGGCGCAAGAAACATTACGCCAACAAGAAACTAAGCTTCTATTTACAAGGGCGCAAGAAACATCACGCCAAGAAGAAACTAAGCCTCTATTTACAAGGGCGCAAGAAACCTAAAGCGCTAAGAAGAAATTAAATCATCACAGGACTTTTGAAGAAGCAAACAGGTATTGGCGCATTACTGACCCTGCGTTTCCTGATGTCACCTGGGGTCTCCCTTGCTAACCTGCTACTGGGGTGTCACCTGTCCTGTATATCTAGCGCTGCCCTTGCTGACCCTGTGAAGAGCGCTGAAGTAATGGAGGGGGTTGCTGCCTTCTGAAGCGCTATATTTGCCTGAACTGCAGCACCCTGAACTGAATGTTATTAGACCTGCTGGTCTTGCCCCCACCTCGTGTGGGCCAAAGCGCTATAGCCCTGCACCCTGCTGTCTGTGAAGCGCTAGAATCCTGGGCGTGATTCCTGCCTGAAGCGCTATATTCTGTGGTGCCCTTCAGCAGCGCTACCTGGAATGAACTGTCTGCCGAGCGCTACCTCTGCTGTGAATTGCCTGCTATATCGTAGCGCTGTGAATCCTGAAAAGCGCTATCCCCCTGAAGCGCTGTGTCACCAAGAACTTCTGTGGCTCTAGAAGTTGCTGCCTTCTGAAGCGCTGACCCCCTGCTCCCCCAACGCTCCTTTGCTGTCCCTGTGAAGAGTGCTGAGGTACTGAAGGGGGTTGCTGCCTTGTGAAGTGCTGTACCTGCAGGGTGCTATTATCTAAACCTGATTGCCTGCCTGAAGCGCTGTCCCCAGCATTGCCTGTGGCCAAGCGCTGTCATGTGAGGAACTGAGGTAGTGCCCAGGGAAGCGCTGTAATTTCACTCCAAGCGCTTTCTTGAATGTCCCATAGAAGCGCTGTAATTGTGCCTCCAAGCGCTCTCTTGTAGGCCCCAGAGAAACGCTGTATTTTTGACCTTAAGTGCCCACCTGTTGGCCCCTATGTGCCTCTAGTGACGTGGAGGCCATTAAGTTACTGTTTATGCCTGAGGACAGGCTTGCCATTCATTAACTGTTTGGGCCCTGGTTCCGGCGTAGGCCTAAAGACATACTGAGTTCACCTGCGATGGCTTAGCCCTGCATAGGGGAGTCCAAGGCATAGTAAAATGCTCATTGAGGATGCTTTACTGAATTGCTTATTGAAATGTTCACCTTAATTAACAGAAATGTTTTACTAGTCTAAAGCAAGGCCTGTGCTTGCTTAATGAGATGTTGCTCTCTAGCAATGAGTAATGTTCTATTGATAAGTTACTTAATGAAATGCCTATGCCTGATTCCTTCCCTGTAATGTTTACTCCTGATTAGGGGGATGTTACCTATGATTGGGGAAGAGTTTTGAAGTGGTTATTCCTGCTTGGAACCAGGATTATTCTGAACTATAGAAGTTTTATTACACCCCTGCCCCAGTGTTATAACCTCTACTTATTTACAGGATTACTCTTGGGTGCTGAAAGGTTTATGCCTGCTTAATGTAGGAATTAGAATGTTGATTCTGGCCTGGGGGTGGAAACGCCAACAGCTGCATAATGAACTGTGTCTGCTGACTAATGAAACATTTATTCATGTTGGTTGAAAGGTGGAGCACATGCCCACAGTTATGGAGTGAGGTGCTCCTTGCTTTAAAGAAATGTTTACATTTACTAAAAGGCTTTACATGCATAAACCAAGTCTTCTAAGCTCAGGCTTGCCTGTTAAAAATGGTTATCTCTGCCTTGAAGAGTTGTTAACTGTTGATTGCTGAGTAGGGGAACATTAATGCTATAAGGATATAGTTACACTGCCTAATGAGATGTTTTATCCGCAGTGGCGTGTTTTTATTCCTGCCATAGGAGTTTCATTCCTGCCTAAGGAAATGGTTAATGAAATGTTTTACCCTCAGTGAAGTGTTTTACTTCTGCTAAACTGATTATCTCTATTGCAGGAAATGTTTTACCTGTAAGCTCCTGATTAATAGGGGGAAGGCCCTGCCTGTTCAGGCATCAGGTAATGGGATGGTGTGTGATGCCTAAAGAAATACTTTATGCCTAATGAAAGGTGTTGTCCTCATTTGAGGCAATGTTTACTCCTGCCCAGGGAAGGGTCTCATACCCCTGCTATAACAGAGATCTACTTACACCTGCTCAATGTAGGGATTTCTACTTCCCTGATGGAATGTTGGTGTAGCCCTGATACAGTTAAACCTGCACAAGGGGATGGTTACCTAGATTGAAATGTTTTCTCCTAGTTAGTGCTGGCTAATGCAATGGTTATCTGGGCCCAATGAGAAGTTCTCCCAAAGGGATGCCCAACCTTGTTATATGGAATAATTATTCTTAATGAAATGTTTAATTCCTATTACAGGAGGGGAGTTACGTCCACATACTTTTGTGGCAAATGAAATGTTTCATATTTAAGGAAATGTTTGAACTACACTTAACGAATTGTTTATTCCTACAGCGGGGAGATGTTTCTGTTATGGAACTGTCCCTTTGTTTACCTGAGGAAATGGATATTGATGCTTAATGCAGTGTTGTTCTTATGACTTTGAGATGTATTCCTTTCAGGTACTGACCAAGAAGCAAGGCGTAGGTCGGGCCTGTGTCCCACTAAAAATGTATTTAACTATTTATTGATCCAATATTTAATATTTATTGCAGAACGGATATTTATTCATCCAATTTTGATTGCAAGTCTTGAGACACATGTATTTTAAATGAATTTATGATTTCCCTGATCCTGCTCTATCTATCTGATTATTTATCTTAATACAAATCACTTGTTTTTATACAAGCTCTGGAGTGGAGTCATTTATTGCGTGCCCAGGTTTCTGTCTCAGTGTGAGTGTGTGCTGCATGATCGCTTAACACATGTGCTTTCGGATGCCTACCCGCTCGTGTCATGCTACCCTAGGGGACTGGTGACCCCAGTTCCAACATATTGGTGTCGAGCGGTGGGATCCAGGACTTGTGACCATGCAGCACCCTCCATTGGGACAGGGTGCACAGCAATTAGGCTGCACAATTATTGTGTGTGCAAGCCTTAGGAATTGACCCCTCCACTGTCTAGCCTGTGAGTGTATCAGGGCCTGTTGGACCTCATTCTGTCGCCACATCCTAGAACCTTTTTCCTGAATTATCTGAGTCCCCACCTGGCGTACTGGAGTGTTGTCAGGGGATGGGGGTGCCTGTTGGGTGGAGGGAAGAAGGAACTCTGTACCACTTTGGGGGCACGGGTAGGAGCCCACCCAGAGGGGAGAGGGGATGGGGACAGGAGGGGCAGGTCACACCCAGGGAGGCGGGCACACCAGAGAACCTTGGAAGGGGGTGTGTGTCGTCAAAGAGGTTAGAGCAGAAAAGGGAGAGTGTGAGCCTTGCAATGAAGGAAGGGAAGCTGGTGCACAGGCTTCAGCTAACAGAGACAGAGCTGAAGACCTTGAAATCATGTGTGCCAGGTACTTCCATGGTGGCAGCGTACCCGAGGTTCGGGGTTTGGACCAGTCACGGGGTGTAGAACCTGGACTGGGGTTTCAGGTGCAGGGATTGCCTGACCTGGAGGGTGGGGTACCAGTAACTAAGGACCCTACCAGTGTGACTCCCAGGGGTACCTCTCCGGGTAGGAGGGTGTGCGGAACTCTGGGAGGGGGTGCAGAGGGAGGAAGGACTCTCCTCTGGCACCGGTCCAGCCACAGGGTGCAGATCCTGGGTTGGGTGGCCAGGTTCAGGGGTTGCCTGACCTGGCGGGAGGAACCTCTGTATTCAGAGTCCCCCCAGTTGTTGTGACTTCCAGGGGTACCTATCCGGGTAGGAGGGTGCGGAACCCTGGGAGGGGGTGCAGAGGGAGGAAGGACTCTCCTCTGGCACCGGTCCAGCCACAGGGTTCAGATCCTGGGTTGGGTGGCCAGGTTCAGGGGTTGCCTGACCTGGCGGGAGGAATCTCTGTATTCAGAGTTCCCCCGGTTGTGACTCGCAGGGGTACTACTCCAGGTGGGAGGGTGCGGAACCCTGGGAGGGGGTGCAGGGAGAGGGAGGTCTCGCCCCTGTCACCAATTCAACTTAAGGGTTTAGACCCTAGGTTGAGAGGAGAGTGGAAAGGGTACCACGGGCCTGGGGCTACTGCCCCCCACTCTGAGAGAGAGTAAGGGCCAGAGACATCTGGATTGGAGGTCTGTCCTGGCCGCATCCCACTAGGGAACACCAGTGGGGTGGTTGGATTAGCGAGAATGTCATGGTGGTATTGGGCCTGCATCCACCTTTTTCCGCCCCAAGCAGGGAAGCCCATCAAGGGAATGATCGGTCTACCCTGGCTTTTGGCTGGGGAGGAGATGTGTGAGACTTGGCCCTTTCCCCAAAATTTTTCGCCTTTTATTTCCCTTTTAAATCAGAATGCCCTCATGGTAACAACAATGTATAGGCCTTGTGTAGTGAGGAAAGCCCTGTGTACTGTGAAACTGATGTTAAGATGCAGGTGTCTTATACCCCTAACATGGCTGCCACTGACCACTGCTGCTGCAGCGGGGTTTAGTGGGCGCATTCTAGTGGCTAGGGCCTGGCTGGAACCCTCCAAACAATGTATCAACTTAGCCTGCCAGCCTGCCCACAGGTAGAATGGTGGAACCTCCTAGAACCCCCTGGAACCTTCTGGAACAGGTGAGGTGACATCAACTGCCACTGCCAACTGTCAACTGGCACTGTATAAGGAAAGGAAGGTAAACTTTCCTGTTAGAGTGACTGAGGGGAAGACCTGGGGAAGAACCTACGCAGGAGGATAGGCAGTGAGGGTCAGGACAGGGACTTATGATACTGGAAGAGACAGGGCCTAGGAGCTGCCTTTCAAGTGTTGAGGTATCCTGTACCCCCCCCCTCTGACCTAGCCCCGCGGCAGGGAACCCCCAGGGACCACTTGAGGGGATTGGCTGAGGAGATCTAACACCAGCCACCAACTTAACCCCCTTCAAGGAAACAAGAAACCAAAGGGCGCAGGAAACATCACGCCAACAAGAAACTAAGCTTCTATTTACAAGGGCGCAAGAAACATCACGCCAACAAGAAACTAAGCTTCTATTTACAAGGGCGCAAGAAACATCACGCCAAGAAGAAACTAAGCCTCTATTTACAAGGGTGCAAGAAACCTAAAGCGCTAAGAAGAAATTAAATCATCACAGGACTTTTGAAGAAGCAAACAGGTATTGGCGCGGTACTGACCCTGCGTTTCCTGATGTCACCTGGGGTCTCCCTTGCTAACCTGCTACTGGGGTGTCACCTGTCCTGTATATCTAGCGCTGCCCTTGCTGACCCTGTGAAGGGCGCTGAAGTAATCGAGGGGGTTGCTGCCTTCTGAAGCGCTATATTTGCCTGAACTGCAGCACCCTGAACTGAATGTTATTAGACCTGCTGGTCTTGCCCCCACCTCGTGTGGGCCAAAGCGCTATAGCCTGCACCCTGCTGTCTGTGAAGCGCTAGAATCCTGGGCGTGATTCCTGCCTGAAGCGCTATATTCTGTGGTGCCCTTCAGCAGCGCTACCTGGAATGAACTGTCTGCCGAGCGCTACCTCTGCTGTGAATTGCCTGCTATATCGTAGCGCTGTGAATCCTGAAAAGCGCTATCCCCCTGAAGCGCTGTGTCACCAAGAACTTCTGTGGCTCTAGAAGTTGCTGCCTTCTGAAGCGCTGACTCCCTGCTCCCCCAACGCTCCTTTGCTGTCCCTGTGAAGAGTGCTGAGGTACTGAAGGGGGTTGCTGCCTTGTGAAGTGCTGTACCTGCAGGGTGCTATTATCTAAACCTGATTGCCTGCCTGAAGCGCTGTCCCCAGCATTGCCTGTGGCCAAGCGCTGTCATGTGAGGAACTGAGGTAGTGCCCAGGGAAGCGCTGTAATTTCACTCCAAGCGCTTTCTTGAATGTCCCATAGAAGCGCTGTAATTGTGCCTCCAAGCGCTCTCTTGTAGGCCCCAGAGAAACGCTGTATTTTTGACCTTAAGTGCCCACCTGTTGGCCCCTATGTGCCTCTAGTGACGTGGAGGCCATTAAGTTACTGTTTATGCCTGAGGACAGGCTTGCCATTCATTAACTGTTTGGGCCCTGGTTCCGGCGTAGGCCTAAAGACATACTGAGTTCACCTGCGATGGCTTAGCCCTGCATAGGGGAGTCCAAGGCATAGTAAAATGCTCATGGAGGATGCTTTACTGAATTGCTTATTGAAATGTTCACCTTAATTAACAGAAATGTTTTACTAGTCTAAAGCAAGGCCTGTGCTTGCTTAATGAGATGTTGCTCTCTAGCAATGAGTAATGTTCTATTTATAAGTTACTTAATGAAATGCCTATGCCTGATTCCTTCCCTGTAATGTTTACTCCTGATTAGGGGGATGTTACCTATGATTGGGGAAGAGTTTTGAAGTGGTTATTCCTGCTTGGAACCAGGATTATTCTGAACTATAGAAGTTTTATTACACCCCTGCCCCAGTGTTATAACCTCTACTTATTTACAGGATTACTCTTGGGTGCTGAAAGGTTTATGCCTGCTTAATGTAGGAATTAGAATGTTGATTCTGGCCTGGGGGTGGAAACGCCAACAGCTGCATAATGAACTGTGTCTGCTGACTAATGAAACATGTATTCATGTTGGTTGAAAGGTGGAGCACATGCCCATAGTTATGGAGTGAGGTGCTCCTTGCTTTAAAGAAATGTTTACATTTACTAAAAGGCTTTACATGCGTAAACCAAGTCTTCTAAGCTCAGGCTTGCCTGTTAAAAATGGTTATCTCTGCCTTGAAGAGTTGTTAACTGTTGATTGCTGAGCAGGGGAACATTAATGCTATAAGGATATAGTTACACTGCCTAATGAGATGTTTTATCCGCAGTGGCGTGTTTTTATTCCTGCCATAGGAGTTTCATTCCTGCCTAAGGAAATGGTTAATTAAATGTTTTACCCTCAGTGAAGTGTTTTACTTCTGCTAAACTGATTATCTCTATTGCAGGAAATGTTTTACCTGTAAGCTCCTGATTAATAGGGGGAAGGCCCTGCCTGTTCAGGCATCAGGTAATGGGATGGTGTGTGATGCCTAAAGAAATACTTTATGCCTAATGAAAGGTGTTGTCCTCATTTGAGGCAATGTTTACTCCTGCCCAGGGAAGGGTCTCATACCCCTGCTATAACAGAGATCTACTTACACCTGCTCAATGTAGGGATTTCTACTTCCCTGATGGAATGTTGGTGTAGCCCTGATACAGTTAAACCTGCACAAGGGGATGGTTACCTAGATTGAAATGTTTTCTCCTAGTTAGTGCTGGCTAATGCAATGGTTATCTGGGCCCAATGAGAAGTTCTCCCAAAGGGATGCCCAACCTTGTTATATGGAATAATTATTCTTAATGAAATGTTTAATTCCTATTACAGGAGGGGAGTTACGTCCACATACTTTTGTGGCAAATGAAATGTTTCATATTTAAGGAAATGTTTGAACTACACTTAACAAATTGTTTATTCCTACAGCGGGGAGATGTTTCTGTTATGGAACTGTCCCTTTGTTTACCTGAGGAAATGGATATTGATGCTTAATGCAGTGTTGTTCTTATGACTTTGAGATGTATTCCTTTCAGGTACTGACCAAGAAGCAAGGCGTAGGTCGGGCCTGTGTCCCACTAAAAATGTATTTAACTATTTATTGATCCAATATTTAATATTTATTGCAGAACAGATATTTATTCATCCAATATTGATTGCAAGTCTTGAGACACATGTATTTTAAATGAATTTATGATTTCCCTGATCCTGCTCTATCTATCTGATTATTTATCTTAATACAAATCACTTGTTTTTATACAAGCTCTGGAGTGGAGTCATTTATTGCGTGCCCAGGTTTCTGTCTCAGTGTGAGTGTGTGCTGCATGATCGCTTAACACATGTGCTTTCGGATGCCTACCCGCTCGTGTCATGCTACCCTAGGGGACTGGTGACCCCAGTTCCAACACTGTGCAGGTGTGTTAGTGGGTATTTGAGTAGCGGAATGGGTGTATAAATGGGTGTGTGAGTGGCTGTATGGGTCTGTGAGTGGGTCTGTGGGTGATGTCATAAGTGATGTCACTTAAGATAACATCAGTGATGTCATTAGTGATGTCACCGCATGGATGTGTTAGTGTTTGTATAGGTGCATGAGTGGGTGTGTGATTAATTTTGAGGGTATGTGAGTGGATATGTGAGTGGATTTGTGAACCAGTGAATGGGTGTGTGAGTAAGTGAGTGGCTATGTGAGTGTGTGTGTGAGTAGCTGTGTGGCTGTGTGAGTGGGTTTGTGAGTGGCTGTATGGGGCTGTGAGTGGGTGTTTGAGTGGTTGTATGGATCTGTATAAGTGGCTGGATGGGTCTGTTAGTAGGGGTGTGAGTGGTGTTCTGGGTGTGTGAGTGACTGTATAGGTTTGTGGGTGACTGGGTGGGTTTGTAAGGGGATGTGAGAGTGACAGGATTGGTGTGTAAGTGGGTGCCTGAGTGTCTGTGTGGTTGTACCAGTAGCTGTGTGAGTGATTGGGCGAGGACAGAAACCCACCTGTCACTTTATCTAAAAAGAGTCCACAGTTTTGCGCAAAATATCTGCCCAAATAGAGATGTTTCTGCTAGTTATTTAGTAAGCGCTAACTCGTAGGGTAAATGTCTAGTGCATTTTATACACTACAGATGTATGATGGACCAGGAGGAAATGTCTCCAGTAACCTTCTGTGCATTTAATTTCGTCAATGTGATTGTTCTTTGTTGCAAGGTGAAAGTATTATGTGACATGGCAGGGGTGCCTTACCATGAAATACTAGCACAATACACAAATATGGACCCCTGGTACTCTCTTGTACACCTTCTATAAGTCCTGGTAGAGTGATAAAGAGCACATAAGCTACTAAGAGGATCATGCATTAAGCATTTTGCATCACCAATATGGACCACAAGTAATTGACATGACTCAAGGGAAATTCGACAGCAATTCATGAAAATAGCTCAGATTTTTATACATTTTTTGACACCAAAACAAAATCGATGCATACAGGATAAACAGAGTCTTCAATTTTAAAGCATTAAATAAATCAGTAATTTGCAGTGTAGAAAAACATTAGTGTTGCGGTCAACGGGAAAAACACTGATATGAATTGGTTACTTATAGAGTGAGTTCAACTGAACCCACTTGGGGTTAAGGTCTCGTGAGCCCCCAGACCAGATCACAACCGCTAGCACAATTTTACCTGGCTCAGGGGAGTGGGGTGCAGAGGTGCATATTAGCGGGCAAACAAAGCTGTCAATCAGGCATGCTGTTTGAATGGCTACCCCAGCAAAAAGGTACTTGCTTGACATGTTGAGCAAAAACCTTTGGAACTCAAACAAGGAGTTGGCCCTGGACCAGGAGTCTTGAGGCAGATTGACTCTATCTGGCTCAGCAGACTCAGGTGCAGAGGTGCTCTTAGCTATCCATGGTGCTGAACTGATCCGCAGCCAGGGGTGCTGACAGGCATGTCAAGAGAGGGTGAAAACATATGTAGGATCTTTACGATGAAGCCATAGGGGTGGTTAGTTGTTAATACAGTTGGATCTCTCCTCATGAAGCATTGAGTAAAGCAGGTAGTAGTCGGATTGACCATCAGCAAGCTTTGGTACCTGCAAACAGTGCGGTTGAGGAAATCTTCTCCCAGAGGACCATGGGAATGGTGTAGAAATTGGATCATCACTGAGTGCCAGGCCTACAGATACTAGATGCCACCTGCCCAGTGACTTTGAGCGGCCACGCCGGACGGCTCGGTGGACAGTACTTCAAGGTCGTGGATTTACCAGTTTGTACCTGCTGACTGCAGGTGACTTGTTCCTCTACCACAACAGAGTTCTTTTGAATTCAGGAGTTTGCAGAGGGGTTCACCTTCCTTGTGAAACCAGTTTATTGCCTTGGTCAAGTCACAATCCAGTGGTTGCAGGCTGGCTGCCACAGGTGCAGAGCATAGCACCTCTCTTAGTGGAGTCCTGCCTTGTTGTGGAAACGGGTCTTTTCTTGTTATCACATCGAATCCAAGGTTATTGTATCTGGGGTATCCTTAAATCCTTGATTTAGTGGGTGTTAATGGGTGTGAGGAGTAGCCAATGGGAATCTATTCCTGCAGCTAATCAGTCACAGAAGTGACCACATACGGTGGATGTATGTCACTAAAACTAGTCAGAATGTGCTTTTTAGCCTAAATTCAAGATGGCCAAAACCATCCTTGACTGTAAACCTCAGCTGTGACACCCTAGAGGTGTGATCAAACTTGTGGAGGTGTAAACGTCCTGCATAGCTAATTTCCTAGCTGCTCATAAAAAAGAGCTCCAAGGGCAGGGGGAGGCTATGTCCTCAAGTGGGGGAAAAGTTCCTTTGTTCCAGGGTGCTGGTGAAGCCTTTGAGACTCCATGCGTGAAGGTCTATTCACTAGCCATCCGGTGTGGGTGGGGGTGACACCTCCTGCACACACAGGTCTTTGGCTCTGGAGTGTAATACACTTCCCAGCATGAGGTCAGACTTCTGTCTTGGCTGCAAACCCTCGAAAAGCCCACCATGGCAAGAGAACACTGTGTTAACTTGGTGGTCACTGTCTAAAGTGCCACCTAGGTTCATGCTGTTTAAACTTCAACACCACCATCGTGTCAGGGCTTAAAAAGCACAGTGTTTGATACAAAACACACAAAAAATAGACCATTACAAAATGGAGCAGGACATCTGGAGTAGGTCCAGAGTCCAGCTCATGTTATCCTATGGAAGGTCGTTCACTTGCGCTAGAATTAGGTTTCGAATTCTACCACAGGGCAATGTATGCTTACACATATATTTCCACACATATAATATAATGCACCCTGCCTCCTGGGCTATAGGAGGCCTACCTTAGGTGTGACTGACATATAGTAAATGCAGTGCAGTAACTGTCAAACATTGTGTTTGCAGGATGGAACTCTGGCAGGCAAGCTGCTTGTGCAGGGCTGACAAGGCAGACCTCCAGCCTTTGGTTTCATTCAGGTGACTCAGGGTGTCACAATAAGTACTGCAGCCCTGGTGCCCCTTTTAAATCCCTTCCCTGGGTACCACTGCTTCTATGTTCCAGGGCCTTCTTAGTGGGGTGTAAAAGTGCTTGCCAATTGGGTGTACCAATTCACAGTTACAGTTTAAGAGAAAGAGCACTGGTGCTGGGGATTGGTTAGCAGTACCCAGCACACTTTCAGAACAGTTACCACAGCATCTATCAGCAAAAAGTGGGGGGATATCTGAAAACAGTCCAGTTTACTGCATTCCCTAAGTGTCTTCTTCTAGAAATCTGTGATAACATGAATTCTTCCATAGAGAAGATGACAAGACTACAATGAGGTGACTCTTCAACAAACAAGGGTACTCGCTCGTAACTATATAAAGTACGTGCTTCTTTATTTAGTGGAGATGTCCTTATATTCTTCTGCATCAAGAACATGTCACATTGGCAGGAAAGCAATGTGGGGCAATTTAGTAGGCTGTCCATCATTCTGGCAAAAGGCAGGATTAATTTTTCATGCTAATAAGTTGTACAGAGGGGGGCCAAACAGGCAGAGCTACCAGGTGAATTTCCACAGTAGCATACTCGTAGTTGTTTGAAAGGAATAACCATGGACTCTGCTCTCACCAGGAGTGGACAAGAAGGAACCCATGCATCACAGTCACTACAGATTGCGCTCCATTTGATCAACGATTCATCACCTCCACAAATGATTTCAGATCATCTTTCAATGTGGAATTACCAAGAAAACACACATGCTTTGCCTTCGTCAAGCACTGAATTATTTGTCCTTTGCAGAAGTGGAGCTTCAACTGGGGCACCTTCTATGTGTATGTTTGTAAGTGCCTCCCATTGAGGTTTAATTTCTGTGAAATGAGTATCAGGGCCAGAACTGATCTTCACTGTCCTGTTTATTCAACCAGAGCCCACAGTTTTGCACGAGAAGTGGCAGCAGGAGAAGCCCCAATGACCCTGCGGTCCCTGCCGGCTCCCCCCCTCCAGCAAGTCCGGCATTGCTAATGCATGCAGGGAGCAGCAAAAGTGCTGCTTCCTGCATGCAGGAACAATACTTCCAACTGATTCTTGCCTGCTTGACTGCGGGCAGGAAAACAGTTGAAAAGTTAGCTCCCACTGAGCGGGAGCAGTTTTCCTGTTTCTGCCTGCTGGGAGCAGACTTACTGTTCGCTCTTGCTTGGTGGGAGATGTCAAAGCTCCTGCCAAGCGAGAGCAAACAGATATTTCCTGAAGGTTGGCACCCTGGGACATAGGGAGCGACCCCTGGAGGGTGGCATTCCCCTGGGCCAATATTGGCTCCAGGAGGAGGGATGCGTGCCCCCTTCATTATTCTAGGGCCTGCCACTGTAGGTGGTTGCCTCCAGGGCCGAAAGTAGCCCAGGACGGGAGACGTTTTTTTCCACTCCCCTTTTTTCTGTTTTTGGCCTGGCTCCAGGGAGGTGGTGGTCCTTGGGCTCACAAAGGGCCCAGAGCAGTAATTTATGCTATTATCACTCTAGTCTAAGCAACATTAGGGAAAGTTTTGGACTCAGAAAAGATTATATTTACTTTCTGTGAAATAAGCATCAGGGCTAGAACTGAACCCCACTAGCATGTTTATTCAAGAAGAGTCCACATTTTTGCAAGAGACGGGGCAGCAAGCGAATCCCCGATGACCCTTCGGTCCCTACCGGCTCCTCCCTACAGCGGGTCCGGCATTGCTAATGCATGCCCGGAGCAGCAAAAGTGCTGCTTCTTGCATGCAGGAACAATCCTTTCAACTGATTCCTACCCGCTTGATAGTAGGCAGGAAAACAGCTGAAAAGTACGCTCCCAGTGAGTGGGAGCAGTTATCATGCTCCCGTTTGCTGGGAACGGACTTACTGTTTGCTTGCTTGGCGGGAGATGTCAAAGCTGCTGCCAAGCAAGAGCGAACAGCTATGTCCTGAAGGTGGGCACCCTGGGACATAGGGACCCAGCCATGGAGAGTGGCATTCCCATGGCCCATTAATGGCTCCAGGAGGAGGGTTGCGTGCCCCCACATTATTCTAGGGCCTGCCACGGGAGGTGGTTGTCCCCAGGGCTGGAAATGGCCCAGGAGGGGAGCCGCGTGGCCCCCCTCCCCGTTTTCCTGTATTCGGCTTGGCCACTGGGAAGTGGTGGTCACAGGGTCACACAGGGCCCTAGAGCAGTAATATATGCCATTCTCACGCTAGTCTAAGCAACAGTAGGGGAAAGTTTATATTTACTATTCCAGGTCGAGTCTAATGTACAGTAGGGAAAGTGTTGGATTTCAGAGGGGAAACATTTACTATTTTCACACCAATTTAAGCAACAGTAGGGAAAGTTTTGGACTTCAGAGGGGATGGGTTTACTATTCCAACTCCAGTCCAAGCAACTGTAGAGAATGTGTTGGACTTTGGAGTGCATACATTTACAATCTGCAATTCAAACCAATCAATTTAAGGGAAGGTTTTGGAATTCTCAGGGGTAGGATTTACTATTCCCATAAGCAACAGTAGGGAAGGTTTTGGACTTCGTAGGGGTTAGACTTACTATTCCTACTCCAGTGTACGAAACAGTAGGGAAACTGAACTTTCGAGGGGTTTAATTTACTATTTCCACTTCAATTTAAGCAACAGTGGGGAAAGTATTAGACTTCAAAGGGCTTATGCTTACTATTTCTACTTCACTCTAAGCAAGAGTAAGGAAAGTGTTGGACTTTTTTGTGGGGTGGTTACATTTACTAGTTCCACTCTAATCTAAGCAACAGTAAGGAAGGAGTTGGATGTTGAAGGGGTTAAGTTTATCATTTTCACTCCAATCTAAGTAGCAGTAGGGAAAGTACATCACTCCAACACATAATAATTTTTTCTAACAAACTTAAAATACTACAACCAATAATTACTATGTATTTAGAGTTTAAAATATATACTAAATCCATTGTAAAAATAGCAGTTTTTATTGAACAGAAAAATTCACAGACGTTTGAAACAATGTATTATTTTTAAATAACAATGACTCAAAAAATCTAAACAAAAAAGCAATATAAATAAATTAATAATAAAATAAATTGTGAATTAAAAAAGTAAACAATTCAAAATACACCTAAAACTCAATTAATGATTAGTTAAATTTAAAAAATGTATATAACACATAATCAATTTCAAAAGTAGCATAATTATCATTTTAATATTTAAAAATTGTAAAAATCAATAATAAAATCAAAACAAAACATGTAATCAATTAGAAAAAATATAAATTAATTCCTCAATCAATACATGTACTAAACTGATGAACTATGTAATATTTACATTACTTTAGTAAAGTAACATTACTAAATATATGATCATTTAATTAACATACCAGCCTATTGCCCTACAAACCCAAAAACCCACTACTATGAACTAAATTAGCAAATGAACTTAGGGAAAATGAACATAAATAGGTACTAAATTATATAGTTTAATAAAGTAAACATGAATCAGTTAATAAAAGTAAATAATTAGTAGCCAATTATTATATTAAAATTACATTAACAAATTAATTGAAAATGGGAAATAAATAATAATTTAATTAGTTTTCCACTAAATTCCCCTACAAACCAAACAACCTGCTACTGCATTATAATTTAGTAATTAGATTTAGAAAACACAAATTTCAAATTACACACAATTAAAAAATAATACAATTAAATTCATAATGCAAACACCCAAAATGATAATAATAACAAATTATTCTAAATTTATTAGAAAACAATGTGTATTACCATTATATTAAAATAAGCAATATTAAACATAATGACAACTCTTCAGAATGACATTCTATTAAAAAAATACACTTAACTTTGATATTCTGCTATATAATATTTTTGCATTGCAAAGATTTTTGTCACGGTATTCATGTCACACGATATTCAGGATTAGGTATTTTTTGTGTCATTCACCTAATTTGGGGCCATGAGGAATGCCTACAGAATTGGAGTTGATATTGAATAAACTGAGCCAAACCTCTCCTTAAAGAGTGGACTCATTACCTTTGCATAGGTATGTAAAGCGCATACAAACTAGTTGTGAGAGTAAAATGCTTCATTTGACTGACTCGCCACCTAGTGAGTCCTATGCATTGACAATGAGGTAAGAGAAGGAATCTAGCTCTGTCATTACCCTGGCAGTTTTTGCGTTGCCACCCCGCTCCTAGACCATCAAATCCATAAACAACCACAGACAGAGTACAATTTATTTTCACTCTAGCGGGCAGTTCTTTAGTGGTACCTTTGAAAAAGTTACTGCAATGGGAGCATCAAAGATAGTTCCTGCAGGGCATGGACTATCAAGTCCATGCCTTGCAGGAACTGGGGTAGAAAGCACATGGGGGGCTCAACATGTGTTCCCTTGCAGGCACCCCATGGTTCAGAGGCACAAGGGGGCCCTATAGAGCCCCCATTGTATCCTCACAATCACACTTTTCATGACGGTCACACCGCCATGAAAAGTGCAGTGGTGAAGAATCTCCTAATATTCTTGGTGCTTCCTCAGCGGCACCGCCAACAAATTAGGGGGCCTCATACTGCTGCACCAACCACCAATGCTAATGCAGCGGGTGAACTGCCACTCTGGCGGTCCACGGACCGCCACCACAGGTACGCTGAACTCATAATGAGGGCCTTAGTCAAGGTGGCATTTGATGTGTCTTTTGGTGATTTGCATTTCTTTAACTCAATTCAATACTTTTTCAATTGATATCCAAGTTAGATTTCAATACTTTCCCAGTCATGGAGTACTGATTCAACAGTTCTGTACATGACAACTTTAGAGTTACAAAATCGAGGAATAAGAGGAAGAAAGGATGTGAAATAAGTTACCCACAAATACACAGTATGTGTCAAAGTAGGGGTTTGAGATTACTGTACGGATTACGTGGTGCGTTTACCAATTGCTACATCCCACACCTTCCCTTGCACTTTAACCACTTCCATTCACATAGCTAGGTCTTGTGATCTCCCCAGCTCTTGGCTTCTTGGCTCTGGTCATTGAGTCATTCTCCTTGCAGATCTCCTGTATTCATGGAATAAGAATGTGTCATGTTCAAGTTGTGGAAGTAGGGGAGGCTGTTCTCCGAAGTCAAACTTGAAGAATTTTGTCTGGTGCCCAATAAATGGGCTTGAATGTGAGCTGAAAATTGTTTGGGTATCCAACTACCCCTGAAATTGTCCCTGATTATAGGAAGCATTCTGCAAAATTCCGAGTACTACAGAAGTGGCCAGAGTGCTCATACCCCCTGAAGGTAAGGTCCTTCACACTTATGGTAGAAAGTGCTTGCATCCACTCACCTCCTGAGTGGCTCTACAGCTGTGTAGCCGACCATAGGAGGTATAGCAGTACTATAGGGTACATTAGAGTTTGCCCATTGGTGAAGGCAGCTTTGGTGCAACTTGTTGCGGTTTGACTACTAATTCTTTTAAGCATCAATTTTACAATGGAAAAGTACAAAACTCAATGTGCTTGCTCAGGTCAAGTAAAATCTGCGATGACCGATGCATAAAAAGTAAAGCTTTGAAACAACTTACAAAGGACTCAGAGGAGCCACAAATCAATACAGAATGTGGATTAAAGTCTAATATTGCTTCTTTATATGATTGGGATAATAGATCTCCACTAGTAAACTCTACCAGGAAATTTGCAACAGAGCTTTATCTCTTTACGAAACAGAAAAAAGAAACAAATTATTGTGTTGAGGTTGATACCCAGACAGAAGCTGCTGAATCCAGCTTCCATGACATTGCCAAGCAACTCCATTAGGATGCGATATGTCACCTGAATGCTCCTCTTTTGTCTAGCCCTTTTAAGAGTTTAATGGAACCAGGCCTTTTGTGCTCCCCATGTTTACAGCAAATAATGCATGACCATATGTTTGGGTCTAGGATTAATGTAGTGGGTGACAATTCAAGTAAGCAGCAAATGTTTGCAGTTCGGGCAATGTGCCTGGTGATCAATTGCCGTAAAATTAATATAGCATACCATCTTTATCTTCGCTGAATATGAACTCTACAACTCCATCAGCTCTATTAGATGTTGTATTGCTAATGCAATGGACTCTGAACGACATATTAGAAGCATTGGTAGTGGTAAATCAAAATCAACAAACTCAATCATAGCTTTTACAGAACTTAAATGAGGAATTACAAAAAGTGAACACTTGTCTGCCGACACTAATTAGACATGTAAATTAGGCCTTGGTAGAGGATCACTCTCGTGGGATAGTAAATGTGGTTGAAGAAAAAGGACTCTTCCTTTCGGCATAACTGTGATGTGGCATAACACAGGGAGAGGGAAAGGAGTCAGTGTTAGTTAAACGAAGATTACAGCATGGGGGTTTCTAAAATTTACCTCAAACTATAACCTCTCTTATGGGAGATACCAAAATAAATTAACCCAGCAGGTGTATAGAAATTTTAAAGGAAAAAATAAATTGTATCGTGTAAGGAAATGTTAGTTTCGTGATCAGGAAAAGGACTGCAATGCCATGGCACATAGGTCTATACATCTCTTAATTAATATGCAGGAAAGTAATAAACCTAATTGTAAAATGGAAAATTATGAGAAAGTAAAGGGAGATCAGCCATTAGCTAGAGTCGCTGAAAATCAAAATGCAAAAAACATTATAAAATAGGTCCCAGATGGATGCAGTCAATGTAATCTGGTTTCTGATGTCATTCATAAAAATAACAAAACAAAAAGCTTTTGTCTTTGAATAGGTCGAAGTTGCTATCATTGTTTTTGCAAAATCCCACGTTTAACAGACATCAGTTCATCTGATTTTAAAGCTGTGGAATTTAAAGGTCTAGGAGGAAGAGAGGGAAGTTGTAATAGTGGAATGTGCATCCCGGATGATTGGAAACCTATGCAATGCATATCAGGGTTATCAATAGATTTGAGGCCAGAAGTATCTGTTCACAGAAACCGTGGGGTCGGGCTTTATTGCACCAGGGTCGTTTAGCAAAAAACAGGTGCATTTATAGCAGGATAAAGCAGGGTCACAATCTAGAATTAATAATTGAAATGCACGTATCATTTTTGCAAACAATGTAATCCCATATGAATGCCAACAAAGTAGGTTGGCATTAACAACATTGTCTGTGTGACCTTGTTGATGAGGAATGTGGTTTGAATTATAATTGTTCTGCAAAAGATAAGGAATTATCTCACAATCTAAGCTTCTGCTATTGGAACATACATGGCTTACAGAACTGCAAAACAATGAGGATAATTGAACACGTGTTATGCGAATACCATACTGTTCTTCTGCAGGAGACATGGTCGCGAGGAACCCTAATATTTATGGTTTTATATCTATTGGGAAGCCTAGGCCATGCTCTTGGAGAGGGTGGACTATGTTGTAGCTCTTTCTGTTCATTTTCTTAAGAATTATAAGTCGCGTGTGAAAATTTGACTGGGAAAGTGAGAGCGTGCAAACAATTGCTGAAGTGCAAGTTGCCCCGGGGGACAAAGTAAAGGTAATATTGGTAACTGTATATATTCATAAAGAGCTAAAACAAAGGTTGGTATCCTTTCTGGAAAATCTTGAACTTTATTTACAAGAGCTAAGAGAAGAAAAACCGGACGGAATACTGATTATTGTGGGTGATTTTAATAAAAAAAGTAATCAAATCAAGAATAATAATGTATTAATTGACATTCCTGAGCTATAGAATTTCCCAATTGCTGTATTTCCAATAGCGCCATGTTGAAATGATTCAAATGATATGGGAGACTGGCTTCGTAGAAAAGGCCTAGTGGGTCTAAATAGGCGTGTTAAATCAGATAAGCAGGACGGAAAGACATTCCTGGCGGGGTCTTATCAAGGCCCACTAGACCATGTGTTTGTGCCCTCTGAAGTATTCAATCTTTTTAATGATTTCAATATAGAGAATTATAAACGAAGCGATCATTGGGCATTTCAGGAGACTGTCCACTTAGAGGAAACAGCTATAAGAGACAAAGCAATGGTGTTTGACATGTATTTCCCAAGAAGATTTAAACCCCATTTAGGGGATAGACAGATACATGTCTTGAGTGAACAACTATTGTGTTCCATTTTTAAGGATACAGCTGTATGGCTCCTTTCCCTCGTTGATAAAGTGGTTGCAAGAATACAGATCCAGGCTAGTGCAATCAGTATAATGGGACAACTCTATCCAGAAAATCATAATTGGGGTGGTTTGATAGTGATTCCAGAAAGAAAACAGTGAGTAAAACGCAGTCAGTTCTCAGAAGAGACTAAAGGTACCTTAATTCTGTTCAGATAATCAAACTTAAACAAAGTACAGGGACCTTATTAAAAGCAAGATGGAGTCTTTTTATAACCGTAGATGGAATGAGATGTTGGAAGTTATACTGGTGGGGGCCACAAAGAATTTATGGGATTTGGTAAACAATATATGTGGTATACATCCTAGGACTGCCTCCCACATAGTAATGGAAGATGATTGGGCCGAGGACGGCCCGGGACCAGGGTTCGATTCCCGGCGCGGCAGGTTTCTGGACCAGGGTCAGCGGACTCGATAATTCTCTCGCCTCGGTGCCCACTCTGATCAGCGATCACACTCGGCAACTCTGGGCATTAGCTTGCCTCATCTTCACTAACGGCCCCACCAGACCGCCGGGGATGCCTGGTCTCACCCTGGAGATACCCATTAAGGGACCATCTCTCAGGGAAGCCAGGAAGGGTTTCGCAGCGGTCGAAGCGCCTTGGGACCCTCCGGGTAAGTAGTGCGCTATATAAATGCCTATACATTTACATTTACATTTAGACTGAAAAGAAAATGATGGTCCTTCCCCCACTGGTATCTCAAAACTAAAGTATGAAACAGATTTTGAGTTACCTGAGTTCCTTTCACCAAAAACAATAAATAACATCATTTTATCACTCAATTTAAGTAGGGCACTTGGCCAGATAACATACCTGCTGCCATAATAAGGGCAAATAGTGAATCACTGTTTTACATTGTGAGCAATTTTGAAGAAGTCTATAGAAATATATACGAGATGTTGTTGCGTGGACTTCAGTAAAGCTTTTGACTCTATTGATCGTGGCAGGTTACGGGAAAAACTGTTAGCATGGATTGAACCACATGGTTTGCTGTACTCAACACACGTCCTTCATGCCTTATATTGTACTCAAGTTGAAATGGACCCTTTGGCTGCCTTAGTAAAAAGATATATACTGAGAACGGACTGTGCCAGGGATGTGTCCTAGCTCTTATTCTTTATAGCTTATATGTGTCTGACTTTCCAAGCTACATTGACGTCTCCAGCACCTTCTCTCCTTAGATGGTATCGTCCCATATACCATGTTTAATGTATGCATATTATTTGGTTTTATTAGATTATTTATTTTTTATTTAAGCTTATTTCGATACAGTACATATCATAAAAGCAACACAAAGCATCAAGTAAAACAATACAAATTACATAGTATAAAATACCTTCAGGTTTGATAATAAAAGCAATAAGAGCGAAATGTGCAAATAAGGATATCATTAACATTGAACACCCATACGGGATATAGTTCATCAAGGGGCACTTTACTGGAGCAGCAGCTTCCTTGAGGTTCTTATACGCCAGGCCCAACCTAAAAATTTTGCCATACAACATGCAAAAAACGGGCGGGCATCTGAGCATAATATGCGTAGGGCTTCTGAGTGTGATCTTGTTCCTAGACTCCTACACAAAGGTTTTAGCCATTTCGATCTAGGTGCTGCATAGGCCTTACACTCAAACAGTAGGTGGGCAACGGACTCAACCCTTGAAGCACAGAACGGGCAATGCGGAAGCGTTTGAAATGGAGGTTTCCAGGTAGAGGTAAACGAGCCTAGGGGGAGCACACCCACCCTAAATTTAAAATACAGGGATCTGTCTCCAGGATTATGAATCAGGTCCAGATAGAGTTCCCTATAAGGCAACTCCTTAACTAGCAAAAACTGGGCGACAGATTTACAGTGGTTGGGATTGTGCATTCTCTTATTGTTTACCCATAGCCAATACACCTTCTTCAGGAACTGCTTAGGGGGTGCGGTTTTGTTGACCCAGGCGTCACCCAAATCCAGCTCATAAAGCAGGCGTTTGACTTCCCTAAACCAGGGTACCTTACTACAACCTGGAAGCGACAGGAGGTCTTTTAAGGCGTCAGCATAGCTGCACAATTCGGGGACATTCCAAATCCGGGACCAGAGAAGCAAAGGTCGTAAGTTAGCTTGCTCACAGATTGAGCGAGTGCCTGTATCTAGCAGAAGTGGGATTGTAGGTGTACTATGGGGCAACCTCATCAGATCTTTGTGAAAATTATTTTCAAGGTGGGCCAGGGTATCAACTTTCTGTAAGCCCCACAGTTCAGCCCCATACAGGGCGGCGCTCACAACCCTCGCTCTATAGATATCTATCAATGCCCCGATTGGTTTTAAGGATGAGGCTCGCTGTTCCTTAAGCAAGGCTCCTGTAGCCCTTTTATGAGTCAGGAATACCTTTTGGTGATGTGCCTTCCAGCTCATGGTATCGCAGAGCCGTATTCCGAGGTAATCAAATTCCTTGACTCTTTCAAGGGGGATAGAGTCTAAGACAGGAGGGTTAACGGATTTTTTAGGAGGGTTAAGGACAAGGAATTTAGTCTTGCCTATATTTATTGCCAATCCCCTGGAGTCACAAAATGATTTAAAGCTTGTGAGCAATTTCTGAATGCCCGCTGGTGTTTTAGATATCAGGAGGGTGTCGTCCGCAAACAGGAGAGTTGGAACTTTTCTGCCCGCCAGGGTGGGTGCATCTGCAGGATGTTGCAAGAGATGCTCCACCACTCCGTTGACATAAAGAGAAAACAGAGTGGGGGCAAGCACACACCCCTGGCGGACGCCCCTGTCTACTGGGATACGAGATGTTTTTCTCCCTGGACACCCCATCTGATCTGGGCGAAATTGTCTTCATGGAATTTTCTGAGCAAAAGCAGCAAGTAGGGTGGTAGACCTAGTCCATCGAGGACATTCCAAAGTAGTGCCCGTGGGACCAGGTCGAAGGCAGTACGCAAGTCTATAAAGACTAGGTACAAACTGCCCCCTCCCAGTACCACCACCTTCCAATATAACATTAGGAGACGGAATGTCTGCTCGATGGTGCCTGTCCCTGATCTAAATCCTGCCTGAAAATCGGACAGAATTTTTTCCTCGTCAACCCACTGCAGGATCCTACCCAGAACCACCTTGCCTGCCACCTTTTGGGTTGAGTCCAGCAAACTGATGGGACGTAGGCATGGGCGGAAAATCCGTTCCGCTCGCGGATTTTGCGGATTTTCGGGAAATCCGCAATCCGCGAGATTTGCGAATCTCCCGCAAAATCCGCAAATCCGTGAGCAGCGGAATTTGCTCGCACTGCTCGCACTGTTCGCGTGAGTTCGCGTGAGTTCGCGCCCCGCGAATAAGTGCAAAATTGCAGAAATACGATCTTAGCAAAACTGAAAGTAACTACTTACCAGGTTCAAAAGTTCAGGCTCATCATTAGTAGCCATTTCCTGTAGTGCTTCCTGAGGGGCCCCTCCAGAGTTCAGTTGCCAGTTGAAACTATTATGTGACCCTGCTCTGAACCTCAGAATAGTTACACATATGCCACAAAGGTCCTGAATTACAGCTAAGGGAGACAAGCAGGAGCCAGGCTGGAAGTTAAAATCCATTAATCAGCCCCTAATTCATTATTGTCAGTTGGGGCAGGGCAGGTGTTGTAACTAATTTTGCAACAATGAAAGCACTTAGCAAGTGCAAAAGATCACTAATCAGGGCGCACTAAGGAAGCAGGTGCCAGCTAAAAAAATATTCTGTGACACATTAATCAGCCCCAAATTAATTCAGGTCACTTGAGGCAGGGAAGGTGTGCTTTGCTTTGCCGAAAATAATGTACACTGGACAACCAGAGGGTGTGGTGATGAAACAGAGGGTGGCATGGGTGGGCCAGAGGGTGGCATGAGTAGTCAGAGAGTGGCAGTGGTGACAGAGAGTGGCAGTGATGAAGAAGAGTGTCCCAAACAGGCTGGACACGTAGAAACAACAAGTTCGCGAAACTTGCGACCCGACAGGTAAGTTCGCAATTTGCGAAAGTGTACAAAACCCTCGCGAACTGGCAGAAACACGGGCGAACACAAAAAAAAAAAATCCGCAAATTCGCGGGAATTCGCGGATTTTGCGGATTGCGAATCCGCAAATCCGCAAAATTCGCGAACGCGAGATCCGCAAAATTCGCTCATGCTTAATGGGACGGTAGTTGGCTGGATCGTCCCTGCTACCTTTCTTATATATTGGCACAACTTCAGCGCCCCTCCAAGAGTCAGGAAAGGAGCCTCCCATCAAGACCTCGTTTAGCAGTGAAGCAATTAATCTGCTCCAACTGCTGGATGGGACTTCAATAGGTCGCCTGGGATTCCATCAGGAGCCTTGTTAGAAACAATGCCACCGATTGCCCTTTCGACTTCCTGGCTAGTGAAGGGGTCGACGATGACAGGGGAGAAAACTGATGGGCTAATCAAGAGGCCCGGGCCCGGGCATGCAAGGGATATCCCCTGAGTCACAGAGTATAGTTTGGAGAAGTGAGTAAACCAAACGTCGCCGGGAATGTTGCAGGTTATCTGCTGGTCAGTGGGCTTGTCCCTTGCTCTTAAAAGATCCCAAAACCCCTTCGAGTCCTTCCTTTTACTTGCCTCAGTTAACTCACACCAAAAATGATATTCATAATTCTCCTTAGCCTCAGTCACCGTTTTTTAATAAAATTTCCTTACGGATTTGATGGTGGCTGGATCCCTATTCTTTACTGCAGTGATGAGGTCCCCCCTAGCAGCTCTACATTTGGCGGAATACCATTTGGCTCTAGCTTTGTTGGCACCATTAGCTACAGACCTGGCCTTGGGTTGAGGAATAACAAACAGATCACTCAAGGATACTACGGTCTCTGTGAATAATGGTAGCACTTTTATATTCGGTGGGCATAAAGTGTCAAGCTGGGATGCCACCACAGACAAGATGGTCCCAGCTTGCAACAGTCTAGCCTCGTCTTCTTTAACTTTGGCCCACTTCAATCGTCTGCCACAGTTCGTTGGTACAATGTTATGGGATGATTTCCAGATGTGAGAAGACTTGCCCTGGTTCTTCGTCTGCCACGGGGAAGACAAGGTTAGGGAGAGGGGGTTGTGGTCGCTGTCGGAAGACATGATAACCTCCATGTCATGGTGAAGAGGCCAGAGATTATAGTTCAACATGATAAAATCTATTCTGGAGGTGTGGCCCGTCCTGTTATATGTGTGGGCACCCCTAGGATCCGATTTGGATCGACCATTCGTTGAGCGCAGGTTGTGTTCCATGCAAAGTGCATTGATGTCTATCGCACTTTGCGTCCATTTTGGAATTGGATCGAGAGTCAAAATCGGGATTCCTCTTTTAGTGTCCTCATCGAAAGACTCCAAAATGTCCTCCCTTGCCAGTGGTTCAAAGCAACAGTTAAAATCGCCTGCAAGGAGGACATAAGAATTGATATTGCAAGCAGCTAGGTCTTTGCTTAGGCCTGTCGATGGCAAACTGGATGACCCATTTCTAGCACCTCTCAAGTACAGATTAAAAACCTCTAACATCCTTCCCCCATCACAATGAATTGAAATCCTCTGTAGGTCAGAAGATTGGGTGGGCCTATGACTCACTTTTAGGCCCAGAGCAATACTGACCCATATCAGGAGGCCGCCAGATGGGCGACCCTTAGATCCACTTTGCTGATGTGCTGGGACAAAATAGGTTGTGAACCCTACCCTATGTTTTGGTTCCTGAGACCAGGTTTCTTGCAGGATGCAGATGTTATAAGGCTCTAAAAACGCATTCCATTCCGGGTTATCGAGGTTGCGAGCAAGCCCTGCCACATTCCAGCTTACAATCTTTAACAGTGATACCTCTAGAGAGGAATGGGTGGTGGAGTGGGTAGGTACAAATGGAGAGGACACAGCCACTGTCGGTGGCCTTTCTGAAGGCTCATTTTTAGGGTTGTTAGGTGCCATAGTATCCTCCAGTGGGTAAGCCGGTGCTGGGGTGAGCCGGGGTAATGAAAACGGTGGAATATGGGAAGGAACCAACTGGGTCTCCCTACCATAATGACAAGGCTCACCTAAAACGATCAGATCAGCTAATGCAACCTTGCTCATATCTGTCAACCCACCCTCTAGCAGTGGAATGTTAGGTGTTCCTGTCAAGTCAAGAGTGCGATCGATGGCTAAGGATTCCTTAGAGACATAGGGGGATTCACGGGGCCTTCCGGCTTGTAATGATATTACGTTCCCCCCTGTGTGGTGATCAGAGTGCTTAAGGAGTCAATCTACTTCCTCTAGGCCTCTGAATCTATTTGAGGTAGGGAAGCCATTCCAGTGTGAATAGGGATCCACATTCTTAGAATGGCCTTTCCTTGGTTGGTGGTGGACTAGTGACCAATTATTAGTTTGGTTGTAAGTGGGACGTGGAGGATAAAAAAAGGACAGTGGCCTGGGGATAACAGAGGAACCTTCGCTACTGGGCCACGAACATATATGCTGCGCCGTGTGGGGGTCATCGAATGTTACGACTATACAGTCCCCAGGAATGGTTTTCCTCGTTGGGCCCACCCATGTCGTTCTGCGCACCATCAGGACTCTACTTCTATGGCCATTAGGGATGGGTCTATTGACATTAAGCCAATGCATTATTTTATTTTTCAGGGACCAGTGGTTCTCATGTTGGTCGATGCCGATCTGGGGAACACCCGTCAGGACAACCACAAAGTCATTGGCCTCCGGTGGAAGGTCAATGTAACCCCCTCTAAAGTTGTTCTTAGCTGGAAAGTCCTGGGTGGGCTGGTAGGCCGGTTTGCTAAGATGTGGTTTGGTGGTGACTCCAGGTTTAGGGTTAACCGGAGGGTGAGTGGGGGCACGTTTAGGGGCCTTAGGGTTTGGAATGGTTGGGATTTTATCCACAGCCACAGTCCTTGGTTTAGGGACAGGGCGTGCAGTACATGGAATTGTAGGAGGAGGTTGGGGGGCTTGTGGTGTGGGAGCTGGGGGTGTTAAATCAGCGACAGGGACGCCCTTATTCTCAAGACTTCTCAGACCGAGAGTGGCAAGAGCAATAATGCTCTTTTCCATCTCAAGTAGATTATTTTCGATCCGCGAGAGTCTGAGATCTAGGGGAGAGAGGAGATTTTTTAAGGTTTCCCACACCAGCTCTATAAATTCTCTGTCATTCTTACCCAACCCTTCCGCCTGCAAGCCCTCAGCCTCTAAGGTCACATTGGCCGACACCGAGGTAGACCCAACCCCCCCCTTCCACCATTTTAGGCTGTACCGCAGGAGCCTGACCACCTTGGATTAGAGTGGTCCGGCCTTCCGGCAATACCAGATCATGTGAAGCAACGATCTTCGCCTTCTTCCGGGAGTAAGCGGAACGGGAACAATGTTTCGATTTGGGTTGGGATACACTGGGGGCATTAAATATCACTGGGGGTGGAAGGTTAGAAATAAGATTCTCGGAACCGGAAATGGCAGGTACACTCATATCGTTTGGTTTGGGTATTTGGGCAGGGGGCGGAGTAAGAGTGTGTGGGAGCGAGGTTGAATGGACCTCAGCCTGAGTAATTACACAACGGGGTATGGTTGTTCCCTCTGGAGTGACCGCAGCAGCTAGGGGGCCTAGGGAGGATTTTTTAGAGGTAGCGATAACCTCCGACAGTCTTCTAGTGGCAACCAACTCTAAGGATACACGAGCTTGAAGTTTCGATATTTCCTGATCTATGGCGAAGTTGGTGCGGGTAATAAAATCATCCATGGGACCACTGATTGGATGACCACCTTTAGAGGTTTTACTCCTAGTTAGCCTAGAACACATATCGTGACAAAAGGGAGGAAAACAGTGAGAATTAAAATAAGCAGGTGGTAATAAATCGCAGACCTAAGTGGGAACTTGATGCAGTGGGAAGGGCGAAAGAGAGTGGGCCAGTCCAGTCCGCTCAGTCCTCGAACGGCCTCAAACGGCCCGCTCTTTGCCCGCTCTTCGCCCGAGCTGGGTCCCGCGCTGCGGGAGTATGAGATGATGTTATAGGAGAAGAGTCAGGGCAGGGGGCGGGCCAGCAGGGAGAGCGGACCGTCAGCTGGTTCCTGGTCTCACAGGGACTCCTGGTTGCTGGAGTCCCTGCACGCTCGCAGCCCCGCCGAGCCTCACGCCCAACCCGCCTAGTAGCCTCCTTAACGCCCGCTAAGCAAACCTGGGCGAGGTGATGAGCCGATTTTGTAGGGTCCGTTTAAGTCAGCAGCGCCGTCTACTTCCCAGTGCCTCAATTCAGAGCAAGAGTCCCACAGGATGAATGCAGAGAGAGCCTTTAACCTCCAGCCAGGGCGGGGGGCGGGCCAGCAGGGAGAGCGGACCGTCAGCTGGTTCCTGGTCTCGCAGGGACTCCTGGTTGCTGGAGTCCCTGCACGCTCGCAGCCCCGCCGAGCCTCACGCCCAACCCGCCTAGTAGCCTCCTTAACGCCCGCTAAGCAAACCTGGGCGAAGCGGCAACCGCGGAGCGGGTGCGGCGAGGTGATGAGCCGATTTTGCAGGGTCCGTTTAAGTCAGCAGCGCCGTCTACTTCCCAGTGCCTCAATTCAGAGCAAGAGTCCCACAGGATGAATGCAGGGAGAGCCTTTAACCTCCAGCCAGGGCGGGGGGCGGGCCAGCAGGGAGAGCGGACCGTCAGCTGGTTCCTGGTCTCGCAGGGACTCCTGGTTGCTGGAGTCCCTGCACGCTCGCAGCCCCGCCGAGCCTCACGCCCAACCCGCCTAGTAGCCTCCTTAACGCCTGCTAAGCAAACCTGGGCGAAGCGGCACCCGCGGAGCGGGTGCGGCGAGGTGATGAGCCGATTTTGCAGGGTCCGTTTAAGTCAGCAGCGCCGTCTACTTCCCAGTGCCTCAATTCAGAGCAAGACCCAACCCAAGGGGCCTTCTGAAAATGATATTTTAAAACATCATTGTAAGTAAAATCAACTAAAATAATAGGGAAAAACTAAATTTTTAGTATTTGTTGAAAAGGTAACACACTTAAATGGTTTTTAGATAATGGAAAATTAGAACAAGAGAAAATGTATAAGTACTTAGGTGTGCTCTTTTCCCACAAGTTAAGCTGGGGCAAACATTGTTAGAGTTATTAAAACAAGAGCACTTTTACAGTCAGCTTCTCTTGCGAAGTTTAATATGACGTACAGAAGCTCATCATATACCCCGTTTGTTAAAGTATTTTTGCATATAATTCCACCACTAGCACTTTATGGCGCTGAAATTATTGGCATTAAAAAAATAGATATTTTAGATCTGGTAGAAAGGAGGTGTTTGAAATCGGTCTTATGCTTGCCAAAATGATCAATGATCCAAAGTGTATGTTGTGAAATCAATGTATTAGCATGGCCATATGTGACTGTTATTCGTTTTTAAAATTCTGGAATAAGTTGTCTTTGGAAGAAGAAGTGGTGAAGTTATCCCAGATCTGTTAGCTGGAGGCTCAACAAAGTGAACTTCAGTGGGTGAGTGATTTTTTTTTTTTAACAAATTAAGGATATCAAGGATTATTTCTCATCCTAAAAGGATTTTGGAGATGGGATCCATTTCCTTACAAGAAGCACTTAAAGGAGGATGCCTTGATTATCTCTGTGCAAAAATATAGGACTTATTTAGCTAATAAATCTTCAATTTTTTTAACATTACAGTTTCTGGGTAATTCTGACATGTTTCCATACCTAACTTGTTTACCAGAATCAGCTCTTCAGTCTGAAATTTTAAAGTTTAGATTAAGATGCAGTCGTGCTTTGCAGGTACCTAGTATGGGGGTAATATATAAAGTAAAGGGGAGAAATTGTACATATAACCAGAAAATGAAATGTACAGATACAAATGTTTTAAGGGATTGTCCTGTATTTTTGAGGTTCCCTCATACATTTTTAATGCTGTTGTTTATAAAGAATGATAATTGATCATTTGAATGATAATGATAATGAATGATTATATTAATCTGTTAGCCAATATGCACTTTTTTGATATTGCTGTGGGGATGGGATGTTTTTTAAGGCCAGTGACGAAATTTAAAATTCTTGATTTAATATGATGTGAAAGCCATTTTTTTACCTTAATTCTATGTATGGACAAGTGTCGTAATAAACACATTCTATTCCTTCCTTCCTTGGCTGTGTCACAGTGATGTAAGTGCCTGTTGGAGTGCATCCAGCACCCAGAAGTTATTTTATTGGAATTCTTTCAGGTAGGTGGAACTTTACTAAGAGCTCTGAGGTACTACGGAAGGCGAGTTTCTGGACAGATAATCATAGATACAGGGTGGGAGAATGAATGTAGTCAAAGAATGGGCAAAATATTAGGAGAAAGCTTACATGTCCTGTAAGGAAGACATAATGTTCAAGAGAGGAGAAGTTTTGTTGTGATATTGGAAATAATGTGAGGAAAAGGTAGGTAATGGGAAGAACGGGAGAGGTATTTGAAGGGAAGTACTTTGAGTGAGAGGGAGAGGAGTGATAAGGGAGTCAGTGGTAGGGTTCACAATCAGAGATACTGAATGAAGTGATGTGAGTCACGTTCTTGCCACTGAGCAGTGTCGGTTATGGAGGAGAATCACACTTGGAGATTACTTGTATAGATTGGGTCATGTTCATGTTATGTGCAGCAGTCTAGACGGATATGCAAAACATGGTTTTTAATTTTCATATTTGGCCTTTGTTACCATTTTTGATATATACTCACTCAGTTTTAGGAGTCAGAAAAGGTTTCTGATATGCTCTATGCTCTTATCAGGAGATAAACTGCTAAAAATCTCGCTTTAGAAGATGTCTGAATAAAGGTTTAAACTAGGCCTTTGCAGAATTTGAATTAAGCCTGATTATTCTGCATTACTCTTTGACCTGGAGTTACCAATAGTAACACAATTACTCCTGCTTGCATAATTTGGGAAAAAACCCCTTCTGCAACAGCACAACGGGGCACATGAACAACCGTTTTTAGTGGTTGCAGATGGACATTTGGCCTATTTGCAACCACTAAAACAGCTTGTGCAATGTACCAACCCTAGTTTGCGAGTCGGAAACTTTTTATTGTTTCGCAAAATAGAGTTAGCGAGCCGCTGTTAAGAAGTGGTGTGCCAAGGGCATCCCTTCAAATAGTGAGTCGCAAGGGCCTGTACTATTGTTTTGCAACTGGAATGCCGTCACAAAACAATTGCAGTTTGCCACCAACTTCAAGTAGATAGTAAGCCCTTCCCCTTTGTGACGGGCAGCAAAATCATGTTTAAGAGGAGGCAATGGTCCCATGAACCACTGCCTACTCTCCAAAAATGAAACAGAAATATTTCATTTTTCTTTTTGAAATTCAACCCGTTTTCCTTAAAGGAAAGTCTGCATATTAAAAAAAAAGTTGCTTTATTGAGAAGCAAACACAGACATTGCGGATTGCTGTCCCCAGCAGGCTACCATCCCTGTGGTAGTGGCAAATTGATACCTGCCTCATGAATATTATTAAGGAGGCAGGTCATTTGCGACACCACCGGGAATTGCTATTGCATCTGAGACAGATTAGTATCTTTTATTTTGCGACTCTCAAAGTGTGAATTGCTAAGAATTGCAATTTTCTAGTCGCAAAATGAAATGGTCGTACATGTGCCCCATAGAGTTTTGCTGCATTTAGCCCTATTTCTTAGCTCAGAAATGCATCATACCTTTAATTTTTAACATGATGGTGCATTTTTATCAAATAAAATAGTACTAAATACGTGGAGTATGTTGGGGTAAATCCTACCCTGAGAGCACAGTTAGCAAGCGCGAGCAGCCCTTTGCACTCACTTTTCGTGTTTTGTTGCATTTAGTGCTATTTCTTAATACAAATGTATCTTTATGTTCATTTGGGCTGTGAGGGGTATTTTTGCGCTAAGAAATAGATCTAAACACAGAATTACTCTTCTCATGTAATTCAGTGTAATCTTGAAGAATTCCTAATAATTCCAATGATTACTCTAAACTGAATTACACAAGTTACATCCACCCATAGTCAAAGCCTGAAGCTTTCTGGGAAGCTTGATGAGGTTGCTCCCATCATGCAGCCATCTTGGTAATTTTCTTGTCAATCTTGCCAAAGAGATCATTTTCTCATATAAAAATAAATATAACTTTAGACTACAATTGAATATAGAGTATTCCCTGGCCTCTTAATAAGGTCCCAGTGTTTATTCAGCCTGAGGCTTTGGGTTGCAAATATATGTGAGTAGTGTGCCCAGAAATACACAGTTCATATTTCAGCTACAAAACTTCAAAATATGCATCTATTCCTTTAAAAATGCAGGTATTGTATATAATGTAGTTACATTTAGACTAGTAGTTATCCACGTCAGTCAAGTCAATAATTGTTGGAGGTTAATGGGTGGTGGATAGAGATTTTACTTGTGTTGAATTATGGTTTTGTTACTTTGTGGTGTTTTGATACTGTACTTCTGTTTTGTGATGTAGTGTTGACTGTTTGTTGTTGTAGGTGATGCTGTGTTGTACGATGTGTTGAACAGTGTGTTTCTGTTTTAAATTGTGTTGTGCTTTTTTTTAAGTTGTATTTTGCTTGACTGGGGTGGTGTCATTGTGCTGTTGTGTGGTGTTGTGCTGCTTTATTGTATTTTGTTGAGTTTTGTGTTGGGTGGTGTGTTGTTGTGCTGATTTTACATCACTCCTATTAACTCCTAGCCCCAGCTTCCAATAACTGAGTTTCTACTAAATTTCATCCAGTGAAACAAAGCCAATGTGGTTAGCGAAAAGGGTATAATTTACTTTGAAAAGTGTATCTTTACCATAGCAACACATTTGCTACTACCGATTTTATGATAGATAGATAGACAGATAGATAGATAGATGGATAGATAGCTAGATTGATAGATAACTAGATAGATATTCATTTGATATAAATCAATAGAAAATTGAGTGTGACGCACAAATTCACATCAAGCTGTGTTGTTCATTGTAAGTAAAACAGTAAAGCAAATAGAATGAGGTCATTGTATTAAAAAGCAAATCAAGAATATGACTGCATTCATTCAACCTTAAAAACATTTTGATGGGTTTTCAGCATGATGATGTATTTCACCGAGAATATATCATTAATATGAACAGCAGAATACAGACTATTAAAATAACACCATTTTCAAACCTGAATATTTGATTATGGTCTGCGTACATTCTATGCACATGAACAGGTAACATAGAACCATAATGTTGTTGCTGATTTTTAATTCATTTGTGAGATTAAATATGAAATGCAACATTTGCATTGCCTTTTATTTAGA
Organism: Lissotriton vulgaris; assembly: GCF_964263255.1. Classification (NCBI taxonomy): domain Eukaryota; kingdom Metazoa; phylum Chordata; class Amphibia; order Caudata; family Salamandridae; genus Lissotriton; species Lissotriton vulgaris. The sequence continues at coordinate 174,165,420 of NC_141700.1, read as the reverse complement.
AATTAGAAACTACATCAAGCTGATATTACAAAATATTGTAATTTGTGCTTTTTATGTAGCCTGTTATAAAATGACAGATTTACAAACAGTAGTTACTGCATCCTCTTTTAAGAAGTATTTTTATGTGTTGCTGTCTTTGGACAGTGAATGCTACAATTCTTTTTTTTAGCGTTGACTAGTTAATTTAACAAATACTGCTGTGTTTCCTCTACAGTGATTTTTGCATTTCTGTATGTGGTCTATGTTGGGCTCTGAGTGACGCACAGAATAAGTATTAGGTATGGCTGAGCAATGCCAGTCTAGTGGGTCCTGCTGGATATCTCTACAGGTTATCATTTTGGTGCATCATTTCCCAGAATATTGTTCAAGAGAGGCCACAGGTAAGTACACTTAAGAACTGAGACAGAAATAGCATTTTCCTATTTTATTTATACAAATGTATCATTTGTAGTTCAATCAAATACAGTGGCAATTCCACCTCCTCAAGTGACATGCTGCTAGAGGAGAGCTATCATAGGGCCTCACTAGAGTGTCTCCCCCAGAGATGCTGATGCCAGGGGCATCGATCATTTTGGGCAGAGAAGAGTATTATGAGGTATTGTGTCAGACCCTCAGCATTCCCTTTGAAATACAGAATTATGACACACGTTTCAACAACATGAAGGGATTTTATTGGGGACCCACATTTTCACCTTTTTAATTTCAGATAAGCTTTATTAGTTTTCAAAAATAAACAAGCATATCAAAAATCAGAGAGAAAAAGTAAACGCAGGGGGACAAGTAGCCACAGGTAGTATAGTGAATCGAAATTTGCCTAGCTTATGTAACGGTAAGTTTCAATTCTATTAAGGACACGGAGGCGAGGATTATGCTATATCTTCCTTCGCTTTTATTAACATAAAACTCCACAGCAGCTCAGGAAAATACTCAAACAGTGAAAGAAAATGCTTTTAATCCCAAAAGCATTTGAAGAAACGTTTTAATAGTCCAAAAAACCACAACTCCCAAGAGTCTCTTGTGCACTTCTAGTCCACAGTCCTTCCACCATGTCTACCATAGATAGATAGCCAGTCCTCTCTTCCTCTTCCTCCTCTTTCTTCGCGCAGATTACGCATTCGTCTCACTGATTCTGTTTAGCACCCTCGTTGCCTGCCAGAAAAAAGGACAGCGTAAGCGAGGAGTCACAGGAGTGGGACAGCATGACAGAGGAGCATCATATCTTAGCAACATAACATAACCGTATATAGGAAAACACTTTACTTACTGCCATACAGGCGGGTAGGAATCACTGTGTATTCTGGGTGGGATAATCCTCGCCTCCGTGTCCTCAATAGAATTGAAACTTACCGTTACATAAGCTACGCAAATTTCGATTCTATGTCAGGACCGGAGGCTTCAGATTATCCTCTTTCTTCGCTGCTCCCGCAGCCAGATAAGTGCTTTTCAATGTTTTCCTTATAGTGTGTGATATTTACTGTATGAATCGTTATTACGATTTGTTGGGGGCTCGTCGCGATGATGCGGCGGGTGGATAGGAATCACCAAATAAGCATCCTTGAGGTCTAGCCTCACCATCCAATCCCGCGGGAGGAGCACGTCTCGAAGGAGGTGGAAACCCTCCATCTTGAAGTGCCGGTAGACCAACCACCCGTTGAATTCTTTGAGATTGATCACAGGTCGCTTGCCCCCATCTGTCTTGTCCACTAGGAAGACATTGCTGACAAACCCATTGGGGTGGCGCGTTGATTGACGGATGGCTCCCTTGCGAAGCAACTCCGCGACCTCTCCGTCTATCAAAAGCGTGTCGGGCTCTGAAAACACAATCGGCCGTGGAAAAACCGCCTGAGTGGGGTGGTCGTAGAACTCTATGTGAAACCCACAGACGGTTTGCAAGACCCAAGCGTCGGCAGTGAGCAACTCCCACTCCTCGTAAAAGGACGCAAACCTCCCTCCTATTGGAACATGATCCAAACAAAGTACACTTACCGGTGGTATTGTTGGGTCCGGAGTTTTTTCGGTAACCTCTGCCGCCAAAACGTTGCCCTCTGGTGGGGTAGAAATGATTGAAGTTCGCAGAGGTCTGGTACTGTCCTCTGCCGGAGCCTTGCCCTCTATTATTGGTTGGTTGGCCACGGCCGGTCGCGCGGCCCCTGCCGCGACCGGCCCCTCCAGAGAAACGCTGATGAAAAACGCGCTTGATGCTGGATTGTACTTTGTCCAGCGATGTAAAGGTGGACACAAATTTGCCCAGCTCCCTGATAAAAGGCTCGCCAAAGAGGCCCCCTTGGGCCACCGCGCCCACCTCCGAAGAGGCTAGGTCTCCCAATTTTGGATCAAACTTAATCAGCAAAGATCGCCTACGCTTGGTTGACAGGGCGCAGTTGGCATTCCCCAGAAACACGATAACGCGTTGTGCCCAGTTTGACAGCAACTCCGGGGAAATGACTGTGCCATTCGCCTTCGCCTCCTCCGCCATGTCGAGGATTTTTGTGGCAGGCCCGACTGCATCCAACAACTTATCCTGACATGATCGCCAGGATCGGTCAATGCCCTTGCGGGGGTCTTTCATGAATTTGTCCAGGAAGGTGGCCATTTTTGCGTCTAACTCGGGGGTCATAGCTACCTTGCCGTCCAAAGTTGGCCTTGGGATTCACCCCGCAAGCAACCTCTGGCTTCTTTCTCCAGCGGTTTGCGCAGGCGACCCGCAACGAACTTCGCCACAGTCTCCCCCGGTGTCCAGGCCGCGGACCGTGGGTGGACAATCTCGTCCGGGTCCAGCATGCCTGATTCATCCCGAGGAAGCTCTGCGGCTGAGCCCGAGGGGCGCCAAGAGCGCACCAACTCCCCGTCATCATCCGTGTCGGGGGATTCATACACCGGCGATGCGGGGGCCGTTCCCACGTCCACTGCGGACTCAGGACCCGACAGAGGTGCAGGGGGGGCAGCAGTCGCCTTAGCCAAGAAAGCGTCACGGAGACGCTCAAAGGCGCCTCTGTCCACCCCCTGCGTCCCTGAAGGGGGTCCCTCCCTGCAGGGTTTCTTTGGTGCCGGTGGCCTTTCGCCCGATGTTCCCGGAGGGTCAGTAGGTGCTCCCAAATGTGCAGACGCTAACTTCGCACATTCCTCTACAATGCGTGCTGAGAGGCGGTCCTCCATGGGACCCACCACCTCAGTCACACAGCGGTATATGGAGCTATCCACCGCTTGGTAGAATTCATCATCCTGGAGGTAGGAGTAGGGTTCCTCCTCATAATCCCCGTCGTGGGCCATAACAGTTATGTGGAAAGTAAAAAACCCCACTAGACAGAGCAAAAGGGGAAAAAAACCAAACACAGGAGCAACCCTGGTACTATAGGCACCCAAGTGGGTGTACTGTCAAGTCAATTCGTTTTGGGCAGACAGACTGACTGCAATTACTTTTGTGGGCCAACAGGTGTGGCAGATAGGGCTGCACCAACCCCCCAGCGCGCGGACCCTCCTCACCGGGACCGAGTCCTGCTACCCCTCAAGCGCGCTATGCCACACGAATAATTTCTGGTGCACAAAAAGGCGCCCGAAGGCGTTCACGCGGTCTACGCCGCAATACAGACCCCAGCGGGGCGTCGGAAAGGCAGGAATACTGACCCGGTAACCGGGCGTCAGAGGGGCATGCGAGGGCAGGCTCCGGCGCAGGCAGGCTCCTCAGCACGGCTCCCGTAACCGTAGAGACGCGCTGAGGAGTCGGCGAGTCGCGCGGGCGCCCTCTGGCGGGTTTTTCAGTCACCGCACTCAATCGGGGAAAGAAAGTCGCGTAGGAACGGTTAGAGCGTTCCCGCGACTGAGGGCTCTGCAATGAAAGATAACACAAACAACGCGACGAGCCCCCAACAAATCGTAATAACGATTCATACAGTAAATATCACACACTATAAGGAAAACATTGAAAAGCACTTATCTGGCTGCGGGAGCAGCGAAGAAAGAGGATAATCTGAAGCCTCCGGTCCTGACATAGAATCGAAATTTGCCTAGCTTATGTAACGGTAAGTTTCAATTCTATTGAGGACACGGAGGCGAGGATTATCCCACCCAGAATACACAGTGATTCCTACCCGCCTGTATGGCAGTAAGTAAAGTGTTTTCCTATATACGGTTATGTTATGTTGCTAAGATATGATGCTCCTCTGTCATGCTGTCCCACTCCTGTGACTCCTCGCTTACGCTGTCCTTTTTTCTGGCAGGCAACGAGGGTGCTAAACAGAATCAGTGAGACGAATGCGTAATCTGCGCGAAGAAAGAGGAGGAAGAGGAAGAGAGGACTGGCTATCTATCTATGGTAGACATGGTGGAAGGACTGTGGACTAGAAGTGCACAAGAGACTCTTGGGAGTTGTGTTTTTTTGGACTATTAAAACGTTTCTTCAAATGCTTTTGGGATTAAAAGCATTTTCTTTCACTGTTTGAGTATTTTCCTGAGCTGTTGTGGAGTTTTATGTTAATAAAAGCGAAGGAAGATATAGCATAATCTGAAGCCTCCGGTCCTGACATAGAATCATAAGGTCTCTTGAAAGGGGCTGCCGTAGTACATAGTTGTATGCATACTCAAAATTAGAATAGGTAAAATAATCATACATTTAGGTGAGGATACAGAGCAGAATCATATGAAGAATAATGAGAGGGTTGCCATTGAAGGGTACATACTTCAATATGAATACCCTCCTTTAGGAGTATAGGGGTAGATGCATTCAGTCGAGATCATAGGGCAAATTGCATGCAATTTATGAAGGTTTGTTAGTAGAAAAATAGTCATCTAGGGATTTCCAAATGTATCTTTGTTGCAGCTGCCATGGGTAGTGTTGCAAGGTGATATTGTCTGCCCCCTGATATGTAAAACCCAATTGATTCAGTTTTGTAAAGAATCTTTGTGAGTGTCTTTCCAATTAGAGGTAATGACTATAATCGTGGCTGCACATTTGCACCTTTTAATATACTCTGTGGAACCAATACTCAAAAGACTTTAAGGGGCAAACATCTGACAAAAAGAAAAGACACAAGTGCATACGTACACAAGACGTTCAAGAAGACCTGGCTAAAAAAATGCACCAGATGTGCGGGAAGTGAGTACTGTGCTTGACTTGTGATGCTCAAGGTCCACTTGCTGAGTGAGTGCGACAAATTCACTGCACATAGTGCACACAAGCAAATTTAAAGAGAAAATACCAACACACACCCCCTGTAATGTTAAACTCACCTGCACAAAGCAGATTGCACAGGAGTTAGACATAGGAGAAAAGAAGCAGGCACTGAAGTAGAAGCACAGATTCAATAATGCTAAAGTCAACCACTTGGTGGAGTTGATGGTGCTGTATGATAAAGACATTTAAAACCAAGGGAAGTCTTACTGGACCATATGCTTGAGGCCCAGGAAGCCTGGTTGCAGGAAATCAATGATCAGCTTAAAATTGAGGGGTTCTCTAAATAACTTAAGAGGAATTGAAAAGGTACGGACAAGAGGAGACGCAGGCAGTGCAACTGAGCAAGACCAAGTGGTATCAATATACAATGCATGGGCGGATCATGCATGAGGGCAGTGTGGCCTGTCGCTGCTCCTTTGTGGCATCTGTCACTTAAATAAATAGAATCCAATGCCTCATTGATAATTTATGACTGACTCTCGCTCTGAGCAAATCAAGACCTTTGTGTACTGTACGTGTGCAAGCAAGTGGCAGATTCCGCAGCTGCGGAGTTGATAGGGTTTACCCACCCAAAGCCCTGATATTTCCATAGAGTAGTGGTGACGTCCATTTCTTATTCCTTCCGCCTCCTGGAACGCCGATTAGGAACTGCCTGGGTTTTTACCTTCAATTCCAGTCTACACAAGCCTGCACATCACTCACCTGCATGTCACACTTTCCTTAACTCCACCCATCCCCATCTTGTCAGAGATTGGGGTGGAATCAGCAAGATTTCTAGACCACTCCATGTGATGCGTTTGGAACGGGTGCCGTTAGGGGCCTGTTCTTGTGTACATACTGCAACATGAAACAACTAGAGAGAACCCCATTTAGAAGGTCATCCTCTAATTGGTTTTGTAGCAGTCAGTTAGCAGTGTTCTGCCTGAGAAAACCCTAGCAAGTTGGGACCTCAGAGCGGGTACATGTAGAAAGAAATTAAAATCCTTTTATCTGTGCTCTTCCCTCCTCTATCAATCTGTTTGTCTTGCTCCAGCAACGGGGTAGATGTTAGCTGCTTCTTAGTTATAACTGCATGCCTATTTTATTTTCCCTGAATATTATATTTGTTTAATGTGACAGGGGAGCATCTAAATATTTTCCTGTCACATTAAGCAAATGTAATCTGCATAGGAGATAAAAACAAGCATTACTAAGTGTAGCTTTTTGTTTTTAGGGGGGAGATTGATTGTGTGAGTCACTAATTGTCATTAGTATAGTGGTCTCTAAGGCACTCCCAGTAGAGCTGAGTTGAAAAAGGAAGTGTGTGGGCCAATTTTTCTTTTGGCTCCTTCGGCCAATACCGGACCAAAAAATGTGTTGTATCCTAAGTATTCCATTTATGTGTAATCAGCCTAGCTCCTCCTAGTTGTTCCGCCAGTGTGAGAGTTGGTTATGGAATGTTGATGTGACTGTGATGCGTGGAATGCCTGGGGGCCTGAGTGGATGTATGGATGACAGTTGGAGAGGGGCTGAGCAGCTAGGCAGGCTGCTCTTGGTGGGGCTGCTGTGCGACTCTGCAGCGATGGAGAAGACGTGCCGCCATCTTGTGTTTGGCGGCTGCGGTCAATTTATTGCGCTTTGCCCAGTCACTCGTGCTTACTTGCTCTCAGAGAGATATACAGAATAAACGATGGGGACATTTTCGAGTAAGTATTTATTGAACCAGTGTCATTCTAGTATAAAATAAGTGTTCTGGGAACAACCATTGGACAGAAACAGATGTATACAGTTATAAGCACCAACAGAGTAAAGAAAAGGTAGAATTCTACCATAGTGCTAAAAAAGTGAATATATGCAGGCATATAGATACATGACAGTAATAATGCGTACTCCTACGATGCAACCCTAACTAGATGTACCTGAGTGTACCTAGCATGTTTGTAGGTGTAGAGCCAAAAATCCCCCTAGGAAAGAGCCAACTTCTTTACCTGATGTGCAAGAACGAAGGACCCTGTCTTGGTCTCGAGCTGGATACCCCGCAAGGGATGTCAGATCACTGAGTGCTAGAGTGTCCGCGTGCAGGCACATCAGCGTTTCATGTCAGCATGGAAACTTCTTCTCCTTTGGTTTACACAGTGAAAATGTGGTACTTATATACCCAAAAGTTACCCTCAGAGGTTCTACCTAGATGTGTCATGGTACTCTGGGTATGTCGGCCAAGGATGACGATAGTGGTGTCCCTTATACAGAGTTATTATGCAGAAGATGGTAATCCTGCTGTGATAGTGACAATCCTCATGCACAATAAATGAGGCTAGTTTTCAGAGAGAACCACATGACATTTATGCAGCACCTAACTAGGTAAAAGGTCAGCACCAGAACCATTGTGTAGAACAATGGTAGGACAAATGTAGATAAAAGCATGTGCAATTACCTAGGCCTATATTGGGGTACATTGGGGTTCATAACAACATTTTAAAACAAAATATTATTATTCGATATTTTGGTCCTCAATATTTTTGTGGTCAAAATACTCTGACCGCAATATGCTCAGATGATATTTTTCAGTCTCTATTTTGGTGGAACCACAGAGTCACACAAGTGTTACTGAAAGTTCTGTGTGTGGCTTTATCTGCACAGAAGAAAAAATGGTAATGGAAGAAGAACAGAAGTACGGAATCTAGTATATGAAAATGACTTTAAAGGGGAGCTTAAACTCTGAAAAAAACTAAGGGCCTTATTATGAGTTTAGCGGTGTGGGAGCAGGCTGCCACACCACTGTCCCATTCACACACCGCCAAGCCTCACAGCCGGCCACCCGCCAGATTAAGAGTTACCTCGTGGTCTGCGAGCAGTCTTTTGGCGTTCCCAAGGTGGTGCCTACTAAAAAGGCTCTGCAATGGGAGTGCCATAGCCAGTTCCTGCATGCATACAAGGGGGCCCATGGTGCATCCTGTGGCCTAGATGCAACAGGGGGCCCCATAGGCACCCTTTGTTTCCTTACTGTCATGAAAACTGTGGCAGTGAGGAAACTCCGAATATGCTTGGCGGCACTGCCAAACATATTGGAACTTCTGACTGCCATGCCTCCACCAGGGATCATGGATCCCTCACAGTTGCTGTGGTCCTCTGGTGATCCAACAGCTATAGTTGTAATACAGTGGTCAGACCGCTGGGGCCGCAGTCCCTGACCGCCATCGCACTTCCACCGTGAGTTTGGTTGTCTGATGGACCACCAAACTTATAATTAGGACCTCAGACTAAACTGATGTTCAAATTTCAGCCTTAGAGTCATTTTGATCCAAACAACTTTTGTTTGGATGAAAGTCTTAAGCACGGATAAGTCTTTACCACGCATGTCATTACAATATATTTGCCTTTACCACAAATGCGATTCCGTGCCATGCCTTTACCATGGATTAACGTGGAAGTGGTTAGGTAGGTATAAAGGTAAAGTGTATGGTATAGATATTTGGAAACATGAATTATTTATTGTAATTTCTTTTTTTAAATCCCATTAACTTTTAGGGACGGGGTGCAAAGGATATAGGGGTATTGGGTGGGGAAGTGTATTAATACCCAGGCATTCATTTTAGTACCTGAGAGTTCATTATTATCCATGATAATATATATGAAATTATTATTAATCTTGAATTAATTATTATATTTAGTGTAACACTAACCTTTATGGCCGATGCAAGGCATATAGAGGTATTGGGTGGGGAAGTGTATTAATACTCAGGTATACATTTTTATACCTGAAAATGTATTATTAAATACTAATTGATCATTTCTAAAAGACTGTTAAAAATATAGTGACATTAATATGTATAATATCTAATAGATTTTTAAAACACAGCTTAACATTTAATAATTATTTTGCAGCAAAACAAACATTGGTTAGGATTGTAGGAGACAAAAAAATTCCACCAGGCTTATCAATTTGAAAATGTATTAACAAATATAAGAAATTTTAGAAATAATAAATAAATATAATTTTGTTTAACCCCTTCAGCGCTGCGCGAATTCCGCTGTGGTGCTGAAGGTTCTAAAGAACCAATGGAACCATGACGGAACGGTTCTGTCATAAGCACAGGCCAACAGAAGCTCATGACGGAACCGTTCCGTCATGAGCATGGAAGGGGTTAAATAGAGTAATATTATATTACAATGCATAACATATTTTTTTCAAATTATGAAAAATGTTTCCCAGACTTTTACATTTCTTTCAATGACAAAACTTGTCCTTTTCTCCTTTTTACTGTTAGGCCTCTTGAACGCAGTTGTGCGTCTCATTCTACAGTCGGTTGACCGTCGCAGTCAAGATCGGAAGCAAGGAAGACCACGTGGCTGCTGGGGAGAATTAGAACTTGGTAAAATGCCTACAGCCGGATTTTGGGGGGGAATTTGATTTGGAAATTCATAACGTATTTTTTGGTTATGTTTAACCAAACTGACTTTTCCTTACAGATTTTTACTTTTGAGCTTGCACATTTTCTCTTGCAGAAACCATGACTGTGATTTTTCAACACATTTAGGGGCATATTCACAAGGATTTATCTCCGAATTATCCCTACTTGAATGCATCAAAAGTGGTGATAGCACTAACACCCCATTCACAAGCGGTGCAAACTGCAGACATAGCTAGAATTCCAGCAATAATATCTCCAAAACCTAACACCACTGCAGACACCACAAACTTACGCTAATGAGATGCAGAGTAGGCATTCCCATGCAGAAACACACAAAAAAACAGCAACATCAATTTCACAACCAACTGACAGATCCACGTTGTGAACCAAAAAGACGCGATAAGCAGCGTTAGCCGCAGGTATTTAACACCTGCCTCAAGCAGGTGTAAAGACGGATGACTATCTGCAGCAGGCAACGGATGCCCGCACACAGCCACATCCGAAGACCGAACTGCGCCATGGAGCTACTCATCATGCAGCTCGGAGCCCCAACAGGGCCAAAACACTAACCGCCACCACCCCCAGGACCGCCACCACCCCCTGGATCCGGACTCGCCCCCCTGGACCACCACAGAGGCAGTGCAGAGTAAGACAGCGAACCTACCGAAAACACACCACTCTCACAGACCTAACAACCGAGGAAGTCATTGCCCACTACCGGCTCAAAAGGACAACCATTTCCCAAATCCAGAACCCCTGACCCCCGCACCCGACACGACGACCGCCGCCACTACGACGCCAGCACTCTGCAGGCTCTCAACTTCGGATGAAGCCACACCTGCTTCAATGCCGCCCCAAAACGCACACACTGCCCCTTCACCTGCAAGAACAGCAGCTACATCAGCCTCAAAGCCGACGAACCACCCGCCAAGAAAGACCCCAACCACTTCCGATGCATGCTACTGAACACCTGCTTCGCACGCAAGCATGCCGTCGAGCTGTGGGACCTGCTCGACACAACATCCTCGGATGACGCCTTCTAGACAGAGACCTGGTTTAACGACTCCTCCACACCCAACATTGCCATAGCCATCCCAGATGGATACAAAATCACCCGCAGAGGCTGCGCCAACTGAGTCGGAGGAGGAATCGTCATCGTCCACAAGAACAGCATTAGTGTCTCGACTAGCACTGAAGACGCGCCCAGCACCACTAAACACATGCATTTCCAGATCCACATAGACCCTAACTCTACCCTCAGAGGCACCCTCGTCTACCGACCCCCTGGACCCTGCCCCCAGTTCAGCGACTCCATCGCCGAATTGATCAGCATGAACGCCCTGACCTCCACCGAGTACATCCTCCTCGGAGACCTGAACTTTCACCTTGAGAACAACAACGACAGCAACTCCACAACCCTGATCGATAACCTCACCAACCTCGGACTAAAGCAACTCGTCACAACGCCCACCCACTCTGCCGGCCACAAGCTCGACCCCGTCTTCTCCTCAAGCCTGCACGTCTCTGTCAGCCACACCACCGAACACCTCTGGACCGACCACCACTGCATCCACTTCGCCTTCCAGAAACCTACCACACACCACCGTAACCAACAGATCCCCCGTCGCTGCTGGAGCAAAATCACCGAAGACCAACTACACGCAAACCTTGCTCTCAGCCCACCCACGAACCCTCCAACACCAACGACGCTGCCCAAAGCCTTAGACGCTGGATCGAGGACTGCACAAACACCCTTGCCCCGCAGAAGAAACCCTCCCACAGAGACACCAGCAAGAGGGCCAGCTGGTTCACCCCAGAACTCCTAGCCTCCAAGCAAGCCTGCCGAAACTAGAGATGAAATGTCACAGTAAACAAACTCCGGACAGCCACGCAGCACACACGGATGCCACCTCATCGGGGCAGCCAAGAGTACCTCCTTCAAAGACCGCCTCGACAACTACGCACACAATAGCAAGGAGCTCTTCAACATCGTGAAGGAACTCTTCAACCTCAGCTCCAACACCAATGACATCCCGCAGTCGCAAGTCCTGTGCGACTTCCTCGCCACCTTCTTTCACCGCAAGATAGCAGACATCCATGACAGCTTCAACACCCAGACAGCCCCAACAGACAGCAACACAACAGACCTTCCGCACACCATGGACCACGACCCCCTGCTAGCCTGGGACAGCATGAGCATCAATGACACCATCAAGACCATGCACACAATTCACTCCGGCTCTCCTTTAGACCCATTCCCACACCACGACTTCAACAGAGCAAGCAGCTCCATCGCACCCCACCTGCGCAACGTCATCAATCTCTTAATCGAGACCGCGACCTTCCCAGAGATCTGGAAATACTCAGAGATCAACACCCTACTCAAAAATCCTAAGGCAGACCCAAGAGACCACAAAAACTTCTGGCCCATCCCTCTGCTCCCCTTCAAGGTCATAAAAAAAACGTCAACAGACAAGTAACCAGATACCTCGAAGAAAACAGAATCCTAGACCCTTCCCAGTCAGGGTTCTGCAGCAACCACAGCACCGAGACTGCCCTCATTGCGGCCACCGACGACATCAGGATTCTGCTGGACAATGGCAAGACCGCAGCACTCATCCTCCTAGACCTCTCTGCCGCCTTCGACACCGTCTGCCACTGCACACTACGCGCATGCCTCCATGCCACAGGGATCCGAGACAAGGCTCTGAGTTGGACCACCTCCTTCCTCTCCGGCAGAACCCACAGCGTCCATCTCCCCCCATTCCATTTCAAAGCCTCCGAGATCATCTGTGGCGTACCCCAGGTATCCTCCTTCAGCCCGAAGCTGTTCAACATTTACATGGCCCCACTCGCACACACTGCACGACAGCACCACCTCAACATAATCTCCAACGCCAACGACACTCAGCTGATCCTCTCCCTCACCAAGGTCCCCATCACCGCCAAAGCCAACCTCCACGAAGGAATGAAGGGCGTCGCCGAATGGATGAAGACCAGCCATCTGAGGCTGAACTCGGACAAGACGGAGGTCCTCATCCTTGGCTCCAACCCTTCAGCCTGGGACGACTCCTGGTGGCCGATGGCACTGGGGGCAGCCCCGACACCCACCGACCATGCATGCATGTTTCTACGTCCCCAACCGCCAGCTACGCTCCGCCGACCTCTCACTCGCCACTGTCCCTCGCATCCGATGAACAACCACCGGTGGGAGATCCTTCTCCCATCTCACCTCCAAGCCATGGAACACCCTCCCACTGAACCAATGACAGACCCAAGACCTGCTGACCTTCAGGAGGATACTCAAGACCTGGCTGTTTGATCAGTAGCATCCCCCCAGTGCCTTGAGACCCTTGTGGGTATGTAGTACGCTTTACACATGATTGATTGATTTAGTGATTGATTGATCTTGAGCCACATCGCCCACAGGCTGATGGTCCCAACACAGCGGAGAACCAACATCCCTCCGCAGACAAAGCTGCTGGCTGTGCTGCACTTGTTCGCCTCCGATACCTTTCAACCAACAGCTGCCAGAGTCGGAGGGGTCTCACAGCCAGCCCTATTAAAGTTCATCACACCTGTCCTGGATGCCATCCTCAGCTTCATACCCCAGTACCTTCACTTCCCCAACACTGCGCAGGAACAGCTGGAGACCCAGCAAGGCTTCTATGCCATAGCCAGATTCCAGATCGTGTTGGGGCCAATCGGCTGCACACATCTGCCACTTGTGCCCCCTGTTGATACTGCACACCACTACCACAACAAAAAGCACACGCATTCCAACATTGTGCTGGCAATAGTGGACCACATGGACTCTTCAATAATGTCGTCGCCAACTACCCAGGCAGTGTACATGATTCCTTCATCTTCCGACAGTCCACCATCAACCAGCACTTCCAGGATGGCACATATGTAACAGGACTGCTCGTTGGTAAGTAGCAAGTCAACACACCACACATCACAATGCCTCCACAGCACAATGCACAACTGTGGGGATGCACAAGTGACCAAACCATATTCAACATGTCAAACTACACGTCCACCTACCAGACACGACCACAACACTCCATGTTCATCTTGCCTACCCCTGCATCCTATACAGACTGGTGGTGTAATTGCCAGCATCAGCTCATCCCTGTGGGCTGGCGAACACTCACCCCACACACAGCCAGCACAGGCGTCACTGGATTGGTGGACCTGCCATCACATTCTGCTGAACCATGTATTGACTCTTTTCTCCCTGCAATGTGTCAGGTGATCAAGGATATTCACTCTGCCCTAGGATGATGACAACCCTCCCAGATCCGAACACACCCACTCAGAGGCAGTACAATGTGGCCCACATACGTACCAGGGTCATCGTTGAACGCACATTTAGTGTGTTGAAGTCACGCTTCAGGTGCCTGGACGGCACAGGTGGGAAGCTCCTGTACAGCCGCACATCGTGTGCAAGCTGATCGTTGAATGTTGTGTGTTGCACAACATCTGTGTTCGCACCAGGGCCCCATGGATCCCAGTTCCAGAGGTACCGTTCGATGATGGTGGTGATGGCACAGGTGGCCCACATCCCACTGCAGCAGCGGCAGGAATGGACCACAGGGATATACCATCATTGACACTTACTTCTCATGAGCACGTCACATTGTGACAGTCCATGGCAATCAAGCGACAGTAGAGAATGTCCAAATGCACTGCATGTGTGAATAAACATTTTTGCAGGTCTCAGCTTGTACTTGTTCATTTTGATGTTCCGTTTCCCTGCGCTCCAGATGTGATTTGACAGGTTGTGCATATTTGCTGAACCAGTTGTGTCCTGTGTTCAAATGTGGTGGGGGTGCTGTTTGACCCAGGATGTTGTCACTGCCAGGGTGCACTCCTGCTTGTGCGTGTGTACTGCACGGTGAGTGCGTCACTCCTGCGACTCTGCTCTGTCTGCCACTGGTCTCTTTCATGTGGTTTGCCTGTCGGTTCTGTTCTTCCACGGTGCTTGAATGTTATGGTGTACATGTTGTCCTCTGCAGATGGTCAGGGTACATTCGTCATACTCTGATTTTTGTTCAGTCTCATTTTCTGTGTGCTGGTCTTGTACTATTTTCATGCATTGTGCAACCCTTATGCTGGTTGTCACTGTTTTCTTATTGTGCTTGTGTCCATCGCAGGTTTTGTCGCATTGGGGAATGTGTTTTTATCTCCGCCGCGGTGGTTGTTTGGTGGACATTGTCCGCTGTGTCGGCAAACTATCGCATGCAACCGCCGTGTTGTGAATTCCACGTTGTCATGGGATTATTTTCCCACGATGGGCTGCAATGCTGAAAGTTGCGTTGCGATACTCTTGCGGTAGTTATCACACGTTCTTGTGAATGTACCCGTTAGTTCTGGAGAATGGATTCATTCTGGTGATTTCTTTTCCTGGCTGTTGTGATTTTTGAGACTTTGCTTTTAGGAGTTGCGTTTTTTAGCAAACAAACATTTTGGTTTGAAATAATTGGCTTGTAGGAGATGGTTTTCATTTACAAACCATATTTTTAAGGACTTGGATTTTTTGTGGATAATGCTTTCGTTGTATGGAATATTGGAGTAAAGGAGATTCTTGGTGACAGGCGGTTTGAAAATCTCACCATGGGTTGAAAAAAGAGGACAGCTACAGGTAGGAACCTCAAAAATAATTTTTTTTTTGTTAAAATTGCAAAAATACCAGCTGGTTTCTCGGACATCTGTTTACTGTTTTTTTAAACATGTGGGTTCAGACAACTGGACTGTGATTTTGCAATTCACTTATTGTAAACTTTGTTTTTTCTTCAAAATTTCTAAAAATCATAGATGTTTGCCAATAGATATTTTGAAGGAATTGTTCCATCCCTCAATGGCATTGTTAGTCTTTGCACCACCCTCTAAGCAAATCGCCTAAAAGTTCCACCGTTCAATGGGAAATTTTGGCTTCCTCCTGCGATCCAACCTGCTTAGAAAGCCAATGTTATGTTAAAAACATTTATACCGCGCACGGTCACCAAAATGGTTTCATGGCAATCCATGTATTTTCAAAATAATTCAGTATGGGGGGAGGAATTTGTTTTCTTTTTGGGGAAAAACATTGATTCTGTAATTGAAGTGTAGAACTCATTTACATCGTTAAGTGGTACAAAGCATACTGCAGTTAGGGCCTGATTATGAGTTTGGCGGATGGGATACTCCATCACAAACATGACAGATATCCCGTCCGCCATAGTACTAGTTCCATTGGATATGATGGAATTATAATTTGGTGAACAGGATATCCATCATGTTTGGGACGGAGTAACCCTGTCCTCCAAATTCCTGATCGGGCCCTAAGTTTTCTTAACTCGTACTGTAGTTTACTGCTTGACATGTAATCCTCAACTAAGGATGTTTGTTGAAAATGCCAATATGCCTGTGAAATGTGAAAAACCATCCTTGAATTTGGGTTTCAGGGTACAATTTGGTGATTGTATTAATCATTGTCAATCCATAATAAATTATCACTTTTCTAGGACTTATTCATTGTTTTGGATGTTATCACTGTTAAAAATTCTATGTAGGTTGACCATTGCTTGTCTGAAAGTGAACTATACACAAATGGGACGGTTGTGTTATTTATGTTAGCATGAATAGTGTACATTTGGGAGAATGGATGGGGGGACGATTTAAATGTCTCATCTTTCATCCAAATGTCACTATTCTCAAGGGTTACCAGATTATGGGTTGTGCTAAACATTAGTACTATTTTCTGAGGGTTTTCAGTCCTTGCAATAGGAAAGGTTCTTCAGAGTAAGTAACATTTAGATCAGGGGGAATGGTAATGTCTCCATATGTAAGGGAGTTATACACTGGGGATTACTTGCCAGTTTTTTTTCTGGACCATTGAGGTTGGTATGGTGGACATGCTACTAGCTACATGCATTGGGAATGTTTTGGGCTACCTCCCTCAAAACTAAACTCAGCCACAGTACTCACTGGAGGTGTGTGCAAGTAGATTGATTTGTAGCACATTTCTATGTACATCAGTTTTCATTCCAGAGGCAGAGTGGTTATGCTCAATTGTTCCAACAACAGTGTCTTCCAGAGTAACTGCTCTGCCTGTGCAATGAGATGAAAAATACTCAATGTACCTCTAATGACTCCTGGGCTCAGTCAACTTCTCCTTACAATAGAGATACCCACCATACTTTAAAAGTCTGTTGTATCTTCTTTACTTAAAAAAAGTAGCCTGGCAAGCTGATGTCATTGCTGTTAGATTTGTCACAAAGAAGAAATAGAGAAATGTATCAGTATATGTCATTATAGCTTTTATGTATTTTCTACTTTTTCTGGTAAGAGAAAGAATAACACGTTGTAAATTTCTGTGCTCTGTGTAGTAAGAAAAAAGTTTAAATGCCCTGCTAAATTTAGAAATGTTATTGTTTACTGTTACCCTCGGTCTGAGGCCCGCTCTTCTCCCCAGCAGCTCCGCCGTGCTCTGCAGCTCCACCTTGCCCTGCTGTGCCGCGCTCTGAGCTCGAGCCCCACCCTGCTAGGGTTCAAGGCCACTGTGTGATCGGTGCATCGGTTCTCTGCTCTTCCCCACATCTTGCTCCTTTTCTGCCACTTGTTGTTTTTGTTTATTTTGTTGTTTATTTTTCCGCCACTTGCTTTTTTTCAGCAATTTTCTTGCTATTACTGTATTGTAGCCCATAGTCACTGCTCCTTTTTTCCCACCATTCCGCCCGCTCCCCCTCCCAGCTTCACGTCTGTCCCCCTCCCCTACTAAATGGCGACTGCTGCATGGTCGCACAGCGGACGCGCACAGCGGGCACGCCAAAGGCAAGCCCATCTGTGCCTGTCCGCGTCAAGACCACGGCCAGCACCAGGAACCCTGGTCCTCCCAGGTCCCACCGCTATGACTTCGCCACCCTCCATGCACTCAATCCCGGAAGATGAAACAACAGTAAAAGATCCTCGCTGCACACCACTCATGGACAGTTCTCGTGCAGACCCTCCCACAGATCCTTCACCATCGAAAAGCCCCCTCTACTGCTGAAGGCCTGACTAAGGCACGCACCACTGAAACCCTGATATTCATCCTACTGAATGTACGCTCCCTGTACCAACATGTCGTAGAGATCTGGGACCTTGTCGAGACCCTCTTGCCCAACGTCGCCTTCTTCATTGAAACTTGGACCAACACCACCTCTGGCCCCGACATCGCCACAGCCATCCCTGATGGCTACAAGATCCAGAGAAAGGTCTGTCCCCACTGCCCAAGAGGAGGACTCGCCATCTCACACAAGGTCCCCCTCTGACTTTCCACCTCCAGCATGAGTGACCCCGACTCTAACACAGACACCTCCACTTCCAGATCCAGACCAGCCCCAGGACCATGCTATGCAGCACCCTCATCTACAGACCGTTGGGACCCCGCATCCAGGTCACAACCACCATCGCCAAGCTAGCCACACCCCAAGCCATCACCTCCACAGACTACATTCTACTCAGAGACCTCAACTTCCACCTCGACAACCGCAGCATCCCTGACTCCACCACTCTCCTCTAAAACCTCGCCAATCTCGGACTGAAGCAGCTGGTCAACACGCTCACTCACAGAGCTGGACTAACCCTCGACCCATCTTCGCAGGAGAAACAAACATCCACTTCAGCCACACCACCCAGCCCCACTGGACTGACCACCACTGTGTCCATTTCGCCTTCAACACCACCACTGCACCCAAACCCGTCCCGCGCCCACTACAAAGAACTAGAGCAAGGGCACAGAGGAACTCTTCATCACCCCCTTCTCCAAATCACCCCCTCTGCCAAGACCGACACCAACTCGGCAGCCAAAGTGTTTCACCACAGGATCTCCTGCTGCGCCAGCAAGCTCTCACCCCTCTGCCATCCCACCAAACAATGCCCCCTGAATGCCGCCTGGTTCATCACAGAACTCTAAGAAGCAAGGCGCTCCTGCAGATGCCTAGGGAAAATCTGGCAAAACCAGAAAACCTTGGGAGTGCAGAACAACCACAGGAGTGCCCTGAAGGAATACCACCAGTGCATAAGAGATGGACCTGCCTAAGAGACAAAGTCCAGAACAACACGACCAACGCCAAGGAACTGTTCAACATCATACAGCAGTTCACCAAACCCTCAGCGAAGCCACGGATGTCACACCTTCCCAGGAACTCTGTGACAATTTCAGCTCCTACTTCCATCTGAAGATCCAGGCCCTCTACGACAAGTTCTGCGAGTAGACGCCAGACACCACTTCCCACCCCGCCACTGCAGACAAGCCAATCGTCACAACCTGGAACCCCACCACTATCGAACACATCACTGAGAACCTGAAGAAAACCCACTCAGGGGCCCCAATGGTGCCCTGTCCACCGCACATATTCCACAGGGCCGCCACCATCGCACCCGAACTAGGATGGGCCATCAATGCCTCCTTCACCTCCGGCGTCTTCCTGGATGACTGGAAGTGGGCAGAGGTAAAACCTCTCCTCAAGAAGCCAACTGGTGACTGAAAAACTCCCGGCTCATCTCCCTCCTCCCCTTCGCAGCCAAAGTCACAGGGAGACTCGTTAATGCCCAGCTAACCGCCTTCATTGAAGAGAACTCCATTCTAGACACCTGGATTCCACTACAACCACAGCACCGAGACTGCTGTCCTCGCTGCCACCGTTAACATCCGCATACTACTTGACCAAGGACACACCGCGGCGCTTATCCTCCTTGACCTCTCTGCAGCCTTCGACACTGTCTCTCACTGCACGCTCGCAGCCAGACTTCACAACGCGGGGATACAAGGCGCCACCCTCAACTGGAGCCAATCCTTCCTCTCCAGTAGAACCCAGAGGACCAGACTCCCTCCCTTCCTCTCCATACCCACTGACATCAACTGCGGAGTACCTCAAGGATTATTGTTCAGCCCAACACTTTTCGACATCTACATGGCCCCCCTCGCAGACATCATCAGACAGCATGGGCTCAGCATATTATCTTACGCCAACGACACCCAGCTCATCCTCTAGCTCACGAAGAACCCAGAAGACACCAGACTTTGATTCCACAAAGGAATGAAGGATGTTGCAGCTTGTATGAGATACAGCTGCTTGAAGCTCACCTCAGAGAAAACCAAGGTCCTTATCCTAGGCCTCTGCACCTCCGCCTGGGACAATACCTGGTGGCCCTCCGCCCTCGGAAAGCCACAAACCCAAACAGACCACGCACAAAACCTCAGCATCATCCTCGACTCCTCTCTCTCCATGAACCACCAGATCAAAACCGTCACCTCCACCAGCTTCAACTGCCTGTGCATACTCCCAAGACTTTCAAATGGATCCCCCATTGCAGAAGGACCATCACCCACACACTCATAACCAGCAGACTGGACTACGGCAACACCCTATATGCCGGCATGAACAGGACTCTTCAACACAAACTCCAAACCATCCAGAACACCACAGCCAAAATCGTCCTCAGAACACCATGTCACGAGCGCATGACCCTACACCTACGAGACCTCCACTGGCTCCTCGTCGAGAAGAGGGTCACCTTCAAGCTCCTCATCCACACCTACAAATCCCTCAACGAGAGAGACTCCTTCCTTGTACCCAAGAGGAACCTCCGCTCCACCGGCCTCGCCCTGGCAGAAGTCTCTCGCATCCGCAGAAACAGAGCAGGTGGGAGAGCTTTCTCCTACATGGCTGCCAAGACCTGGAACAAGCTCCCTGTGAACATCAGACGTTCCCCGGCCCTGCACACGTTCAGGAAGGACCTCAAGACTTGGCTCTTTGACTGATCTGGAGCTGCCCCCCCCCAGCATCTTGGGACCCTCACGGGTGAGTAGCACGCTTAAAAAAAACCCTGATTGATTGATTGACTGCTTATTATCTCTTTAGGCTGGAAAAAATATTTGGGTTTGGTCAATAAATATTTAATGCATTGCTTATTACCTAAGGATTTCTGTCTTGTGCCTTGCTGAAGGAAGGCAGTGGTACTTGGTTTTCTGATTTGACAGTGTTATTTTGGAGATACTGGTAATTTCAAGTACTGTTCATTTCTATTTAGAATGACTAAAAATGCAATGCACAATTTATTAATTTTTGAAAACGTATGGTGAATTTCTTTTTATTCTCTATTTTTTTTTTTTTAACTTAGAACCTTGTGTTCTTTCTGCAAAATCTGTTCTTCTATAGGAAGATTTTCATGTTTTAATAGGTATATCTGTCTACCTATAAAAAAAGAACATTATTATTGTGTATTATTTTAGTATTTATTTTAGAGCCTCAGTCACTGTCCAGCACATGGCCTGTTGTAAGTACTTGGAGGAGCTAGACAAGTTATTTTGCCCCCAGTCACTGTCAAGCACCTGCCCTGAGGTGAGTACCCAGCAGAGTTAGAAAAGTAATTTTGCCCCCTAGTCACTCTCCAGCACCTGTTCTGAGATAAGTACCCGGTGGAGCTAGAATATTAATTTTGCCCACCTGCCACTGTCCAGCATGTGCCATGAGGTAAGTACCTTACAAAAAAAAATTTGATGGACAGAATGTAGATCAATGTCTTACATTCACCCCAGTACAAGGATCTGGGCCTAAATCCATCGTTTTTTGCACTCCACACCACCCTGGGTTAGATAATGGCTTTATGCAAATCAGCTCTGACCCTGTGCCCCATGGGACCAGTCCAGTCCGAACTACAACAGCCATATCTTTCCCAGACCGGAATCAAGCATCCGAGGACCGGACCGGTTTCGAGGTAACTCCTCTCATGAGCCCGGCTAGCTTGACTCCAGTGGTGTGGAGGCTCTGGGACCCACGTCTGAGCTACCCCAGTACACTCAGGGAGAAAATTACAAAAAACAATTTGATGGACAGAATGTAGATCAATGTCTTACATTCACCCCAGTACAAGGATCTGGGCCTAAATCCATCGTTTTTTGCACTCCACACCACCCTGGGTTAGATAATGGCTTTATGCAAATCAGCTCTGACCCTGTGCCCCATGGGAACAGTCCAGTCCGAACTACAACAGCCATATCTTTCCCAGACCGGAATCAAGCATCCGAGGACCGGACCGGTTTCGAGGTAACACCTCTCATCAGCCCGGCTAGCTTGACTCCAGTGGTGTGGAGGCTCTGGGACCCACGTCTGAGCTACCCCAGTACACTCAGGGAGAAAATTACAAAAAACAATTTGATGGACAGAATATAGATCAATGTCTTACATTCACCCCAGTACAAGGATCTGGGCCTACATCCATCGTTTTTTGCACTCCACACCACCCTGGGTTAGATAATGGCTTTATGCAAATCAGCTCTGACCCTGTGCCCCATGGGAACAGTCCAGTCCGAACTACAACAGCCATATCTTTCCCAGACCGGAATCAAGCATCCGAGGACCGGACCGGTTTCGAGGTAACACCTCTCATCAGCCCGGCTAGCTTGACTCCAGTGGTGTGGAGGCTCTGGGACCCACGTCTGAGCTACCCCAGTACACTCAGGGAGAAAATTACAAAAAACAATTTGATGGACAGAATGTAGATCAATGTCTTACATTCACCCCAGTACAAGGATCTGGGCCTAAATCCATCGTTTTTTGCACTCCACACCACCCTGGGTTAGATAATGGCTTTATGCAAATCAGCTCTGACCCTGTGCCCCATGGGAACAGTCCAGTCCGAACTACAACAGCCATATCTTTCCCAGACCGGAATCAAGCATCCGAGGACCGGACCGGTTTCGAGGTAACACCTCTCATCAGCCCGTCTAGCTTGACTCCAGTGGTGTGGAGGCTCTGGGACCCACGTCTGAGCTACCCCAGTACACTCAGGGAGAAAATTACAAAAAACAATTTGATGGACAGAATGTAGATCAATGTCTTACATTCACCCCAGTACAAGGATCTGGGCCTTTTTTGTAATTTTCTCCCTGAGTGTACTGGGGTAGCCCAGACGTGGGTCCCAGAGCCTCCACACCACTGGAGTCAAGCTAGCCGGGCTGATGAGAGGTGTTACCTCGAAACCGGTCCGGTCCTCGGATGCTTGATTCCGGTCTGGGAAAGATATGGCTGTGTAGTTCGGACTGGACTGTTCCCATGGGGCACAGGGTCAGAGCTGATTTGCATAAAGCCATTATCTAACCCAGGGTGGTGTGGAGTGCAAAAAACGATGGATTTAGGCCCAGATCCTTGTACTGGGGTGAATGTTAGACATTGATCTACATTCTGTCCATCAAATTGTTTTTTGTATTTTTCTCCCTGAGTGTACTGGGGTAGCCCAGACGTGGGTCCCAGAGCCTCCACACCACTGGAGTCAAGCTAGCCGGGCTGATGAGAGGTGTTACCTCGAAACCGGTCCGGTCCTCGGATGCTTGATTCCGGTCTGGGAAAGATATGGCTGTGTAGTTCGGACTGGACTGTTCCCATGGGGCACAGGGTCAGAGCTGATTTGCATAAAGCCATTATCTAACCCAGGGTGGTGTGGAGTACAAAAAACGATGGATTTAGGCCCAGATCCTTGTACTGGGGTGAATGTTAGACATTGATCTACATTCTGTCCATCAAATTGTTTTTTGTAATTTTCTCCCTGAGTGTACTGGGGTAGCCCAGACGTGGGTCCCAGAGCCTCCACACCACTGGAGTCAAGCTAGCCGGGCTGATGAGAGGTGTTACCTCGAAACCGGTCCGGTCCTCGGAAGCTTGATTCCGGTCTGGGAAAGATATGGCTGTGTAGTTCGGACTGGACTGTTCCCATGGGGCACAGGGTCAGAGATGATTTGCATTAAGCCATTATCTAACCCAGGGTGGTGTGGAGTGCAAAAATCGATGGATTTAGGCCCAGATCCTTGTACTGGGGTGAATGTTAGACATTGATCTACATTCTGTCCATCCAATTGTTTTTTGTAATTTTCTCCCTGAGTGTACTGGGGTAGCCCAGACGTGGGTCCCAGAGCCTCCACACCACTGGAGTCAAGCTAGCCGGGCTGATGAGAGGTGTTACCTCGAAACCGGTCCGGTCCTCGGATGCTTGATTCCGGTCTGGGAAAGATATGGCTGTGTAGTTCGGACTGGACTGTTCCCATGGGGCACAGGGTCAGAGCTGATTTGCATAAAGCCATTATCTAACCCAGGGTGGTGTGGAGTGCAAAAAACGATGGATTTAGGCCCAGATCCTTGTACTGGGGTGAATGTTAGACATTGATCTACATTCTGTCCATCAAATTGTTTTTTGTAATTTTCTCCCTGAGTGTACTGGGGTAGCCCAGACGTGGGTCCCATAGCCTCCACACCACTGGAGTCAAGCTAGCCGGGCTGATGAGAGGTGTTACCTCGAAACCGGTCCGGTCCTCGGATGCTTGATTCCGGTCTGGGAAAGATATGGCTGTGTAGTTCGGACTGGACTGTTCCCATGGGGCACAGGGTCAGAGCTGATTTGCATAAAGCCATTATCTAACCCAGGGTGGTGTGGAGTGCAAAAAATGATGGATTTAGGCCCAGATCCTTGTACTGGGGTGAATGTTAGACATTGATCTACATTCTGTCCATCAAATTGTTTTTTGTAATTTTCTCCCTGAGTGTACTCGGGTAGCCCCGACGTGGGTCCCAGAGCCTCCACACCACTGGAGTCAAGCTAGCCGGGCTGATGAGAGGTGTTACCTCGAAACCGGTCCGGTCCTCGGATGCTTGATTTTGGTCTGGGAAAGATATGGCTGTGTAGTTCGGACTGGACTGTTCCCATGGGGCACAGGGTCAGAGCTGATTTGCATAAAGCCATTATCTAACCCAGGGTGGTGTGGAGTGCAAAAAACGATGGATTTAGGCCCAGATCCTTGTACTGGGGTGAATGTTAGACATTGATCTACATTCTGTCCATCAAATTGTTTTTTGTAATTTTCTCCATGAGGTAAGTACCTGGCAGAGTCAGAATAGCAATTTAGCCCATCAGTCATTGTCCAGCAACTGCCCTGAGGTAAGTACCCGGCGAAGTAGAATTGTAATTTTACCCCCAGTCACTGTCTGGCACCTGCTCTGAGGTAAGTACCCAGTGGAGTAAGAATAGTAATTTTGTCCCCCAGTCACTGTCCAGCACCTGCCGTGAGGTAAGTACCCAGCAGAGTTAGAAAAGTAATTTTTCCCACCAGTCACTGTCAAGCATCTGTCCTGAGGTAAGTACCCGGTGAAGTTAGGATGGTCATTTTGCCCATTTTAATTTGGGACAACATGTAATGTATAGTAGAAATAAATAAATGACTACTTCAGAACCGGGATACCTGGAAATCCATTTAACTAAGTAAGATGTGTATTTGAACACAATTTTGTAATAATGTCAAGTTGTTAAATGTGTTGTTGGGAATAATGTACTGTTTAACTTTATTTTATTGTAGTTAAAAAACAAAAAAAATGCATACCTTTTTGACTGAAAGAGTACATTTCTACCATATTCGATTATATGCACACTAACGTTATACGTGGTAATGGTATGCGTAGCTAAAGTACTTGCAATGTATCCCTATGTATGTGTGTGGTAGTGACATGCATGATAAAGATGTGCATTGCACTGGTAGGGTCATTGTAGTGCTTGCATTGTAAAGGCATGCATGGTTAAGGTATTCGTTGTTCCGTAACATACAACCCTTTCAGAGAACATTTGTTATTGTAGCTGGTCAAACACAAACATGAGGTGCTAATCATAGAACAGAATTCTGTAAGGGTTCTGATACAACTTGAAGGGACGCGTGAGCATGTAATTGAAACAGTACAAAATAGCATCTACATCATACAGCTACACAAATGTATCTTGTCACTACTTAAAATTTGAATACTGTGAATAAGTGATTTGCCTAGAATCTCAGGTTCTACGGTCAGCAACTTAGACAACAGGCCATGTCTCCTGCCTAATCTTGGGACTGTGTAAACATAAACAAGGGAAACCCTATTCACATGGAACCAGGGTAAGTATTATATAAACAGAAACAACGGATTCTGTGGACAATGTAAAATAATAACATTAGAAATATGCCTAATAGCAGTAAGAAAGGGTTAAGTAGATGTCCAAAAGAAGACAAAACCAGATACCACACAATATTTGTAATCTCAACAGTTTTTTACACATGGAACGTCCAATTTGTATTAAAAAGCGGTGCATGGTGTTCCCAGTTAACATGGAACCGACAACAATTGTGACATATTGTGATATAGGAAAGTGGTTTCCAACAATAATAAAGTCGACCATCAAAAGTAATGTACAATGAACACAGCCTCTTAATTTAATAGTAGAGACTGGTGAATGGTGCGCTTTAGGTTTTGTAGACAGTGTTTTGACCCCTTAACAATAAGGGGTCTCTTCAGTGAAGTGTAGTTCCTATTTCCCTAATAGGCTCTGTGCATTGGAATGATATACACTATTAGTTTGGCATAGGACTGAGGTCAGTATGCCCCTATTAAGTATATTTAACGTAATTACTTTGTGTGCCAGCTAACTCAGAGTCCACTAGAAACTCCTTGTAAACAAGAAGGGAGTGGTTTCTGATGACCGCATAAACATGACAACTTTGTTTCCCTTTAGAATTGGAACACTCTCAGAATCGTGGAAACAGTAGATAACAGTTTCACTCAGCTAATAGTGCATGCTTCGTTTCTGCAGAGTTACACAGAAAGAGTAGATAGGCGTTTCAATAAAAAAGGATTTATCGAACAGTCTTGTTTCTCGTGGAAGAGATATGTGCTGTTACAATCATAAGACAGTATGCGAGATATATTATGTGCAGCACAAGCAGTAGAAAGAAATAATACCGCAGTAGCATTGTCTTTTAGCTATGACACATATTCTTATAATTATACATAAATAACACAGGCTAAAAAGAGGATACTCAACTGATGCTTATACCTAGTTCTACCCCAATGTACCTAACCTAAGTGTAGTACAAGGTAAGAAGTAGGTGCTGTATTCCATAGTATGGTGTGCTATAGTTTGGTATGCCAAGAGTCCCTCTAGGTTCTAGTCAGCTCTATACCTTAAAATGAGAGAGGTGGGAGTCTCTTTCCGGGCATCGAACTCTAACACCCCCGAATGGAGTCAGAACACTGGAAGCTGGATTCTCTGTGAGCAGGGATGACAGCGTCTTGTCAGTGCGTTAGGCCGGGACACGGGCTCCTCTAAATTGAGGTCTCCTCCTTACTTGCCATCGCGAGTTGTGCAGCTGTGCTTTGCCATGGCAAGGGAAGGTATATTTATACCTAGTAGGTGGCTAGGAATGTTAGCATTGACGTAAAGTCAGGCAGAGGAAGACATCATGAATGAACTCTTAGGTTGTAGCAATTCATGCATAATAAATATGTTCTTGGAGAAATCAATAGTCCTGGGCTAGGGAAACTCCCAACAGCTTAAGGGTCTGATTTCTGAGAACTCGTTGTGAAGTTCGTTGGATGTGGATGGATGTAGATGACCATGCCTGTATTCGGATAGCATGGCTAATGCCTAAATAAGGACTGGGATCTTATGCCTATATAAGGGCATGTATCAGGAAAACCTATATACGGACACCTAAAGCGGAATACAACATCAGGACCTAGTGATGTAAGGACATCTTAGAAGAAGGAATCACTATCAGAGTGACATTAGTGCACCACAAGGAAGGGAAAGTTTAGGAGGGGTACTCACATGGGACCCAGCCGGGCACCAGGGCCGGACTGGCTACCGGGCAGTTGTGTGTGCTGCCGTGCTGGGGGCTAATTTCGTTGATGGGGACCTGGGTGTGCAAAACGAAATTCGTTTTGCTTTTTTTATTTCAAATCGCACGCAGGTCCCCATCAACGAAATAGGCCCCCACCACAGAGAAATTAGCCCCTAGCTCGGCAGCACACACAACTGCCCGGTAGCCAGTCCGGCCCTGCCGGGCACCCAGTGAGGGGGAGGACTGACAGCCCAGGTTTATGAGATGATCTGCAAAACCACTACAATAAGTGTTTTGGGAATTCTTGATCGGTGAATTGGAGTCACACGACATTCCGTGTAATTGTACAATTCTCTGTACTTGACCAATCTGGGCTTGGTACAACAATTGAAAAGTACACCCAGTGGCACCAGCCGGTGGGGTGAAACAGGTGTGCCTCAATAGCCAGACGTCCAATTAGTGTAATGGGCTCCTGCGTTCGAAATCAGCATTGACATGTCAATCTGTGTTTCATCTTATTGAGTTAATAAGACTGGATACAGAGACCCCATATGCGTGCACTCGCTATGTGTTTTGAAATTGAAGAACCTCACGAGTCCGTCTACAAGTGGAGACGCGTTTCTGTTTATATAGTCTTAGGAATTGACATTTTGTGCACAGATAGTTCATATACAGGCCTGTTGTTACTGACTGTGTCTGCATGCACTGCACATATTTTGCATCGTACCTCTGTTAATACTGCAGGGATATCCAGAACAAACTTGCCTATATAAACTTCTGTATGAGCGACCCAAGATGGCATCCCTCCTGTTAGAGAATCCAATATAGTTAGAAAAAACATAATCCAATGTATTTGTCACATGCATTATGGCACTGTTCAGTGTAGTTTGGCTTAGACAATACAAAAAGAACTGTAAGTATATAGGCCATATGCCACTATGCTGAGTTCATATACCCTATTTGACTCACATTCCTTGTATGAAAGACAATAAATACTCCAATTTGATCATCAACTTAGCTTGCAAAATTCCAAAAAGGAGAAACCCGGAAAAGCCATCTATTGAAGTTGCAACTTTTTTTCAGATAGACTTGGCACCTTGTCAATATGTAAAAAATTTCCCATCTCTACCAAGAGTGCTCCTGCTATTCCCAAAACTTGAGAAATGATTTTGTGTTATCAGGCCACAGATGTCAGTGAGAGACAGCCTTCACAATCACTTCTTTTTAGGACCACACCCAAAATTCCAATTCCTACTAGACCTGATGCTTTCTCCAGGTAATATGTTGATGGGCATGCTTCTTTATTCTCTACCCTGGCCTAAACTAGGGTGCTGGGGGGCGTGGCCAAGATGGCAACCGAGTGAGAGGTCTCTCTGCGTCTCTCCGGCACCGCACCCAATTTCGCCAATACCGCGCTACCACAGCACCTTCACCTTCAAAAGTTGGGCTGCGGAGGGTAGGGTGAGACATCTTCATTACCCAGTGAATGGCACAACAAATCTGAAGCAGATTTACGGCAGTGTATCTGGATCTCAACTGTGCCGAGATGCCTGGTGCGGAAAGAAGTGCACCTGAGGCTGTGAGCGCCTGAGCTCCCATGCTCCCAGAATCCCACATGTCCCACCCAGCAAAGGGGTCGGAGAGGAGCATTCAGAAGAGGAAGAACGAATGGAACAGCCCCCAGCACTGTAAAGTAAGGAGACCAGCAGGCTCTGTTGGGACAAGTGGTAAGCAATAGGGACCTCATTGCACAGGCATGGAGCCCAATCAGAACGCCAGCGGGTGGGCATGCATACAGCACTACATCGGGGGCTTGTATGCGGACAGCCCACAGCACCGCAAGGCAGAGACCATAGCAAAACACCTCTCAAAGGTGGGAGTCAAGACGCTGAGGGCTACATTGACTGGGCCTCAGGGTTCTACAGGTGGCCCAGCTGAAGCAGACTGCCCACCCCCCACACTGCCGCACCTGAGGCACTAAAGCAGCACTGGTCAAGGGGTCAATATAGAACGCTTTCCCTACTCATCCAGAGGTCACCAACATGGCATGAGAAGGCCTCGGTCTGCAACCCAGGACCGGGGGATGGTGAGGAGCACATGCTCAAGTGTAGTAAGAACCCTCACAGCTGAACTCTGCACATGTTTGCCGTGGACTCCCAGGGCCATTCAGGCAGCGGCTTAACACCCCCCAGGCCTGACGTGAGTGATGACTTACCTCCACTACTGCAATGCTTCACACCCCATATAACCTCCTAGGAGATGGTGGAGGCTAGAACTGGAAAGGATCAAACACTTAAAGACAAGCTCACAAACCCCCGGGAGGCACAACAGGTGATCGTGCCACAGCAAATCCCACACACTCGAGCCAGGAAGAAGAAGGTGTGGGGGAGCCACCTTGTTCTCTGCACTCAGGGAAGACCTGCAGGAAGTCAAGAAGGATCTCTCCAATGACATCAAAGAGACATGGATACTCTGAGAGACAGAGTGGCCACACTAAAAGATCAAGGTAACAGCTATGTGGAGGGCATCAAGGCATCGCAACAAGAAGTTTTAAAGTTCAGGGACCAACAGTTAGATCTCTAGGCTCACACCAAATACAGCGAAAATAGATCCAAGTGCAAAAACATTTGCATTAGAGGAGTACAATCTAAAGCAGGAGGTGCAGTTCTTTCGGGGCTACCTTGCAGACCTCTTTCGCTTTGTCCTGGATGTCCCACCAACCCTGGAGATCAAAATGGATCGTGCACACAGAGTGGGCCCCCCAAGATCAGGGAATGCCCGGCCGGTGGACATATTAGTCTGCCTCCATGACTTTCAGTAGAAAGAAGAAATACTATGCAAGGCCAGAGAGAAACACCCATTGCCTTCCGAGATCAATCTCTTTCATTTTATCAAGACCTGGCAGCATCCACATTACAAAAAAGACACACAGTCCAACCAGCGACCACACTTCTGAGAATCAAGGGGGTGGCTACGCTTGGGAGCACGCCATCCGACTCATCTTACCCTGGGAAGGTTGTCTCCTTCAATTGGGTGCCTTTGAAGAGACTTGCAAGGTACTGGGCATAGACCTAGCAGTGGACAGCCCAACCGAGCAGTTGCCGCTACACCATTCAAATTCAGGATGCCACTGCTGGTGGCTCCTGTTGTGAGCAGAAAGATCACCAAACTGGACACGGACACCATAGCTGAGGGTCAACAAGCAGCCGTCGAGGCAATACCTGGCACACTGTCCAGACTGGACTCTCTCTAGAATGGAAGGGTTATTGCCTACCAAACTATTTGGGCAGTGGCTTAGTGGCGGGGCGAGGGCTGGGGAGTAAGGCCGCACATATACCCCACTTTGGACTTTCATACTACAGACTGTAAATTTTCTATCCCCTTTCATTCAAGTACTATGCACATGCATGCTTGTTTAATGTTGTGGGTTTTAGTTTTAAGGGAAACATTCTAATCTTCTGCACTCACGGTTGCACACACTAATGGTGAAGCCCAGGATAGGAGGGGGCCAGCACCCTATGGAGGGTGACCCACGGGCACATCAAACAGGAAACACATCCTCCGTACTAACTCAAATGGGTAACTCATTGAAAGTTCTAACCTTAAATGTCAAGGGCCTCAATAACTCCATCAAACGCAGGATGGTACAGTCATACCTAGAAAACACGGGAGCAGAGATCTGCCTCCTCCAGGTGACACACCTCTGACCACAGGATTACCACAGACTCCGTTCATGAGCATTTCCACTCCAATACTTCTCTTCCCCCAGCACCAAAACAGCAGGTTTGGTGCTTCTAGTTTTACATACCTTTAAGGGTTCCATTGGCACCAATGTGGCTGAAATTAAAGGGCATCTTCTTGCATATCAAGTCTCTGTGGGTCCCTGGTACTATGTGGTGGCATCCTTCTATGCTCCAAATGAGGGGCAGGAGGCGTTCCAACGGACAGCTCTTGCTGATGTTATGTCAACAGAAGATAGGTGGGTCTTCATAGGTAGGGATTTCAATTTGGTATTCAATAACGACTGACAGCTCTACGCCTAGATTCGGGCAGGCTGGGGCTCTGTCATGGGAGGGTCACCAGGAGCTTATGGAGATTGGTCTACAAGATGTCTGGAGGACCTTGCACCCTTGGGCACGCGAGTACTCCTATCTCTCACATGTCCATAAAACACATGCCAGAATAAACCTTTTCTTGGGAATAAACAGCTCTGCAGCTCATACCGCCCCATTACTCTTCTAAACACAGACTTTAAACTTTTCACATGTATACTAGCGGCTAGACTAGGCCCATTGCTGCCCTACATCATCGACCCCGATCAAACAGGATTCATCCCCTACTGCCACCAGTGAAAACACGAAGTGGGTGTTACATGTTATAGAAAAGGCTAACCGTATACCGAATGAATACTTGCTCCTATCAATAGACGTCGAAAAGGCCTTTGATAGGGTGCATAGCCCTTCCTAGAACAGGTACTGATTCACTTCGAAATACTGGAGAGGTTTTGCACGTGGTACTACATTGCTCCCACCTTCCACTTGCATCAGTGAGAGTGAATGGACTTACATCTACCCCATTTTCTATCCACAGAGGGAACCGATTGGGATGCCCAATATCCCCACTGTTGTTTGCCCTATTCATAGAGCCATTGACCCAAAGAGTGCAGGACAATGTTGAAATTTGGACATCTTTTTTAGGGGAGATCAGCACAGTCAGCTTGTATGCAAATGATGTGCTAGCCACACTAGGCAAACCGACTACGTCCCTACCAGCTTTCCTCTCAGAGATTGAGACATTCAGATCCATGTCTGGGTTCCGAATAAACATCACAAATTTACAGGTGCTTAGCCTCACCTTACCCCCTGACATGCTAACCCAACTAGGAATGCAATTCCTCACACACTGGGCCAAAGAGTCAGTGCCATACATTCCAAAAACTCCCCTTGACTCCCCAGGCAGGGATGACTAATAACCAAGCTACACCGCTTCATCTGGGCTGGGAAAAAAACCCTGCATGGAAAAAGAATAGAGCTACCTGCCCACAACCATTGGGTGCATGGAGGTCCCAAATCTCAAACTATATCTCTATGCTTCCCAGATATGTTCTGGTGGAATGTAATAAAGTGGAGTACGAGCGACACTGGCTATTCCAGGATAGGGTGGTAGCCAGAACCTTGCTTTGGAAGATCCCTTTCCTAGAGAAAAAGCACATGCCACAGAGCCTATACCTTTCACCTATCACCAAAACAACCATGAGGGCCTGGGACTGCTGTAGTTCCTGGGCCCACATCCTTTCCCTCTCCGCGTAGGTCACTCTTTGAAAACCCGGAATTCACACCTGGGATGCATCCCTGGGCATTTCCTGAATGGCGCCAAACTGGATGCTGCTCAATGGGGCACATGATTGATGATGAGGGGATAATTTCATTTACTCAGATATGTGTGGACTTTGGACCCTCTGAGACAAAACACCTCAGATACTTACAACTTCAACACTCATAAGCCAGAAAACAAAACAAACACACATAGCTACCTTACAGACTATGAGGAATGATTGATCATGAAAACCTCTGATAAAGGCCTGAGCTCAACTATATACGCCCAATTGCTTAGGCCCACAATACATTCACACAAGACCAACTAAGTCAGATGGGTAAGAGAGTTAGGAAGACAGTTAGCACACAAGGAATGGGAGAATATATATTATAGGACCATTCATACCCCTTGTCACATGGCTCTCACTGAGACATTCACTAAGATTACAACTTTCTGGTACCTTACCCCGGGGTGCCTGCACAAAGTCCACCCTAGCAATAGCTTGAGTTGCTGGAGAGGGTGTGAGAATTCAGGGACGTTAGTACACTTACTATGGGAATGCTCACAGATTCAAGACTATTGAACTCAAAATCTAGACGATATAGATCATCATCCGGACACCCAGCTTCCCAGGTTTCCAGCATACACCCTGCTTGGTTTGCCAACACATTCATTTGCTCCCTAAAAATCCTTGAGAGGAAAGCAAATCGGGATCGCTTTAGGGGCAGCCTTACAAAATATACTATCTCATTGGAGAACCACTGGTATCTCCGTCTCTGGTACATTCTCGGAATAGAGAAACTTACACTCACTTATAATATAAATGGGGCTTCTTACCAAGACTTTTGGCAACCATATATCTTAACACAGGAATTTCGGGAGTTAACATTTCCGAAGTAAGTGCAAGTTCTCCAACTCTCCGACCCGTTAGATAAGAATGGTCCTAGGACAGACCCATAAGTTAGCTCAGAACTGTAAAAAAAAATGACAATAGCTCGAAATGAGTGTGGGGGGAAGGGGTATTTTTTGGGTTAGATTGTCCTTTTCCTCATGTCAGTTGTTCAGTTAATTGTCTTAATATTGCTTCCTGCTGAATAGCCAAACAGTGTACTGTATAAATCATTCATCATGCAAGCTGGCACAAAATAATAAAAGATTTAAACCATAAACTAGATTGCTCATTTGCAAGAAGACATGTTTCCCTCAGTCCTTCCTCAGGTGATAGAGGTAAGCTGTCAAGAGTCTCTTCTTTTCTTCTTCCGTTCAAGTAGCAATCTGAGGACCATGTAGACTGAGACCTACTTGATAACAGTAATCCAGCAGTAATTAGTAGTGGCTCTAAACCTATCACTATAAAATGAATGTGCTGCACCTTCCTACTTTTTACAGCACATCTTGAATTTATTGACAGAAGGTGTCACATGGATCACCATTTATCAATTATTGCAAATGGTGGAAAGGAGGTTGAGGCCAGTTCAAATGTTTGGGCTCCCCTAAACCAATTTCTAAGTTTGCCCTTGCAAATTGAGATGGCCTACTTCTCAACAAAGGGAGACCCCCTCATACTGAGCACCTATCTATTGTCTTGTGCCCTCCCTCCAGATGGGTGCCATATGTGTCTGCAAACACAGTGTTCAAAAGGTTGGGTTGTTCCTAATAGTGTCAGTTCATCTCATTCATTTCTGTAGCCTTCTTAATAGGACGATCAGTGAGCCAATTGCCTCTCTGCAGAACACTAATAATGCACACATTTCATGCCTGCTTCTAGTGTTATATGCTGGAGAGAAATGTAATTCCAAGTTACTGCAGGAGGCTCCTATGTGCTACCCGGTTTTAAATCCAGTCTGGGGGAGTCATAATTGAACACCTCTTATAGAAATTATGTTTGTGAAACGTGTACTAAACAGTCAAATTTTCACTGAACTAGATTCTCATTGATCAGTATAGAATTTAGAGCATACAACTAATAGTGTGTCATAGCCTTACATAGAAGAAGGTGGCCTTTTAAAAGTACAGGCAGGCTATGTCAATGTAGAGCTAACATAGCACATGTAGGAACCACACTTTGGTGTCTCTGTTTGTACTTAAACATGGACTTTATCTCAGTTTCCTGTTTACGATTATGCTATTTGGCCTATTGGTTTCAAGGTACATTGTGCAGTTGTCATAGTTAATGTCAGATGTAGAGCTTAATAAACAATGGGTTGGTTTGACATTGGCTACCTGCCAGTCCTTTTGAAATGCTCTTAATCAAACATAAGTGGAGTGTATCTACACAGTGGTTCATGTTGAATATTTGATGTGTACACCAATTAGGATGATTTACGCATGTTTTTACTGTGTGGTTATTTAAAAGTCAAATATGCCTATGCTGATTTGCTAATTAGTCAACCTATTTTTGGGGAAAAGCATGTGCAGTAAGAAGTTAGTTGACAGCATCCTGTTGCCCTGAGGTCCAATATACCAACAATCTCGGCCTCTCTCCCCTTAGCTTAAAACTGTGGATTCCTACAAGCATGAATATATAACTTGTTTTGCTTCTCTGTCCCAGTTCTTACTCA
The DNA here is from genome assembly GCF_964263255.1 of Lissotriton vulgaris. Lineage (NCBI taxonomy): Eukaryota > Metazoa > Chordata > Amphibia > Caudata > Salamandridae > Lissotriton > Lissotriton vulgaris. The sequence continues at coordinate 174,130,320 of NC_141700.1, read as the reverse complement.
GTCATTCAAAATGATCTTTTATCGGTTAATAAAAACCATAAAAGATACAAACACACAATAAAAACACTTCATGGCATATAAAAATAGTAACAAAATATAAACAGCCTGAAGGATTGTTTGGTCTTAACATCATCATCAAAACACAAAAATGTCTACAAATACAATGTTTAACATAACACCCATAGAAATGACCATGTGTGCGTATGAAAAAATGTCAATTACCCCCTTCTCTTTTCTGAGCCTAACAGCAGTCATTAAAAACCTGGCGACATTAAAACAAACAAATTAATTATTTAACGTTGGTAAAAAAATTAAATCAGGCCTTGCCTGAGTAAAATGCTTCCCTTTGAGTAGAGTAAAAATAAATTATCAACGAGGGACATGATATAATTCACAAAACAGGACAAAATGAAAAGTATCCTGATTGGAGAAGTTATCACAGTTACATGAGGCTACATTATGGACCTTGTTCCAACTGATAGGGTACACTAGAAACCAATGCAATTAGTTCAGCCTAAAGCAAGTCAACATAAATCAATGCTGAGGATTGGCGACAAAGGTTACTTATGGGTCGGTGCACCCAGGGGTGAGTCGGCCTGACTTGTATTTTCACCCGGAGAACATTATCAGAGGGTATTTATCTTGGGCTAAAAACATTTTGTGCTAGAGCCCAGGCTACCATGGAGTGCACAGAATTAGTAAAACCTTCTGTTATCAACGTTATCAACTCCACTCCTGGGCCATGCGAGTCTTCTTCAGGACAGAAGGGACGGGACAATATAGGGATCTCGTAGATGACCCCTTCTGGGAATATAATGGTCGTGATTCCGGTCATCTACGAGATCCCTATATTGTCCCGTCCCTTCTGTCCTGAAGAAGACTCGCATGGCCCAGGAGTAATTAACCGCAAGGCCGCAAGACGAGTCGAAACGTCGACATTCATTAACAAACCTGGACCACTAATCATATCACCCTCAATGATATAGTGCAGACATTCTTACATCTTATGTCTAGAAAAAAATCGGGAAATTGTGCTGACTAATTGAAGTGGCCAGGATATATATTGCTCCGGCCTTCATTGGCTGGTTTTTTGAATTATTTGAATATTTTCTTAAATCTGTGTGATTTCTTTTCCTCTTCACCTTATCACGTTCACGCTCTTTGACACTCTTTTGCTCCACTGCACGTTCTAATTACGGGACAATGTATATAAAGAAAAGTACATAATACTGTGATTTGTGCTTCCGTGACTACAATTTGACAATAGATTAAAATATTGCATTTACATTTGGAGGTTTTTGCTGTTGCCTATTTTCTACATGTTTATCATTTATTGATCAGGGGTGTCAAAATAACATACGCCTTTTAAATGTTTAAATTTTGACTTTTTGCATATTTGGAAATATATAGGTCTTGGACCATTGTTTGTTCATATTAATACGTTACCCAGGTCCAGTACCTTTTGGGTCACCCCATTTCTGTAATGGATTATTTTACCTTGGCAGCAGTTTGTCTTAATAAAAAAAGGTACCCTATGTTAAAATCTGTTTGACTTTATATCATACCTTATTTTTTTAGGACATTATTCTTAATTGTGTTTTAAGCTCATTTGCATTAAAAAATTGATCCTGCTGTATTAATTCCTTTTTTTTTTTAAGAAATCGCTCATATGTCTTATTGGGTTACATGATTTTATTTTATTGTACAATATGTACTGTACTTTTATGATTTTAATTAATCAAATAAAGTATTGTATTGTATTATATTGTATGTTGATTTGTAGAGCGCGATTGCTGCCCGGGGGCGTCCAAGCGCTAAGAACCATCAGATTGAGAGGGGTGACCGGGGGATTTACTACGGGCAGTTGAAGAGGAATGTTTTAAGCTGTTTCCTAAATGAGGAGCGATTGGGGTTGGCTCTCAGATGAAGGGGCAGGGTGTTCCATAGCTTGGAAGCGTTGTGAGCGAAGGTCCTACCGCCGGTTCTGGATTTCTTTATTCTGGGTATTGTGGCCATATACGTCTGGTTTGATCGGAGTTTCCTAGTAGGTTGGTAGTGCGAGACTAGGTTGAGGGTGATGAGGGGGCCCGTTTTTCCAGAAGGCCTGGTGCGCGATGCATAGGGCTTTGAATTGTATTCTTTGGCGGATAGGTAGCCAATGTAATTTAATCAGCCCGGTTTTGGCAGATTGACGCTGAGGGATCTGAAGTAGTGTACGGGCGACGCAGTTCTGCACCGTTTGTAGTCTCCGCAGCGTATATTCTGGGGCAGCGAGGTAAAGGGCGTTGTTAAAATCCAGTCGGGACTGGATAAGGCCCTGGATGGCTACCTGTTTTGCCTCCATAGGTAGAAGATGGAGAACCTTCCTTAACATCCTAAGGAGGCCGAAACAGGTAGCTGCAAGTTTGGTGGCTTGGGTGCCAAAAGACAGAGATCTGTCCAGCCATACCCCAAGGCTCTTGATGTTGTCCTTGGGGGCTGGGGGAATGCCCAAGCAGGATGGCCATAGAGTACTGAAGAAGTTAGGGTCGGCAGGGCCCAGGAGCATTAGCTCTGTTTTATCCCCGTTCATTTTGAATGAGGAGGAGGACATCCAGCTCTTAACCTCCTCTAGGCATTTCTTGAGCCCTCCCCTGGTAGTCAGGTTAGCTTCCTGCGCCAATGAGACCACCAGCTGAGTGTCGTCAGCGTAGGAGATGATTTTAACTCCATACTGACGAACAACCTCAGCCAGAGGCCTCATATAGATGTTAAAGAGCGCTGGGCTTAATGAGGAGCCCTGTGGTACTCCACATCTTAATGGTCTGCTGGTAGATGATGATTCTCCGTCAAATACCCGGAAGGATCTGTCCTTCAAAAAGGATTCAAACCAAGACCATGCTTTGTCTTTTATGCCGATGTTCGACATGCGATTCAGCAGTATGTCATGGCTGACCGTGTCGAAAGCCGCGCTTAAATCAAGGAGGATCACTGCCACTGATCCTCCTTCATCCAGGATGGTTCTAGATTCCTCGGTGACCATGAGGAGCGCGGTTTCGGTGCCATGTTTTGGTCTGAAGCCTGTTTGAGTGGGATCCAGTAAGTGATGGTTTTCTAGGTAGTTGACCAGCTGGCTGTTGATATGTCTCTCCAGGATTTTGCTCAGCCAGGGTAGTAGAGAGATTGGCCGATAGTTACTGAGGTCTGAGGGATATAGGCTCGGTTTCTTTAATAAAGCTCGAACCATGGCTTGTTTCCATTCCGGCGGGACTATGCCGGTAGTGATGGAAGAATTAAGGAGGTCCATTATGATGGGCAGGGTGATTTCGGAGGCTGACATAATGATGTCTGGCGGGGCTGGGTCGTCAGGAGACCCTGATTTGACTTTCCGTGCTATGGACTCCAGAGTCGTAAGGTTGAGGGGGGTGAAGTGGTTCAGTGTGGGAAGAGGCTGAGAGGAAGGGGGTGTCGGGTTAGAGTTGCTCAGGGTGGGGGGGGGGTGCTGGGCACGGAAGGGAAGGATTCATTGATGTTAGTGATTTTTTGAAGGAAGAAATCTGCCATCTTATTGCAGTGTTCTGTGGACTTGGTCTCACACAGGCTAGGTGGTAGTTTGGTGAGGCTTTTCACAATGTGAAAGATTTCTCTAGGTTTAGATTTGGCTGAGATGATTTCTTTAGAGAAATATGCTGTTTGGCTGGCCTTGATTTGTTCTTTGTACTCTTTAAGTAGCTTACGGTATTGAGTTTTGTATTCTGGTGAGGGATCCAGACGCCATTTCCTTTCAGCTTGCCTGCACTGGCGTTTCTTTGTCCTAAGGGATTCTGAATACCAGGGAGCAGATTTGTGGGAACGTTTTGTAGTGGTTTTCCTTTTAGGTAGAGAGTGGTCAAGTGAATGGGTGATCCATTCTTCGTATGTCAGGTTTGCGCGGCATGGGTCCTCATTATGAGGTGGTAAGTTGCTGGCCAATTTAGTGGTCCATTTCTCGGTTGACAGGCGAGACCAAGGTCTGCCTATTCTTACAGTGGGTATGACGGCTAAGGGTCTGGGAGTAGACAAAGAGAGGGGGACCAGTAGATGGCCAGTCCATGGGAGAGGGAGTGGTAAACCAATTTTCAGGTTAGGACAGTTACTGAAAACTGGATCCAGCAGGTGACCTTGAGCGTGGGTATGGGAGCTGACCGATTGGTGTAATTGCAACGCCGCAAGGTCATCTACAATAAGGGTTGCCGTGTGATCTGCTTTAGAGTCGAAGTGAAAATTAAGATCACCTAGGAGGGTGAAGTTAGCGGTGGTACTGGCTCGTTCGGCCACAATCCGTGCTAGTTGGTTGTGGAATTGTTTTGGGGGGCCGGGGGGTCAGTAGATGAGGGTACCTGAAAAGCAGTTATTCGGGGAGAGCTCAAGGCTAAAGGCTAGGCTTTCGCAATCCGGGATGGTTTCTGGGATGACTCGGCAAAGGAACTGCTCTTTGTAGATGATTGCTAGTCCTCCTCCTCTACTTTAGGCCGGTCTTGGCGGGAGATTAGAAAACCAGGTGGAAGGGCTGTGACCAAGGCCGGGTCAGAGTCTGAGGTGAGCCAAGTTTCCGTCAGGAAAACGATGTCAGGCATGCGTTCTTCCATCAGGAGTGCAAATTCGTCCTTATGTTTGGGCAGGGATCTGCAATTTAGCATGAACATGCGGTACTCGTGGCATTGGTCTAAGGGTGGCTGGGGTTTGAGGATCGATTTACACAAGTTGCATGTATGTGGGAGGCTTTCTACATGAAACGGATGTTGGCTACACTTCTTTTGAAGAAGCCTTAGTTCTTGGAGGTTAGCGGAGCTGTACTGCCTGGGTATTGCAGTTTGGGGTGTAGGGGGGGTGGCCCTAGGCCCGGACTCGGCGCGGACGAGTGCAGGCGAGCTTGCCTTAAGCGCGCCTTCGGCGCGCAATCGTCGCGCCCGCTGCGCTCGTCCGCTGCACTTCCTCCACATACACATGATATATTGGAGGTGGAGGATGTTAGGGGGGTGTGGCCTCGCTGGGGGCGTGACCGGTTTGTTCGCCGGTGATGGCGGCAGCTGAGGGGTGTTTGTCGAAGGGCCGCAGCTGCGCTAGGGTCCGCAGCGCGGTGTGCCAGCGACCGTCAGGAGAGCTAGTGAGTGCTTTTAAGATCAACACCACACTTTAAATCGTGACTCGCAAGTGAAACAAATTTTAAAAATACAGACAGTTTTTTAAAAAGCTCCCGGCTGTGCCTCAGGAGTGAAGGTTCTGCCTAGGCGCTCGTGTATCAGCGCTAGATATAGGTCGGGGGCGTGGCCTCGCTCCGGGCGTGACCGGTTTGCACGCCGGTGATGGCGGCAGCTGAGGGGTGTTTGTCGAAGGGCCGCAGCTGCGCTAGGGTCCGCAGCGCGGAGTGCCAGCGACCGTCAGGAGAGCTAGTGAGTGCTTTTAAGATCAACACCACACTTTAAATCGTGACTCGCAAGTGAAACAAATTTTAAAAATACAGACAGTTTTTTAAAAAGCTCCCGGCTGTGCCTCAGGAGTGAAGGTTCTGCCTAAGCGCTCGTATATCAGCTCTAGATATAGGTCGGGGGGCGTGGCCTCGCTGGGGGCGTGACCGGTTTGCACGCCGGTGATGGCAGCAGCTGAGGGGTGTTTGTCGAAGGGCCGCAGCTGCGCTAGGGTCCGCAGCGCGGTGTGCCAGCGACCGTCAGGAGAGCTAGTGAGTGCTTTTAAGATCAACACCACACTTGATTTGATTGACTGTTTAATAGTGGGAAATTTACCTTCATGTGGAAACGAAAATCCACATCTAAAACACAACTTCTTTTTATGAGTAGACATCACTTTGTGTTGATCAATCTTTTGTTTTGGCTTACTTCCCACGCTCATGACAGATTTATTCTTGGCACCTCTGGCCTCCACGTCAGCACCTTGTCTATCAGCACACTCTTCAGATCTGCCAGCCATTAACACTGACTCAAGAAGACTAAGCATTTATCCTGTGAACTAATCTGACAAGCATCCGTCAATAACTCTCAGGTGCATAGCTTCTTCATCATTAAATTCATTTAACTTACAATGTCTGATGAGTGTGTCACATCTCTCCACAAATTCAGCAATGATTTCACCAATTTTCTGGTGTTCATTGTTAAAATTGTATCTTTCGTAATCAACATTTTGGCATTGGATTAAACTTGAGATTCAACACTTGATTTTTTACACCATCACCAGCAATACTTTTGAGATATTGATAATATTTTTGTTATCAGTCTCTCCAAGAGCATCAATGAAATCATCAAATATTTCTATCCAAACAGTACATCTATCACAAATGTTTTGCTTTCTGGTGGTATCGGATGGTGGTTTCAGGAAAACAGCAGCATTATAGTCCAGTGTGGAACTTAATGACAAGGTGTGTGGATCTCTGTGGCTTGGTTTATGTGACTCAGTCAATCGATCATTCAATCAACTTTTATATAGCAGGGCACTCTCATCTATAGGGGTATCTGGGTGCCGAGGGTGCCGTGTCTCAGTCAAAAAGCCAGGTCTTGAGTTTTTCTCAAGTCCACCAGGGATGGTGCTGTTCGGAGGTGGAGGGGCAGGTCATTCCAGGTCTTGGCAGTGATACAGGAGAAGGAGTGGCATCTGTTGTGACTGCGACAGATGCGGGGATTGTGTGCAAGGGTGAGTGAGGTAGAGTGCAGGTATCTTGCAGGCAGGTGGAAATTCAGTCGACGGTTGATGTAGGCTGAAGAGCTTTGTATGCATGCATGAGGACTTGAACAGGCATCTTTTCTGGATTAGGAGCCACTGGAGGTTTCTGAAGGGAAGTAGTGTGAGTTCTGTCTAGGGAGGTCCAGGATGAACTGGCTGCGATGTTCTGAATGGTCTGGAGTCTTTTGAGGAGCTGGATGGAAATTCCAGTGTAGAGAGCGTTGCCATAGCATTGGACCTTCTGGTGTTGAGTGGGATCCACATGAAGATTCTGTGGACCATGTGAAGAGTGTGGAAGCAAGAGGAGGAGACTGTTGACTAGTCGTTTCAGGGTCAGTTGGCTGTTGAGGATGATGCCGAGGTTGTGTGCATGGTATGTCAGTGTGGGTGTTAGTGTGAGTTCTGCTAACCACTAGCTGTGGTCCCATGCAGAGCTGTACTTCCCAAAGACTAGAACTTCTGTTTTGTTGGAGTTGTGTTTGAGGAAGCTATCTTTCATACATTTGCCTGCGTTGGTCATTGCATTTCGCAAGTTGGTTTTTTGTGTTGGAGGGATCCTTGGTGAGTAAAAGGATAAGTTGAGTGTCATCAGCGTAGGATATTATGTGGAGTTCATGGGATCTGATGTCTTCTGTGAGTAGGGACATTTAGATGTTGGACAGGGTGGGGCTGATGAATGATCCTTGTGGTACACTGTATATGATATCCTTGGATGTGGAGATGAAGGGCGATAGTCTGATGATCTGTGTGCGTCCTTCAAGGAAGAACCGATCCATTTGAGGATGTTTTGCTGTAGACAAATGTTGTGGGGGCTGTCGATGAGGGTTTGGTGGGATACAATGTCAACTCTTTCTGTTTGAGCTGCCTAAGTTCCCTTCAAGAATTCCATAATGGTATATGAGGAAACAAAAAAAAACAAAAAAAACAAAAAAAACAATGTCAACTGCAGCAGAGAGGTCAAGGAGGATTGGGGACACAGTTTCTCTGTCTGCAGTCGAAGAGAGTTCTGATGTTGTCTGTGGCAGCAAACATTTCAGTCTCTGTGCTGTGTTTGGCATGGAATCCTGATTGTGAGGCATCAAGTAGGTGGTTTCATTCCAGGTATTTAATGAGCTCTTGGTTGATGGCTTCCACAGGTACTTTGGCTGGGATGGGGCAGCAAGCAGATTGGTCAGTCGTTTTTTAGGCCACCGGGGTTGTCAGAGGGCTACTTTAGGAGGGTCTGATTGCTGTGTGTTTCCATCCCTCTAAGAAGGTTGCTGTGAAGATGGAGGTGTTGAGGATGTTGGGGAGTTCCATGTTGATTGGGTTGGTTCCGAGGTTGAAGAGATGGTGAGGGCAGAGGTCGATGGGTGCCCCGGAATGGGTGCATGACATGATGGCTGTGATGGTTTGAGTGGTTAGCAGAGACCAGGCGTTTATAATTCGGATGGTGTCCATTGCTTGATTGAGGTTGTCAAGGCTGAGAGTAGTAGGTTGGGTGTCAAAATTGTTGTAAATAGAGACAATCTTGCTGTGTAAATAGTCTGAGAGGGTGTTGCAGGGTTCTTGGGATGGGTGGATTGTGTTCTCTGTGGCTGTTGGGTCGGAGAGTTCCTTGATAATTTTAAAGAGGTCCTTCATGAGGTAGGCCGCGGATTTGATGTGGTCAGTGACTGTTGCTCTCTTGGCTTCCCTGATGTGCAGATAGTAATTCCTGAGGGCTCCTTTTTGAGCGACTCTGTCAGAGGGTCCTTGGATACACATTATCACTTCTTGAGTTGGTAGCAGTTGCACTTGGTGGTTCTGAGCTCTGGGGTATCTCTGTAAATATCTATACTCTGGGGTGTACCAGCTGGCTTGTTTTGATTTTTTGGGGAGTTTTTGCTGGATTCTTTGTGGCGAATCTGTTAGCGCAATTGTTGGTCCAGGCGGACACGTTGTGGATGGCCTGGTCATGGTCTGCTAACATTTTGGCTTGTATGGTGCTGAGGGCCTGTGTCCATTGAGTCTTAGTTATCTTGCCCCAGCTGGGGTGAGTGGAACTGTGGTGCTTGGCGATGGCAAGTTGGGCGTCAGAGATGGTTAAGTTAATGATGGCGTAGTTGGTCTAGGCAAGTTCTGTGACCCAGGTGAATTGGATTATTTTGCTGGAAGTGAAAATGGCATTGAGTATGTGTCCGGCTTTCTGTGTGGGCTCAGTAACCAGTTGGGCAAGGCCAATGTTGTTGAGGTTCTCCAGGAGAGAGGTAGAGTTGGCGTCATTGGAGTCATCGATGTGGAAATAGAGGTTGCTCAGCAGGGTGTAGTGGTGGGAATCGATGGTGAGGTGGTGAGCAGGTTGGAGATGGCATTGCAGAAGGCTGGGTGGGGTCCCGGAGGTCTGTAGGCAAGGGTTTCTTTTATTGTGGTCTTAGCATTGTTTGTAGTCAGAGGTTGAGGTATTCCATGAGAGGCATTGGGTTGTCATTAGTGACGGTGCATCAGAGGGATTCGTTGAAGATTATGGCAATGCTCCTGCCATGTTTGTTGCAGTGTTGTTGGCTCAGCAGTAAGGCTTTGTGATTTGCTGACTCCGGGATCATCTTCAATGATAGCTGGAACCATTTCACTATTCCAAAGATTTTCGGAGACTGTGGTGATGATCGCGCACTCGTCAAACACAACATCTGTGCTTGATCTGAGTTGCGGCACCTGGGGCTGAGGTTGCACTGGTTCACTTTGTTCAGATTTTGGTGAGTAAATAAGTTTCCTTCTTATGCGTCTCTTTGCGCATAATATTTGTCTTCACCACTTTCTAATTGTAATATTATCTTGCATTTTGTGATTAGCAATAACTGCTCTTTGAAAACTTGGTTGGATCTGCTTTTAGCGTTCACGCTCCAGATTACGTATGACTGTATATTGCGTAGCTGCACAATACCTTTATATATGACCTTATCAGCAGGTTCTTGGTCATCGATCAAAAGATTTCTTTGCAATGCTTTCATAGTTTTTAACTTCTTTATGGCAGCTGGAGTTGCTCTTTGACTCCACATGCATTAAGTGTTGGTTCCTCACTTCGACTGCAACACATGCGGCACGAATGAGCAGTTTGCTTGGACCACGGCAACTCTCTTGGAGAGCATTGTCAAACTTCGGGTTACTTATCCCCTAACTTGTCGGCCGATTGTAGTGTGCTCCCCAGCCTGGGTACCCACAAAGGACTAAACCACACACAAAGCTTAGGAATAGACTTCTTTATGAATGTGCTTGTCACAGGAACCTTAACATTCTTAACTACCCTTCAATGCATTCCGCTCAAAGACTTACGTCACAGTTCTATGGAGTCAATCTGGAGCCAAAAGGGTTCCATCATTTTTAATTTGCAAGACATTACACCATTGAGATTTAGAATGAATGAAAATCCTAGCTTTGGAGCACAGAAATAACACAAACAAACTGAATATGAATGAATGTTGTTTACGTCATGCATAATTTAGCAATATTGTTAGAGCACAATTTGTACTCAAGTGTCACATTTCATGCAAATAAATTGCGGAAAATGCAGAATCAGCATTTTGCATAATAACGCTTAATTTCATGTCATTTTGATGGGATTTCATGTGATTTTATCAAAGGTAATTGTGCAAATTCACCCTGACTTAGATGACTGTGTTTGGTTTAACTGTGATCAAACCTCAGTGCTAACCATCATGTGCTCATATCCCTGAGTTCAGAACCATTTCTGGATGCCTAAAGTACCACGATCAAAGCAAGCGGCTTGCTCAAAATCGTGAGACTAGTTGATCTCCATGGCACAGCAGAATGGTTAACGCACCAGACATCTTATTTCTTCTAGTCTTCTCTCAGATGTTACCTGTTCCACCATACCTGATCCTCTAGATCTTCCAGAATCCCTTCTGAATACTGTGATAGTACCATCATAGAGAAGTGTGGCTCAAGATGCTACAACTCTTAGGCCTATCTCACGGGAAGTTGTGTTTTGTGAGTTCCTTCATTGACACAGACACTGACCCCTATGGACATTGTGCCTAACCAGCAATGTAGCTTAGTGCTTGTGAATCATTTTTTGTTGTTTCATGAAGGTGCCAACATCTCTGCCATGAAATTGGGACATTTATGAGCTGGTAAGGTTTGAATCATTACACTGAAGCCAGCACACATTATTGAGCCCCAAGCTCTCATGCAAGCTTCTGAAGCATAGAAGAAACCAGCACTTTGAGCCAGCTAATTTGAGGCACATGGAGGATGCAAGAACCTAAAGACATTGCCACGGTTGGGTCATAGAACCCCCAATCAAGATGTTGCACTAATAGAAATTTACCTGAAGGGCAAAGCTTCGTCCCAACCATCATATGGACAAGAAGACTAATACTCTGATTATGAATGTCCAACTAGGGGATACATTAGTTATTGCACCCAACAAAATCCTATACCTGAATATTTAACATTCGTTGGGTGAAAGAAATCTCCCATATTACATCCCATATATCCAAAATTCCCACGTCTCAGTATTTTTCATGCTTTTTACCCCATCAACAGTAGCAGGGTTTATTTACCAATATGTATCTAGGAAAAATTGCAGAGACTTGGATTTTATTTCACTCAGCAATTACAGGGTGCAGTAAAGTCTGAAAAATTCACACAGCCCTATTCACAAACTGTATTTTGTAGCATGTAAAAAAGCAATATAGTAGTATTGTACCTAATACAAAATGAAACTAATAGACTAATGTATTGTCTATGTGAATGCCTTGCAGTATCTGTGAATGGCCTTGTGTGGTGTTGGTGCTACTCCAAGACTGGGATGGAGTACATATACAACAACTGTTTGTGGCCTTTTTTCTCTAGTAACATTATATATATGTAGCTTGTGACTAGCATTGGGCTTACTTACTTTCACTGAGTAAAATAAAGACATAGAGACAAATATATACAATCTTTTAATATTATTGTATATAACATATATATATAATTTTATATTATATATATAGACTATAATGTAATGTCAAACAATTGTTTATATAAAAGCAACATCATTATTATTTTATTATAAAAATAAATGTAGGTAATATATTCTAATTCTACAATTAACTTTCAGTAATTTTAAATATCTTTTATAAGCATTTTACATTAGGTGAGATTTTTGAATAAATGAATTTGAAATATTTAAACACATTTATAAATCAAAATTATCAGTGTTACAACATTTTTATATTGTTCTACATTCAAGATAAATATATAAATGTATCTTACACTAATATATAACATAAACATATTTTACAATTTCTTTTAGTTTGATACACTTTTTACATTTTCCTCATACTTTGCCAAAGGGGGACCACCGCTCCAGTGGGACCACCACCTATATTTGAAAAGCTACTATTATTAACTTTGCACTACTACATTTTTGTACTTCATTTTCTGTTTCAGAGGGTGGAGACTTGTAAGGCTCCATTTTGGAATCAATTTACACAAGGATATGTTGAATAGCCAAAAAGTAGTAAATGAATTACTGATTGTA